>NC_135713.1:140496279-141187943 GCF_964656455.1 Halichoerus grypus | reverse complement strand
TGAGTTCATATGTAAATGACAGGAGTCATTTACCCAGTGCCCCATGGATAGGCTCCAGAAAGATCCAAATAGTTCTGTACACTATTTGAAACTGTATGCAAATTTTGCATCTATATACCGATGCTTATTTTCTGGTTCAACAATCCATAGCTTTGGTCAGATTCTCAAAGGAATATGTGATCACAAAACGGTTAAGAGCCACTGCAAAAGAGAGTATCCCACGGTAGTATTGTTTTATCTGGGTAGGCTAAATCATTAGTTAACCGAGTGCAATCTATCAAAGAGTGAAAAGCTCATCCATACACCTAGAATCTAGTGACTTTATGAGGGACCAACCATTTAGTATCTTCTTATGACCTGAAAAAAAGAATCATTAAAATTACTTAATTCAGTAAGCCACAAGTTAACCCAAAAAGTATTATAATTTTCTAATATATATATAATATACAGTGAATGACCATAAATAGCCCACTTTTGTTCAATAGTATCCTGATTTTAACAGATCAAGAGACCAAGGCGTGACCGTCCTTACCCACAGGTTCACGAGAATCTGGGGTTGTCCCTTTAGCCTAAGCGCATGCGTATCATATTCCCTGCTCTCATTTAGAAATCTACCCCGAGAGGACACAGTCTTGGTTGGCCACAAAGTACCTAATTATAAACACAAACTTCTTAACCTAAAGCCTTCCTTTATTCTGCCATGGATCCAGTACCAAAAACGAATGGCTAAACTTAGTATACCACATTTAGCAAAGGTCTTTCAACAGCTATGTTAATATTGCCTTGGCACATTACCATCATCACTGAAAACACTGTCTTCAAATAGGTCTGGCCATGGTATCACTTAAGGTAAAATTTAGCAATCAGCCCACAATAGTATTCATTTGAAGTGATTCTACAGCATGCCAAGTAGGACTGGGTACCCAAAACTACTTAATGCCAAAACATGCAGAGTATTTTTAAGATCTTCATTTACCTTTACATTTCTAAACCTATAAAAAAAAAAAAAGCATGACCAGAAATGCTTGCCCCATAAAAATTAGAAAACTCTACATAAAATATATTCTTATAATAATTCTTAAAACATGCAACACAAGTCCAAGATAGTTCACAACACAGCAGGCATATAACGAAATAAGCAGCAAAGCCACTTTTAAGGCACATGCTAATGAAAATTTCATTCAGTGAAAAGACAAGCCAAAGAATTCTGGAAGTGGTAAGAGTGCAGTGGTCAAGTTGAAACAAATGGAAAATCACATTTAACTGCATGCCTCCCCACATGATCCAGGTGATAGAAATCAAAATGAAGATTGTTAAAAAGAAAAAAAATGGGTTATTACTGGTTTTACTCATTGAAAGTGGCGATCAGTTTAAGGAACAGGATCAAACCAAATTAAATCATGACAACAAAGTCATGTCATGCTTTAAACTATATACTGGTGACACCCAGATTGTGGCCTTCATGTTCAGAAACTTCAAATGAGATGTTTTGTCCCTTTTCTGTAAACCTCTTTTATTTTTATAACAAAAATAAGGTGTAAAGCATCACACTAGCCTAATCAGACAAAATATTAAGTCAACATATCTCAGCTGTTTTCCTAAACAGACCTTTAAACAAGTCTCCCATTTTTCCGTAAAAAAGTCTCCCATTTTTCCGTGAATTCCAAAGCATTTATGTTTTATTTCACCTGCCTTGGACTTCCACCATTGTTTTCAAAAACAAATGACAGAATATATGCTCTGGGCAATAAGGAAACAGAACAGATCTAAGGATATTCTGGGAAGTAAGTCTAGTGAAAAAAAAATCAAGAAAGTGGAACTAAAAATGAAATGTAATAGAGTCAACTTTTTACTCGCTATAGCTGTGCTGTCTACTAGAGTAAACATTAGCCAAACGTCACTACCTAAATTTAATTCAAAGATTCGGTTCCTTGGTTGCACTAGCCACATTTCAAATTCTCAAGAGCCACATTTGACCAGTGACTCCCACACTCTATAGTGCAGGGTCAAACAAACATTCCCGTGATCACAGAATGTTCCATTGGGTAAGACTCCTCGACAGCATGACATAATGAAAAGGAAAGTAATGATGACTCTGAAAGGTAAAGAAGCAATGCATGCCAAGCAATGCAATTGTATATGTCAAACTGCATTTACGGGGCCAATATATGCGGGTTATCTGAATACTGTCACCTTGCGGAATCAATTCTTTTCCCCCATATCCCTTGACCTCAAAGACAAATTAAACAAATTTGTTTAACATGACACAATTTTAAAATGAGGACTCCAGAAAATCTTCAATTGGTTTGTAGCAAATTTCCCCCCAGAATGAGCTTTCAGCCATTAAGTTTTGTCATTTAAATATCAAAGAGAAAATCAAGTATTTCAAAACCGAGTCAATTCAGAACAGGTTCAAAACCTCTGCTAGCTGCATCCTCTCCCATATTCTGACTCCCAGCTACTGACCCTCTGTTACCTCCCAGGCAGGGAGTGGGTATCTCCCTCTATGCTGGACATTCAGGTTGGGCTTCCAGGTGCTTGGCAATGGGCTGATGCCTCTTTCAGCACATTCTGACCATCTGATGCTTATGAGTTACAATTACCTTTTGAGTACTATGAGCATTTTCAACCTGCAAAAGCCTTTTTCTCAACTACTGTCTGAATAAAAAAAATTGGAACAAGCAATGAACTTTTTTAAAGCAAACTTCTCCTACCTTTCCTCCTATTTACTAAATCTCGACACTGAAAAATCTCAGGGACTCACTAAAGCCTGTAAGAGAAAGGATGACATGTGGCTTTTGGAACTGTAAAGATCTGTAAATTGAGGCACGCAGAGAGGAAGGTAAGGAAGACAGAAAAGGGATAACATTTCAGGTGTTTATTTTCTCCAATAAAATATAAGGTATCACCAGCATTCTACAAAAAAAAGTAGCCAATGTGACTTTAAAGGTCAACTGGAGTTAAAAAAAAAATTCCTTTTAATAAGATAGGGTTGGCCCATCGTTCGCCCAGCCCACAGTCAAATACTTCGGAAAGCCTAAAAAAGCAGTGTGTTTACATTATTTACCCACAAATGGGTGAGACCTCAATGTTAAAACTCAAAACACTTTAGACCATTAACAGAGGAAAGACACCATATGCACAAAACAAGATTATATTCTTAAGTACAAAAAAATTGCCAGTGCTTTTCAGCAAATTTTTTTTTTCAGCAAATTTTTAAATGCAGAAGAAAGTACTGACTCATTTAACCTCCCCAAGGTAGCAAGATGGCCGTGAATATGAGCTTTGGTCCACGAAGTAAATGGAGAGGATTTTTAAGGTTATTAAAAAAAAAGCTCACAACACGGGTATGTCATTTTCTTCAAAAACATCTTGTCATGCAGATGGGCAAAAAGGAAGCATGCGGGATCGGAGCTCCCTTTAAAAACCCCAGACGCCTCCCGTGGAAATTTAGTCCTGTTGACCTTTAAGTCATTCGGCCCAATTTGTCCCCTTTCGAGAAAATTTACAACACTTGACCACTGATGTTTCAGAACTTTATGAAATACAAGGTCATTAAGTTGAACCATCTCACACTACACTGCCTGAGGCCGCACAAGCAAGAAAGCATTTTCTACCTCTCCACCCCAAAGATCTCCGCTGCGCCGCTGTGAACAATGAACAGAAAGCTGGGTTTAGAATTTAATTTCAAAGAGCAGATTCACAACTTGTTGACAAAAGATAAAGCAGCAACTGTGTCCCGTATACAACACAATTCTTGAGTTAACAGTAAGAAAATGTGCTTTTTCCCCTGGCACACGTGGTATTAATGGAACCAGCCTCTAAAAGAGCGTTCATCAAGCTGACCTTGGAGTTCAGAATTACTCATTGTTGGGGCAGCCCTCAAAAGGCCCAAACCCGATCTTGTAGGTTCGCATTTGTAAAGGATCGTATTTCTGGTAACTGCTGAAAAGACACAGTAATAGCAAGCATCTTTTGTTGGGTTTTTTTTTTTTTTTTTTACTGATGTGTATCAACCCTGTACTTAAACGTTGCTAAAATGGACTGTATCTTCCCGACAAAAAGAAATACAAAATGTGGGGAAAGCTTGCACACATGTGACCTAAAATGTACAGTAATGTGGCTATTTTTACCTAATCGAATGTGTTACAGTATCGTACACACAAACCCTACCCGCCTTTCGAGGCACCCTTTTATTGTAAAAATCTGTCAAGTCTCCAAGGCAATGATATCCAAAAGGGGCCAAGTGAGCCAACAGCGTCGGCCACATCTGCCATTTTCAATTTTCCAGGAGCCAGATTGATGAAAAAGAAACAAGTGAAATTAATTTTAATAATACCTGTTATTATTTAACCCAATATATCCAAAATACCATCCCCTCAAAAATTTAAGAGATAAAAACTACTAGAGGTGTTTCATATTTTTTTCATTCTGAGTGTTCGAAATTCTGAGTTATATTTTATGCTTCCAGCACATCTCAGCTCAGACTAGCACATTTCAAGTGCTCAACAGCCACACGGGGCTAGGGGCTACTGTTCTGGGCAGTCCTGGTCTAATTAATCCCTTTATTAAGCCAGTGGCAAAACTAATTTTTAGAATTCTACTCCTCCCACACCAATTGCTCAGAAAAGGTTTTCCTTCCCAAGTATGTCTAAATGAGGAAAAATAGAAAAAGAAACCTGCCAAGAAAAAAAAAGGGAGGGGGGGGAAACGTTACTTCCCTATGAATTTCTCTTTGAATCTCTCCAAAGAAAAATTAGAGGCAAATGCCCCATAAATGGAGGGTGGCATTATATTTGTAATATAATCACCTCTACTAATTTAAAACTCCCATCATGAGGAGGAGGGCAATCCTAAAATCCACATTCATTTGATAAAAGCCTCCAGGAATGATTACTACACTTGGGGCCTTCCCACCCTCTGAGGGCTTTATTTGTATTCGTTAATTTGCTCTGTACGCTCTTCTTAATGAATGACTGGGTTCTAACTATGAAGCTCTGTACAGTGCAGGCTATATGCTTCTTAAAAAGGAGGGACGGATCTATCTTGTTCACCTCTCTTCAAGCATTTAGCCATGTCCGGCAACCAGCAGGTAAATGAAATATTTGTTGACTGAATGAATGCAAATGAATGCAAGGTATTGAACTTCAGTGTTGGAGAAGATAAAGCAGTTGACATACAACTGACTCGACCTACCACCCAAGGCGGAAATCCCCTCTACAATGTCTGCAAATGGTGGTCCCTCAGCCATTGCTTAAAACAAAGACTTCAAATACTGATGGCCCAAATGCTGGATGGGTCATAGTCCAAGATGTGTTTTGGCTACCCTATCCTATGCTGAGCTGGCATGGAGTTTTTAAATGATCTGAATTAACTGCCAATGTTCAACAGACAGATGACACATCAAAACCACTATCAGGTTTTTGTTGGGGGGGGACAGTAAATCTGACAATCTGGCACCCCCAAACCCATATGATAATGCACACGTGCCAAGTGCCCAGGGGCTGTGGCCTCCTTAGACAAGGCATCCAGTCTAGTCTACAGAACCATGCACCGCTGTCTCCTAACAGGCGAGGCCTGGAGTCAGCTGGCCGCTGATACCTAGGCTGCTGGTTTTCTGACGGCAGCTGAGCTGATGGGAAAATGAACTCTTTACTGTCTCTGTATCAAATAAGTAAAAGCAAAGAGGGTCCTGTATTTACTATGCCTGGGACCTGCTTCCCTAATGTATCTGGTCCCTGCAGCATCTCAATCTGACCCCGCACTTGAACTCTTCCACGGACAGGGAGATGACAGTCTCATCTTTGGAAAGCCTGTCCTATTGGTTTTCTTTCCCACTGAGCCTGAAATCTGCATTCCTAGTTCACTCACTGATCTGGAATCTCTGCTGTGAAGATACCCAGTTTACTTTCTCTTTCACAAGACAGCCATCATGTTCTGCAGTCTCTCCCTCTCAAAGTTAAATACTCTTTTATTTCCCCTAACTGCCCTTTCAAAGTTTTCTAACTCCCCGCCCTCTCAGGACATGATCCAACTTGACAGGGGTCTTCCTAAAGGACAGGGAGGAACTTCTCAGTAATTCTTTTTCTGATTTAGAAGGTGTAAAGTATGGTGGAATGGATCTCTTGTTCTGGGGGGAAAAAAAAGGCCACTATTATTGAATAAAAGCCATCATGGCATGCTTTGTAGAAATCTTTTAGCAGAGGTTTGTCATTCAACAACCACTCCACAAATATTTATTAAACATCCACCAAGTACTATCTAGGTGAGCTCCTAAATTATATATTTTTAATTATATATAATTTATATTTTTTAAGAATATTCATCTATATTTCACTCAAACTCCATATGAATCACATACCAATCAAATGTTAAGATTAGAGCCCACCTTAAGATAC
Source organism: Halichoerus grypus (assembly GCF_964656455.1). NCBI lineage: Eukaryota > Metazoa > Chordata > Mammalia > Carnivora > Phocidae > Halichoerus > Halichoerus grypus. The sequence goes on along the minus strand of NC_135713.1, from coordinate 141,181,545 downwards.
AGGATTTCATATAATATGTATAGAAGCACAATCTAATTATAGAAATATTAGTACATAACTAAAATTCCTTTGAATGGTCTATGCTAAATATTAATATACAAAAAGTGAATTTCCTTGGTCAGTCAATCAGGGGATCTGTCCCTAACTAGCTAATGAGGATCTACCAACAGAATCTCTGTTTTCTCTGGTAGGTAATTTCAAGCTATTGAGATCTGTCCCCCCACCCCGTCTCCCGCCCCCCCGTCCCCCGTGCCAGCTAGTTCCTAGCAGGGAGGGAAACATACAAGTGATGACTTCACAATAAGCATGACCCTCTCTGACCTCATACTCCCTGCATCCCCAATCACTTAATGTCCCTTTTTAAATATATTCTTATAATTTTTTATATGTGCAAAATAGCTTCCAAGTAATCTGTGATTACCATTTAAAGAAAAATACGTGTTTTTAAAATAGCATAATACTGCTCTTAGATCAAATCCACTCTTACCCACTGTCTGATGGAGCACAAAGATGAGATTCCATATCACAGTGTGGACCAAAAAAGACAGCATTCACTAAATGCCAATGAGGAGAAGGAGATTCTCTTCTGCTGTTTTTTTTTATAAGATTAAAAAATTATTACTATGCTCCAAGGGGGAGAAATAAACAGAGTGGCCTAAAGGACCAAACGTAAAACCTTCAAGCCCAAATTGGGCAGAACTGAAGGCCTGGAAGTCTGGTGCTTACAGCCACTCACGTCCTCTCCTCCAAACGAAGTGTGTGCCTAACATGGTATTGAGATATTTCTACCCAAACCTCTGCCTCCCCTTGGTCCTCACTGCTGATGTTGGGCCTGAAATCCCCAGTGGCCCTGTTCCCTGGAATTTCAAATTAATTTTGCTCTACCTTACTCCTGCAGTGGATGTCCAGAAGAAACTAAGTAACACCATCCCCATGGGAACCAAGGGCCGTATAATATACCGTACATGTGCCCTATAACATCTGGATCTACTTCTATCATTACTACAGAATTCTACCCCTAGTTGGTTGATATTCAAAAATCCTGATTTCAAAAAATGGATTTAAAATGGCTGAAGAAGATAAAATCCTCAGGAAGAACAAAATGACAGCAAATAATTCATCTAAAAAACCTTCTAGGAAGAGTCATTATGGAGTCTTGTCCTTAATTTGGCATATTTATTTACATACTACCATAGACAGAGGATTCCCTAGTAAGTACTTCCGTGGTCCATTATTTCATCCCTCATATAAAGGACCCACAGGGTCAGAACACCCCCTAAAATACAGACGGTTATTAAGGGGTCTAACACAAAGCTCGTGTTCAATATCCAACTTTAAGTGCGTAACAGTTCATTCTGACATTTGAAAAGAGGGAAGGGTTCCTTTACAACTAGTTTTAATTTATTCACCCAGAAAGACCAACCCACAAAAGGGCACAAATAATTTCCCCTCCACAGATTATCGCTGAAACTCCCAGGCCCCAAGCTTCCACCACATACCTGGTCTGCTAATTCTGTCAATTTTGTCCATGCTAGGGGACGGGAGCCGAAGTCGAGGACTGCTCTGATTGGAGTTGTCTGATCCCACGTCATTGAATGAGTCATCATGGGTCAGTAAGAGCTCTTTTACACACTTATGACAGATACTGTGTTGACAAGGGAGAATCAGCGGGTGGGTGAACAGCTCCTTGCATGCTGGGCAAATGAGCTCTCTTTCGATATTCTTAATGGTAACCTTGAGGAAAAGAAATCAAAATCAAGAGCTCTTAGTGGGTAAATATATTTTTTAAATTTTATTTTATTATGTTAATCACCATACATTACATCATTAGTTTTTGATGTAGTGTTCCATGATTCATTGTTTGCATATAACACCCGGTGCTCCATTCAATACGTGCCCTCTTTAATACCCATCGCCGGGCTAACCCATCCCCCCACCCCCTCCCCTCTAGAACCCTCAGTTTGTTTCTCAGAGTCCACAGTCTCGCATGGTTAGTGGGTAAATATATTAACATCCTTATACCTCTTGGATGAGTACGTGTGTTTACCATGCCAAAAGAAATTAAGAAACAGTGTATAATCTGAAATTCCTTTCTGGCAATGAAATTCCCATACCATCGCCCCCCACCCCAACACCCACAGCCTAGAACTGAAGGGACACAGACATGGAAAACACTGAAGTCGGAGAAAAATCAGCACAAGATATGAGGGGACTGTAATATTCCATCAATTATGAAATTATTCAAATCATCATGAATTCACTGATTTAGGACATCTGAGAAATCCTAAAAGTAGATGACTTCAATAAAAGATAGCACACTAAGAATAAGACCTTATTCCTCCTGAGCACACTAACTTTTTTTTTTTTTTTTAAAGATTTTTATTTATTTGACAGAGAGAGAGACACAGTGAGAGAGGGAACACAAGCAGGCGGAGTAGGAGAGGGAGAGGGAGAAGCAGGCTTCCCGCCGAACAGGAAGCCCAATGTGGGGCTCGATCCCAGGACCCCGGGATCATGACCTGAGCCGAAGGCAGCCACTTAACGACTGAGCCACCCAGGCGCCCCCTGAGCACACTAACTCTTACAGCCAGAAGAGAGCTGGCAAAAACTGGGTTAGCCGGCATGTTCGTGGAAGCCTCCTTGAAATCTATTTACAAGCTGAATCATCAGCAATTTTCTACATTAAATGTGACCAATTTTCATATGCTGCAACTGTAATGTAGCTAAAATGCTTGAGGTTCTCTTGCTGCCCAGCAAAGTGGTTATCTTAAAAGCACTTGATGAATATTGAAAGGGTGGAGAGGACTAGAAAGCACCATTGTAAGCACTCTCAGTACTAGAGGCTTGCATTATTTTCCATGAGAAACATTCAGTCTCTTATCACAACCAAAAAGGTTTGATGACCTCATACTCATTTTCCCATCCTTTCCATATGTAGTTTTTCCCCCAAACTGCAGGTGCTATGAATCTATATTCAGCCTTCTTGTAGCTTTACAGTCCTCCTAACCTTGTACAATCATTTCAATTACTGGAGCTCCATAGAAAATTAGAACTGAATTAATTCACTTATTTTAATTAAATAAAAATGTATGCTCTTCTATTCCCCCTACAGTGACACTAAGTGCTTTAATAACCCCTGACAATAGCACTACATCCAACTGGCTTTATCACTGTCCATGGTCTTTGATGTGTTTCTTGCTGCATCATTCAATAAATATTTCAGAGAAGCCCACATCCTCTCAGGATTTTATTAAATTTGGAAGATCACCACACTTCACAATTCACAGCAAAGAAAACAGAATATTCACATCCCATCTCATTTCACAAAGAATTTGACACCTAATTCAAAGGAAAATACTGTTCCGAATGTCCAAAATAGATTCAAAGAAAAATACTGTTCTGAAGGTCCAAGATAGATTCCCATTTGATGGAAGGTTTACTTCCCAGCGGAAGATCTCAAATTATTTCCATCTTTCTGGTACATAAAAAGCAGGACATAAGCTTTTTAAGCACGGCAGATATAAAGTAATTCTTACCCAAAAGAAAAATGAGTTTTCCTTTTAGAGCCACTGAGGGAAACAACCTGATTAAGAGAAAGGTGAAGTGGCGGCTCCCACAATTAAGCTGTCTCAAAATCAATGGGGTTCGACGGGAAACTAACAAGTCGCAAAGAACTGCAGATCAGACCCTTTCAAACAAAAACACTTGTACCCCGACAGCTGCCAGGGCCAGCCCGCCTCCCGCGCACGAGCTGGCGAAGCCGGGGAGGAGCCTCGCCCGGGCTGGGCTGCGCCCGCGGGGGTCCGAGCGGGGCCCGAGCGCCGGCCCCACGACGCTCCGGGACAAAGGGACGGCCGGACACGCGCGGGGCACGCGCGCCCCGAGCCGCGACGGGCACCCGACTCCCCGAGGCGAATGAATTCTACAGCCCGGACCCCATGAAAGAGCCCCGCCCGGACTCCTCAAGGTGCTCAGGTGGGCGATCGCCGCACTCGATCGGCGCCCTCTCGCGGGCTCAGGTGACCCAGGGTCCAGCCCTCCGACGGGCAGAAAGGGGGCGCCCCGGACTGCGGAACCCGGGGCGCGGAAGGCGAAGAGGAAGCGGGGCCACCACACGTCCGCCCTCGCTCCTCGAGAGGAGAGGCTCCCTCTGGCTCAGGGAGGAGGGGAGAGAGAGAGAGCCGGGGGGAGCCCCGGGGAGCCGCCATGGAAGCGTGAGGCGGCGCCCCTGTCGCCCACTCACCAGCGAGTCGGAGCCATCCCCTTCCATGGTAGTCTTCTGCCAGGTGTCATCAACGGCAGGGTCCAAACAGGCAGACGGGCGGCCCGGGCGGGGTCTGGTGGGCGGGTCCCTGCGGCGGCCGTGGGAGCCTGGGTTCGGAGCCGGAGGGCGAGCTGGTCAGCCGGACCCGACCAGCGGACCGACGCGGCGAGGAGCGGGGCGGGCGAAAGCACAGGCGCGGAGGGCCGAGCTGCGCTCCCTGCGACGGCCCCGGAATCCCGCCCCGCGGCCAGCTGCGGCGGCGGCTCCTGCGGACTGCGGCGGGGCCGGCGGCCGCGCGGAGACCTGGGCGCAGACGCCGCGGAGGGGCGGGGCCGGGGCGGGGCGGGGCGGCGCCGTCGCCCGGGCAACAGCGCCCACCGCACAAAGGGGGCGGGGCGGCGGCCGGCGGCCGGGCGGGGCTGCAGCGCGCGCTGGGGTCTGGGCTCTCGCCGCCGGCGCCGCCGCCGCCTGGGTCCCGGCCGCTCGCCCCCTCCCGGACGGCCGCCGCCGTCGCCGCCCGCCGCGGTAGGAAGCCTCGTTGGGGCGGAAGCGAGGGGCAGGGGAGGCGGAGGGCGGCGCCGGGGCGGGGCCGGGGTGGAGCGGTGGGCGGGGCTGCGGCTGACTGCAGGCCTGGCTGCCGGGCCGGCGCGGCCCCTCTGCCCTTCAGTTTGCTTTCCCTGCGCTTTGGTGAAGCGCGGGGCGAGGCATCATCACCTCCAGGCCCCGTTTCCTGACTCTAGACGGCCGGCGGGGGCGGGGGCGGGGGCGGGCCCGGGCCGCCTTACCGGAGCCGTCGCACCGAGCGCTGCAGAGCCGCGCGCGCAGGGGAGGCGATGACCGCTGCGAGACGCCGCCCGCCCCACCCCTTCCCGGGCCGGGGGGTTCCCCTAGTGGGTCCCGGTCTCCGCCCGGCTCTTCCTCCTTCTCTTCCAGCCCAGTTCGTCGGGTGAACTTCACATCCCCGACTGGTCGCCAACCACTCGTATTCGACTTATGCTTCGACACCCCAGGGCGCGGCGCTGTCACGCACGACACGTTCTCGCCAAGTGGCGCGGGCTTGGGGTCCCGAGCCGGCGACGCGGGAGCGCCGCCCCCTCCCCAGCCCGGACAGCCGCCCTGCGGTGCCCCCTTGGGGACGGAGGGCGCGGGGCAAACGGGCGCCGCGGGTCCTGGGCTGCTCCGGCGACACCCGCGCAGCCACGCGGCGCTTGGCCGGCTCAGGGGCCGGCGGCGCCAGATTCCCTGCCACGGCTCCCAAGCGCCTTTCTCGTGTCTCGCTTCACCGCGAACCGAAAACAGATGACCTGGGATAGTTGGAAGCCCTATTAGGGGATCAGGCCACTGCCTTCCCGGCTGGCTGACTCCATCCTTCCGTAGAGACAGAGAAAACGGGAGCTCTAAACAGCTGCGTGAAGGGACCTCAGCTGCAGCAGAGGAATCCCGTTCAGGTTGTGAAATGCTGCCCACTTTTATTTTCCATCTGGGGGGACGTCTGTCGCTGTGAAAAGTTCCCATCGTCTTCCCGCAGCACGGTCAGCAGTGGTGGCCTTTTCTCCAAGCCGGCGGTTAAATAATGGTGTAGCAGTGTGGACTTCAGAGCGGCAAGGGAGTAGCAATTATCTTTAATGGCATGCCCTCAGTTTACAGATGAGGTGGAGAGAGGGTGAGCGCCTTGCCGAGCAGTGACTGGCCTGTTCTGATCCGGATTAATGCCGGCTCTGCGGCCCCACGTGCTGGAGCTGAGGCTGCTTCCTTCCACAGGTTGTGAAACATCCTAATCTGGAGGGAAATGAGGAAGATAACAAATGCCTGCACAATTTGGTTACCTGTATCGCATAGGGCACCATGTTCCCATAGAGTTTTTTTAAAAGACTCAAGCCATGAGGGGCGCCCGGGTGACTCAGTCATTAAGCGTCTGCCTTCGGCTCAGGTCATGATTCCAGGGTCCTGGGATGGAGCCCCACATCGGGCTCCCTGCGCAGCGGGAAGCCTGCTTCTCCCTCTCCCACTCCCCCCTGCTTGTGTTCCCTCTCTCGCTGTCTCTCTCTCTGCCAAATAAATAAAATCTTAAAAAAAAAAAAAAAAGACTCAGCCATGAAATAAGCATTATATATCAATGTTTGTTTTTAATACTGGCCTGTGAGTTAAATTATTCCCCTCTGGCTGTAATCTCACATCAGCCCACCTGAATAGCGCTTTGGTCCAAAACTAGTTAACTGAGTAAGAGAGATTAGAAGGTTTAATTAACATGAGCTAAAGATTAAACTTGTACAGACAATATTTGGCTGAAAATAAATTTGAAAGCCCTCCTTCCATTATGCAAATCAGACTGCAATGAGATAGCATTTTCCACCTGATTCTCAAGGTTCAAAAATTATCTTAACTCACTTGGCCAGAATGTGGGGAACTAGGCACATTCAAGCTTTTTTGTGACACTGTAGATTGGTACAGCTTATTGGAAGGGAATTTTTGCAAATCCTATCAATAATTTTAAATGCGTATACCTTTGACTAAGCAATTCCACTTATAAGAATTTTCCTACTGAAAGACTTGCATGTGTGCACAAAAACGTGTACAAAGATCTTGTTGGGACCTTATTTATAGAAACTATCATCCATGATGTACAACAATAGCATGGAATACTGTGCAGCAGTTAAAATGAATGTACTAAAAAAAATAAAGTGAATGTACTGATGAGCAGGATTTCTAAAACATTGTGTTAAAGAAGTAAAAAGCCATTGGATTCTTTATGTTGCCACTTTGGCCAAAAAAAAAAAAAAAAAAAAGAGACAAGCATAAAAGCTTATATAGGCAAATAAGTAAATAAAATAAGTCTCTGACATAAAAGCACAAAAAATAGCAATAAGATTGTAGAGAAGGGGATGGAATCAGGTGTGGAAGACACTTACACTCACATTGTATTGCATTGTTTGCACTTGATATGTGCATGTTTTACTTCTGGAAACTTTTTAATGCAATTTACATAATTAATCCATAAACATTTTAATCCATATTCATTTAAACTATTAACCCATAAAGTTTTAAAAACAAAAGGCTGTATTGGTAGGAAGATTAAAAAAAAAACTAATCTTCCTCTCTGCTTCCCCTGTACCTCTGATCAGCCTTCAAATCCTCTTGTTCCTTCTCAGATCCTATCCTTTCTCATCCTTACAGCTAATTCTCCTGCCCACCCTGAGCCTCCTCGGCTCCCCGTACCTAGATTACAATAACAGCCTATCAATTAGGTATTTACAGATGACATTCCATATGGGTATCGCTGTCCCTACAGCTCCATTTGTGACAGGCAGAGTAAGCTAAGGTCCTAGACTACGAGGAGCTTAGTGTGGGACTATAACAGGGAGGGCTGTATGTGCATGTGAATTAATGTATTTGAATGTTGGCGTGTTGGGGGGCAAGGGACAGGAGGGGTGGTGAACTTGCAATAATACAAAATGAGTCTAGTACAGTACGGAGGGCCTGGAATGCCACGCTTCTTTTCTGTAGACTTCAGGAAGCTTCTGAAGGCTTTTAAGTGGGAATGACATGAGCGATCTGTATTGTTTGGTTTTTTCAATCATTATTCTCCCAATTTACATTGCACGTGCTATCCCTTGGTACCTACCCCTTCCTAGTTTGGAGTATCCTAGCACCTCTGCTTCCAAGACTTTCTTTTAAAATATGGGTCAAGGGGCACCCGGGTGGCTCAGTCCTTAAGCGTCTGCCTTCAGCTCAGGTCATGGTCCCAGGATCCTGGGATGGAGCCCCACATCAGGCTCCCTGCTCCACGGGAAGCCTGCTTCTCCCTCTCCCACTCCGCCTGCTTGTGTTCCCTCTCTCGCTGTGTCTCTCTCTGTCAAATAAATAAAATCTTAAAAAAAAAAAAAAAATAGGGGTCAAGGTCCAACCCAAGGAAGCCTCACTCCACACCTATCACTGCTCCCAGCAAGTCCACAGACCTTCAGCGCTCTTGCCTACATTATCTCATGCAGTGTTGCTTAATTGCTCTTCCATCACAGAGGCGTGAGCTGTCTTCGTCTATTTCATCAAGTCCAAAAGGTCAGGGAAGAATGTTGCCAATTTCCCCCTACTTCAACTGCCAACAACCACCACACCCCCAACACACACATACACACACACACACACACACACACACACACACACACTTTCTCTCTCTCTCTCTCTCTCTCTCTCTACCATTCAGGTTTGGTAAAGGAGCAGCTCAGTAAGTGTTCATTAACTGACATTTAAAATGTAAACCTGTTACCCTTTAGGCTATCCACTACTCACTAAACTAACCTGGTCTCTTTCCATACTGACTCCTAATACCCAGCAAGAGATTAAGTTCCGGGCAGAGTCAGCTCCTCACAACCATGGCGCATATTTCAGTCTGTGCTGGGCGACACTATGGCTCTTAATCTGTTTGGTCTGAGATCCAACAGCCAGGGTACCATTCTGTTAGTATGTCCTCAACAAGAAGTCACAACACCGGGATGTGGCCGCATACTCCTACACGTTGCCCCCTGCTGGGGACTCCTAGTCATTGGACAACCTGGGGACAAAATGAAGAGAGCCCTTGGACTTAGGGGGAACAAGGTAGCTGGCAAGGAAGTAAATCACGGGGTTTCCCAGTAGATTGGCACATGCACTGTCTACACTGCTGGGCATGAGGAGGTTACAGGTGAAGGACAATGAATGGCAGTTATCAGTTATTGACCCAAGCCTCTGAGAGGCCAAGCTTACCTGTCATAAAGTGTTTCTATGGGAACAACCTCCGGGGAGAGGAGTCCAGCGAGGCCGGAAGTTCAGATGTCCATTGCCTGGCCAAATCCTACTCATCTTTCAGGCTGCAGATCTAGAGCCTCCTCCCTCCTTGGTTTCGTTTTCATTGATCAGCTCCCCTGACTCTGAACTCCTTGGGCACTTAAGAGTCTTTCCACTCAGTTGAACACGATTACATACTCTCCTTTCGTACATGAATGTTTGATGTCTTGTAAGCCTTATCTTCCCAGCCACTGAAGCTTCTGTTTGTTTGTTTAAGAGAAAATCCAGTAGACATTTACTTACTAAACAGTAGCACCAGACCAGCAATATGAAATCTGATGAGACGAACACAGTACTGCTCTGGTAGACACTTTTCCATTAATGGCAATGTGTACAGGCTGCATCACTGGTGGGCAAAGGGGTCCCTTGTCCAACTTGAGGGGAACCACACTGGCCATATTTAGAAGTTATAAGCAGGTCCCCTTTGACTACATGTTATTCCTACACTTGGGACTGCTAGGTTTAGCAAAAACACAGGGCACCCACATAAGTTTGAATTCCAGACACATAATTAATTTTTTTAGTACAAGTATGCCCCACACCTGCACCCCAATGTTCATAGCAGCAATGTCCACAATAGCCAAACTGTAGAAAGAGCCCAGATGTCCATCGACAGATGAATGGATAAAGAAGATGTGGTGTATATATACAATGGAATATTACGCAGCCATCAAAAAATGAAATCTTGCCATTTGCAATGATGTGGATGGAGCTAGAGGGTATTATGCTAAGTGAAATAAGTCAATCAGAGAAAGACAATTATCATATGGTTTCACTGATATGTGGAATTTAAGAAACAAAACAGGAGCATGGGGAAGGGAGGGAAAAATTAAAAAAGACAAAATCAGAGAGGGAGACAATTAACCATAGGAAACAAAGTGAGGGTTGCTGGAGGGGAGGCAGGTAGGGGGGTGGGGTAACTGGGTGATGGGCAGTAAGGAGGGCACTTGATGGAATGAGCACTGGGTGTTATATACAACTGATGAATCACTGAACTCTCCCTCTGAAACTAATAATACACTCTATGTTAACTAATTGAATTTAAATAAAATTAAATTTAAAAAGTATGCCCCATATATTGCAAGGGACCTACTTATAGTAAAACAATTATGTGTTGTTTATCTGAAATTCAAATGTAATTCTACATCCTGTATTTTATCTGGCAACTCCCTATGTCCTCTTGTTAATGATCACAGTTTGGATAGAGGTGTCTCAACACCCAACACTTGTCACAGCAGCTAGATGTAATACCTTTCATGTATTGAGGACCTACTATGTGCCAGTAACAGTATGAGGAACTTTGCATAAAATATTCATTTAATCCTAGCAATAACCCTGTGAGTAGGTATGATTCCCTTCAAAGGGACCATGTGACAACCACAAGGGCTCTTCACCTCCACCCAGAGATTAAGTAATACCCTCAAGGTCACATGCCTAGATGCCAAAGAGCCTTAAGATTCAAACTTGGGTCTCCCTCCAGCCTCCCGATTGCCCTGCCCGCCCACAGGTGACAATAAAATATGTCATTTAGTTGCATAAAAAATATGACTTAAGCATTATTTGTCCAAGTAGTTTAAGATACTCCTTTTTCAAATTATCTTTTGTACAATATGGTAAAAAAAATCAGAGGAAAATTATATTTATGAAACTAGCTAGCTTCAAATGATATTGCTAAAGTCTACATCTTCTGTGTGCCTTTCCTACCCCCCCACCACGCACGCATTTCACCCAATCCCAAGATATAAAAAATATATATATTTTAAAGAATACTTTGCAGTGGACCCAACCTTAGTATTCTCACCCAGTTTAGATTTCAGTTGTGTGAGCAACTACCCATTGAGCCCTCTGAAACAGATCATTTGGTGGTATTTTTGTTTTGGTCCCAGGAGATGTTTAAGACTTCCCATTAGTCTAGATTCGAGGATCTTCTCAATCTAATTCTTTCAGAGTACAAGTATCTTCTTGCTTTACGGTAAATTTTGTGTTTGTGAAAGGTCTTGAAATTTTTAGGCCTCAGAGATGTTCGAAGTTAAAAGTAATAATCCACCAGATTTTAGAATCAATGCCTGTTTCTCTACCAAAGTTAAATGTAAGTTTTCCAAAGCCTCTTTTATTTCGCTCAAACTATTGCACTCCTTGGAGGTATCTGAACAGTAACTACTGAACTATGGGAAACAAGTACTTTCTGGCCATTTATACATAAATATAAGTATGTTAAAATGTCTAAATATAAAGAGGTATACTAAATTTAAATTCTTCTATGTTCCTCGTCATCAAATCTTCATTAAATGATTCCAGAGGAGGGTGTGATGGTGTGAAGGGAAAAGGTGACTGGAGATGATAAAAAAAAAAATTAATAAGCCAAATCTTTCTAGAGCCTAAAAGTTTGAAAACATTGCTTTGAGTAATCCTAGATATTGACCACAGATTTGGAAAGGTCTCTTTCAGTGCAAAGAAGTGAGCTACAAAAGAAACAAGAAACCAAAAAGTATCTTCGAGAAATGGTACAACTTTCCCTAATAGTGAAATATAAGGAAATCCATTTACGTTGAATTTTAAACCTCTTGAGAATTATCATAGGCATTAACTATACTTACAGGGTATTGTGTGATGAGCAGAAAGACCACAATGGTAGAGGTCCCCCGTGGACTTTAAATATTAAAGTCATCATCACAATAGAGTAAAACAAGCTGATCAAGTAGGTTGATCAAGTTCGCCATGTGGGTTTTAGGTTACCCTAAGATGAAAGGCTCACTCCCCACATTCAGAGAACACACAATAAGCTAATTTAATTTGAAATAGACACATGAGAAGCTGCTGCACTGGGGAACGCAGTGTTTTGGAGGTGGGAGTAAAAGTCCATTTTTTACTCTGTAAAACTTTCTGTAAAGTCTGGCTGTTTCCGCAACAAGCACGTGTTAATGTCGTCGAGTTTTATTTATTTTATTTTTTTAAAGATTTTATTTATTTATTTGAGTGAGAGAGAATGAGAGATAGAGAGCACGAGAGGGAAGAGGGTCAGAGGAAGAAGCAGACTCCCTGCTGAGCAGGGGGCCTGATGCGGGACTCGATCCCGGGACTCCAGGATCATGACCTGAGCCGAAGGCAGTCGCCCAACCAACTGAGCCACCCAGGCGCCCTGTCGTCGAGTTTTAAAGCCATCAGAGAAAAGTGAAAGAAACCAGGGTGATGGCCATCAACCCATTGGTCTCGACCTCTAAGGAACGAAAGCAAGGGAAGGGCAGAGGAGGAGAGGAGAGGACTGGAGGGGAGGGGGCAGGAGGATTATGGGCTTCTGCTCTCCTAATTTAACTCAGGGGGCTTGGCGTCCTTAGAGCTGTTTCATATCATCCTTTACATTACAAACCTGAACTACAAAGTGGAACCTAACTTCTCAAAGGAAAATAAAGCGAGTCAGCCTCCAAGCTCTGCTACTCCCTGGCTAGTACCCAGAGAGGTATTCAGCTGTTCAACTCCTGGACAACCACAAGCACAAGGAGGGTTTTAAAAGGAGTGGAGGCGGAGGTATGAGGAGAGTGGGCAGGGAGTAAGCTTGAGCGGAAATGGTTAGGAGGCTACTCCTCATCCCCCACCTCCACCCCAACAAAAAAGGCAGAGGGAGGAACCAAGTTCTTACAGTGAGAGCCTGCTTTCCAACCTCAGAGATTTCAGAGGGACATCTGCCTCTCTAAGGTTGGAAGTCAACTGAGAAGGCTCATGTCTTTGCTGCAGGTAGGTTGCTGAATCCTATCAAAGAGGGTCTACCCAGTGAGTCAGCGACTGAGTGCCTGTTGAGTGAGGCAGAGAAATCCAGCGGATGATGCCAGGTCATTCTGGTTTTGTTGTTTCATTACAGTAAGCATATTGTGAACACGTTGGTAATTCTGAGAGGTTTGCTTTTGGTTTTGTGTACCTGATTTTGTCATAAGTTTTAAGGGTGCCCTACTTGCCCACTTAGTGTTGATGGTAAGTTCATCTGTCTGCTTACTAATCAGTCCCCTGTGGTGAACATGCAGATTCCTGGGCCCCACTGCAGAACTATTCTCGCAGAATTTCAACTTTTGCCTGTACTGAAGGAAACTCTTAGCCAACTAGTGCAATTCTGACTTTGCAGACTGAGTGCCACATGCCTGAACTCACCTCTCAGTCACCCCATTCCTGGCCCCAACGAGAGAGGTCCATTTATTTTGTAATCAACAAAAGGCATCCTCTTTCCTCCCCACCCCCATCCCACCCCCCAGAGTTCCTGGACAGCCAGGGTCCTGCTGTGCGCTTTAGAAGGCCAGGTTCTGACCCCCTGGCTGCAAGCCTCTTCCTCTGAGCCACCGCTTCCTTCTGGCCGCCTCCTTTCCTCGGGGTCGGTCCCCCGGAGGGTGGAGCGGGCTGTGGCATGCACCCCAGGCCCCGGGGGGTGGCCAACCGGAAGCTGCTTGGGGCGACGAGGAGCTTGGATGTGGTGGTCCGGGTGTCCCCACGCCTGTGCGATCGGCCCCTCCGGGTGCAGGCTGGAGCCTAGGGTCGGAAGAAAAGTGGAAAACGGATCCTCCACGTGTCCTTCTGGTCCCGGGGTGCAAATGGTAAGGGTGGCTCGAAGCACAGCCCCGATCTTGGAAATGCGAATAAGCATTCTATTTCTGCTGAGCGTATCCCGTGTTTGCTGAGCAGGAGACTTAATTCCGGGAGGCGCACGGCTCGCCGGGGACACTTGAATCCAAGAATGCATTAACCGGCTCCCCAGCTCCGGGAGCCGGGACTGCCCGCCCCTTAAGCTAAAACCTAGCGGAGTTGGGGTTGGTGAGGTGTGAGCCTAAAGTCTCAGATGCTCACACCAGGGCTGCAGAATCATCCTTCTGATGACCGCACGCACGAAGTCCTTTTCTCCCGCGCCAGCACTCTCTCGAAACTCCAGGTGCACTGGGCAAACGCAGACGCCGTTTCTCGCTTTCCCGCCGGCTGCGCATCCTGGCTGAGCGCGCCCGGGGCGGCCTTTGCATTTCCCGACACCTCCGGCCGGCAGACCCCTTAGGAGCCTCCCTGGGCAGTCTCTCGGATGCAGCGCGGAGGCCGGCCTCCCGCCAGGCTTTCTGCCTGCCTAGGCGCGGCGCCACCCGGGCCGACCGAGGGCGTGGTCGCGAGGCGCCACCGACCGCGCCAGCCGCGTTTCGAATCCGCTCCCGGGCAGGTGCCGGGCTGAAATCCGGCTCCTTGGCATCCCCCCACTCCCCTCCAAAGGCAGGCTGCTGACAATGTTCTCGGCCTCGGGCAATGGCTAGGGACCTGGAAGGAGGGCTGAAAACGCCAAGGCCACGCCACCTGGGGTTCTGTCCCTATTTACCCGCTATACGGTCGCCCTGCGCGCTGAACCCGACCCCGCCCTCCCGACTACTCATCCGCTAGTCCGAGCCCCTCTCCCCGCTTCGCGCCTGGACGCTCGAGGTCACCCCCTCGAAGTCACCACGCGTGGGCAGCCCTGGGGGCGTCGAGGAGTGCCCCCCACGGCCAACGCCCCGCCCTCCTGTCCATCCCCGGGAGCTGAGCTCTCGTCCCTCGCCCTCCCGGGAGCCCCCCGCAGTCGCCCAGCTGGCCAAGTCCCCTTGGCTCATTTCAGAGATGCCGCGCGATAAAGAAAAGGCGGCTACTTTGCATTCTGCAGCTGCTGGGACGCCCTGGCTGGGAGCGCGGACCCGGGGCTCGGGGCCCCGCCTTCCGCGGGCGCTGGAAAGGGACCGGGACGCCCACAGCGACAGGCCAGGTAGCGCCCGGGGTGGGGGCCCAGGCCGCGACGCCGCGCGCCCCAGCACTTACCTTGCCTCTGGCCAGCAATTCCATGATGTAGCCAAACTCACTTATCTCCTCCGACTCAGACATGGTTACGAACCTTCACCAACTCTGGAGGAGCCAGGCGGGCGCATCGAATGCGTTCCTTTTTTTTTTTTTTTTTTTTCTTTTTTTCTTCCCCCCTCCCTCTCTCTGCTTTATTCTGAGTTTTGCCAAGCGCCCTCCCGTAGGCGGTTAACGAGGAAAAGTGAGCAAGCTGGGGGGGAAGGCCAGAGCGCGGCTGGGGGCGATGGAGGCCATAGAGCGCTCGCGGGCAGCGGCGTCCGTCGTCCCGGGCTCCGGGTGCGGCGCTCCGGCCAGGGCGGGGTATCGGAACAAACCAGGGCGGCGGCGGCCGTGGCCGTGAAATGCACACCAGGCGGAGCCCGCCGCCCAGGCCCCGCCTCCTCGGGGGTCGCGGCCCGCGCGCCTCCCGCCCGGGCTCGGGCGGCTGCAGAGACAAACAGCGACACAAAAGCGGGTCCGCTCCCGGCGTGGCGCGGTCCCAGCCCGGACACACCCCCCCCCCACCCCCCAGGGAGGGTTAAAGCAGTCCCTCCGCCGATGCCGGGGAATGTGGCCGTCCGGAGGTCCCGGCGCCAGGACCGGGAAAAACCCCCATCCCACTGTCTGGAGGTGCGAGGCCAGGGAGACTGAATGCAGAGGAGGCAACAACAAAGGATCTGGCTGCAGGCGCCGGAAAAAAAAAAAAAAAAAATTTATGCGAGGGCCCAGGAAATGGCAACGCCGCATCTCAAGTCAACCTTCCTGAAATCCAATAGGTAACAAAGCCCAAGCCCAGCGCTTCGGAGATGAGAACAAACACAAGGATTGTATTTTTAACACTCTTAAGTGTGTAAGGGCGATTGTATCTCTGTATCCTCCTGATACTCGACTTTCCCTTAATTAAAGGAAAAAGCACCATTTCTGCCAGCAAGGTTCCTGCCCAAACACTGTCACCCTTAGTGATGACTAACACTTTTCCAACTAACTTGTTTCATTAATTGAGTTACACATTCAGGGCATGTCTCTCACATTTTCTACTTCTTTTTAAAATAGCAGCTCCCCTAGGAGGCTGCAGCTGAAATGGCCCGACCCTCTAATCCCTGCTTCATTCATACCTGACAACTTTGCTTCCCTTGGAAAAGAAAACTTGGCTTCAGGAGTCTGCCCTGGTCTATTACTCCACCCTCGGCTGTCTCTTATCTTCCTTGAAAAGGAGGAAAGTGATAACCGCTTGAGTTTTTCCCTAAAAAACAAAATCTGCCAGCCATCATTGGATTAGACTCGAATAGGAGATTTACTACAAGAGCAAAGCCACTTACCTTCAGCGAGTGGGCAGATTCTGGCTCTGGGCTCAGCATCCGTGGGCAGGGTGGTGTATGGAAATGACACACAGCAGTTTTGGAGGCTTGATAAGTAAGACACAGGGGCTTTTCCTCTTTTGCCTCTTCCGTGGGTCATTTTTCGGATTTCTCCCCTCTGGCCCAGAAAGCTATATAACAAGTTCTTGCTTTTTTTCTCCCCAGTGCACCTCTCCTTAAAGCTCCAGTAATGTTGCTCCTTGACTATTCATCTACCAGAACTCTGCTCCTTCTTCAATGTGTTACACTCCTCTATGAGCTGATGATGATAGCCTCAGAGCAAAGTAGCAAAAGATAAGGAGCCGGGTATTCCTCGTTGGGGCTCAGTAGGAGGTAAGACACAACCAGAACACTTCTTGCTTGGAAGCTTCTTGTCCTTTTCAAGTTCTGTAGAACCTCCTGTGTGGTCGTTGCTTCTGTAAGAAAACTAGGAGCATTGAGAGTTGAAATAAGGCCGGGAGCATTTATGAATGGATTCTTCCCTAGTATTAGCAATACCCTACAGATTACCAGGAAGAAATACTGCTCTCAGAGTGAAAGTTCTTCATGCCCAGAATGGATTCTGGCACTTGATAAAAACCAGTGTCAGAAGTGAACAACTAGGGGCACCTGGGTGGCTCAGTTGTTAAGTGTCTGCCTTCGGCTCAGGTCATGATCCCGGGGTCCTGGGATCGAGCCCTACATCAGGCTCCCTGCTCCGTGGGAAGCCTGCTTCTCCCTCTCCCACTCCTCCTGCTTGTGTTCCCTCTCTCGCTGTGTCTCTCTCTGTCAAATAAATAAATCTTAAAAAAAAATTTAGAAAAAAAAAGTGAACAACTAATCTTAATGTCTGCATTTCGAGCAAGAGACAAAGAGGGCATACAAGCCAAAATGTTTCCTCTTAAAAAGCTTTCCCTCACACCCCATCCAATGACTTCCACATATCCTTTGTGAGAACTGGGTCATATCTCCACCCCTAGCTTCAAGGAAGGCTGGGAAGGTGATCATTTCACTCTGGAAACATCGCCAGGCTGAATAGTCAAGGACTTGTTAATAAAGAAGAAACAGATACTGGGTAGGAAACTGGTAGCTTCTGCTATCCCTCGGGTAAATCCATTCAACTTTCTGAGTTTCGGTTTTCTCTTCTGTAAAATGACTGGTTTTGAACTAACTCGTCTCTAACCCCTCCTGCTCTTAATGCTAAGATCTCTGATCTAAGGCTCCCTTTGCCATCTGGTAGCACCAGCAGTTGCTATTATAAAAGGTCTGTCCACCTGATCACTTGCTACTAGGAGATACTTCAGGGAACATATCCCTCTCGGTTGCCCAGATTCCTACCCAAGACCAGGACAGGGGTGGGGGCAAGGATCTTAGAATCACCTGCTGCAGTGGCAGGAGTGGACTTGCCCCTGAGAATTCAGAAGTTACAACCTCAGCTGGGTCCTGGCATTTACTCAGATGCCTGGTGGCATTTACCACTCTCGATTGTTGTCTGCGTGTGAGGCACTGTGGAGCGTTAAAGACCTTTCACAGTTGCCAGGCATACAAAATGAGGACCACACTGAAATTGCCCCTGAAATTCTACGCGTGGACTTCAAAGACACAGGGACAGACAGCCCACCGACCCAAGCTGATTTATCATTTACTTTCTCAGAACAAATGAAGATTAATATCATACACCCTGATATCAATTAAGCTTCTTTCCCCAAAGGAACTAAAATTAAGAAAAAGGTTAATTCACAGTTCTCAAATATAATGAAACTCACAGGACAGATGCTGCTTCACAGGGAAATTCCCTACCTGAGAGAAAGATATTTGGGGCGCCTGGGTGGCTCAGTCGTTAAGCGTCTGCCTTCGGCTCAGGTCATGATCCCAGCGTCCTGGGATCGAGCCCCACATTGGGCTCCCTGCTCAGCGGGAAGCCTGCTTCTCCCTCTCCCTCTGCCTGCCGCTTCCCCTGCTTGTGCTCTCTCTCTCTCTCTCAATTGAATAAATAAAATCTTTTAAAAAAAAAAGTTTTTATTTATTTCAGTAATTGCTACACCCCGCATGGGGCTCGAACCCACAACACTGAGATCAAGAGTTGCACGTTCTTCGAACTGAGCTAGCTAGGTGCCCCAATAAACCCTCATATTTACTTCGAAGGTTTTTATTTCAAAAGTGCAAGCATAAAATCTGGCTTTCAGACATGAATGCATCCTAGCACCTGTACCCAGAAAGGTCATTTTAAAAACCCAGTTCTTTTTTTCTTTTTAAATAGCTTTGTTGAGGTATGATTTGCATTCCATAAAATGCACCAATTGTAAGTGGAAAGTTTAGGGTTTTTTTAATTAAATTATGGAGTTGTGCAATCATCTCATAATCCAGTTTTTTTAAAGATTTATTTATTTATTTATTTGACAGAGAGAGCAAGCGCGCATGCACAAGCAGGGGGAGTGGCAGAGGGAGAGGGAAAAGCAGGCTCCCCGCAGAGCAGGGAGCCCAATGCGGGGCTTGATCCCAGGGTCCCGGGATCATGACCTGAGTGGAAGGTAGACGCTTAACTGACTGAGCCACCCAGGTATCCAATCCAGTTTTACACCATTGGAATATCTCTCCATTTATTGAGATTGTTTTTAACTTTTCTTAGCTATGCTCTATAGTTTTTGGTGTTGGATATATTGCACTCCTTTTGCTACAAGTATTGCTGAATATTTTGTTATTGTGAATGAAACTGATTTCTTAATTTCATTTTTGAGCTGTTCATTGCTTGCATATAGAAATACAACTAATAGTTGCATAATTAATTTGTATCTTGCAATGTTATAAAACTCATTTATTAATTCCTGTATGTTTTGTTTGTAGATTCCTTATCATATTATCTGTAATTAAACAAGTTTTACTATTCCCTTTCCAGTCTTTATTTTTCTTGCCTTATTACTTTGGTTAGCACCTTCAGTACAATATCAAATAAACACGACAACAGTGGATATCCTTGCCTTATTCCCAATCATATGAGAGAAGTTTTCAGTCTTTAACCATTAAGTATTGATTTAGCTATATTCCATAAATTTTGATGTATTGTTTTTGTTGTCATTCAGTAAGAAATATGTTTTTAGTTTAAATTTTGTTAGTTAGCATATAGTGCAATATTGGTTTCTGAAGTAGAATTCAGTGATTCATCACTTACATACAACAAATACCCAATGCTCATCACAACAAGTGCCCTCTTTAATACCCATCCCCCATCCAGCCCATTTGCCACCCACTACCCTCCATTGACCCTGTTTGTTCTCTGTCATTAAGAGTCACTTATGGCTTATTTCCCTCTCTCCTTTTTTTCTTTTGCCCTTTAGAAATGTTTTCTAAATTACCGTTAGCATTTCTTCACAAGGGTTCATGGGTTATTTAGAAATATGTTGCTTAATTTCCAAATAATTCCAAATTTCTAAGTATTTAGTCTAAAGTATTTAGTATTAAGTCTAAAGCAAACAAAAATTTCTAAGTATTTTAGATTTCCCATATTTCTGTGTTGATTTCTAATCTAATTCTGTTTTGAAAAACCATGCCTTAAATGGTTTCAGTGTTTTTATTTTAAAGATTTATTTATTTATTCCGGGGGAGGGCAAAGGGAGACAAGCAGACTCCAGCTGAGCGAGGAGCCCGACACAGGACCCCGAGATCATAACCTGAGCTAAAATCAAGAGTTGGGCACTCAACCAATGGAGCCACCCAGGTGCCCCTGATTTCAGTGTTTTTAAAATATATTGAGGCTTTTTTTTGTAGTCTAACATGGGAGTTAGCACATTTTTTCTTAATGGGTGAGATATCAATTAAACATTTTACACTTGCAGCCATATGGTCTTTTTGACTACCACTGCAGTTACAGGATGCAAGCTACCATCAACAATAAGTAAACAAGTGGATAAGGTCACGTTCCAACAAACATTTATTTACAAAAACAAGCAGCTGAATAACCACATGAAAAGATGTTCAACATCATCAGTCAATGGAGAAATACAAATCAAAACTGCAATGGATTCCACTTCATACACCTATTAGGAGAACTGTAATTAAAACAAACAAAAATGGAAAATAAGTGCCAGTGATAATTTGGAGAAACTGGAACCCATGGCTAGTGGAAATGTGAAATGGTGGAACCATTGTGGGAAACAGTTTAGTGGTCCCTCCAAAAGCTAAACATTAAATTATCATATAATCCAGCAATCCCACTTCTAGGTGTATACCCCAAAGCACTGAAAACAGGGACTCAAACAGATACTTAAGAAACAAACAAACAAAAACAAAACCCAGATACTTATTCACAAATGTTCACTGCTGCATTTTTTTTACAATAATCAACAACCCAAGTGTTGATCATAGATGAATGATACACAATGTATATGTTTACATATATACCACATATATATACATATAATGGTATATACATATAATGGAATATTACTTGGCTATAAAGTGGAATGAACTTCCGATAAATGCTACAATATGGATGGACCTTGAAAACATTATGCCAAGTGAAATAAGCCAGACACAGAGGCACAAATATTGTATGATTTCACATATATGAGATATCTAGAATAGGCCAATTCATAGGGATACAAAGTTGATTAGAGGGGCTGGAAGGAATGGGGAACGAGGAATTACTCTTTAATGGGGACAGAGTTTATGTTGGCGATGATGAAAAAGTTTTGAGTGTGGTTAATGGTGATGGTTGCTCATTATCAATGTAATTGATGCCATTGAATTATACACTTAAAAACGGTTTTGAAAATTTAGGTGGCTGGCCCTTGGGCTGTAGCTCATTGACCCCCGCCTAGAAAATCATCTATTTGAGGTAATATTCCACATGTGCTTCCAAAGAACATGTGTTCTGCGGTTGGTAGAACGTTCCATGACTCAGTTAGGTAAAGTTGGTTTCTTCTCTCTTTGTTCTCCTGTTCCTCCTTTCCTGTCTTCTTTTGTGTGAAATACTTTTTAGTATACCTGTCCCATTCTTCTGTTGATTTTTAACATTTTTATTTCTTAATAGTTACTGTAGGAGTTTAATATAAATATTAACTGATCACAGGGCACCTGAGTGGCTCAGTCGGTTAAGCATCTGACTCTAGGTTTCCGCTCCGGTCATGATCTCTGGGTCCTCGGATCGAGCCCCTTGTCGGGCTCCACACTCAGTGGAGAGTCTGCCTGGGATTCTCTCTCTCCCACTGCCCCTCCCCCCTCTCTTTTTCTTTCTCTATCAAATAAATAAATAAATATTTTTAAAAATATTAACTGATCACAATCTACACTAGGTTAATACTGACTTAAATTCTGGTAAAACAGAGCAACTTTATAATGCGGTTATAATCCTCCTCCCTTCATTATCTATTACATATCACATCTATATATGTTATAAACCCAACAGTACAGTGTTACAAGTATTGCTTTACACAATCTAACAAAAGACTGTGTGTTCTTTAAAGAAATTAAGAGAAGAGAAACAATTAATTTACTCACAAGTTTATAATTTCCAGTGCTTATCATTTCTTCTTATCTGTAAGCATTTCCTTTTACCCTGATGACTTCCTGTAGTGTACCTTGTAAGATAAGCTATTAGTCATGAACTCCTCTTCAATCTTTTAATTAAGCTGTAAATCCAAAACAATCACAATAAAAATCTTAAGAATTGTCCAGGAACTGGTCAAGTTAAAAGAAAAAATTTTTAAGTAGGCTCCACACCCAGCATGGAGCCCAACGTAGGGCCTGAACTCACAACCCTGAGATGTAGACCTGAGCCGAGACCAAGAGTCAGATGCTCAACTGACTGAGCCACCCAGGTGCCCCTGGTCAAGATAATTCTAAAGTCAATTCAAAGGAGAAATGCGTAAGAATGCCCCCCCAAATTTATAAAAGAACAATGCTCTATCAAAAATGAAGCCATAATAATTAAAATAACTGGTATAAGAATAGACAGAATAAAGACTCTATAGAGTCAGAAGACAGAATAAAAACTCTAGATTCAAAGCCCATGATTACATTTTACATGATTTATAATTATTTACTAAAAATAAAGGTGATATTTATTTTTTTTATTTTTTATTAAAAGTTTGCTTTATTTTTCTGTTGAATCAAGTATTAGCCCCCCGTTTAAAGTTTGATAATTTTATGCCTTCCAAACAGCACAGTTAATATCACCTTATCAATAGCCAAATAATAAATCAAATTAGTCCCAGTGGTTATATCCACATCTAGATTGTTCGGGTGGTCAGGAACTCGTTTGCTTTAGCTTTTAGTTCTTGGTTGTATCTCCAAATACGAAAGAGCTGAGAAGCTCCTGCTGCCCCCACAAAGAAATTAACAGCCAACAGACTCCAGTTTTTTGGGATAATTATAAGTGAGTATCTTGACCAAATAAACCCTGTGGCCATCAAAACAGCGGACTGAGCTGTGCTGAGCTTCTCTGCAGGTCTGGCCATGTCAGCTAATCCAGCACACACCAACCCCCATCTCATAATTGGAGCCCAGAAAAAAAACTGTTTTGGGACCTGCCGGGTGGTTGTACGCCAGCCTCAATCTCTCCGGCAGCAGGAGCTCCCACTTCATCGAGGACCCGGTGGTAGGTGGCCTGAAGGCCCGGGCACCAGCAGTTGACATGTCTCTGGAGGAGTTGGTCGTGGGCGGTCGAGTGGGAGAGTGGCTGCGTGCTCCTCCCTGGATGACAACGAAGGGCACTCGTCACTTTCTCCTGTCACAGTGCCTCGCGTCCTCCTCTCCCCTAGGGTGCCCTTCCCGTGGATCAGGCTGCCCCCCTACCTAAAGGTGATATTTAGAATCAGCAGTAAAAGGAGAGGCAAATCAAATACTGATGAGAAAAGTCTGTACAAGATACAAAGATAAATCAGAGAGACTGGGAGAAAATATTTGTAATATATGTAATAGATAAAAGGATACATTTAAGAATATATAAATAATGGGGCACCTGAGTGGCTCAGTCAGTTAAGCGTCTGACTTCAGTCCAGGTCTTGATCTCAGGGTCCTGGGATTGAGCCCCCACATCAGGCTCCTTGCTCAGCGCTAAGTGGGCTCATCCCCCTGCCTCTTCCCCAGCCCGCGCACACTCTCTTTCTCTCCCTCTCTCTCAAATAAATAAAATCTTAAAAAAAAAAAAAAAGGAATATATGAATAACCTCCTACACATCAATAAGAAAAAAACAAGTAGCCCAACAGAAAAATGGGTAAGGGATATGGACAAATTATTTGTAAATGAGGGAAAACAAATGACCAATAAACATGAAAAGATGCAGAACCAGAAAGGTAATCAGGGAAACAGAAATTAAAACAATGAGACATCATCATGCATTCATTAGATTATCAGAAATTAAAAGAATTTGAAAATTTAAAATTTTCTAGAGTGTAAGGGAATATGTCCCTTTAAGAACTTCCAGTTTTGAGTACTGAAACAGCTACTTTGGAGAGCAATTTGGCAACAGTGATTACAATGTTAAGTGACCCAGCAATTTCACTTTTCAGTATCTATTCAGAGAAGCACCTTTCAAGGAGGCATGTATAAATATGTTCATTGTAACACTGTTTATAATGGTAAAGGACTGGAAGAAATTTAATTTTCACCATAAAGGAATGCTTGAATAATTTATGCTATATCCATACTCTTGTTTTTATATAGCATACAAATTATGTATATATATATACATGTATATATATATATCATATATATATAAATGTGTGTATATATATATATGATATATATATTTTCCATTATATAAAATAATGGAAGCAGCCCAAATGTCCATCAATTGACAAATGGATAAAGAAGATGTGGTAGAATCATTGCCATTTGCAAGGACATGGATGGAGCTAGACAGTATAATGCTAAGCAAATAAGTCAGTCAGAGAAATACAAATACCATATGATTTCACTCATATGTGGAATTTAAGAAACAAAAAAATGAACAAAGGGGGAAAAAGGAGAGAGAGAAAAGAGACAAACCAAGAAACAGACTCAACTATAGAGCACAAACTGATGGTTACCAGAGGAGAGGGGGTGGGAAATCGCTGAAGTAGGTGAAGGGGATTGAGGTGTGCACTTGTGATGAGCACCGGGGTGATGTATGGAAGTGTTGAATCACTATACTGTACACCTGAAATTAATATTACACTGTATGTTAACCAATTGGAATAAAAATAAAAACTTTAAAAAAATTAAAATAAAATTGTATAGGGGCGCCTGGGTAGCTCAGTCATTAAGCGTCTGCCTTTGGCTCAGGTCATGATCCCGGGGTCCTGGGATCGAGCCCCACATCGGACTCCCTGCTCGGTGGGGAGCCTGCTTCTCCCTCTCCCACTCCCCCTGCTTGTGTTCCTTCTCTCCCTGTGTCTCTCTCTGTCAAATAAATAGATAAAATCTTTAAAAAAATAAATAAAATTGTATATATAAATATAAATATGGTGTTTTATATACAAACATATAAACATATATAATACATATATATATATGGTGTTGAGAAAAAGAAGAAGGTAGAGAAAATATTTGGAGAAATAATGGCTAAAAACTTTTCAAAATGGATGGAAAATATTAATCTACACATTCAAGAACTCAATGACTCAAAAGAAAGATAAACCCATTCAAAGCCCTCTGTCCCTCCCACCCCAAATTCCTAGAAATAGGCTCTACCTTCCATCTTCTCTAAAATCTAAGACTGATGCCATTTGTACACTCTTGCTGGAACCTGATTATCTCAAGTACTCTCTGATTGATTTAAATACTGTCAGAAGGGGCGCCTGGGTGGCTCAGTTGGTTAAGCATCTGCCTTCAGCTCAGGTCATGATGCCAGGGTCCTGGGATTGAGTCCTGCATTGGGCTCCCTGCTCCGTGGGGAGTCTGCTTCTCCCTCTCCCACTCCCCCTGCTTGTGTTCCCTCTCTTGCTCTCTCTCTGTGTCAAATAAATAAATAAATAAATATTGTCAGAAAACTAGGCATGCCTACCTAACATTTCTGTTTCTTTTAATAATATGCTTTTTTATTTAATCCCATAAAATGTTGACTATTAGGAAGAAAGGTAGTACCCTTTTCTTTTTAAGAATTTATTTATTTATTTACCTGAGAGAGACAGAGAGAGTAACAGCACAAGCGGGGAGGAGAGCTCCCTCTGACTGAGCAGGGAGCCCGATGCGGGGCTCGATCCCAGGACCCGGGATCATGACCTGAGCCGAAGGCAGACGTTTACCAACTGAGCCACCCAGGGGCCCCAGACAGGTAGTACCTGGACCAAAGTTGTCTGTGATGGAGATATGTCACAATATGCCTTTCCTAGATGGCTTTCAGCACCAATCTGGGACAAATTCTTAGAATTTCTTCTTGGAATGAACCAGTTCGGTCAGCTACCAAATTTTTTTCTCCTCTATATCAGAATTGGATTTTTTTTTAAAATAAAGTGTTGATTACCTCAGCGGCATTAAGAACAGTATTCTTAGGGTGCCTGGCTGGCTTAGTCAGAGAAGCGTCCGACTCTTGATTTTGGGGTTGTAAATTTGAGCCCCACAATATTATTTTTCAAGTAATCTACTTGAAAACAAAATCTAGAAAAATAAGATTTAAATTAATTTACATGAAAATAAAAATCTTTTTTTTTTTAAATAAAGGATCCTTTTTTTTTTAAGTTTTATTTATTTATTTGAGAGAGAGAATGAGAGAGAGAGAGAGCATGAGGGGGGAGGGTCAGAGGGAGAAGCAGACTCCCCGCCGAGCAGGGAGCCCGATGCGGGACTTGATCCTGGGACTCCAGGATCATGACCCGAGCCGAAGGCAGTCGCTTAACCAACTGAGCCACCCAGGCGCCCTGAAAATAAAAATCTAAAAAAAAAAAAAGAATAGAACTCTTTTCAAGTCTCTTTTCCCTGAGGTGAAAAGGACATTATATCTTCTAATATTTTCTTCTTTTCAGGAGTTTACCACACCTAATCTTTGGCCCAAAGCGTGGGGCAAATTGCTTTGGGATTGTCTGTTTAAGGACAAAGGATCAATCCTTGTCTTAGGGTTTCCCAAATGGCAAAGTTGGAACTGTGTGCCCATATCCTAAATCCATCCTCGATCTAAGATGGCAGTAAATGAGACTTTACCCAAGGGGAAGCCTAGAATGGCCCGCTCAGGCTATCCAGGGAGCCAGCAAACTCCCTACACCTGCTGTTGAGCACACAGCATCCATTGCCCGAATCCCGATAGACCAACAACATTCACTCCCTCACCATGACTGACCACCTACTGTGTGCCTTGCAGTGTTCTTGCAACGCGGACTCAGCAGTGAACACGATAAACAAGGTTCTTGATACTATCATGTGTTTTGAAAGCTTCAATTTTGTATTAGGCGTTTGGATGCTGAGGTAATGTGATCTGGACAGGGAGGGCAGAACCTTTTTTTCCTTCAGGGTACACTGTGAAATGATACACCATTTCTTTCCTAGGAAATGAGATATGTGAAGAGATCGTTGGTTTGTTTGTCATGAGATACGGCAGAACTCTAATGGATAACCAGTCTTCTCTTAACCAAGGTCCCGACCAGTAACCTGCTGGGGTTACTGCCACCCGTCCGCATCGTGGCATAATGCTTTGGGGGCAGGTGGCAGCTTCTGGAGGTCCAGGGAAGGTAAGGTTGAGAGAAAACCACCTCTGATCAATACAGCTGCAGCATCATCATAAATAATTTAAGCACATACTCCGTTTTTAGTTTCTTTGATCTGCTTCTCTCCTCGTGCAGTGTGACTGCCACAAAAGTTTACTCTTTCCAAGGCTGAAGAACCTTTCCTGGCACCTCAGTCATCTTCCTGGGGCAAAGGTCCACTTTGTAGCCAACCTTCAGCTTCATAACCCAGCATCGACGTTTTTGCCATCCTGAAGGATCTCAAGTGCATTGCTGCTTTGAGATGTCACAAGCCAGAGATGGTGCTGGTAATAAGCCAAATGGGGTGGCTCTAAGAGCCGTCTTGCTGTTGTTCCTTATTTGTTTTAGAAGGTGGTTTTGTTGGGGAAGGGAAGAAACAGGGAGGAAGGTGGAGGGACGATTTATAGGATCTCAGATTCTGATCTAGTATTGTTTTTGATGGCAGTGAATGAGGAGATGGGGTATGTTAAGAGGTATCAATTAGTCTAGGATTGGCTGCTAATTATCAAACAAGGATTTGACTGGCTCCGGCAAAAACTGACAAAGTGTGTCTATTGTTCTATTTTGCCACCAAGGTATATATTAAAAATCTCCTTGCTGTGCTGGGGTTCCTCAACAAAGGGCACAGTTCGTACCTCCATTATTTTGAAATTAAGAATATTAACACCACTGATATAGGTTGATCTGTTGATTAAAGTATTTGCTAGGGCTCGAGCTTGCTGTTCTATTATAGGGGAGGGAAATATCTGGGAAGAAATTTGCAGAGGAGAAACAAATCCTGCTATAAAAATAACATTGACTTTGAGGAGCAGGAAGGACAACCTTTTGGCCAAGAGGTAGGCACATTTTTACCTGTCTCCAAACCACAAGCCAAGGCAAGGGGAGGAGCTATAGTATAGATTTAAAATAATATATCATCTTTTTCTGAATAAGATCAAGGGCACCACAGGGAAAGCATGTTGAGAAGTGTATTTATTAACTGCGTTTTTGTATCTGCCATACTGACTCTCTTTCAACAGAACATTCTCCTTCAGAGTCCCGCTATTCTAGCTGCCTCTCTTCTCATTGACTCTGCTTTACTTCACCTGCTTCTTATTTGGACCCATAATTGAAACGGAGGGTGCTGTGTCTTTTCTAATTTCAAGTGAATATGCTCTGTTCTAAGGCCTCAAACCACTTTTGGGGTGGCTTTCCCCAATGCCCACACATTTAGATAGGTCTCTAACTGGTGTACCAAAAAGCTCCTCGGTGCTCTGAGGCTCCTCCCACAGCCCACGGCCGGGGGGGGGGGGGCGGGGGGCACTGCGCGCTGGCAAACAAAAGGGAACAATTCAATGGTTTGAATGGCTCGTCTGGTGTCAGGAGGTAATCAGAATTAGTAAGGAACCCAAGACAAACCACAACATCACAGCCACAGCCTGAGGCTCTGACTCTGAACTCATGTCTCTTAATTTACTGAGACATACACAGTTCTGAATTCTATCAGGGGAAACATTTTTATAACATTTTCCATCATAATGGAGTTTTCCACTCTGCTTTTCCTCCTAATACGTTTCTGGAACACAGGAGTAATATTTATAAATATTTCCTTAGAGAAGCAATACGGCTACATTAATATAAGAAGAATATTTTCTGCAAATATATCCATTGTAGAGTTACATCAGCTTGCTAGGGGAAAGCACTGTATTTCACAAAGGCATTTCACAACATGTCATTTACTCTTAAGAAGGAAAATCGTTAATATTTATCTTCCAGGATCCTTACATACAAAGAGTCCTAATATGTTTTGCTATGTGTAATGTGTACTTAGTTGAAATATTTGCACCTCATGATTCCAAAAAAGAGTTTTAAGTTTCTTTTTGCAATGTAGCAAGTTTGGTTTATCTGTATGAACGGGCATACTTTTAAAAAATTTAACCATAGAAGCTCTCATTGAGAAACAAACTTTATTTTTTCTAAAGATTTTTATTTATTTATTTGAGAGAGAGAGAGCAAGCATGAGCGGGGAAGCTATAGTGGCAGAAGGAGAAGCAGGATCCCCGCGGAGCAGGGAGCTCGATGTGGGGCTGCATCCCAGGATCCCGGGATCATGACCTGAGCCGAAGGCAGACGCTTAACCGACTGAGCCACCCAACTTTAAACCAGTTGTTACACATTAGTCCATTATTTTGTTAACGAGAGGAAAATGACTATCACAGATAAAGCATCCAACACCTACTAAGCCCACTACAAGTAATTATTCAAGGAACAAATGAATATATCTACAACTGGAGAAACTGAGGTCAAATGAAAGGTTTGGACCATTACCAAGCATTGTATCTAACCCAATTATGGAATCCTCTCAACAGCTAATGCAAATATTCTTTTCCTTTCTTTCCTTAAAAGACAAATGAAAGCTTTGATATTGGACATTTACTCTTTGAAAGGGAAATCTGAGAGTGATGTCTTGAGGAAAATAAAAGCCGTCAGATTAAAATTTCAGAATAAAAAGGGGCGCCGGGGTGGCTCAGTCGGATGAGCAGCCAACTCTTGATTTCTGCTCAGGTCATGATCTCAGGGTCTAGAGATCAAGCCCAGGGTCTGGTCAGGCTCCACACTCATCAGGGAGTCTGCTCGAGATTCTCTCTCCCTCTCCCTCTGCCCATCCCCCGTTCTCTCTCTCAAATAAATAAATAAATAAATAAATCTTTAAAAAAATTTTTCAGAATAAAAATGCAGAAGGAAATTATTTCTTCGTAATACCACTTCTGTCTTGCTTTTAAGCTTAATTGTAAGAGCCTAACTAACATTTAAATACAATGAAATTACAAAATCTCATTCAAGGGTAGGGAAAACTGGAAATCTTAGTAAAGTTCTAATTTTCCTTTTTTTCTATCGTAGCCACCACCTTTGTTTGATTTTCCAAGGGACTGCCACAAGTGGGAAATAAAAACAGTAATTCAGCCCTTTCTTCACCTGCCCACCGACACCAGAGTTCCAGTGTGAGAAATTATATTTTATGGTACATGTGTCCGTAATTGATTATCCCCCCTTTCTTTGTTACAGAACCTTAATAAACGTGCCCTATCTAAAAAAACAAAACAAATTTCCCAGCCTTCTTTACAGGTAGACATGGCCAGTGAGATGTCAAGGAAGTTGTTGGGTGGGGCTCCTGGACAGTCCTTTTGCCCTCTCCTTCCCTCTCTCTCGCTCTTTTTTTTTTAACAAATATTTTACTTTATTGTTATTTTTTTAAGTAAACGCGACACCTAACGTGGGGCTCGAACTCACGACCCTGAGATCAAGAGTCACATCCTCTACCAATGGAGCCAGCCAGGCGCCCCTCCTTCCCTCTCTTCTGACTGACACACACATTTCTGATGTCTGGCATTCCAGGGAATCCCCAGCTCGGGCTGTTGCGGAGAGCCTGAGGATGGAAGTGACGCGCTAGGATGACCAGCCTGAGTCTCTAGGAATGGTGGGGCTGCCATTCCAGCCTTGCAAGTACAGCTGACGCACAATGTCCTAGCATTTTCAGGTGTATGACACGGTGATTCAAAATCTTTACACATAATGCTGTGCTCACAGGCATCGGCTACCACGGGCCACCGCACAACCACTGACGGTCTTGTCTATGCCGCACCTTTCATCCTCATGACTTACTCGTTTTATAACCGGAAACCTGTACCTCCTACTCCCCTTCACCCATTTATTTGAGTTTTCTGTTACACGCAACTAAACCTAGTCCCTACCAATAAAGCCACATGATGGCTATTTGACCTTTGGCAATTCATTTAACTTCTCCGTGGCTCAGTTTACTCCTCTGTACAAATGGGCATATTATCATAGCACAGGCTCAGAGAGTTGTCAGGACTACCCAAATTAACACATGTAAAGAGCTTAGCAGTGTAAGCAGCACAGAGGGCTCAATGAATCCTCTCTGTTATTATTATCCACTTGCACCGGGATAACACCCCGGGTGAATAAATGTGAAAGGAAAGAGCATACGAAGAGGAGAAATCACTGCATTTCTTTCCTGTCATATTCTTCAGAGGCAGAGACCTGGGCAAAGAGTTTAACAGAACACGGATAATACTTCTCAATTAAAAGCACCTGACATCCTAAAATTTGTATGGAACCACAAAAGACCCCAAATAGCCACAGCAATCTTTAAGAAGAAGAACCAAACTGGAGGGGTATCACAATGCCAGATTTCAAGTTACATTGCAAAGCTGTGGTCATCCAGACAGTATGGGACAGGCACAAAAAAATAGACACACAGATCAATGGGGCAGAATAGAGAGCCCAGAAACAAACCCACAATTACATAGTCAATTGATCTATGACAAAGGAGGCAAGAATGTACGATGGGGAAAAGACAGTCTTTTCAATAAATGGTGCTGGGAAAACTGGACAGCTACATGGAAAAGAATGAAATGGACCATTTTCTTATACTAAACACAAAAATAAACCAAAAAACGATTAAAGACCTAAATGTGAGACTTGAAACCATAAAAATCCTAGAAGAGAGGAGGGACAGTAATGTCTCTGATATTGGTGGTAGCAACATTTTCCTAGATGTCTCCTGAGGCAAGGGAAACAAAAAATAAATAAATAAACTACTGAGGGGGCCTGGCTGGCTCAGTCCGTGGAGCATGAGACTCTTGATCTCGGGGTTGTAAGTTTGAGCCCCACGTTGGGTGTAGAGATTATTTGAAAATAATCTCAAAAAAAAAAAAAAAAAAAAAAAACTACTGGGACTACATCAAAATAAAAGGCTTCTGCACAGCAAAAGAAACAATAAGACAAAAAGACAACCTATCTGCAAATGATAAATCTGATAAGGGGTTGGTATCCAAAATATATAAAGAACTTATATAACACAACACCAAAAAACCACAAATAAGCCAATTAAAAAATGGGCAGAAGACATGAACAGACATTTCTCCAAAGAAGACATCCAGATGGCCAGCAGACACATGAAAAGAACTCAACATCACTCATCATCAGGGAAATGCAAATCAAAACCACAATGAGATATCACCTCACACTTGTCAGAATGGCTAAAATCAAAAACACAAGAAACAACAAGTGTTGGCGAGAACGTGGAGAAAAGGGAACCCTCCTACACTGTTGGTGGGAATGCAAACTGGTGCAGCCACTCTAGAAAACAGTATGGAGGTTCCTCAAAAAATTGAAAACAGAATTATCATATGATCTAGTAATTCCACTACTGGGTTTACCCAAAGAATAAGAAAACATTAAATCTAAAGGATATATGCACCCCCATGTTTATGGCAGCATCATTTACAATAACCAAAATATGGAAGCAACCTGAGTGTCCATTGATAGAAGGATGGATAGAGAAGAGGGGGTATATATATATATATATATATATGTATATATACAATGGAATATTACTCATCCATAAAAACAATGAAATGTTGCCATTTGCAACAACATGGATGGATCTAGAGAATATAATGCTGAGTGAAATAAGTCAGAGAAAGACACCATATGATTTCACTCATATGTGGAATTTAAGAAACAAAATGAATGAACAAAGAGAAAAGGAGACAAAAAACAGATTCTTAACTCTAGAGAACACACTGGTGGTTATCAGAGGGGAGGGGGTGGGGGATGGGGGAAGCAGGTGCAGGGGATCAAGAGCACACTTACTGTGATGAGCACCGAGTCACGTACAGAATTGTCCAATCACTGTATTGTACACCTGAAACTGTGTAACATTGTTAATTAACAATGTGAACGAATTCATGATATTAATTACACTGGAATTAAAAAAATAAATTAAGGAATTATATACTCAAAATAAATAAGTAAATAAAAGCACTTTACAGATGATACGGAGTGATTTTCAGAAACCACAGTTCCTCTCATCCTTACCAGAGTTCTAGGATGAAGTGAAGGTTGGAGCTTGTTTGCGTTGGCAGGTCATTCGCTTGCTGGCTCAGGGGCTGATATCCAAGTTCGCTGTTCCAACGAGGTCCAGTTGGCTTCGTTCCATTTCACGGCCCTACACGGTGCAGTGTACTCAGCCCTGGCTAACTGCCCTCTGAACATAATTCCAAGTTTAAATCATGTGGGAGGGGACATGAGGAAGTATAACTCAGCCATGCTCTGGAGAAACCCTAACCTGACCACAGGTGCATAGGTGGGTTGTAAGTAGAGCCCTTTTTTTTTTTTTTCCTTTTTAAGAGAGCAGCTTCCTGAATCTTTTCCAGAAGTCTGAATTTTTTTTTTTTTTCCAGCTAGTTTATTTAGAAGCCTTCTGAGCCTTAAGGTTTCAACTTTAGGATGACTGCCAGATTATTTCCATTCTGATCTTTATATAATAATAATGGTAAGAGTTAATATGTATTGAGCGCTCACTATGGGTCATGCACTATTTTAAGTAATTACTGATGGGGAGAACAAAGGCCAAAGAAATGTAGATAAAATTAAGTTTCCTTACAACTTGCAGCCCATTGACAAATACTTGAGACAGGCAGGATGTTCCTCGAGGAGTTCAAAACTGCCTTCTTGCTAATGCTCTGCTAGAAGCAAAAAGCAACCTTAGCTCGCCAATCACCTGACCTCCAGGGTCCTGCCCAAGTTTTCTTTTACGTATGAAAATCCTTTGGAAACTTCCTTTATCTCTACCCCATCCTCTCCCCCCCAATTTAAAAGTATATCATCAATCGCTCCTTACAAACTCAGTGTAGCTCCTTTTGCCCACGGGTCCTGTCCCCGTGCTTTAATAAAACCACCTTTTTGCACCAAAAATGTCTCAAGAATTCTTTCCTGACCCTCTGCTCCCAGCCCCCGCATCCCATCAATTCCGTCATCCAGTTGGGTCTCGGCAGAATTCGAGGAGGCATGTACTGTTCCGTCCTCCCTACAGAGACGGGCCCCCTGAGACACTAACAGTGGGATGACCTGTCCCAAAGTGACCTTGGGAGGTAGCAGCAGGGCCAGGAGAGGGCCCGGGCTCTTCGTCACCATGCGGGATCTGTCATATTCATAACCTCTCCATCTTCTGCCTTTCTTCTTCAGGCCGCGGGCATGCCCGAGGAAGTGGGGATGGTTCTGGGACCAGGTGCCTCTGACAGTGGCCATATTTTTATCACTTGTCGCTCTGCATTCCGCTCTCTTAGTGCTCACAAAGGATTATAAAATCCCTCAGGCAGGGTCTTCCACCAGGCCTGGCAACCACAAGAACAAGTCTGTTCTCTAAGCCAGAGGCTTCTTGCCTTTGCTTGGTCCTTCAGCTGAGCTCACTGTCCAAAGCCCACGAGGGCCTCTGGTCTGTGGCTCTGAGGTCACCTTGCTCCACAAGAAATTGTTTTCCGAGGAGCCATTCCTGCTAGGGACATCCGACTGGGCGAGAACGACTCCCTGGAATACTTCCTAGAATAAAACCTCATTTCCTTGGTCCTAACAGACACCCTCAAAGCAATAACAGCTTTGTGTGGGGGTGGGGCAGGTGGGAGGAAAAGATGGGGCGTGGGGGTGGGGACTGACCCGGGATTTTTAAAAAGGAGAAAGGTATAAAAATGCGTTCTCTTCTCTGATCTGCCTCCCCAAGCCCATAATCCATCTAATATGGAGAAAAACATTAGACACAGGCCAACTGAGGGACATTCTACAAAATACCTGACCAGTGTTCCTCAAAACTGTCAAAGTCATCAAGAACAAGGAAAGTCTGGAAACTGTCCCAACCAAGAGGAGACATGATAACTAAATATATGCTGTCCTGCGTGGAATCCTGGAACAGAAAAAAGGACACCAGGTAAAACTTGAGATCGGAATATAGTTAATAATAATGCATTGGTATTGGTTAATTAATTGTAGCAAATGTACCACACTAACGGCAGATGTTAATAATAGGGAAACTGGGGTCGCCTGGCTGGCTCCGTCGGTAGAGAGTGCAACTCTCCATCTTGGGGTTGTGAGTTCAAGTCCCACGGTGGGTGTAGAGATTACTTAAAAATAAAATCTTAAAAAAATAGGGAAAACTGGGTGCAGAGTATTTGGGAACTCGGTACCATCTTTGCAATTTTCCTATAAATCTGAAACTTCCAAAATAAAAAGTTTTTTTTTTGAAAAAAACAAGACGAAAGTCCTGTTCTCTCTGAGATTTGCCTGAGCTGGCTGATGCGCTGTCCTCTTATTGTAAAAACCCTGAACCAAACACCCTCTCAACTCTAAAGAGCTTGGGGCACTTTCCAGACAAGGACACACTGGTTTTTATTGTTTCCGCTGAGCCAGGTGGCACATTTTATGATTCCTGTGTTGTACAGTAATGAGATCTGACACAGGGAAGGGCGTGCTAGAAGTTGCCAGGACGAGGGCATAGCTGGGTGGGGAGACCTGCTTATTTACCTTTCCAAGGACCACTGCAGGCTGTGCAGCGAAACTGGGAGGAATTCAATTCTATTCAACAAAAGCGAACTAGCCCCTCTTATGTGTTGGAAGCACCGGAAATCTGAAACCGTGCAAGATTCAGTTGCCTGCTCGAGGGCCTTGTGCTACGGTTGGAGAGCAAGTAATAGTAGCAATAGGTAATTTCAGGGGCACCTGGGGGCTCAGGCGGTTAAGCGTCTGCCTTCGGCTCAGGTCATGATCCCAGGGTCCTGGGATCGAGCCCCGCGTTGGGCTCCCTGCTCAGCAGGGAGTCTGCTTCTCCCTCTCCCCGCTTGTGTTCTCTTTACTCATTGGGCCTCTCGGCCTCAGGTCAAAGCTCTGTACAAACCCATTTTGCACATGTGAGAGATTTTTTTTTTTCTTTTTAATAGTAAGTCTCTGCATTAAAAGAAGCAATTGCCTAAACTGGGGGTTCTCCACCAGTCATCTGTGCAAAGTTTTATTCCATACATTTTGAAGTTACTTCCCTCTTTCCATGTTTTCTGAGGGCTGGTGGGCAGCCCCCTTTTGGGTCCTCTTCTCCTTCTGCTTGAAGTCTTCACTATCATCACCCTGTCCCCTTCTTGTGTCCCAAAGTTCTCCCTTTCAAAGACGGATGCTCACATCATCTCCTGACAGAGTCAACATCCCCTTCCTACCCACTTCCTAAACTCGGAAAAGGAAAGAAACTCTGTTTGGCTTTATTCAGCACACTTGTGGTCTCCCAGGCTGTAATTCTTTGGTAAATTACACCAATAATTGTCCAGCCAAGGTTGAGGGGGGGGGAGTTGGTCTTTTGTAACATCTTCCTTTTATGGATCTCCCCAACATGGCGGAATGGCCCTAGTATCCAGATGAAGATTTAGAAAGTGGTGTGTGTTTGGGGCGCCTGGGTGGCTCAGTTGGCTAAGGTTCTGCCTTCAGCTCAGGTCATGATCTCAGGGTCCTGGGATCAGCCCAGCGTCGGGCGCCCTGCTCAGTGGGGAGCCTGCTTCTCCCTCTTCCTCTGCTCCTCCCCCGACTCGTGCTCTGTCAAATAAATAAAATCTTAAAAAAAAAAAAGTGGTGTGTGTAGAGGCCAGCTGAGGATGTGTGTGGGGATGTTTACAATTATTGAGGAAGAAAAAGGATGTAATAGGAGAACATGATTTGTTTTGTTTTGTTTTGAGAATATGATTTTTAAAGTGGATACAGATCAGCTATCATAAGGATTTCTTAGTATCTTTTTTTTTTAAGATTTTATTTATTTATTTGACAGAGACAGACAGCAAGAGAGGGAACACAAGCAGGGGGCGTGGGAGAGGGAGAAGCAGGCTTCCCATGATGCTTAACGACTGAGCCACCCAGGCACCCCGGATTTCTTAGTATCTTTAAGGAAAGAAAAACCGTGATCAATATTTAGGCTTACATTTTTAAAAACATAAGCACTGAACAGTGATTGAGTAGATAGAGGTCATAACAGAAGATGTTTTTCTTCTATAACTTATTTAGATGTGATTTAACTTCTCCTTGCAAAACCTTTATTACAGTTAAAATATGTTCAGTCTTGAAAAGATAGGCCATAATTTTACATCTGGCTTGACGGATAAGAAATGGGTTTACATGTTATTTTGCATTTTATGAAACTGGCTGCAAATCAGAGGAATACAAAGAGAATTATTTTTAGCTGATTTATACGTATCATACATGACGCTATTGCTTTTAGAGGAAATGGTTTTCTGGAAGAAATGGACAGCAAGATTCCCTGATTGATGGATCCAATAAGCATGATTTTTCGTACCTACCATGTGCTGTGTTACCTCCTACAAATTCAAAGATGAGTAAATCCGAGCTGCTGACACCAAGAGCTCGCAGTCTGCTTGAGAAAATACATAGTAAACAGAAAATTATTGTCCAGGGGCGCCTGGGTGGCTCAGTGGTTGATCGTCTGCCTTCAGCTCAGGTCATGATCCCGGGGTCCTGGGATCGAGCCCCGCATCGGGCTCCCTGCTCAGCGGGAAGCCTGCTTCTCCCTCTCCCACTCCCCCTGCTTGTGTTCCCTCTCTCGCTGTGTCTCTCCCTGTCAAATAAATAAATAAAATCTTTAAAAAAAAAAAAAAGAAAATTATTGTCCAATATGATGTGTTCTTTAATAGTCACATAGTCAGACCATGGGAACACCAGGTGGAAGGAAGGCTTTATAAGGGGCCGGTGTCCTGCTCTGCCTAAGTCAGCTGAGGCTGGTGACACCGGACTTTTAAACTGACAGCGAAGCGTAAGCAAGAGTTCAGAAGGGCAGGTAAAGCACATTCTAGGCAGAGAATCAGCCGTGCAAAGAATAGAGAGTGCAGAGTGCATTCAGGGGTTATAGACACTTCACTGTGATTGGGCTGGGGAGGAGGAATGACCAAAGATGAGGCTGGGAAGGTCGGTAGGGCCCAGCTCTCCATTTATAGGGCCTGATATAGCATGCAAAGGAGGAGGACATTAGACATTACCCTGTAGACCAACACTTCTCAAACTTCAGTGTCCACAAGGCACCCTTGGGGAGCTCCTTTAAAATGATACTCGAAAAAAGTCAGTAAAATAAAATAAAACGACACTTGATGGGGGTGCCTGGGTGGCTCAGTCAGTTGGGCTGCCAACTTTTGATTTTGGTTCAAGTCATGATCTCGGGGTCCTGGGATCCAGCCCCACATTGAGCCCTGCATCGGTCTCCACGCTCAGCGGGGAATCAGCTTCAGGATTCTCTCCCTCCCTCTGCCTCTCCCCCTGCTTGCTCACTCTTTCTCTAAAATGAATAAATTTTTAAAAAATAAAGATAAATAAAATGACGTCTAATGGGTCTGAGTGTCGCCATTTCTAACGAGCCCCAGGTGCTCTGGGGCTGCAACCCCGGGATCTGCAGGCCTCACTGAGGGAGCCCATCATTACTACTCCAGCAGCGGGAGTGGGCTTCTTGTGTGTGCTGAGCTCTGATACCTTCTGCCCTTCGGGAGGAGGGGTGCGCAGTGGGACCTGGGCCACCAGAGCCTCCAGGCTGGTGGGCTGTGCCCACAAGCTGCGTCCTGGGTTTCCGGCAGGTGCGCTACAAGTAGTATTTTCCATACATTCTGTGATGGGAAGAAAAGGGGGAAGCAAGGCCGGCTCAGACACGCAGCTGTGTGCTCCCAGAGCCACAACCTGGCTTTCTGCTAAGAACCCACAGTGTTGCAACAGCTCCTGTTGCCCAAAGCCACCGACAGGGTCTGTTAGCATGTGTGGCCCACAGCCTTGTCTCCTTAAGCATTTGGCATTTGGAGACTTAAACTTCAACTCCTAATTGTCTCTGCCGGTGGGGCTGAGTTCATCCCAGCCTGCGGTGGTTTCTGTTGCTGCCCCCCTGTCCGTCTCAAAGTGGCAAGACTCTGTTACGTGGTGGCAGCCAAGGAACGATGGACTGAAAACACAGAATCGCGTTCTGGGACCTCCTGGTTCTTAGTGTTTCATTATTATATTTATGGCTTTATACATTAAGTCATTTCTTTTTTTTTTAAAGATTTTATTTATTTGAGAGAGAGAGACAGCGAGCACACAAGCAGGGCAGAGGCAGAGGGAGAAGCAGACTCCCCACTGAGCAGGGAGCCCGATGCGGGGCTCGATCCCAGGACCCTGAGATCATGACCTGAGCTGAAGGCAGACGCTTAACTGACTGAGCCACCCAGGTGCCCTTACGTCATTTCTTTGTCCATCCTCAAAACAGAACGGAGATGATTAGGCTGGCCATTTCTCCTGATGACAGTAATGGACATCCATCCAGCACAGGAAGATGCCAGCCTGTGTCAAGTGAATGCCAGTTTGAATTTCTGCTGAGTCTGTTGGTCTTTGGGTCACTGTTGTAAGAAAGTGTGTGAGTACAAACGTATTCACACATAGTTGGTTATATCTGCAGGTCCATTTCTAGAAAAGAAATGGGAGGGAGGTCCTGTTTTTTGTTTTTTTTTTTTAAGATTCTATTTATTTGAGAGAGAGAACAGGGAGAGAGGGAGAGA
Source organism: Halichoerus grypus (assembly GCF_964656455.1). Taxonomy (NCBI): domain Eukaryota; kingdom Metazoa; phylum Chordata; class Mammalia; order Carnivora; family Phocidae; genus Halichoerus; species Halichoerus grypus. Next base: position 141,142,252 of record NC_135713.1, on the reverse strand, counting down.
GAAAATCCCAACCAGGCTCTATGCTGAGCGCAGTGCCCGACCTGGGGCTCGATCTCACGACCCTGAGATCATGACCTGAGCTGAAATCAACAGTCGGACACTTAACCAACTGAGCCACGCAGGCATTTCCCCGACTTTTTTTAAAAAAAGATTTTCTTTTTAAGTAATCTCTACTGCCAACGTGGGGCTCGAACTCACAACCCTGAGATCAAGAGTTGCATGTTCTGCCCACTGAGCCAGCCAGGTGCCCCGGAGGCCTTCTTGTCAACAATGACTTCTGTCCTGCTTACAACTTTTCTGATATGATCGCTTACCTTTTCTAAAAAAAAAAAAAAAATCATAGAAAAGTCAGAGTCGTGTTGGATGTGTGGAAACTTGATGACATTTGCAGCACCCCTCGCTGGGCTGGTTCGGGTAGAACACTCACTTTCCTCCTGGAGACTCTTCCTGTTCTGTGGGTTTCAGGGGAAAGTCCTTACGTCTCCTGTTTTTGAACCCACGCTGCTGCATTATCCGGAGTCTGTTCGTGAGGAAATAAACCTTTGAAATCATCACCAATTCCCCATAAGTCAGAACTGTTTTTAGTTGCGTCCCCAGCTGACAATTTCTGCCCTCTCTTCAGACAGCAGTGAAACATAAGCGAAAGGAGATACAATATTACAACGTAAAAAGGAACCGGAAGGAAAACATTTGTGTTTAACACAAGCAAGCATCTTCCTTGATGCCCTTCCCCACCACCCTCTCTCTGCCCCCAAATACACCATCGCAGAACCTTGGGGAGAAGCACGGCCCAGAGATAAGCCATCTTTGCTCTTACCATTGAATGGATAACCTGCTTTATGTTATTATATATTTATAAGCAGGGAAGAGGCATTATTGTGTCTCTTATAAATACTACAATTAAACATTCACCGGCTATAACCCACTTTGTAATCCTCTATGACTTAAATACAATTTCATTTTAATAAACTGGAGTGAGCTTCATGAACTCTAGATTCTACAGTAATGTGAGTCCATTCCCGTTGTAAAAACAGGAGCCAAAGTAATTTGGGTTTGAAGCTCTGTCATGCTGTCCCCTATCACCTCGCCTCCTGGTGGGTAAGACATTTGAGAGCCACGCTTCCTGAAACTCTATTTGTCTATTTACGTATTAAATAGGCCTTACATTTAGACATGCTTCCTTCTCTTGCCAGTTTCATCTATGAGGTATGTAGAGATAAAATAGAAATGTTTTCTGTTGACAAATATCATAGAGCCAACCCCCACTGTGAAATGTTTTCAATAACAGCATCTTCCTTTACCAGTGGTGGACATAGCCTAGACCAGCAAGGCCTAAAGTGGAAAAGTGAAAGCTTCTTGGCTTCTGATTTTTTTTTTTTTTTTAAATCTCCAGGCTTCCTACTATTGATGCCCCTTCCAGGAAAGGGATCCTTTTGCTAGAAACCTAACAGCCTCCTAAAGCCATGGCTCCCAACCACTATTTTAAGAAACAGTGCATTTACCAGCTTGAGGTCACCTTAAGGCCATACAGTCTCCTTGTTAGAGGGGACCTTTTGAATTATTTAATGTAGTGATTCCTAAAGCTGGCTTCTCATCAAAATTGCCCACAGAGTTTTAAAAAAAACAAAAAGATTCTTGTCTCTACTGTAGTTTTGTGAATAAAAAGCTTTGGAGGTGAGTCCCACTAGTCTTTTTATTTTTAATATTTTTTTAAAGATTTTATTTTTAAGTAGTCTCCACACCCAACACGGGGCTCAAACTCACAACCCCAAGATCAAGAGTTTCATGCTCCACCAACTGAGCCAGCCAGGCGCACTCCACTATAGTCTTTTTCTTTTTTTTTCTAAGATTTTATTTATTTGAGAAAGAGAGAAAGAGAGAGAGAGAGAGAGAGAGCACAAACCGGGGGAGGGGCAGAGGCAGAGGGAGAAGCAGACTCCCCGCTGAGCAGGAAGCCTGAGACCATCCCAAGCTGAAGGCAGATGCTCAACCGAATGAGCCACCTAGGCACCCCATAGTCTTTCTTTTTTTAAAGATTTACTTATTTGAGAGAGAGAGAGAGAGCACGTAGAAGCACACGGGGGAGGGAGGGGCAAAGGGAGACAGAGTCTCACCCAAGTGGACTTGCCTCTGAGCATGGAACCCGACGCAGGACTTGATCCCAGACCCGAGATCAAGACCTGGGCAGAAACCAACAAGAGTCAGATACCAGGCCGCCTGGTGGCTCAGTTGGTTGGGCGACTGCCTTCGGCTCAGGTCATGATCCTGGACTCCCTGGATTGAGTCCCGCATCGGGCTCCCTGCTCAGCGGGGGGTCTGTTTCTTCCTCTGACCCTCCCCCCTCTCTCATTCTCTCTCTCTCAAATAAATAAATAAAAATCTTTAAAAAAAAAAAAAAAGGAGTCAGATACCCAACCTACTGCACCACCCAGGCACCTGCCCCACCCCCCATAGTTTTTTTAAAGCAAAGTTCTGGAGGCGCCTGGGTGACTCAGTCAGTTAAGCGTCTGCCTTTGGCTCAGGTCATGATCACAGGGTCCTGGGATCGAGCCCCGCATCCAATCCCACATTGGGCTCCCTGCTCAGCGGGGAGTCTGCTTCTCCCTCTCCCTCTATGCTTCCCCTCAACTTGAGTGTGCTCTCCCTCAAATAAGTAAATAAGATCTTTAAAAAAAAATAAAGCAAAGTTCTGAATTTGTCAATCCAAATTCAGTATATATCTCTAAAATAAGAGAAAATTTTTATATAACAAGCCATTGTCACAAATAGCGAAATTAAAAATTCTTTAATATTCTCTAAGATCTAGTTCATAACACCAAATTTCCCTAACCATCTAAGAAATGTCTTTTAAAAGTTACTTTGTACAGGGGTGCGTGGGTGGCTCAGCCAGTTAGGTGTCTGACTCTTGATTTCAGCTCCGGTCATGATCTCAGGGTCATGAGATCCAGCCCTGAGTCAGGCTCCCGGCTAAGCAGGGAGTCTGCTGGAGGTTCTCTCTCTCTCCCTCACCCCCCCCCCCCGCCCCACCTGCTCGTGTTCTGTCTCTCTCAAATAAATAAATCTTAAAAAAAAAAAAAGTTAGTTTGTACAAATTAGGACCCAAACTCCACGTGTTGTTGCATTTGCTTTTCTGTCTTTTGCATTTCTTTTAATCTAGAGCTGCCTACCTTATCCCTGGCCCTCCATATTTTTTATGCTACTGACTTGTTGAAGAAACCCGGCTCGCCTCTAGGATGTCCTACCTTCTGGGTATGGCTGATGGCTTCTGTGTGGTACCATTTTACTTGTTCCCACTTCCCTTGTGAGAAGTTAGATCTAGCAGACTGATTAAGATTCAGTGTCAACTTTCTGCAGGCAGCGATACTTCATTGATAATACTCTTTACCTCACAGAGCACTTCATCGAGAGGCACGTGAGGTCCACTTGTTCTCTCGGAAGCTGAGGGATTCGGGTGCAGGCACCTGGCCTTCCACCGTGAAGCTCTCCATCAACTTCTTTTCTAAAGGCTTTGGTATCCATTGATGCTTGTTGCCGAGACCTTATTAGTGTTTGCAAAAGAGTTCTTTTTTATCCCCACCATTCGCCCTCCATGTATGAGCTGAGCATTTTTCTGAAAAAAAAACAAAAAAAACAAAAAAAACAAAAAAACCCGGAACTTCCCCTCACCAATTAGGATAATCTGTTTGCTCTGAAAATGCAATTTGTTCGGAGCAGGCAATCTAAATGCTTGCTTTTTAGGGAAATGGGTTAATAAAACAAGCGTGTGGGGGTGCCTGGGTGGCTCAGTCAGTTAAGCGTCTGCCTTTGGCTCAGGTCATGATCTCAGGGTCCTGGGATCGAGCCCCGCATCGGGCTCCCAGCTCAGTGGGGAGTCTGCTTCTCCCTCTCCCTCTGCCTGCCACTCCTCCTGCTTGTGCTCTGTCAAATAAATAAACCTTAAAAAATAAAACAAATAAATAAAACAAGCATGTGTTTGTTTTTGCATTAAATACCGCCCTGTCCAGCCCAAATGCCATCTGCAAGTGGGTCTCGCTGTGCCCTCCCAGCCTGCGGACCTGCGCTCCATCCCTGCTTTCCTGCCGAGCCTCCCCTTCTCCAGCACAGGGGACTTACTGGGGCTTCCCGGGGGGGCCAGCTTCCTGCGGCTCCCATGTCCCCAAGTTCTGTAGGTTTCTCACATAGCTATTCCTGGATTAATTCCATTATTCCACGTGTTATTTGTTCTGTGCGCTTCGGGTTTGCAGCAGCCTGGTATGGGTGGAGCCAGAGGGTGGCTAAGCAGGGGTGTGCGGTTAAGACTCACTTGAATCCTCACCTGCTCCCTCTAAAGCAACCTGACATAAATGCCTAATAAATAAAAGGAGTTGCAAATGATATGCAAATCTCCTTCCAGGCAAGTCCTCCAGGACTCACCTGCTTACTGACGGCCTTGCCTTGAGATTGTGAGCTCAAGCCCCCTGAATATGACAAATGGCTATTTTTCCCTGCCCCCCGCCCCTCCCCCCAAAACCTGATCTTCCCACCTCCGACCTTTTGAATGTGTGGCGGCTTGAACAGACTGTGGTGTCCTGAAAGTTCAGAGCCCACCGGTGTCTCCTCCTCCCTTCATTCTAGCCAACTCTGAAAAATTTTAATGTATTTGCCTTGGCATTTCCTGTTCCTCCAGAAGCACTCATTTGCCTCCAAAGGTTTAGAGTATTTCGGCATGGAGAAAGAGGAAGAAAGGGGCAGCTTTTGAGGTTATAGCAAAACGAGAATCCTAAAGCCAGGCTTGTGTCACATGGGAGAGGACGTTCCAGATTTCCTACAAGCCCAATGAACACGTCAGGTCAGTGGCAGAGAGGACCTGGGAAGTGAAGAAAGGCAAGGCCCCGCCACAGGCCAAGGGGGTAGTTCTGTGATCCCCGGCCCTGGGACCGTGCAGAAAGGGTAGAAGGCAGGGGCAGAGGAGGGGAGGTGTCAGGATGCCCAAGGTCCCGACAGGAATGAACACAGGTACCGCCCTGAGATCAAACCCCCCCACGCCCCCGCACTTTAGGGGACCCCATCCCAACACTCCCCGTAAGATGAGGAATCAGTGAGGCCCCTTCCTAGACCATGCTCCAGGTACCAGAGATCCTGGTGCTCCCGCCTGAACCCACTTCCTGGCTCTGCATGGGCTTCTTCCCTGCATCCTTTTTGGACCGTGCTTGTCAGGGTGTATACCCCAGGTCCAGGATGTGATGGAGGGAAGCTTCTCAAGGTGTGGGAGGGTGCCTAGGAGGGGAAGAGGAGGGCTGGACACAGGCCGGGAACCTTGAGGCCAAGATTTCTAAATTTGAGCCCGGCTTTCCAGGCTTACGTTTCTCTAAGGCACCTGAAAGGGTGATGTTGGTGAAGTAGGAGGCTGGGGACATGTGAGCAAAGATGGCCTGACTCAGACCGTGTGGCATCTCAGATGGAGAGGGTGCAGGTGGGTAAAGAGCTGTCCCTACACCCCCTCTAAGAAGAGAAAGATGGTGCACCTGGATGGTTTAGTAGGTAGAGTGTGCAATTCTTGATCTCGAGATTCTGAGTTCAAGCCCCATGTTGGGCAGAGTTTACTAAAAAAAATAGATAAAATAAGAGGAGAAAGCCGATACTTATTCTGGGGATCTCCCCAGGGACTGCAGGAAGCCAGGACTGGCCAACCAGCACCCCAGGGAGAAAGCTTTGCACACGGTACACTCTGTTCCAGGCCAGCAACCACCACTGCCAGATGGTGGCCTAGGGTGGAAAATGAAGTTAATTATGGATTTGTGTTATTCACAGTTATTTGTATGACCTGTTTTTCCAAATCTGTCATTATGTGTATTTGTCAACCAGGAAGACCCATCATCATTTTCTAGTTTGACGTGTAACTCTTAGATATTCACACATGGGGTAATGGGGTGGCCTTGTGACCTGCTTCTCTAGGCATAGCCTCCAAGAGGCTGAGTCCTAGAAGAAACACACTTAGCTTAGCTCCACGTCCAGCACCAAAGTGGGAGGGGAGGTAGCTAGATAATACCAAATGGAGACAGAGATTTGGGCATACAGATCTAGGACTGGCCTAAGAGCAAAGAGGCCCCAGTGCTGGGACAGTGTAATCAGAGGCAAATGGCAGTAACCCACCTGGAATGGATGCATCAGACCGGCAGATGCTCAGTGGGTACCAGGTGAGGGACCAGATCAGAGCAGCAACCTGCAAGAGAGACCCCATCAACCTCCAGGAGGCACATACATCGGGGACAGCAAGGAGCAGGAGAAGCGGCCACTGATGCCGGCCAAGACTGAAACAGTCAGTTGACGTAATTTAAATGGCCCCACCCCTGAGCCTGCCCTACCCTGAGAGCCAAAGTTACCGGCAAATGAAGCCCGGGTCCGTTTGAGAAAATGCGTTTTCTTTGCACATCTATCTGAGCATTGACTGCATTTGCAGCCCTACTACTACACACAAAGACAGTATCAACTTTTGGGGCTGGGAGTGAAGATCACATTGTTGAAACATGCTGAGCTTACTGTCGACTCAAACTCCTATCTTTTTTAGGGGCACCTGGCTGGCTCAGTCAGAGGAGCATGTGATTCTTGACCTCAGGGTTGTGAGTTTGAGCCCTGTGTTGAGTGTAGAGATTACTTCAATTAAAAACAAAAACAAAAACCCGTCTTTTAAAAATGATATTTGCCATTACTTATGGGGTTCTCATCTGCTTCTCCCGCCCAAGCCGCTGCTTCTGCATCAGTGACTGGTTCTCAAACTTGACAGCGCAGCAGAACCACTCAGAGGGCTTGTTAAAACAGAGATAGCCACTCCTCCCCACCCCACCCCCTTCTGATGCTGTAGGTCTCAAGTGGGACCAGAGGATTCGCATTTCTGAAAGTTCCTAGATGATGCCAATGCTCCTGTCTGCAGGCCACACACTTTTAAAACTGTTGCTAAAAGCCTACGTTAATGGAGAAACATTATTCTGATTTCACTCTCAAAGACATGAAAAATTAGCCTTGACTGATACAGCACAAATCAACCTCCCCCAGACTTGGCAGGGCTTGTTGACTACATGTGTTGTTTATCAACAAGGGAACGCCAATTTTTTTCGTATGCAGAATGGGAAAACTTTAATACTGATAATATCCAGTGTTGCAGAGGATATGAGGAAGAGGTATTCCAATCTCCTGTGGGTGAGCTTATGAATGGCTACCCTCTTTTTGGATCCAATTTAATAGTAACTACCAATACTATTTTTTTTTCCTTTGATGCCGCAACCTGGCAACTACCAATACTTTTTAAGTACACATCCTTTAATCCAGAAATTGCCTGCTAGAAATCCCACAGGAAAACATATATGATGTTCACAGCAACACTTGTAAGTTGGAAATAATCAAATGTCCCTGAATGAGAAATATTAAAATCGGTACCAAGAGTCATAAAAGTAAAAGGTATTACCTGAATGATTCTTCTTCTATGCATGTCTCTATAATTTAAACCACTGAATAGTTTTCTACAGTATGTTGTGCAGCAGAAAGGAAGATACTCTGTAGCAGAGTATCGCTTGTGGATATTCTCGTGTGGAAGTCAGCTGCTGAAATTCAAATGCAAGATGAAAATCCATTAACATTCGAGCGAGTGACTTGTGTACTTTATCAAATTGATTCCTTCAGTGATTTTCTTTCACTCCTCAGGGACTTCATAAAGCCCTACCAAACTCCTGGCTTGCACATCTGGTTTACAGGAAAGCAAAAGGGCTTGGAGTTCCTCTAGTGAATTTTACATGCCTTTCATGTTCCCACAGACACTTTTAAAAACTTTTTGAAATGTTTAGGGACTCACAGTAGGTTGTGAGCGAACTATGAAGAGGCCCCGTGCACCCATCACCCAGCTTCGTCAATGGCGTAGAACGGCATCAGTTCAGGGAATCCCACGTACACTTTTAATGGCAACCCTTAGTCAAAGCCTTGGGAGCCTCAGTGAAAAGTTATTAGAACTGAACATCTGGAAAAATGTGACAATGGGCAAGAGGACGCATACCTCCGTCAAAGGAATGCCACGGGTTGGGGGGGGGGGGTGGGCAGAATCCCTGTCCTGGAGATGGAAAGCTCCGCCACAAACTTTATGTATGTTAGAAACTACATCTATCTCTGTCTTACATGTCTCTATTTATATGTGGATATACGATATGTTCTAGAGATAGATACATTCCTATCTAAGAATATGGTATGTATATGATCTTGCATGAGATCTTTCATCTTGGGCCTCAGATTTATAGTTTGTAAAATGAGGGTGAGGAATGAAGCCACTAAGGTCTTCTCCAATGCCACAGTTCTGAATTACGAGAGGTATTTTATTATCAGAAGATTATTTTCTGATATTTAAAATCTCAGTGTCAAGGTAGAAGCATGTCCCAGCACAATCTTTGAAAAACATGTCTTTTTCGGAAAAGCTATCAGAATTTAAAATGTGCATACTCTGCCCCAGCCATTCCACATCCATAAATTTAGCTTCAAGAGTCACCCAAGTAGGCGATGATACATTTCAAGGATCTTGCAACAATATTTTTGTAATTGTGAGAAATAAGATACTTATCATGATACATTTATGCCACATAATGCTAGTAATACTAATACTACTACTATTACACCACCGTTGAAAACAAAGTATGGATATTGAAAGACATTTATAATATATCACTGAATGGAAATAAGTTGCAATACCCAATACATACCTCATGTTTATATGTCGATCCATATGTAACTCTGTAAGTATGTATGTAGTGTTGGAATGACCAGTGCTTAAATATACAGATACATAAACATACATGTGTATGGAGAGAGATGAAAGGATTGAGGATTTACACAACAGTGGTGATTATTAACTTCAGGAATTATAGGATGGGGGTGGGGTGGGGTGAGGACTACCACTGTTTTTCGTATTTTTTAAATTAAAAGAATAAATGTTCATTGTAACAAAGAAAAAAAAGTCCGAAATGAAAGAAGATATAAATTCTTTAACAATATATGTAGATAACCAAGTAATCACTGGTCAGTCCCATACCATTTATTTTAAAATTTATCTTCTCGGGGTGCCCGGCTGGCTTAGTGGGTAGAGCGTGCGACTCTTGATCTTGGGGTTTTGAGTTTGAGCCCCACATTGGGTGTAGAGATTACTTAAAAATAAAATCTTTAAAAAAATAAGAAAAATTTCATCTTCTCATTGAATTGAGATGCTGCCTTTACAGTATGACTACCATTGGGTCTATTCCTGGAATTTCTCCTCTGTCCTGCCTATTCATGTGCCAATACCAAACTTTTAATTATGGAGGATTTAATAAGAGTGGGTTTTAATGTCTGGTAGGGCTAGTCCCTCTCTTTTTTTTCAGTTTCCATAGCTTTTCTGGGATGTTCTCTCAAACAGAAGCCATGAAACATGATCATTTTTATTGGGAGAAAAACATGTTTTCATGTTGAGTCTTAAGAATAGGACACATCTTTTTAAATTGTTAAAGTCTAATTTTCGATCAAAAGTGTATTTTTTAGTTTTCCTCATAGGGGCACCTGGCTGGCTCAGTCGGGAGAACATGTGACTGCTGACCTCAGGTTCGTGAGTTTGAGCCCCACGTTGGGCGTAGAGATTGAAAATAAACTTTAAAAAAGGTTTACACGTAAGTTTCTTTTTGTAATCACAAAAGGGGTCTTCTCTTCAACGGCACCTTCTAACTAGGTCTGTATATTTATAAAGTCTTTTATCCTTTTTAGTAAACATTTTTATTGAACTGTGAATATACATACAGAAAAGTGCACAAACCGGCAAGTATACAGCTTGGTAAGTAGTCACAGAACGAAGGCACCTATGTAACCAGCACCATAGAAGCTGCCTTGTACTCTTCCTGGGCTTGTTGAGCTAAAGAAGCCAGATGAAAAATACTGTATGATTCCACTTATATAAAGTTTAAAAACAGACAAAACGATGGTGATTTAGTCATGATAGTGTGCTTACCTTTGTGGAGGGGGTAGTGACTGAAAGGGGATGCTGATTTTTGACACCTATAAAGTTTGCCTGTTCTGAACTTCATTTAAATGGAATCAGAGTTATATACACTCTTTTATGCCTGGTGAGTGCTGACACTTATATCCAAGTATGATATTTGAATGTATATTTGTAATTGCTACTTTAGTAAGTTCTCTTATAGTTTTTCAACAAATTTCTTCGGGTTTTCCAGATATAAATGCGTATCTGCAAATAACCTCCTCCTGTCCATGAAATTCACATGGCTTTGTTTTGTCAAACTGCACTGGCTAAAACCAACAATGTAAGTGGTAGAGAGAGATAGGGGCATGTCTTGTTTCACTTTGTGGAAGCCTCTTTTGTTTTGACATTAAGATGCTGGCGTTTGGGCAGAGGTACAATGTGAATGAATTACTCATCAGTTTCTGTTTTCCGAGTACATTCAGCATGAACTGAATGCTCAATTCCATCAAATGTCTTTTCTGAAAAATGGAATGAGTTTCTCCTTAACTCTTTTAATATGATGGATTGTCAACGATAGAATTATCCTTGCATTCCTATAATAAACCCAACTTTGTCATGATTTGTTACCTTTTTAAAGTGCTGTTGGAGTGTTTGCTAATACACTGTTAAGGTTTTTGCATTGATATTTGTGAGTGGTCTATAATTTTCTCTTTGGTACAATCTTTTGTCCAGTTTTGGAAATGCTAATGTATTCACTTTATAAAATCAATTCAGAAGTCTTAAAAAATTTTTTTTTGGCACTTTGAGGTTCAGGATTCTTTTTCTAGCTTCTGGAATTGTATCAACGTTGGGATTATTTAATCTTAAAGGTTTAGCAGAAATCCCCTGAAATCATCAAGGCCTGACACTTTTTTGGTAAGAAGTCCTTTATTAGTTTCTTCTATGGTAATTGGTTTGTTCTAAATTTGTGTGTCTATGACGGTAAATCCTGGCAATCTGCATATTTCTAAACTATTTTTCTAATTATATAAAATTAGTCTTATAATTTTGAAAAATTTCCTGTTTTGTGGTTATTTCTCCAGTTGTCATTTCAATGTGTATTTCTGCGTCCTCCCTTTTTTCTTGGAAGGGGTTCGCTGGTGGTTTGTGTATTTAAGTTCCCTCCTGCTCTCCCTTTTTACGAATTCCTTCCTTCAGTTTTCTTCTGGTTTGCTTTTTTCCTCCAGTTTTTAAGGCTTGGTTGTATAATTTTCAGCTTCTCCCATTTTTAATGATACAGTTCTAAATACTATAAATTTCCTGTCATAACTGTTTTTTAAAAAAATACTGAGGCCTTCATCAGTCTTGTGGTCCTATCTTTCTGGTGTGCTCTCACCATCTTTGGGGATGCCAGCTTGCTTCTTCTAATTCTTCTTAACTTCTCAATGAGATTTGATAGTAATCCTTCTCACAGTTTTGTTTTGTTTTTTTCTTTGGAAGAGTGTTTTCCTGTACTTTTTTAGGAGGGGCGTGTTCTACGATGACTTTTTTTAGCTCCACTGCCCTAAAGCTCCATTTTCATTTTGACAGTGGTTGACAGGACATCACTATTGACCTTCCTTCCCAGCCTTTACCTGGACTTTCTCTTCTCTTTGCCTTACCATAGCTGTCCTGTCAAGCTGGAATCCTAATTCTAGCAGTTTCTCCTCAGTGCTAGGCTCTGTCTCATCAGCTCTGAGACACATACAGCACTGGGCCCAGACTACGTTAGCACACTCGTCAGACCTTGGTACATTGCTGTGACACTCACTTGCAAATGGAACCTGTTGAAGCCTGCACAGTTCCAGCTTCTGCTGACTGGCCCCCTGCCAGTCGGCTGAGAAACGGGGGGCTGTCAGAAACACAGCTGCTTGCTCTCCCCGTTCCCACAGATGCTGAAACTACGTCGGCCAGTCGTCTTCCTTCCTTCCTTCCTTGCACTTTGAAGTTCATGAGGACAACGGTCATCTAGTTTTGTAGAACAGGGTCTGGGGCTACCCTGGTTACTCTGTATTCTTACTGGAAGGTTCAGAAAGTACACTATTGCCGTCATCGTCCCCGAGCTTAACCCCTGTGGGATCTCTATTACAGAAGAGAGATTTTAGTAACAATCATTTTATGATGGTTAGGACAGAAATTATAATTAGGAATTTACTGTATTTCAGGTACTATGTCAAGTGCTTTATATGCATTATCTCATTTCATCCTTGAATAACCTCAGGAGTTAGCCCTCCCTCCCTGATTTTATGGATGGGGAAGTTAGGGTCCAAGATTACAGTGCTGAACTTGCAGACCTGGGATTTAAGCTCAAGTCATCAGACTCCAGAGCACCTCCTTACTTAACAGACTCTCAAATACTAGCAGGTCCGACCGTTTCCAAACTATGGACCACTGTAAGCAAAACCTCTATGTGAACTGAAATGAAATATTAACTATTTAAAGATCTGATAAAAATGTACACATATTACAGGTCAAATCTAAAAATACTGTAGATGATGAATACACTGAACTGTGTTGTATGACCTGATTAATCTTGTTTTCAGGGAGATGCTCAAAAAAAAGCTTCTCGTACTAACTTCTGAAAAATACCATAATGAGGGTGGGGGCAGAACACAGAGTTATTTGAGATTTTGGACTTCCTACTTCCCTGCTCATTAGAATACCACTGCCAAAGAATAAGTATGTGAAATATTACTTATAATTTAGTTTATTAATAAATACTTCTCTTGTAAATAACTGTTTAGAAACAAGAGTCGTCTCTCTGCAGGTCCCTGGCCTGTGTGTTTTGGTCAGCACGTCACGATGGAAGGTGAACACTCACTGGGCCACAAGATTTCATAAAAAGGGCCCTCACACGTGTACTGTTTAGAATCATATTGTAATTTATAATTTTATGCTATTAAATTATACAAGTGAGTTAGGAAATATTTCTTAATAGTTTTATGAAATACTTTTAAACTTGGAGTTCTCTTCCACTTACGGATACGGTTACTATTATTACTAACTTTCTTACCTTCTAACTGCTAGTGGCAATTCAGGAAAAACAATCTGGGTTTTTTATAATAGCTCTAAAGCCATTCCATATATGCTATTTTAACTCCCCATGTCTAGGAAGTGACTTAGTTTGAGATAGGGATGTCTTAATTTGCCAGGATTTAAATAGAAGCAACTAAAATAACTCATTGAAAGATAACATCTGCTTTTAAGCTTATATTTTCCCCCACAATCAGAAAATGGATTTTATTTCTAATTAAAAAAATAATAAAGTTGACCTGGGCAAGAGGAGTTTTAAAACTAAGGATGCCAACAACAAATGAATCATTTCTCTAAGCACATACCAGATTTCCCTTTGGAAGGACCATCATTTAAGGGCATTTTCAGGAAATCAAAATTTAAATATTATAATTCCTAAACAGTAATACTAGTAATTTTTTATACTGATAGCTGTGTAGAATAATTCAACATTTATTATCACCAAGACTTTAACTTTAACCTATCTCCTTCAGTGAAGAGATTTTCTTCTCCATTTCAGTACTTGTCTCACATCTTTGAACGTCATTCCAACAACAGTGATGGATGTGATTTATTGATAAATTGGTTACTAATGAAGATGAGTTTTTACACGATTTCCTTTATAATTAGCTAGTTCACAGAATGAACAAAACAAGAAGAACAAAAGCGACACCCCAGTCTTTAACCCCTAAACAGAACATTTCCCTTCCACTTACCTGAAAATATAAAAATATAAATGACCATGTATGGAGCTGCACCATTAAATTTACTTTAGTGGTTCTGGTTTTTTACTGAGAGTTTTACTTATTTACTTTGAAAAAATTAGAAAATTGTCATTTTGAAATCAGAACCACTAACACACTGGAGGCAACAAACTAAAAAAAAACCAATAGCTAAAAATAACTCCCTTATAAAAGTACAATTTACAGTATCACGTATTTCAGAAAAATAAACCAAACCACTCAATGTCTTTCCTTCTAGATGACTATTTTCTCCCCAGAAAGAAGAAAAAGCAACTAATGAAATTAAAATCAAACACAACTGTTATTCACCCTCACAACATCTAAATAAGTGACCCACACAGCACAAAACTTTCTCATTCACAATCACATACAGTTAAATTATTTTTCCCTCAATTACATAATAGTCTTCTTAAATCAATGTCCCTTTAGAAAATTACTGTATTAGTTAAGCCTATTCATCCTTGCTATGAAGTTAATTTCATTTATGTAGGCCTCATAAGTTTAACTGGCACACACAATATGACAAAGTAAGTCATTCTTCTGTTTAAAAATTATGGAATCATCTGTTTTCAAAGAAGAATCCTAAATACTTAATTCATTAAAGCAATTTCCTACCATCAGCTATCAAGCTTTTTAAATGATCACTAAGTGTTCACCCAAGGATTATCAATGCTATGTGAACTGTAAACTTGTTTTGAAGATTTGTGTCCATTTTACAGTATGATACAATTCGTAGAGTTTTTTAAAAATATAACCTACATACATATAGTTAATTTGCCCCAAAGAACTTCTTAGAAATACAGTAGAAACATTTAAGAACCACAACAGAGTCCACTGTGGTTCAGACTTCAACAAAGATTTTCTTGAAACCCAGTACAAAGGTTACTGGCTCAAGACCATATTCCAAAGTGACATCGGCACGAGATTTGATTGTGAGACTACCTCTTAAAAAAAGAGCACATTGGTTATACATGGCTTTTAACCTTGAGCTACAGTTATGCTACAAATCCCCCCACCCTCCCGACCTAAGTGAAGTCAGTCATGTGGAGATGTGCACATTCTCTGGGCACTGTTTAGAGTCCTTGGTTTTCCAGCTCTGATGGAGATCTCGAAGGCGTTCAGAAGTCCGTGTGCTTACATTCAGGGCAGGATGAACTTTACAAATTCCACTTTCCTCCATTAGTGACAGGCCACAGATCCCAAAGTATGCATGCAAAGCATCTGAAAACGAGGTATTTTTTTTTTTTTATCATAACAGCCATTCTTATTTGTACATGCTGCAAAGTACTATAACTACATATCTATTAGTCCAGCACATTAAAATTAAATTTAGAAAAATGTTAAATACAGGTTTTGAAACATGTGCTTTCTCAAAGTCTTTGTCAAAACACCAATTAAAAAAAAAACAGATGATCAAAATCAGATATTTTATCGAAGAAAATATCATTAACAAAGGAAAACAGTTCTCAAATGAAAAGGTGACATTCCCAACATCCTCTGTGATTAAAAAAACCAAGTAGAGTAGCAGTAATACAAGACCTCTCAGGGGGTTCTTTGCTTCCTACAGAATACAGAAATAAGGGGCTTTAGCTCTGTATCATAAAAGGAAAAATTTTCCTGAAAAATGAAAATAAACCTCTGACTCTAAGTAGCAATATCCCTCCCCCCTAAGTTTTAGCTCTGACATTTCCGTAACCAATACTACCTCAGTACTGTGTTCAGTGAAAGATGCCTAAACAGAATAATCTGCTGTGGAATGCTGTACCAAATTTAGTTTTCCTATTTAGGGGAATGTCAATCATCCAAAAAATGTCTGACCTGACAGTAAAAACAAACTCACATTCTCTGTGGTTATAAATACCATAACCTTTTTTCTATACTGGCCTCCCTACTATTTCCCGTCTTTTGGGGGCAGCGACCCTCTTCCATTCAAGTGGCCACAGGAATCACATGGCTGTTGCCTGCTGGACAGCCTTATACGGACTCTGAAGAGCTCAGAGATCTGCAGTTATGGGCATACTACAAAAAAACAGATTTTGTAGCCATCAGGCATTTTTCCTATTTTTGTACTGGCCATCATTTATGGCCTCAAGAGCTACTGAAGTTCAGAACACCTTACCGACTCAAACTTTGTCAGAAGTATTAGAAAGTTTTACTTACATGAGTATCAACTACTTTTCAAAACAGGGACAGATAGTTGTGCTTACTCAAGATTGTTTCTGAAAATGTTATCTCACTAGTGGAGGCCCATGTCAATCTCCTTTCATGTCTTCTCAAGAGAATGCTTAGGTTTCTTCTGGCTCACTTTTCTCTCATTTTCAGACCACAAAAAATAAATTTAATTTCCCCTGTACTATGAAATTTTCCTTGTAGTTATTCTAAGATTACAGAAGGCACAAAGCAACATTATATTTTATTGACTAGAAATGAGGAAACTTTTCTAGGAAAAAATGCAACTGAAAGAGAAATAAAATCCATCCAGGATAACATAAAATAGGATCTTCTACTTTCCACGTAATGGAAAAATAAAACATTTTTTTCTCAGAAAGCTTTCCGTAAAAGTCAATGAACCAGAACTTAATTGTTTCAAACCTCAAAGCTTTTTTTAAAAACTTATCTGTAGGTATATTCAAGCATATCAAATGCTGAAATACATAGTTTCTTCATAATAAAAGTTCATTAGTTTCGTAAATTTCTTCTGTAAAGGTATATAAAAATGCTTTGTGTCAAATCTGCTACTAAATTAACTAGAACCAAGAATATGCTAATTTTAAAGACTCTTAAAAAATGATTTTCCCAAAGGCCCTATTAAACAGGTCTTTCCACATAAATTCAATTTATGATACACAGATTTTCTATGCTCTGCAGTTTACAGGTTCTGAAGACATTTTACCATATCTGTAAAAAGTATTACATCCAAGTATTTACACAAATATTAAAGTTAGCAACTAAGTGCTAGAAAATACCTTCAAGAATTAAAAAAAAAAAATCTATTCTGGGGCGCCTGGGTGGCTCAGGTGGTTAAGCATCCGACTCTTGATTTTGGCTCAGGTCATAGTCTCAGGGGTTGTGAGATCGAGCCCCTGGCGAGCTCCACACTCAGTGGGGAGTCTGCTTGAAGATTCTCTCCCTCTGCCCTCCCCCCATTCACGCTTGCTCACTAAGGCAAATAAATAAATCTTAAAAAAAAAAATCTACTGTAAATACTCAAAATGTATTTCAAGTATGTTTATGCCAGACATGCTTTCCAAGATATTGTCATTTCCCTATTCCCATTTGTTAAAATGTACATTTGTTAAAATAGTACAAGCTCTGATGAAAAATAATGTCATCAAGACAATTCTCAGTTTTCTTGAGGTACTGCTCTAACATTTACAGCTATGGTTACACATACCAAAATTTAAAAATACTATTTTGCTTTAGAAATTAGAACATAAAAAAAAAACCAGAAAGAACTCCTACAACTCAACAGAAAAAACAACAAGTAACCCAACTGAAAAAGGGGCAAAGGATCTGAATAGCTCTTTCTCCAAAGAAGATATACAAAAGGCCAACCAGTACATGAAAAGATGCTTGACATCAATAACCATGAGGGAAATGCAAATTAAAGCCGTAGTGAGATACTATGTCACTCTTGCTAGAATGGCCATAATCAAAAGAATAAGCGATTACAAACGCCGGCGTGTAAGTGGAAAAGGGAACCCTTGTACACGGCTGGTGGGAATGTAAACTGGCACAGCCCTTATGGAAAAAAGTATGGAGAAGCCTCAAAAAATTAAAAATGGAACTACCATACGATCCAGTAATATCCCCAAAGGAAATGAAAACACTACCTTGGTATCTGTACCTCCATGTTCACAGAATTATGTACAATAGCCAAGATACAGACACAACCTAAATGTCCACCGATGGCTGAACGGATAAAGAATCTGTGGTATATGCATACACAATGGAACATGATTCGGCCATAAAGATGAGGAAATCCTACTATTTGCAACAACATGGATGGACCTTGAAGGTGTAATGCTAAGTGAAATAAGTCAGGCAAAGACAAATACTGTGTGATCTCACTTACATGTGGAATCTAAAAAACAAAAACAAAAAACCAAACTCATAGAAAAAAAGAGATTGGACCTGTGCTTAGGAGGGGCAGGGGTGGCAGGGGAGGGGGAATTGGAAGAAGGGGGTCAAAAGGAACAAACTGCCACTAATAAGTAAGTACTGGGGGTGTAACACACAACACGAGGACTTCAGCTCACCCTGCTATACGACATACAGGAAACGTGTTCGGACAGTTAACCCTAAGACTGCTCATCAGAAACATAAATTGTTTGCCCTTTACCATCTTCTTTTCTCCTGTATCTCTATGAGAAGGTGGGTGCTAGCTGAGCCTACTCTGGCAGTCATTTCATTATAGATGTGCACCAAACCATCACGCTGTATGCCTTCAACTCACACAGTGATGTAGGGTCAATGATTTCTCAATAAAACTAGAAAAAATATTCTTTGGCTTTAGAAATTAAAAGCATTAAAGAGGAGAAAATACATTTACAGTACAATATAATGTTTATCGAAAAAATCCATTTACAAGTGGACAGGCAAAGTTCAAACCTGTGTGGTTCAAGGATCGACTGTACTTATTAAACCCAAGAATCTTTTGTTCTTTACTTCTCTGCCACTCCTGAGTTTGGAAAACAATGAATATCATATTGTCTGAATCTATTTGGCTCCTGAGTTTTAGACAGTGAATGATAAGAGTTCAGATAGCAAAGTACCCATCTAAAAAAATTAACCTGAATCTGATGAAATTCAGAGAACAAGGGTATGGACAGTGAGGGACAGCTACCTTCAGAATTAGAGATATTTGATGTAATGGTTTCTGAACAGAGTAAGAACAGGTTCCCTTCTGGACTTGGTAATTCATTCTACGTAGCTCTAGCGACAGCTAATAATCCTAAAGATTCTGGATGGACCAAATGATTCTCTATTTTGGACAGGGCCCATTGAGACCATCTGCCTCACTGCCTCAAATGAAATAAAACACTGATAAGTGAAATATATGGAAAACAAAGCATACTATAGCAATACATCTTGATAATTCAACCCTTCCTTTATACCCCTCAACATGCTAAATTTCCCCTAAACTTAAACAATTTACCTTTTTAAAAAACATATTAAGTTTACAACTGTAGCTGAATTTTCTCTTATGCCCTTTCTGACAAAGATGCCTGAGGGTCTACTCAAGAAATAAAGTTGTTCTAGATTCATACAAAAAATAAATTACCTGGATGACTATCTGGCCACTTGGCAAATCCCCCTACTAGGCGATCTTGAGTTGATAAGATGTAATTTCTATTTTTCTCAAAGTTGGTGTATTGAAAAATTTTCAGAAGCTGAAATGACAGGACAAATATAAATTTACTGACATCAAACTTTCATATTGACCTTTGGCTCAATTTTCAGATATACATCAATTAAATATGCTTTTCTGTAGCTAAAGCAAGCCTCTGGAGACCTGAGCACTTAGAATCAGTCAACCACATTATTATCATTTTTGTCATCTGATCACAACTACTCTCCTTTCCTTGACCTACTCACTACTTCCCTCTTCTGAACCATGCCCAACTAATCTCTTTGCATCACATTTAGCTAGGTTCAAAACACAACTCTGCCAATCTGTTCAACTTAATCAGTCATTTTTAAAAAGGACAATTTTATCTTTTATTTTATTAATTTTATCTATCGATATTCTAATTCTTATTATAGGCTTTTGAACTATTACTTACAAACCGTTAGTAACTTGAACCAAAAATATTTCAAAAAAGAGCAACAAAAATTATTAACCAGATGACAGTTTTGAGACTAGTAAAAAAATTGTAGCTTTTTAATCAGGAAAGGTAAAAGGTGACACAAGTATACTTTTAGCATAAAAAACTATGTAGCTTTAAGATTTAGGACATATGTTTATTCTCTCTCTCAAGATCCCATTAAATAGAAAAAATAAAGAATAACTCAAACTATGAAAGGGTATTGGGGAGGGTGGGGCAGCAGACAAGAGGGTTCAAAAAATTCCTGTTAAGACACAGAGCAGTTGAAAGTATGTTAATGAATCAAAGAGCCATAGAAGATATGAGTGATTAAAGAACCATTATTTCTCAAAAAGAGAAACAAAGCCTAAAAGAATTATGATACAAATAAGAAACACATTCATTCATTTTAATTTAGTCAATACAATAAAAAGGAAAGAGACTCATTAGAATCCATCAGCTAGAAACATTTTCCATCAAGTGGCCGATGGGTCATTACATAAGGAGAAACTATAACCTTAAGATGTACTTGGTTCAGCAATAAACAGTATTTACATGATCATAGTCAGTGCTGATTCTTGGTTTTTAAATTTTAGAATCAACCTACAGGCAAAGCATAAGATATGTGAATACTGTTACTAAATAAAATATGAATGTTACTTAACTCGACATTATAAAAGTAAAGGTAATATGACAGAATTAGAAGGTGCAAGAGGAAAAGTTTCAGGACTAAAAAATATATAACCAGTAATAATCTGCTTGAAAAAAGGGAGGCTAAATCTTCATTCTTCATAGTTGGGAATCAAAGATAATGTCTAAAGAGAAATTAAGATATCATTTAAAGTTGGGGTGCCTGGTGGGCTTAGTCAGTAGAGCATGTGACTCTTGATCTCAGGATCATGAGTTCATGCCTGACAGTGGGTGGAAAACTTACTTAAAAAAATAAAACAGGAAAATACTTCTAAAAATAAAAAAAATCAGTTAAACTTGTGATATTCGTAAGAATTAAGAATCTTTAAAATGTTTAAAAATGATTGCTTTCAGAAAATTGTCAAAGACTACCAAGGTCATATCGAAAAGACTCAAGAGCCTACTTGAAGGATCTCTGACTGGCTAAAAATGGGATGTTTTGAGCATCAAAAAGAACAATATAATGGATTAAAACATATGTTAACCTCAATGGCTGCTAAAACGATTCTGTAAAAAAAAAAACCAATGAGGTTTTTATACAACAGCAACAAACAATCCAAAAAGAAATTAGAAAGCAATTCCATTTAAAACAGCATATAAAAGAATTAAATATTTAGGAATAAATCTGATCAAGGATGTGAGAGATGTGTATACTGAAAACTACAAAATACTGCTGAAAGAAATTAAAGATCTAAATAAATGAAAAGACATCCCATGCTCACTGTAGGAGAACTTAAGCTATTAAAAGTCAATACTACCCAAAGTGATCTTCAGATTCAATGCAATAGCCTTTTTTGTAAAAAATGGAAAAACCAATTTTCAAATTCCTATGAAACTGCAAGGGGCCCGAACAGCCCCAACAATGATGAAAAAGAACAAAGTTGAAGGACTCACACTCCCTGGCTCTGAAACTTACTACAAAAGCTGTAGGAATTAAAACAGTACGGTACTGGCATAGGGAGAGACACATGGACTAATGGGACAGAATAGAGAGCCCATAAAACAAACAAACAAACCCACATGTATGTGTTCAGTTGATTTTCCACAAAGGGCCAAGGCCATTTAATGGAGCAAAGAACAGCTTTTCAACAAACAAACCTGGGAAAGCAGGATATCCACATGCAAAATAATGAAGTTGAACCCTTAGTTTATACCATATATAAAAATTAACTCAAAATGAATCAAAGACCTAAACTCAAGGGCTAAAACTACAAAAATTGTTGGAAGAAAATACCGGGGAAAATCCTTATGACATTGGCTTTGGCAATGATTTCATGAAAAACAGATAAACTGGACTTGATCACAATTAAAAACTTTTGCACATCAAAGGACATTACCAACAGAGTGAAAGGCAACCATAGAATGGGAAAAAATTATCTGCATACCATATATCTTGATAAGGGATTAATATCCCAAATACTTGAGAACAAAAAACATGATTAAAAAATGGGTGAAGGACCTGAATTGACACTTCTCCAAAGAAGATACAGAAATGGCCAATAAGCACATCAGAAGATGCTCAATATCACTAATCATTAGGAAAATGCAAATCAAAACCACAATGAGACAGCACTTCACACCCACTGGGATGGCTATTATAAGAACCAAAACCAAACAGAAAAATCAAGTGTTATTGAGGGTATAGAGAAACTGGAACCCTGGTACGCTGCTAGCAGGAATGTAAAATGGTGCACACCCTCATTGTGGAAAGCATGGTGGTACCTCACAAAGTTCAACAGAGAACTACCATATGATCCAGCAATTCCACTCCTAGGTAAATATACAAAAGAAATGAAAACATAAACTCAATTATTTGTACATCTATGTTCAGAGTTGCCTTATTCCCAACAGCTAAAACATGGAAATAACCCAAGTGTCCATCAGCGGATAAATGGGTAAACAAAATGTGATATAAACATACAATAGCATATTACTCAGCCATAAAAAGGAATGAAATTTCGATATATGCTACAACATGGATGGACCTTGAAAGTATTATGCTAAGCAAAATAAGCCAGACATAGAAGGACACATATTGTGTGATTCCACTTATGTGATGTACCAAGAACAGGCAAATTCATAAAGACAGAAAGAAGAGAGATGACCCAGGGCCAGAGGGAGAGGGGAATGGTAATGAGTACAGAGTATATACTGCGGATAATGAAAGTTTTGGGTATACATACTGGTGAAGGCTATAGAACATTGTGAATGTAATTAATACCACTGAATTATATACTTACAAATAGTTAAACTAATAAATATTATATTATGTATATTTTGCCATCATAAAATAAAAAGCTGATGAGGGACTTTATAGAGAATAAATCCGGTTTGACGGCTCTGGAGCCCTTTGATCAAAAGGAGATGACCAAAGATTATGTGCTTCTTGATGTGATGCAAAAGGAAATATACATAGTCAATGACTAGATACCTAAAGGTATCAAGGAATTAGGGCTTTTTCAGATGTGACAATGACACTACAGTTCTGTTACTTAGAAAGTTATTTTTGGTTAGGAACTATATTGAAAAATTTCCAGATAATATAAAAAATGTTATCTGGGATCCGCCCTCACATAATACAGTGAGGCGAAGGGCAAGGGGTTGGAATATGGATAAGACTGGGGCTGGCTTTGGGATAAAAGCTGATGCGTCCACCTGTGGACTTACAGGGGTTCATTACACTATTCTACTTCAGAATATGTCTGGAATTTTCCATAATTAAAAAAATATTAAAGCGGTACACCCGAGGAATGGCACTAGGAGTGAGGAGAGAGAGGGAGATACACTGCCTTTATTTTAATCATTCTGTTTTCAGCATTTCAGAATTTAAGAGAAAAAATTAGGATATTATATAAAAGATGAACACAGACTTTTGTTAGATTTCAGAATATCAGAATTAGGTGAAACATTTTAAAGGGGAAAGGCAATTTTAAGACAGAGCAAACTTGAGGGTATTTAGTGGTTAATAAGCTTATGAAATTAGGCATGTCAAAAAGGTAAGAAATGGAGAGAAATGTGCAAAAGTGTCAATCAGTAAGTTATTCAGAAGGGTTAGGCAAATAAATCAATAAAAAATTAAAAACCACAAACTGTTTTCAAGGGAATGACCCATGGTTTATCTTTTAAGATTAGTAACTTCCCATAAAGCCTTTACTGCTATCATGTTCAGATAGATCCCTGCTTCAGATAGACTACTGGTCCGTCAGTTTTGGTAACAAGATTTTTACAACCTTTATACCTTATACCTTATCCTTTCTCATCTATGTTCTGGGCCACTTAAGTTTTATAAGAATGGCAATTTTCAAGCAGCACAACAGATACCTGAATTCTATAGAAAAACCGTACAGAGATTAGCTTTGCCGGAGCAAGAGAAAAAACTCGGCAGCCTAAATTTAACGTTATTTAGTGACCATTACAAAGACCAAAACTTTTAAAGCACAATTTGTATCAACACAGAGTATAGGTTTCTCAATTTTATTCTTTCTCTCACCTTTAGAGTTGCTCCTACCCAAAAAGAGTAACAGGTGTCTACGGGCTTATTAGGTCTTCCATGGTAACCATTTTGTTGCCTCATTATACACCACCTTTTTATCCGGTTCAATTCTTTTTCTGAAAAAACTTCTTCTAGTTTACCCATCAGACACAGTGACGCGATGCCACAAAAAGTTGATCCTCCTGTTAATCGAAACCACACAATACTTCAAACGTCAAATCAGATGCCTAGGAAAATAACATGAAATGGCTGGAGAAAAAAAAACAATGGTTATACAATTCTGGAAATCAGTAAAATAAAGTAAATTTAGAAGACAATTAATTATACCTTTAAAATAACCAGAAGGTGTTGGAGTCTTCAATATTAATTTGATGAAACAGGCAGGAATTTAAAATAATTTAAAGCTCGGGCGCCTGGGTGGCTCAGTTGGTTAAGTGACTGCCTTCGGCTCAGGTCATGATCCTGGAGTCCCTGGATCGAGTCCCGCATCG
Source organism: Halichoerus grypus (assembly GCF_964656455.1). Lineage (NCBI taxonomy): Eukaryota > Metazoa > Chordata > Mammalia > Carnivora > Phocidae > Halichoerus > Halichoerus grypus. Next base: position 141,118,037 of record NC_135713.1, on the reverse strand, counting down.
GGCTCCCTGCTTCTCCCTCTGACCCTCCCCCCTCTCATGCGCTCTCTCTCATTCTCTCTCAAATAAATAAATAAAATCTTAAAAATAAATAAATAAATAAAATAATTTAAAGCTCTAAGAAATATTTTACTTATGGGGGAAAAAAAAAAGACTTCGGAGGTTAAGGAACATGTTCAAAATTACATGGTTTAATGGAAGAGTTGACACTAAAACCTAGGACTCCTCCTCCCTGTCGCCCCAGTCTGATTTCTTTCCCTTAAAACCACACAGTGCTCATGGACTGCGGTTCCATCTGCCTGAGCCCACAGACTAATTTTCACATATAACACAGACAAGCTAGAAGCAGATATGCAGATATGATACCTACTCAGCTTAAAAAATTTAAGGAAGACAAGTCTGAGTGAGGGACGAGGGAGAGATCGTGTTGGGGGTGGGGAGAGAAGAAGGGCCTATGAGGAAGGAGACACGCGGGGATAATCCATTCCCTGTGGTAGACTGAATAATGACCCGCAAAGATTCAGAAGTCCAGGTCCTAGCCCCTGGAACATGGCAACGCTTCCCCCTACGGCAAAAGAGACTTTGGGTGAATGTGACTACGGATTTTGAGACGGAGAGATTTCCCTGGATAAATGCAACCACAAGTGTCCTTATGAAGGGGGCAGAAGGGAATGACAGAAAGAGGCGGCGATGGAACTACGAAGCAGAGACTGGAGTGACTCGGCAACATGTCGGGAGTGTCAGAAGCCACCAGAAGGTGGCAGAGGCAAAGGAACAGACTGTCCCTTGGAGCCTCCAGAAGGAAGCAGCCCTGGGAAGGGCAGCTCAGACTTCTGCCTTCCAGAGCTGTACGAGAACAGACTTGTGTTGTTTTATGCCACTAAGTCCGAGGCAACAGGAAACCAGTACACTCACAAAAGTGATTCCTTTCCTCAGGAACTGAAATGTCCTTATTTTTCCAGACAGGAAAAGAAACAACACTTTCCACTACTGATTAATTTCAGCTACGGAAATGGAGGGTTTATAATACGCTTCATCCTACAACTTCCCTTTTACTGTTACACGTCTTGGATGCATTCTCTGGCAAAAGAAAAGTGAGCATTCCCTCTAGAAAACTCCAGGCAGGCAGCACATTAAAAAGGTCACTGTCAGTAAGAACTATTTAATCTTCAGAATTTTTCCCAGTGATTCCGGAGATCTATGTCAGTCATGAGTTAATGAAAAGAGAAAAATAAAACAAATTTATAGTAACCTTTTAGAATAATTCCTATTAAGCAACTACCAATCTTATTTCGTCTTCAGTGACCCACCAATTTCAATTTCTCTTTCCTGACAACCTGGCCATGACTTCAGGTATTATTACATCATTAAATATAAAATCTCCAACAGATAATATGTACTCATTAACTACCAAAAAGTAGGGGTGCCTGGCTGGCTCACTCGGAAGAGCATGCAACTCTTGATCTCAGGGTTGTGAGTTCGAACCCCACACTGGGTGTAGAGATTACTTAAATAAATCAAACTTAGAAAAAAAAAAAAAACAACCTACCAAAAGGTAAAAAGAGGCATTTAATTGTTACTCTCCAAATTACTTGTTAGGATTCTTTAAAGCAAACTGGCACAATTCAAAGTAAAAATACTCTCTACTTTGCCCAAATCACCAGCTTTGCACAATGGTAACTTCTGAAGTAAGTTTGAGCTCTGAGTAGCCAAAAACACTTACTGCAAAATCTATGCTTTAAGCTAAAATTCATTTACCAACATTTACCCCTGAGATGTTCAAATATTTTATACAAAATTCTTAAAAACTAATTCTAAAAACCTGGGCTAACAGTATTAACTTAGAGTGTTAGACGCAGATACAGAGAGCAAGAAAAGACAGTAACATCTTAATAAATAAGTCAATTAAGAAATATAAAAAAGTGGGCACAGGAACTCATATTCTATTTAGCACCAAAAGGGGCTAAATAAGGTTACATCAATGATTCCTACAAGCTTCAAAACATTTCAAGAATATTACATAATTACAGGGGCACCCAGGTGCCTCAGCTGGTTGAGCATCTGACTAGGCTCAGGTTATGATCTCAGGGTCAGGAAGTCAAGCCCCACCGCGGGCTTCTGCACTCAGGAGGGGGAGTCTGCTTCTCTCTCTCCCTCTGCTCCTCCCCCCGCTTGCTCGTGCTCTCTCTCAAATAAAATCTTAAAAAAAAAAGAATATTACATCATTACATTAAAGTACAATACAAAACTGCTTCTCATAGTTTTCTGAATTCATCAAGAGAAGGTTGTGTTCATTATGCCTTGGCTGAAGAAGGTATGAAAAGAATCTTCTGTACTGAAGGCTCTTACAGTAAGACATATTAAGGCACGTGCAAACAAGAGAAAGACTGCACCTGCTGAGTTTGTCACCTGAAGGGAGATGCTTTGGTCATATGGATCATTTCGGTGTGGTGCAGAATACCATAGTCATGGACACCACAGATGGAAGGGACCACCGAGGTTGGTTCTAACAACCGACCTCAGTGCTCCTGGGGGCAGGGTGAAGGAGGTGTTCCTGCCTCTAGTCCTGGATGCTAGGACTGACTTACATTTTAACAGTGTTTTAACAGGTGTAAGCTAACTTACTGCTCCCATAAGGTTTTAAAGCCCAATTTTAAGCATTCTCTTCTATTTATTTGCATGTAGCAAATTATTTGAAGGAGTCCATGTGCTCTGAAATATATAATTTAAGAAGGTTAACAATCCTATAGCTAGAGATGAAGTAGGAAGCTAAAAATAGGTATAAAAATAAAAGTACACCATTTCACACTTAAAATATCCCACGGAAAAGGTAAAGTAAGGAAAATTCAAGAAGCTGAATGCTTACATGAAATTAGGCCAAAGAGTTGAAAATTTCTCTTCTGGATTAAGGAGTAGAGAGATTTTTGAAGAACCATGAAATCAAACTAATTTATGTGAACTATTACTTTTATATCATGAATCCTGAGAGGAAAAAATAGCTTTAATTCTAGCAGAGCAGGAAAACCCAATTCTTCCAAACACACGAACACTTTACCCTACAACTGTGCTAGTGCTTAAGAGACTCACTAGGATAAAAAGGAATCCTCACATCTGATGATCACGGCCTAGAAGGGTTTGCAGGACAAATGGGCTCTCAGCTAAGCAGTCGTGGGAGAAGAGCCGATGAACTGCAGCAGGAGGACGCGCAGCCCACACTCAGCCTCCCGCACTTCGGGATGCCGAGGGGGAGAGAGGACAGCCAATTCAAATACTTGCTGACAAGTGCACGGTATGAGGGCAAGTGGAGTTGGACACGAATGTGACCTACTGGCTCACAACGTAGCGGGGACGCTAAGGCCAATGGGGAGGTGCCATGAAGATGGTATGAGCCCAGTATGGCTGGAATACAGAAAAGGGAGGCATTGCTTAGGGCCAAGGGATGAGAAACGATGAAGAGTTTGAAAGAGAATGGAACCAGCCACAGGAAGATTGGCAAAACTCGGAAGGTTAGGAAAAGGGGAAAGAGGAGAAGCAGGTGGGAGGGGAAGCATTTCGGGCAAGGGAAGAATGTAGGCCCCGTCCCTCGGGGAAAAGGCCCGTGAGAACATGGGGGGGAGCACACGTTCTCTGCAGCCCGAGATGCACGGAAGGGGTGGCCCACGGGCGCGTCTACAAAGCAAGGCTGGAAGCGGACACGGAGAACTAAAATGAGGGGCACTGCTGAGCACGCACAGGGTTTCCAGTGGGCTACGTTACATGCCCGATGATATGTGAGCCTACTGGGGAAGTCACAAGTCTGAGAAAAATGACAATGGCTACTGCAGTGGTTTGGTTCCGCGTCCACCTGCCTGGGCCAGAGGTGCTTCCCTGTATGGTCCGCAGTCCGCGGAGTCTGTGTGGGACCCGCTGGAAGGAGAGAAGCAGCACCCACTGTCCCAGCTGCGGGTCAAGGAGCTGAGGGACAAAGGCAGAGGTGCCAGGAGACTGCACCTTGCCCTGATTCTCCCACATACTTGGAATGCAAGTCCGCTTTACTTCTTGCCCTGGTGACCCAAGACCCACAGTCAGATGCTGGAGCAACGGCCCCCGCCAGACTCCTCTACCACAGCCCTGCTCTGGTCGCTGGATGCACCTGACCTGCCAGGTCTCACTGCCCACCTGGGCCGGGGCCGCAGGACGCCTTATCAGTGACTTCCCCCCAATCCACCAACTTGCCCTTCAGGCCCTTCCTTCTCCATATTCCTCCACAGTTGTGTACAATCTTATTCCTACAGTAAGTCCCAGTTCTTTACTACTCATGGTGGTCTCGCTCTCTGACGGAATCCAAGTCACACACAGATGCCTACTCCCAGAGGGCTGGTGTGAGGATTAAATGAGACTAACTGGTAGCTGGCACAGGGCAGCTGCTTCATCATAAATTCCAGTCCTTTCAGTCTGGAGATCAAGGATTATAAACAGGCGACCTACAGGAGAACACTGGTGTAAGTGCAAATAAAACAACAAAACAAAACAGAACATGAGATCAAACGCCCCGAATTCTGGACTTCTGGCTTCTGTGGACTGAAAAACCAGTAGGTCCGGAAGTAGCTGCTCCACATTCCTGAGGAACACATTCAGGCGTGGGAGGAAGGAATGAAAACACGATGGCTCTACAAACGCGCAGCTTGCGGCGCTGAAGGGCTCCGGAGGGAGATCGGCCTGGCAGGCAGGTGGGGAGGGTACTCAGCAGCTCCAGAGCAACAAGACAGATCTGGAACAGAGTTCTGGTGCCACCAGCACAGGGGGACCAATAAAACCATCCATTCGTTCATCTCAGCGCACGCCACATGTACTAGGTGTGGGGGACACAAGAGTGACTGAAACGGGTAAAGATCTCCGTTCCCGTGTGCGGACAGACAGATAACACACACATGATAAAACAGAATACAGAGAAAACCAAGGACAGGAAAGGGGATACGGAATGGAGTGTGTGTGGGTGATTTGCAATCTCAAAAATGATAATTAAAAGCAATCACTGGAGCCAAGACCTAGGGATATGAAACAGAGCCAAGTGCAAGCTAGAGGTGAGGGTGGAGGGTTTTCCGTACACAGAACAGCAAGTACAAGAAGAGCCCTGAGATTCAGAAAGAGGAACCACCCGAAGGCAAGAAAAAGGTGGGTCCAGGTAAGGGGGCGAGAGGAAGACACAAGCATGGTGATGGAGCCAGAAACAACTTGTGAGGAAGTGGGGCAAGAGGAACCTGACGCTTCCAGAAAGCAGGGGAGAGGCTAACAGCTTCCAGTGCTTCAGGAAACACAGGGCGAGAAGTGAGAAGGCGACAATGGGTTTGAAATGTCGATCACTGGTGACTTTACAAGAGAAACTCCCGAAGCTGCTGAGGCTTATATAGAAGGCTGAAGAATAAGCCACTTGTGGAGAAGGGCCAAGAGTATATTTGGACTGCTTCTCTGAAAAGATTAACCAGAGAAAGAAGAAGAAGGGAGAAGACAAAGGCTTACAGGGGCAGCCAAACCGCAGGCTGACTTCTGAGGAGGAGGTCTCGCCTGGCAGCGCTGAGAGGAGAGAAGGCGTGGAAGGAAGGCCACGCCGAGGGCCTCCAAAGCAGTCTCCTCAGCCTATCTAACCTCACAGCACCCGGACGACAGGATGCCTGACCTGCGTCCGCACTCTGTGGCGCCCTGAGTGGGGGCTCCAGACCCACAGCTTTGCTTGGCTGCCCCCAAGGTGGAGGGAGCTGGTATCTAAGCATTCCTGGAGCCCACTGGCAGGACACCAGCCCACTGTGGCACCCTGAGTAGGACGCCCTTCTCTAGAGCTTTGGGTCTCAAGCCCACCAAACAAATTCAAAGAGAAAAGGAAGATAGATCTAAGCTTTTTGCATGAACCACAGTCCATGACTGATGATCTCAATGGGTGTAATCCTACTCAAGTCATACAGACTTAAAATCACTACTAAGTGTGGCTCAGCAAGATGCTTTCCTGACAGGAGCTGTCAGAGAGACTCATGTTTGAGCAGCCCTCTGTTTCATGTTCCGGCAAATGCAATCCCAATTTCCTGGGACCCACGGCATCTGAATCACAGGTCTCCCGTACTGGTAATGTGTCGCCTCAGCCAGAGTGCCTGTTAACACCCTCTCCAACACCGAGCACGAGGCCCTGGCTTCTCGGAAATTCTCAGACACCAGATTTCCTCTCTGTGCACCCACGAGTACATATCCCTCCTCACCAAGTGGTGATGACCAGTGACAGAACTGCGACTGCAGCTTGCCCCAAGGCCAATCTCATCCAAATGTAGGCACACACAGGAATTATGGTGTCCTGATTATAGTATGGCTTCAGAGGAAACACCGAGACAGTCTTCTACATGGCCCTTCGTGATACGCACTCTCCAAATATCTACATTGAAGGAGGGATGAAGATGTGTGAGAGGGAGAAGACCAGCAGGACAAGGTCTCAGGGGAAGTACAAGGAGATGGGGTCAAGGAGTAGATGTTAAAAATATCTTTTTATACATGTTTTAAAGTTTACAAACCACCTTCCCCCTACCTCTTATAATCCTAGCAACAATTTTAAAATTAAAGGAAGGTCCAATTATTTCTTGTCGGTCAACGAGGAAACCCTCAGAGCGATTAAGTGAGGGGCCAGGTCCCAAGCAGGTATCAGGGCTGAGACCTGTTCTTTCTGAGATCTGTCATGCTGCCAGAGGGCGAGCACAAAGAGACTGCCATAATAAAGAGGAAACCTAAGGAGTTCACTCAGAGAGCCTCCTTGATCTAGGCTCTTTCTTTTTAAAAAAAGAACATTGCTGGGGAGCCTGGCTGGCTCAGTCAGTAGAGCATGCAACTCTTGATTGGGAGTCGAGCCCTATGCTAGTTGTAGAGATTACTTAAAAATGAAATCTAAAAAAAAAAAAAGGAAGAAATTAAAAAAAATTAAAAAGGAGCATGGCGCTTACTTACTCTTACATGGAAATACTCAATTTGAAAAACTTCAGGCTACTGATGTGCTGACAGACTAAGTATATCATCTCCCTATTCTGATTCTGCCCCAAGTGGGGAAAAGGGTGAAAGGAGAAACGCTATTAATTTATACACTGAACATATGCTATGCAGCAAAATGTTTTACGGCAATGACTAAGGATTATTATATTGAGAAAGACATTTTCATTTCTTCACAAGTTCACTGATTCATGCTTAATATTCTGCATCTAGCTTTTCAGTGTTATGCCAAAAAAGAAAACTTGCTGTCTTCTGGCGCTATCTTAAGAAATCACCCCAGGATATTATCATACAGCTGACAGTCAAATAGGTAACCTGAAAATACTAGAAAAGTGTGAAAATCTTAGTCTGAACATTCTCTGACCTATTACTGACCTAGAAGACATTCAAAGTGGCATAAAGTGTCAAAAGAGAGAAGTAGGAAAGACAACAACCACGGGCTGAGGCAAACTTCCAGGGTTCTCCATGTCGCAGATGCCATTGTTAATTAAAGGAATAAAAGAAACTACATGTTCATTTACTTTAAGATGTCTTACCATGAGATTCAAGTCCAGCTCCCTGTGCCAGCCCATTGTCATAGGACTGAAAAAGAAAAACATTATTCAGTTTAATAGGGAAATGATAATAAATAAGTCCTTGTTAGCTAATTTTTGGTCTCTTGATCCATTTTGGTTTCTCCCTCATATCTCCAAAATACTCTTTCCCACAAAGGAGTAGTTGTAGGCATTCCCAAGTACCTGGTCTTGGCTTATTCTTCAAGTCAAATCACTAAATGCATACAGCAGGCACATTCTGAGACAGACTGTTCAAAGATGGCATCTATATATTTGATTTCTACCCAATAAAAAGCCCCAACCCTTATTCTTTTCCTACTTGCAAGACTATACAAGTTTAAGGAAAATGTAAAGATGCTGTACTAATAAAATATTATAAACATGGAACAAGTCTATTTTGAGGCTTGTGGGTAGCTGAGGGTAACAGCACCTGCCCAAATGTGGATCTCCCCATATATCCCATAAAATCAAAACAGAACAATACAACTATATAAAACCAAAACCTTAGCAAAGCTGGAAGACGTGTGCAAGCTTTAAATTACCTGTCTATAGAAAAAGAAACCTCAAATCCCAGCAAGCTGCCTCTCCCACTCCTGTCACCCTTTTGCAGAGAGCAAGGGAAGTTTGTGGAAAATCGGGGTGGGGGAGGGAGCCAATGGTAGGCATGAGACAGATCTAAAATCACCGCCGGAGGGAGAAGGTCCACCCTAAGAGCGAAATATAGGTAGTCCCTCTTTTGTGCAGTTCTGATACGCACAAATTCCACGTACCATCCTTCAGCTAAACAACACAATATGGTTCCAATTTCCGCAACCACGGTATATTAACTATGAGCAACTGCACAGAGTACAAACTTGCTGCTAGCACCTCAGTTCACAAGTCACTACATAAACGACAGATGTGCATCATAATCAGTAACTAGTCCCACCACCTTTTTCAGAGTCTGTTAGTAACTGGTCACTGCACATATTGTTCAGTTCATGCACAGACAGCAAAATGTATGGTTGTGTTGTCTCTTCCTTTGTCTTAGTAGTAAACCCACGTGACGGTCTCTGAAAAGGCAGAACCAAAAGAACAGACTGGCCACCAAATCAAGAAATGAGAAGTGGCACCGCTAGAAGTGAAACTGAGCTCAAACACAGAATTACAGAAAAAAACGGCTAGTCCCGGGAAGGCTGCTGGTGCTGCCATCGGAAGAACTAAGTGAAGGCAGGGGCCTGCATGAGTGAGGACCACGGCTGTGACACAAAGGATGAAGAAAGGAATCCTTGGAGATGTTTTACAATGACGAAAACACAAAGGAGAAAGTGTTAGAAGCTGCTATGAACTTAGGAAGGAGTCTGATCATTTACCGAGACAGAAACGATGCTCCCTCCCTGTCCTAAGTTACGTAAGGAAACAAGGCAAACACTGTCCAAACTACTTCATTCTTTTATATATATATATATATATATATATATATATATATAGCTTTTTTTTTTTTTACAAAGAAAACACTTTAACTCTCAATATTTCTAATGTTTTAATATTACAATGTACTAAATAAATACTGGTTTTACCACTTAAAACTTCTCTGTATGCACACTTACGAATCCTGAAGAGTTTGTGATGTGACGGCAAAAAGCTGCACAGGCCCCAGAGCAGTGGTGATCTCCCCCTGACGACTCAGATCCCTGGGCCTCACTCAGCCCACGTGGTCACAATCCCTATCACGGGCCGGCCCACCATGCCAGGCGAGCGCTGCCGGGACTGCGTGAGTTCTGGAACAGTAGAGCGCTGACCACTGGGAAGGGACTTCAGAGGGTGCAGTGCTCAGAGGGCATGACTTTGATGAATCAAGTTAACAAGGAAGAGAGACGGACCCTCCGAAGATCAGGTCATAAAGGACACCAAAGGACCAACATTTAGAGACATGAGAAACAAGAGAATCTCTCTTCTACCAGGAAATCATGAAACACACACTTTCCCCAACATGAAAACAAACAAATAAAATCAAACCCCACAAAAACTCATTAAAGAAATCATACTTTGTTGACTGAAAAGAGTGTACTCTTAAATAGAAATTTTTCTAAGAAAGAACATCTGCAAAATGACTAAACAAGGAGACAAATCTATATAAAATAACTCTGAAAACACAGCAAATGGAATGAAAACATCTCGGTATATGAAAATCTGCCCCTGCCTCCCCAAAATGGACATAAAGCAGAGGAAAACTGTAATACAGCAGCCCAAACTCAACTGTGATTATCAAGCAAGCACCTGAGAGTATGAAAAGGAAACTAAAAGTTAAAAACAGGACAAACAGTAGGAAGAAATAAACAGTTCGATGACTTCAGGAAAGAAATGGAAGAAAATAAGGAATAATAAGACCAAGGAATAACAGTCTCAAAAGAAAAGACAGTAAGGGACACTGACGAAAGGCAGAAAACAGCCAAGAGACTAAAACTAAGACACAGCAGTAAAAAGGGTCAGAGAAAAAGTGACTGAAATCAAAGATAAGCAAAGAAGAAAGAGCATACACAAAACTGGAGTTCCTACAGGAAAAGCAAACTAATAATGGACTGGAACTTGGGATAGCAAACTGGGCTGCAGGCTACCGGTGCTTGTGTGTGGCCTGGTGCTCTATCGTCCTGGAGTGAAGAAAGTGGTTAAGCTCACTCATAATAAAAGAAATACAAATTAAAAATAAACACACTGAAAGATCATTCTTCACCCATCAGACTGATAAAAATTAAAGAGGATGACGACACATTGCTTTGGCGAGGTGGTATGGAAACAGGCACTCTCCTACACTGGTGGGAAGAGAAACTGGTCTGCCCTTTTTGGAGAGAAAATGGGCAACATCTAGTAAAATTACATATGCATTTACCTTTTGATCAAGCAAGTGCACTACTAGGAATTCACTCTGAAGATCTATCTCCAAAAATACATAAATGCATATGCAGATGGTTATTAATTTCAACATTATTCGTCTTTGGAAAATACGTGTTCCATGTTCAGAACAGTTCAAAAAACTAGGTACATGCACACAACGGAGTACTATGAAACTAAGTATCTGTGGTGTGCTACCTTGTGAGGAAGAAGGAAGGAGAAACAAAAATGTACATATCTGCTCATCAAATACGGGAAGGACAAAGCAAATGCTAATGAGATTGGTCCCCTACAGTGTAAACGGAACAAGGTGGCAACTACGGGAGTGAGCAAGGGGGCAAGATAGAAGGGACAGGAGGTAAGGAGTAACACATCTTGGAATATCCCTTTTTGTACAGTTCTGACTTTCAGAACCAAGTCAATATTTCACATATTAAGTAAATTTTAAAAAATTAACAACTTGGGGGAAAACCCTAAAATGAAGCCCAAACACCAACAAACTTAGCTGTATTTTAACTAAATAACATAACCATACTAAAGGGGGGGGGGGAATAACAGAAGTAACTCAAGCATTTTTTTTTAAAGATTTAATATTAATCTCTATACTCAATGTGGGGCTCGAACCCATGACCACAAGATCAAGAGGGGCATGCTCTACCAACTGAGCCAGCCAGGAGCCCCTCAAGTATTTCTTAAATATGGTATTTTGACTATATACCCTCAGGTTCAAACAAAAAGAGCAATGTATCTTGGATAATGGGAACCAGGCTGGTGACTGTCTGAGAAGGGAGTTACAAAAAGGAGGAAGATAAAAAAGAACTGTGGTGCTGGACTGAAATTTGAGGTATCAATAGGACTCATGGTTTTTATTACACACATAGATAAGGAAATAGAGGTGAGTGGGTGCGTATAACTGGGGGGCGGGGGGGGGGGGAAGGATTCTGTGCATAGACACACGCATACATACATTTCCTAGCTCGGCCTGCTGAGAGAGGGACTAGAAGCCACAATATCCCAATGCCAGTGAGCACAGCGATCGTGCCCAAAACCTCGTTTCTACACACCATCCTCCAGTAGGAACCAGGGCTCCTTGCCAAAATGACGGATTCCAGGGCTATGGCTAGGAAAGTACAAGATGAACCTGGAAACTCTTGTGCCAGAAAGCCAACTGCTGCTCAAAGAATGAAGGGGGTGAGACAAAAAAAGGCACAAGCGTCCGCTTGGTGGGGCTCGCACTGGCTGAATCCGGGACAATCTGACCATCAAAATAAGTAACGACAGTAACAGGTTAATAGCCCACTGGATAAAACAAGAATCTGGAGTTCAGAGTGATACAGACAGATGTAAAGAGAAAGCTTTTTCTAAAAGCAGAATTTCAACTGAAAAATCACAGGAGGAATGACAGAGCTGGAAAATCCTCAACTGCATACCACCACCAGCGGATAAAAGTTTGATGAGGAACAGGTTATTTAACAGTCTCCAAATCCCTCACCACAAGATACTGAATAATGACAAGCAGAGAAATGCTAACCTAACCGGTGCTCCAAAGTCACCGTCACTGGTAGCAGGGCAAATCAATACGCTGTATTTCCACATACAACACACGAAGAAGAACACAGCGTTGCCGCCGTAGCAGTTACGCCAAAACACACATCACCCATCCTTCTACTGAATATAAATCTCCTTTCCCTCTGAAACTCCTTGAAGGGCCTGTTCTTTCTGCTCCACGGGCTCTCCGAAGTTTGGGCTATTGCAGATTCTACAAAATCTGACCCATATTCACACATTCAGTTAAAAAAATTTTCACTCCTCTAAGAACTTAATTTTCATTTTGAAACACTGACGAGTAAAAGTTGAATTAATCCTAAAAGAGTCTAGTCTATGAAACGAAAACTTCAGATTTGGGAAGTAATAAACCTGGGAAGCAACATTTCTATGTCTCAGTTTCATACAACAGACAAAAAAGTAGAGCAAAGGATAATTCTGGCTGAGACTAAGCTTTCCTTACTACTGCCAAGGAAAAGATTAAGTTGTATTGTGAAAGAATAGCACTTCTATTTGATACTTGCCTTAAAATAAACCTTAGATTAAAAAAAAGGGGGGCACGGGGCGCCTGAGTGGCTCAGTTGTTAAGTGTCTGCCTTTGGCTCGGGTCATGATCCCAGGGTCCTGGGATCGAGCCCCACATCGGGCTCCCTGCTCAGAGGAGAGCCTGCTTCTCCCTCTCCCACTCCCCCCGCTTGTGTTCCCTCTCTTGCTGTCTCTCTGTCAAATAAATTAAAAAAATCTTTAAAAAAGGGGGGGGGAGGGGCACACACAAGTATTAACAAAAAGATCCGAAAATCTATTGTTAGCCCAGTCAATCTTGTTGTATGTGGTTCTTGCTAGTCAAATGACTTACGGAACTCCCACCTCACACCAAATATAGAAATAGTCTCACCTAAGAAACCATAATTTTCCATTATGCTTGGCCAGGGCTCCGCACTGACCCCTGCTAGCAAAGGCTATCAAACATGTGCCTGTGAGATTTTACTTCATTTTTTTTTTTCCTTCTAAGGCTGACCAATCTCTTTCTAGTAAAGACATTTGTTTCCTTAGATACAATCAAATGACGTGTGAATTTTAACGGCCAATGACTCAATCTGTCCTTCACAATTATTTCTATATGGCCGTTCTGATTACGCAACATATCCAAAAAGCAACCTTACTGCCCTTATTTCCAGATTCTTGGTGGAGGAGAGATGAGACGTGCATCATAGTGCAGTCCCCATATAGCAACAATAATAACCTAAAATAGTCATTTATCAACATAACTCACCATACTTCTTCTAATATAATTGATGGCCTTTTTCATATCCATGCCCGACCAGTTGTTGAGCATGTAGCAAATACAGGAAGCACAGTATACAAATCGCATATCATTTTCACTGCCTTCAGGGACTGCACAGAAGCTGAAAGAAGTAACAGTACGATTTACGATTCCATCGCACTATAATTTAGTTTTTATTTTTTTGGGGGGGAGGGAGGGGTAAGAAACACCTACTTCATGTCTTTACTCGCAGAAAAATCTATGATTAAATATGGATTTAAAAACCATATACTACTTATATTAGTCAATAAAGAACAGGACTATTAACTTGAATAATATAAAATGATCTCTAAATCACCACTCCATTTCAAAGTTCTGCTTTCTGGGTAGCTTTATACACTACCAGTTAATGCTTCCCAGATGGCACCACTTGAAGTTTCTTTGCTCCCTATCCCGGACAATCGTGGCACGCTAGCTTGAGAATTAATGGGGGGAAAAGCACCCAGGACCCACTGGGCAGTAAGAAATTTCCAAACCCAAGTTTTGACATGTGAAATTTCTCCTAAATGTATATGTAGATAACCACTAACTAACACAATATTGTGTGGTAATTTTTTTACCTATTCCATTAGTTTTAGAGAGGTAATAGTCTGAGTCTGATATCTATTTCTTTATTTATAAACAAGGAAAAGGTGGCAGTAATCAAAGACTATATGGAAACTTTGAGATATTAGTCACATACACTGGCTGAGGTAAAAATTAAGTTCTACAGTATTTCCAATTAATGATAATTTATCTTACAAGTCTAAATTAATTTTCCCCTCATCAAGAGCAGTGTTTTTTAAACACTGAAGGGAAAACAGAGATATCAGCTGATGGAGCACTGACGTAACAATACAGCAGAACTGGTTTGCAAACTCTTTTCTCTAGATGGTATCACTTTGCCACTTCCTAGATTTGGGGCGGGGCGGGGGGAGGTTTCACCTTAAAACTCTAGGAAGATTCCTTAAACATACCATACAAACCACCAAATACTACTGAACTGAGTTCTTTTTCTATCCTTTACAAACATCACTGAATCTACCTTCACTAGAATGTAAGTCAATGTTCATTCCTTTCTGCCCCAGTCACTATGTCTTAAGGAACAGAAGTACAGACTAGTGTATGCTTACTTCAAAATATCTTTTTTGTCACCCAGAAGGTAAATTAAAGTCCATCCTAATATTAAAACCATTCAACCACTTACTTATGAATGTATTCACTGTCTCAGTTTAAACAAGAGAAAAAAACAAGGAGCTCTGCTATTATGATTTCTTTTTATTGAAATAAGAAATCTTGGATTATTTTTTGATTAGGGATTGTACATAGAGTGAACATTAAAGGATTCTAAAAGGGTTTATGATAAACTCTAAAGTTCTAGTATAGTATTATACCCATTTTACAGTTCTATAAAATTTTTCCAAAAAAGAAAAAAAAGAAAAGGGAAAAAACCAGAGTGATCCGTACCTTCCATCTTCCAGCTGAAGGGCTCTCAAGCCTGCTAAGCAAGCTTCCTTATTGACTCGGCTTAGGTCATCTCCAAGAATAACTAAGCATGAAAGGCCAGTGTAGGTCATTGCTATGTGGCCACTATCGTAAGGATGAGCTGTTCCAGGATTCTAAATTCAAAATTAACATAATGTTAATTAACTAGTAAACTGAAAACTTATTTCATTAAGTAATCTGACACTAGGTTTCAGGAACTAGTAAAATTAAATGTTTGTACTGACTTATACCAACACCTGATTGAAAAAAACAAACCTTCATTTTGTAGGTCTCAATGTAAATACAATTGCATGCTTTCCAGGCTACACAATTTTTAAATGTATCCCGCAAACCTCAAGCTTTATGGAAGCAGTTCTGATACAAAAATAAACCAAATTATTTGAACTCCATATGTAGTCAACCGCATTAATTATAACTTAAGTCTCAATGAAGTTAGAAAAGCATACAGCCTTTCAATCAAAAAAGATTTATAAAAGAAATAAAAATTCTTTTACTGCAAATTCAATACCACAGTAATCACCATATAAAAATATTATACAGTTGAAAAACCTTATTCTGCTCTCATATACAATTAAATTATTTGAGCTTCTAAGAAACATTAGCACTTAGAATAACCATTAACACATTGTGTGTTGGATTAGTTTCAACTAACTAAAACCTGACGGTTTTAACAAAAGATAACTACAGTTATCAAAGATCTCTTATGTTACAAAATACGTGACAAAGTAGGAAATCCTATAAAGAACCTAGGCGCTGACACCGGCAATGATAAAACTGGATATAAAAAGTGTTTATTATGCCAAGTAACTTGACGTTCCACAATATACAAAGCATTTATAGTTTTATAATTAATTTCAAATAATCAGCCAATCCTATGAATCAATTATTTTTTAAAAAAGATTTCACTTGAAAAATGTAAAATTTCACATTGTACAAATTTGTCAGTTTATTTTTTTTTTTTATTTTTTTTTTTTTAAAGATTTTATTTATTTATTTGAGAGAGAGAGAATGAGAGAGAGAGCACATGAGAGGGGGGAGGGTCAGAGGGAGGAGCAGACTCCCTGCAGAGCAGGGAGCCCGATGCGGGACTCGATCCCGGGACTCCAGGATCATGACCTGAGCCGAAGGCAGTCGCTTAACCAACTGAGCCACCCAGGCGCCCCAAATTTGTCAGTTTAAAAATGTTTTAAGTTTTGGGGCACCAGGGTGGCTCAGTTGGTTAAATGGCCAACTCATGATTTCGACTCAGGTCATGATCCCAGGGTCCTGGGATTGAGCCCCACGTTGGGCTCCCTGCTCAGCGGTAGTGTGCTTCAGGATTCTCTCTCTTCCTCTGCCCCTCCCCCCCTTTCTCCCTCCCCCTCTCTCTCTCATAAATAAATAAATCTTTTTTTTAAGATTTTATTTATTTATGAGAGAGAGAGAGAGTACAAGCAGGGGGAGCAGCAGAGGCAGAGGGAGAAGCAGGCTCCCCGCCGAGCAGGGAGCCCAATGCAGGACTTGATCCCAGGACCCTGGTGATCACAACCCGAGCCAAAGGCAGACACTTAACGGACTGAGCCACCCAGGCATTCTCAAATAAATAAATCTTTAAAATCTTAAAAAAAAAAAAAAAAAGTTTTTAAGGTTTTTTTTTTTTTTAATTGAAGTACAGTTGACACACAATGAAGAACGTTTTAATTTTGACAGAATACAAGCATATTTTAAAATTCATCTCTGTCATAGGTTTCCCTTCTATTTTAGTTTGGATTCATCAGTAATTGCTTCAAATCCTAGAATAATACTCATCATACTAGAAGGTCAAAGTGAAACTTGTACCAAGGTTTTGGTTTAAGCAGACTCCTCTACCCACTCTAATAAATGTTAACTTCTATAACCACTGAAATGCATCAAATCCTGCCTCTACTACTCATTGGCTTGCTTCACTTCCTCCTTCTGGAAAATGGATATTAATACCTCCCTCAAGGGGTTATTGTGAGGATTAAATAAAATTACCATGACAAAGATGCTAGTTATCCTGATGATGATGCAAGTACAAGGCAAATATCCAAAGGGCCACTACTTCTTGGGAGTCTTGAACTAGGTTCCTGGACCCACCAGGGAGTGAATCACATTATTTTCCTGCTCACCCACCTTCTGTGGCTCCTCACAGAACAAGTTTGCAAGGTGTTCAATACCTTCTATAATCGGAACCCACCCCACCCATCTGGCCTTACATATACGATTCTTTTGTGGTCTCACAAACATGCCAAACAAATTTTCATCTTGCTAACCCTTTCATTCTGAGTTCCTCCCTAGAGCTCAAACTCTGGTACTCCTGGCTATTCTATTCCACATTTATAATAGCCTGCCTAGAACTCCTAGAGCATATTTCAGTTTTTGGTACTTAAACTAAACATCTACTATGTTAAAAGCACCGTGGGGAATCCAAACAGAAATCAAATGTGGAGCTTAACCTTAAGGGCAGAAGAAAGGGTCTGGTCAAGTAATTACAATACAAAGTAGAATGTAATAAGCATCATGAGGGAGATACAGTAACACAAAGATTTACCTTTTTTTTGTTTTTTTAAAAGATTTTATTTATTTGACAGAGAGTGCACAAGCAGGGGGTGTGGCAGACAGAGGGAAAGGGAGAAGCAGGCTCCCCGCTGAGCAGGGAGCCCGATGTGGGGCTCGATCCCAGAACCCTGGGATCATGACCTGAGCCGAAGGCAGACGCTTAACTGACTGAGTCACCAAGGCGCCCCAAGATTTATTTTTTTAAATTGTCATCTTATCTTCTGTTAGTCAAATCTGAAGACTGTTTCACTTTTTTTTTTAAAGTAGGCTCCATGCCCAGTGTGGGGCTTGAACTCACCACCCTGAGATCAAGATTTGCATGCTCTACTGACTCAGCCAGCCAGGCACCCCAGTAACACAAAGACTTAAATAAGGGATTTTTTTCTGCAGCAGAAGAGGAGCTTGGTGGGTGGAAAGGAGAGAAGGCTTTATAGGTAGAAGAAAAAGTAAAAGCAAAATGGAGAAAGAAAATTCTGGGTGTCTAGCATGTATTAGAGACAACACATAATTTAACAGAGAATATAGCATTTGTGAAGGAAAACAGTGAGAAAAGTGGGTTGAGAGGATCCATCAGTGTTTCTCAAAAAGTACTCTATGGCCATGGAAGGCCCTGGGCATTTATCAGGTAAGGCAATGGCCCACAGGTGGTTTGGTGGTTTTGGAAGAAAAACTGATGACACTACTGTATTTATATACTTCATCGGACAATCCTATGCGCCTCCTCAGATTCTTGCGGACTCTCAGCCAACCACTCTCAGTGATAACCCCTGGGAGGCCGATATGAGTTCCCCTGGCATCTCTTGCTCCTTCCACCACTCAAATTCAGATGAACACAATGTGGCATAGAGTGGCACCTGGCCTCCCCAGAAGATGCCAGGCGTCTAGGTGAATGTCACCAAAAATGGGTGTCAGGAGACTCTGCCAACCAAGACAAAAATGGTTTCTTCTTCAATTTTATTCCTGTTTAAAAATGTCTTGGGGGTGGGGGAGACAAGAGGAAGGGGATTGTCAAAATGTATCAAAGCCCTGTTTTATTTCAACCAGGGTGGGTACACACAAGGTATGGCACTAGAGAATGGTCATCATGACCACTCGTCATGGCACCCAGATAGCCTGTCCACTAGGAGTAAAGGGAGAGCTATCTTCTCCAGGACCAGCATCAGCTGGAAAAGACTGTATGTGTAGGAAAAAGGGAACATAGTTTACGAATCCTTTGTTTGCAGACTCCCTGCTAAAAGCAATGGGCACACATGATTGGAGACATCTTGGCACATTCACATGACCTCGACACAGGCAGGTGGATCTACAGCCTAAGACAGAGGAAGAAAGCTGAAGCAGTGCCTCCATGAAATCATGCTGCCTTCTCCCAAATCACTGCTATTTATTCCAAAATGTTGAAGCAGAGCATGAAAAAATGGGCAATATGCCATTTACATTCAGATTGCAACTGGATATAAATCCTGACATACTCAGTGTTGCTAGACACTAGCTTATAACCAATATATAAGCAGAGTGACCCCATCAGAGGAAAAGTTTCTATGCTGTGTGGCCCTCTTTTGAAAAAAATGAGGAAGTTTCTCTCTGCTTCTACTATAGAAAAATAGTTATTTTGTGCCGAGATGCAAACACCTTCAGAGCTGGCTCTGGGTCTGCTGCTTTGAAGAAGACAGAAGTTCCTCCCTCTGTGAGGAGTCCCTGCTTTCTACACGGTGTGTGCTGGTACCAAAGCCTATGGCCGTAACCCTGAAGACAGCCTGCTTGTTGCCACAAATGTCCTCAAGTTCATCACTACCCAGGTCTTCAATCACTGCCTTGGCAAGAGCTTTTTCTTTTATTCCTAAGAAACGTGAGTCGAATGTAGTCTTTCACTAACATAGAAGTTCTCTGGCTTCCTAGAGAGCAAGCACCAAGCACGAGTGCTTTATTCCCAATTCTCCAGGAAACCACCAATAATTTTTATACAGACAAACGACAGGAGGAGAGTCACGATACTTGGGACAGCAGGGATCTCTGTGCGTGTATGGGCTGTGCATTCTGCCAGGAAGTGAGGTGCAGACCACACTCCTTCCAGGAGCTGCAGGTATAATGTACATTAGTAGACAGTACCCAGCTATATCAAAACATGGAAGCTTGGTTCCGTCTGGGTAATTTCTTAGTTTTCTTTCTCACTAATTTTATCAGCCACCTCCCTTCTTCCTCCTCCTGACCCAGACAGTAACTCACCTTTGATGGATTGAATGGAATACCCAGGTATGAAGAGCCTCGGAAACCACAGCGGTTTAGATTTGATCCTAGAAAATAAATACATGTACTTATTTAGAGTATACTTTATTTTTGTTCGGACTCTACAGCAGTTCAATTAAACATTCTTTCAGAAACTGAGCATTTTAGTATGAAAGTTTTGTCACTGTGTCCATTTTCATTCTAGCTAACGGTTTAGTACCAAAGCTTTGTTACTGTGTCCATTTTCATTGGTTAATGCTCACCATGAGCCAGGGCTGTTCTCTTTTTGTGGGAATTTCCTCATTTAATTTTTAAAAAAAATTTTAAGTTTATTTATTTTAAAACAATCTCCACACCCAACATGGGGCTTGAACTTACAACCCTGAGATCAACAGTTGCACACTCTTCCGACTGAGCCAGCCAGATGCCCTTCTCATTTTCAAACCAGAGACAAAATAATGATTTCCTACCATGTACCTTCAGTTTATAGCCTACCTCACTGCACACAAAATGCTTCCATATCTTTTCCATATGATCATTTTTCATGTGATCAACATATTTAACCCCATGCTAAAGGAGAGAAAGCAGAAGCCCAGAGGTTAAGTGACATGTTCAAGGTAATGCATCAGAATCTGGAATTCTAATTTCCCATCCAGTGTCTTTTTACTTTAACTCATTGCTTCTTTACATGTGAGCAAACTAAAGGTATAAGCTGCTCTACTTGCAAAAAATATATGTACTTAGTATTTTAGTATTGGACAAATCTTCGTTCTGAGTCTAATAACGTACTTTGCTTTGAAGTACTGGGAACTTAATAAGCCAGAAACTTGAGTCACATCCATGAAAAGGGAGCCCTGTGCACTGGTGGTGGGAATATAAATTGGCACAGCCATTATGGAAAACAGTATGGAGGTTCTTCAAAAAATTGTAACTAGAACTACCATATGATCCAGCAATCCACTACTGGGTATATATCCAAAGGAAACAGGATCGCTATCTTGAAGATATGTCTGCAACCCTGTGATCACTGCAACATAATTTATAATAGCCAAGACATGGAAACAACCTAAGTGTCCAACGACAGATGAGTGGATAAAGAAAATTTCTCTCTCTCTCTCTGTTCCTCACACAGACACACACAACACCAGAATGTTATTCATCCATAAAAGAGGAAATTCTGCCTTATGTGACATAATACATGGAACTTGAGGGCATTATGCCACATGAAGTAGGTCAGAGGGAGAAACAAATACTATAATACTTTATGTCCTCACTTATATGTGGAATTTAAAAAGGCTGAACTCACAGAAACAGAGTAGAATAGTGGTTGTCAGGGGCTGAGAGAAATGGGGAGATGTTGGTCAAAAGTACAAACGTCTACCTGTAAGATGAGTATATTCTGGGGATCTAATGTACAGCATGATGGCTATAATTCATAGGACTGTATTATATCCTTGAAAGTTATAAGGAGAGTGGGGCGCCTGGGTGGCTCAGTTGTTGGGCGTCTGCCTTCGGCTCAGGTCATGATCCCGGGGTCCTGGGATCGGGCCCTACATCAGGCTCCCTGCTCAGCGGGGAGTTTGCTTCTCCCTCTCCTGCTCCCCCTGCTTGTGTTCTCTTTCTCTGTCAAATAAATAAATAAAATCTTTAAAAAAAAAAAAGTTATAAGGAGAAATCTTAAATGTTGTCACACCACACACACACACACAAAAGGAAATTATGTGAGGGGATTGTGGTAATCATTTTGCAATATATTCATGTAACAAATCATGTTGTACACCTTACACTCATATATATGTCAATAATACCTCTATAAAGCTGGAAAAAAATAAAAAACTATAAATGAAAAATTAGTTACACCCACAATGAGAACGTAATTATGGTTTTGATAGCTATTAGAAAATCAGCATGACAGATGTAGAGGACAGAAGTGAAGTATCCACAGAATGTACATGCATTTTAATAAAAAGTCAGTAGATTTGGAGTGCCTTGGTGGTGCAGTCAGTTGATCGCTTGACTCTTGGTCTCAGCTGAAGTGTGATCTCAGGGTCATGAGATCGAGCCCCACGTCCGGCTGCACGCTCAGCACAGAGTCTGCTTGTGTTTCTCTCACCGTCTCCCTCTGCCCCTCTCCCTGTGCTTTCTCACTCTAAAAATAAATAAATCTTAAAAAAAAATCAAGTAGATGTATAAATAGTTTTTTTTTTTTTTTTTTAAAGATTTTATTTATTTATTTGACAGAGAGAGAGACAGCGAGAGAGGGAACGCAAGCAGGGGGAGTGGGAGAGGGAGAAGCAGGCTTCCTGCCAAGCAGGGAGCCCGATGCGGGGCTTGATCCCAGGACCCTGGGATCATGACCCGAGATGAAGGCAGACGCTTAACAACTGAGCCACCCAGGCGCCCCTATAAATAGGTTTTGAGGTGCGAAACTAGTTTCATATCTCTTACGACTGGAACATGACTAATTCATACTAATTAGTTTTCACTCTTCTATTTCTTCACATCAGATACTCTATTTAGCTTTGTATCTCCAATAGTACTTAGAATAGTAACTTAAACATTAATTTCTTGAACAATTTAGGGAACTTTACCCACTAAATGTAAAACTTTCCACTAACCACCTTCCCCCTTTAACAAAAAAATTTACATGAAAAAGGGTATTGTCTAATGGTGAAGATACTAAGGAACACAGTTCTCCCATCTTTGCTAAAGATTTTGCTAAAAAATGGGTAAGCCACTTAAGACTTGTCAATATACAGTAAGAGTAATAAAAAGGCTCAGACTCTGACTGGATAATGATACATCTGAGAATTTACTCCAGTAATTTCCAATATAAGAAAGGTCACATGCACAGAAACACGCAATGTAGTATTACACTGGTAAAATCCGGAAGCAAACAGAAATCCAACAGGTTAATGTGACACTCTATCTCCTCAAAGGAACATTAAACTGCTGCTAAAATACTTAGGGAAAACTATGTAGCAACATGGAGAAATGATCAAAAGAAGGACACAAACATTTATGTGATTATAATTAAGCAAAGGATGCTTATCAACAAAACCCAGAAGGGAATAAAAAGAAAACTGTGTGGTATGACAGGAGAGTGAATTTTGTTCTTTGTATGAGTCATTTTTGCCCTAACAAATTATCATAAACTTACTACCTTGAAACCACACCCACTTATTGTCGCACACTTCTGTACGTTCCGAAGTCCGTGAGGTCCACCAGGCTGGACCGGGGTGCTGGTAGGGGTTGCACTCCCTGCTGGAGGCTCTGGGGAACAATGCCCCTCAAGTTCCTTCAGCTTGTTGGGCGGGTGTGGGACTGAGGGCTCCAAGTGTTTGCTCACTCCTGGAGGCCACTCCTGCCACTGCTTCCATCTGGGCCCCTGTACCGCCTTCTCCTTTAAAGGGCTCATGTGGTTGTACTGGGCAACACCTAGCACCCCCCCCACCCCCGTACACGAAACACCTGCAGATAATCTCCCTATTTTGACGTCAGCTGATTAGTAACCTTAACTTCATCTTCAAAGTCCACAGTGCCTAGTGTCTGAACAACAACTAAAACCAATAAAACCTTCGCCACATCAACAATATGATGGTTTTGCTTTCTTATCATTCATGTATTCAATGGAGTATCACTTTTTTTTTTAAGTTTTATTTTTATTTAAGTAATCTCTACACCCAATATGGGGCTCAAACTCACAACCCTGAGATCAAGAGTTGCATGCTTTTCCAACTGAGCCAGCCAGGCACCTCTGGAGTAGCACTTTTAATTTCCTTCAAGAACTTTTACTTTGCATACACAACGTGGCCAACTGGCACAAGAGGCCTAGCTTTCAGCCTACTTAGGCTTTTGACATGCTTTCTTCACCAAGCTTAATCATTTCTAGCTTATGATGTAGAGCGAGAGATGTGCGACTCTTCCTTTCACTTGAACACTCAGAGGTCACTGTGGGGTTACTAACTGCCCTAATTTCAGTACTGCTGTGTCAGGAATTAAGGAGCCCCGAGGAGAGGGATGAAGGGGAACTGCTGCTCAGTGGAGCAGTCACAACCCACACGTTTATCAATTAAGTGCACCATCCTATATGGGCACAGTTTGTTGTGCCCCGAAACAATCAGAATAATAACATCAAAGATCACAGATCACCACAGTAAATATAATGAAAAAGTATGAATTATTGTGAAAATTACCAAAATGTAAAACAGAGACCTGAAGCGAGCAAATGCTGTTAGAAAAATGGCACCAGTTGACTTGCACGACAGAATTGCCACAAACCTTCCATCTGTAAAAAATGCACTATGTGCAAGGCATATTAAAGTGAAGTGCAATTAGGGCGCCTGGGTGGCTCAGCTGGTTCAGCGACTGCCTTCGGCTCAGGTCATGATCCTGGAGTCCCGGGATCGAGTTCCACATCGGGCTCCCTGCTCAGCAGGGAGTCTGCTTCTCCCTCTCCCACTCCCCCCTCTTGTGCTCTCTCTCACTCTCTCTCTCAAATAAATAAATAAAATCTTTTAAAAAAAAAAAAGTGAAGTGCAATTAAATGAGGAACACCTGTTAGTCAGGGTTTGAAAAAATCTTTCTGAATGAAATATCATTTCCTTACAGGTAAATGACTAAACAGTATTTCTATTTGTTCATTTCTATGTTTTTAGCTTATTTACATCAATAACTTTTCTGAAAATTTCAGCATCAAAAATACTGATGTTCAAAAACATCACCAAAGGTCAGGAGACTGTGCCATGGCCAAGTGGAGTCCAACTCAAGACCCTCTTCTTACTGGCTCTGTGTTCTACAGGCAAACAACACCCTCTCTGAGCTAGTCCCTCCACTTCTGAACGAGGAGCAGGAATGTACAGCGAGCGGTATTCTGCAGGGTTCCTGTAAGGTTTAAAGGACACGGGCAGATTATGCTCAGCACAGTGACCAAAGCACAGTCAACAGTAACCAGTTCCAACGGATTCGTTAGCTTTTTACAAAAGTGAAACAGGAGGAAAGTAACAGCTTCTGTGTAATTGATCAAGAAAAGTTTGGTTTTTTTAAAAAAAGATTTCATTCATTCATTCATTCATTCATTCAATTTATTTATTAAGAGAGAGAGTGCACGTGAACACTGAGGAGAAACAGAGGGAGAGGCAGAGGGAGAAGCACGCTCTCTGCTGAGCAGGGAGCCGAGTACGGAGTCCGCGTGGGGCTCACATGACCTGAGCCGAAGGCAGACGCTTAACTGACTGAGCCACCGAGGCAACCCCAAGAAAAGCTTCTTTAAAATCAAAATGCCTTCAGGGCGCCTGGGTGGCTCAGTCGTTAAGCGTCTGCCTTCGGCTCAGGTCATGATCCCGGGGTCCTGGGATCAAGCCCCACGTCGGGCTCCCTGCTCCACGGGAAGCCTGCTTCTCCCTCTCCCACTCCCCCTGCTTGTGTTCCCTCTCTCGCTGTGTCTCTCTCTGTCAAATAAATAAAATCTTTAAAAAAAAAAAAAATGCCTTCTCTTCCCCCTTTTCAAGTGTATACTGTCACTGAAAAAAAAAATTCATTAGGCAATCCTTTCTGATTCTTGTCAATATTTGTCTGCTATTGTGCGTTCCTTCATAATTCTAGTTAGCCTCCCTATTCATGATAATTATTAAGTATAAACGCACAATTCATTCCAAATTTACAACGGGATGCATATTCCCGATAGCCTAAGCTTCCTTGGAGGTTGCTGGATGGTGCCATCTAGTGTTCCTATTCAGTAGCTGCAAAATAAACCGGAAGGGTGGGTCTGGGTCCCAACAGGATCAATTGCATAGTCTGAAAAAATATACAGGCTTCTTGGGTCCTATCTCAGGCCCACATCAAAACCCTCAGAGTAGGGCCTGGACAATCATACATAAAAATAAAAACAATCCCTGTTGGACAGACAAGTCAGAATCGAGAACCACTGATGTGGTGAATGTATCCTCTACTATCAGAGGCACAGAGTCAAACTAGTTTATCTTGTTACGGGGAAGTCGTTCAGATAGCAATATATCACAAGCATCTAGGTACACCTCCTTGTTTCAGACTGTCAAGAGACCTAGACAAGGTGAACAAAACATTCTAGAGCCTACAAAATGGGTTTGTATACCTATTTTCTAAATTTCACAGATTGGTTTCAGAGTCAGACCTAGGCCAACTAAGGAAAAGGCAGGTGGGAGACTCTTTTCATAGATAGAGACTTAATAGTTTCATGCAACAAAACAGTAAGTGGAGAATTGAGAATTGCAGTTGGACTGTGACAAGATCTGTGGTGTGGCCTACCAGACACACGGTGAGGGACAGTTGAGCACATAATCACTGCGGGGCTATCTCTGCAAAAATTCTTGATCTATAATTCTTCCAAAACAGACATGCTATAATTTTTGAAATGTGCAACAAGCTAACGAATCCGTTGGAACTGGTTACTGTTGACTGTGCTTTGGTCACATGCAACTATACTTACACTTGTAGGCATGTTATTTTAAAAAGGCAGCAATGGGACTTAAAAATCTACTTTAAAAAAATCTCACAGGAGGGGCACCTGGGTGGCTCAGTCGTTAAGCATCTGCCTTCAGCTCAGGTCATGATCCCGGGGTCCTGGGATCAAGCACCACACCGGGCTCCCTGCTCCGCAAGAAGCCTGCTTCTCCCTCTCCCACTCCCCCTGCTTCTGTTCCCTCTCTCGCTGTGTCGCTCTGTCAAATAAATAAATAAAATCTTTAAAAAAAAAAACTCACAGGAAAACACACATGATGAACAGAGCACCTATTGTACGGAATCAGTACTGGAAATCTCCAGGAATGGGACTCTCAAAGGACTAGAAAACAGAAAACTGTACTCTAATTTTGCCTCTAGCATTAATGAGCTATATTATCGTGGACAAATTATTTGTCTCTTTGGATCTTAATATCCTCATGTGTACAATGACAGACTATAATATTCCTTGCTCTGTTCTAGCTCCAAAATTCTCTGGCTGTATCCTTGATGAGATAAGGGAACACACAACTCCCAGCCCGATCCCCTGTGTTTCCTAAACACTTCTGGAGGTTGACAGGAAGGGCCCCAACCCTCCAATGGTCTGACCACACACTTATAGTAAGATACCACTGGGGTCTTTACAACCCTGGGGTCAAGTGAAAAGCCAGGGTTAACTCTGATTAAATATTCATGATGTACTTAAGTGTCACACATGACAGTCTCCACCAGGGACCTATATACTTCACCAGTAAAGCAGCACTGGGGCCTGGGAGTCAGAAGCCTGGGATTTCAGTCTGACTCTATCACTTAATAGCTATGTGTGGCCTCAGGCAGGTCTCTCTTTTTTTTTTTTTTAACACAAGCTGTGGCCAGTTTTATTAAAGAAAAATTGTGCGTGATTTACTTTTCACCAGTCTGTTCTGGCACGCTTCGAGTGATATCAGAATCACCTGGATCAGTGATAGCCAGTGTGCGTACTCTGTAGTATTTCCACACGCTGTGCCCAATTCAGTATTATTGCCACTGTAGTGATGGGCACCAGTTCTGGCCAACATGGCACAGTATTCTATTTCAGATTTCCTCAAGGCTGGGCAGTTGTTGGCGAGGATAACCAGTTTCGCTCTGCCATGTCTGATCATTTTCAGAGTCTGCTTGTACCCCAGCACGTACTTTCCACTTTTCATAACAAGCTGGAGCCTGGAGTTGATCGACTCCAGCGACTTTTTCGTCTTCTTTGCGGCCACCATCTTCCTGCCTTAGATGCGGGACGGCCCCAACCAAAACCAGCCGCCAAAATGCTCAGGCAGGTCTCTTAATCACTGTCTCTCATTTTCCTCTTCTGGAGAAGGCAGATTAGGGGAAGAACAAATTTGACAATGTATTTGACAGTGCCTTAAAAATCATAAATTTTTAATTAACGTACAGCATTATTTCTGCATTAGCAAAATATCAATATTTGTGTATAATAACCCTGTAATATTAAATTTATTTTTTTTTATTTTTGTTGTGTTTTGAGGAGAGGTTCAAGGTTTTTTTAACTTCAATTTTTAAATATGGAAACCTACTGTGAATACACAAACAATGCAGGTATAAAGATTAAAATTAAAGTACTACCTTATCCTGCCATCCCCCCAAGTCTGTTCCCAACTCTCCCCCCCACAAAGATTTTCTTTCAGGATTTTCGCTGTATGTTGATAGCCAAAGATCGTTGAAACATCTCTGTAGATGTTGGTATTCATAATTTAACCATATCTGAACATTCTCATGTTGGTATATACATAGATCTACCTCGATCACTTTAATACTACATAGTATTCTTGGTGGACCAGAGTTTAGTTAACTGTTTCACTCCCTTTCTACTTG
This sequence comes from Halichoerus grypus, assembly GCF_964656455.1. NCBI lineage: Eukaryota > Metazoa > Chordata > Mammalia > Carnivora > Phocidae > Halichoerus > Halichoerus grypus. The sequence goes on along the minus strand of NC_135713.1, from coordinate 141,090,137 downwards.
GTCAGTGTAACGAACGATGCCAAAACACGTTCTACACAGATTTTTGTGCACATGTCATTAGTTTCCTGAGGTATCAAATTCTTACAAATCCGGAGGATTTCAACAATGGAAATTTATTCACTCGGAGTTCTGGAAACCAGAAGTCCAAAATCAAGGTGTTGGCAGGACCGGTTCCTTCCGGAGGTTCTGAGGGAGAAACCGTCTCATGCTTTTCTCTCAACTTCTGGTGGCTCTGGACAATCCTGGCATTCCTCTGTGTAGTAAGCATCACTCTAACCTCCACCTCTGCCCTCACAGGGCCTTCCCCTCAGGGTCTGGAATCTCCCTCTTCCCTTCTCCTAGAAGGACACCAGTCACTGATCTGGAGATGCTTAGCTTAATTACATCCGCAAAGGCCCATCTTCCAACTAAGGTCATATTCTGAGGTTCTGAGCGGACCTATCTTTTCGGGGCCAGTATTCAACCCACTACAACACACACGAGAATATGTCAGATGCGATAAAAGATTATACTCAAAAATGACTCTCAAAAGGTTACAATGATTTTCACTTTCACCAAAATGATATTAGGGTGCTCTTTCAGGATGCCTAGGTGGCTCAGTCAGTTAAGCGTCTGCCTTCGGCTCAGGTCGTGATCCCAGATCCTGGGATCGAGTCCTTGCTCAGGGGGGAGCCTGATTCTCCCTCGGCCTCTGCCTGCCACTCCTCCTGCTTGTGCTCTCTCTCTCTCTGACAAACAAATAAGTAAAATCTTAAAAAAAAAAAAAAAAAATAAGGTGCTCTTTCCCCTGTATTCTTGCCAACTTTCCAAACTTCCGGCTAAATTGATGTGTTAGATAAAAAATAATGCACCATTGTTTCTACTGTATCTCCCTGACTTTTCTCGTAAGGTTAATCCTCTTTCATGTAGTTATTGACTTCTTTTGAGATCCTCCTATTCTTAAATTTTGTCATTTTCTAAACAGTGATGTGTTATTTTCCTCTCAATCTTTAAGAATTCGTCACAGTCTGGATATTAATATTTTATTATATATATTGCCACAATTTCCAAGCCTGTTACTTATTCAACCTTACCTCTTACTACACAACATTTAAAAGTGTTTATTTAATCAAACTTACCAAGTTTTTCTTTTATGGTCCTGGGTTTTTAATATTTATAGATTTTTAAATTCCCTAAGATTTTTTTTTATTTTTCCTTTTTTTTCATTTTATTGTTATGTTAATCACCATACATTACATCATTAGTTTTAGATGTAGTGTTCCATGATTCATTGTTTGTGCATAACACCCAGTGCTCCATGCAGAACGTGCCCTCTTTAATACCCATCACCAGGCTAACCCATCCTCCCACCCCCCTCCCCTCTAGAACCCTCAGTTTGTTTTTCAGAGTCCATCGTCTCTCATGGTTCATCTCCCCCTCCGATTTCCCCTAAATTCCCTAAGATTTTATGTGATATCACAAAGTAGGACAAATACAGACCTATGAGTTACAGAAAGCACCTTCTACTCAGTCTGCAAATGCCTTATGAATGAGAAAATATTTGAGGAGTCAGAGGATGCTTAAATTAGGTGTCCTGAGATGCAATTTCCAACAAGCAATTCTTAGAACACGAGCCATTCATTCAACTCAACTGAATACAACTCAATGTCATCAACTCAATTCTGACACTATGCACAGATAGCCATCGGATTGCACAGGCTGAGGGCTCAGTCCGTCAGGACTCCAAACCATCCCCCTACCCCCAGCTTCAGGCACCAGATGCAAGCCCCATTAGCTGTGCTGCTTCCGACCGACTGGCAATGGACTCTAGGTTCTCATGAGCCCCTCTCCTTGGGTACAATTAATTTCCCATAGCAGCTCACAGAACTCAGAGAAACCTATTACTTGACAATAAAAGAATGTAACTCAGAAACAGCCAGATGGAAGAGATGCTTAGGGCAAGGTATGGGGAAAGGGCAGGGAGCTTCCATTCTCTCCAGGAGCCCCGCTCTCCCGGCACCTCCACATGTTTGCCAACCAGGAAGTGCTCTGAACCCTGTCCTTCTGGGTTTTTATGTAGGTTCCACGACATAGGCAAGAATGATTAAATCACTGGCCACTGGCAATTGCTTCAACCTCTGGCCCCTCTCCACTCCCAAGAGGTCAGGTGGTGGGACTGAAAGTTCCAACCATCTAATCACTGGCTGGCTCCAAGGACCAACAGCCCTCAACCTTAGGTGCTTTCCAAAAGTTACCTCATTAACATAACAAAAGATATCTTTTAACACTCTCAATGCTTAGGAAATGCCAAGGGTTTTGGGAGCTGTGAGCCAGGAACTGTGATTGAAGACCAAATATACATTTCTTATAAATCACAATATCATGATGCTGTAGACCAAATGTGAAAATAAAGAGAAGAGGAACAGTTAAGTTGGAAGAGGTATGGATGATTTAATAGTCCAACAACTCCTGAGACACAACAAAGCTTTAGGCACTGAAAGAAAAATCTAAGATGGACACATTCTCTCCCCTGCTAGAAGTTTACAATTCAGATGCAAGCAAAAATATTTTAAGTAACAGTTAAGCAGTGACAAATGAAAAAAAAAAAAGCAATGGGCTTCAAATCAATGAAATCCATGGAGTTCACAGTACAATGCGAAAGAGAATCCTGATGGGTCTCAAAAGAGATGGTGAGTACCAATATGAATTCAAAGAAAAATTTTAAAACTTCCATCAAACTATAATAAACATAAGAAAAGCATATTATCATAATGAAACAACTCAATGAACTTTGCAAAGTAAACTTATCCATATAACCAGTGCTTGGCTCAAGAAAAGTACATGACAGCACCCTAGACGCCCCCCTCCTACTTTGCTCCTACCTTCTTTTCTTCATACTTCCTTCACTCCCCAAAAGTTCCCATTGGTTTGGTCTATTTTTATACTTTGTATAAAGAGAATAATACACTAGGTACTTCTTTCTCTCAAAACATGTTTGTGACATTCATCAAAATTTTTGTTTTATAGTTATAGACTGTTCTTTCTCATTTTCCACTGTATAGTATTCCATTGTGTGAATATTTTAATACATCATTCATCTCTTACACCAATGATGGGTAGTTTTTATGGTTCCTACTTCTGGACTCCTGTGAAAAACACTGCTATGAACATTCTAGTACGTATCTTCTGGTGAACACGTTTTCACTTCTGTTGGGTATGAACTAGGAAGCAGAAGTGCTAGGTCATGGACTGCACGGATGTTCAGCTTTAGTAAGTACTGCCAGTTTTCCAACTCTTGGACAGTTTTCCTTCAGCTCCCCGTGAGAGTTCCAGTTGTGCTACATTCTCGCCAACAACTGTTATTTTCTACCTTCTCCATTTTAGCCATTCTTGTGAGTATGTAGCAAATGCAATTATTACGAATAATATGAAAGTTCAGATAATAGCAAATCTCTCACAACAAAGCAGTCTTTAGAGAGAATATGGGTTTTTAAAAAAGATTATTTAGGGGCGCCTGGGCTGCTCAGTCGTTAAGCATCTGCCTTCGGCTCAGGTCATGATCCCAGGGTCCTGGAATCGAGCTCCCAGGCGATCCCCACATCGGGCTCCTTGCTCAGCAGGGAGCCTGCTTCTCCCTCTCCCCCTGCTTGTGTTCCCACTCTCGCTGCCTCTGTGTCAAATAAATAAATAAAAAATCTTTAAAAAAAATTTAAAATACTAAAAAAGATTATTTGAGAGTGAGAGAACACGCGTGCAAGCGCGTGTGAACAGGAGGGGGGGAGAGGCAGAGGGAGAGAATCTCCAGCAGATTTCCCCATGGAGCGCAGAGCTGATCGCATGCTTCATGCGATCATGACCTGAGCCAAAACCAAGAGCTGGACGCCCAACCGACTGAGCCACCCAGATGCCCCAAGAATATGGGTTTTAATTAAACTAACTGCACAAAAAAAGTTCATGGACTTGTTTAGTCACACACCCAAGGGATAACAAAATGACATGTATAAAGTCCACATTTAAGAGCGTAAAAACAGGAGCCTATTATTTTGTGGCACTGCTTTTCTAATGGGAGAAGAATTAACCAGTTATTTTAACCATTCTGTAAGTTGCATTTAAAAAAGAATACATGTATTAATGGGTATCAAGCGGTTGTGAAAATCTTACAATAAAATGGTAGAAGAAAATAAATATATTTTAAGAGAAGACAATAGCACAGCTCAATCACAGAGGCCAGCAAAGAATCCTCAAGAGTGGGGAGAAATATGAAGACAGAAAGTAGAAAGCATAGTGAATACATGACAAATTACTGATAACCAAAACCTGAGTTCTCTCCCTCAAATGTTATGATCCATATTTTTCTAGAGTAGCGATGGCTATTTTATTTCAGGGAAATGAGTATCAATAAATTCTTTCTAAAAATAATATAAAATATATTTTAGCAAAAAACATACAGAACAGCTTTCCTATGACTAACACTATAATTTCCTATGTGTACTATGTGAGATACATCCCTTTAAGAAACTACAGTGTATAATTTAATCAGGATATGTATTTTTAATAATCAAAAATTAGAATCTATAATAATACTACATCTAATATTTAACTTTTATAGTTTAAGAAAAAATCCCAGACCTACTTAAATTAGTAAAAAAAAAATCTAGTAAAAAGGGGAAACAAATTACTTCCACTTTGCAGGTGTCTAGAACTGTGACCTCACCTCAGCCACAAGCTCCAAGAGAATAAGCAGCATATCTTGTAATTATCACAGCCCTTCTCCACAGGTTTAGCAGGGCATTCAATAAATCCTACTCACCAACATGCTAGAATCTCTACTGACCAGAATATCACGTACGCTGCTTCATGCAGCTGGTGAAAAGTGAGTAGATATTTATGTGTAACAGACCTAGTTCAAAATGCTTAATCATTTTTTTTTTTTTTAAAGATTTTACTTATTTGACAGAGAGAGACACAGCGAGAGAGGGAACACAAGCAGGGGGAGTGGAAGAGGGAGAAGCAGGCTTCCCGCTGACCAGGGAGCCCAATGTGGGGCTTGATCCCAGGACCCTGGGATCATGACCTGAGCCGAAGGCAGGCGCTTAACTACTGAGCCACCCAGGTGCCCCAAAATGCTTAATCATTTTTAAACAAGAATTCAACAGGCAGATTTTAAAAATTATATAAACACAAACACTATGAAATCCAAGAACAATAAAGTAGAAAGACAAAATTATGTCCAAGAACATCTGCTAATAGATCAAACCTCTTTCTTTCTAAACAAAGCTTTAGCTTATTATTTCCCTAAAGTTCATCTAAGTGAGACATTTATAAATGTTTACTCCAACCAATAAAACACACGGTCATTTTATAAATACTGGCTCTTAGAAGCCAGGTAAGTGGTGACCATGATAAAAACTGTGTCATTTCCTAGGAGTTTATCTGCTTCTCTTTTCAAGGTTAGAATTTCTAACACCTACAAGTTAAATCAATGTTAGGTATGTTACACTTAACAGAGTGAACAATAAGGTGTATAAAGCTTGTGTGCATTTAGTTGATCAGGTAACATAAATTTTGAAAACTAATTAAAAAAAAAAGAAAAATAACTGACCAAAATTTATAAAGTTTATAAGCATGAAAAGGACTGCAGTGCTAGTAAGAGTTCTAAGAAACCATCAGAGAAAGGCTAATGAGACCCGAGAAGGAAAACCGACAGGAGACTGTAATGAAACTTTTTGATGACAAAGAGTTCACTGAAAAGACAAAAAGAATGGCTGGGAATGAAAAATACAGCAAATGCTACAAAACTAATTCAACAAAAATACCAAGTACAAATAACTGACAAGTAGTCATCCACACGGAAGTGCAGAACATAACATGTGGCTACAACTGCAAATCTCGAATCCCAGACAACTGCATAGTGGTTCTCTCAAGAGATTAACGATTAGACTTTTTAATTTTTTATTTACTTTCTTTTTTTTTTTTTTTAAGTAATCTCTACCTTCAACGTGGGGCTCGAACTCACGACCCTGAGATCAAGAGTTCCACGCTCCACTGACTGAGCCAGCCAGGTGCCCCAATGATTAGACTTTTCAAGTGTCATATTTGAAAGGGATGGGAGTGTAGCATTGCAAGGAAAACATGGATGCATAAAATATGGTAATAGTTTATGAATTAATACTGAGATTTGCTAGTCTGACACATGTTATGCAACTAACTAGCCACACTAAAAATAAAATGCTAAAAACTCACTCACTGTCTTCTGTGGGAAGGACCTGCAGGGAGTAAATCCACTCTATTATATCATCTTTGTTCACCACATCTAAGGAATCCAACATATCCAGCCCGGAGAGCGCAAAAAATGCAACTGTCAGCCTAAAAGAAAAAAAAAAAAAAGTAAAATTCCATCTCAACTGTCAAAACACTGAAGTCTTTCTGGTTCAAAAAATAATAAAGTCTTTCTAATTTTAAACTTAATTCAAACAGTGATCTCATTTTACAAAAGCCAAAAAGCCCTGTTTATACTTAGAGTTTAATATCGATCAAACCTTTGTTTCATTTGTAAAAAGGAACATTTAGGGGTTAAAAAACCAGTCCTACTCATCTGATACATGCATGGATTCACTAAAGCAACCTGAAGGCTAAAGCAGATTTAAAAAAGAATTCCCTGCACCTAGTCAGTACAAGCAAATTCAAAAGGCTGAAAATATATAAAATCCCTATTTCTACTTATTTGCCAAGAGCAACTATACTTACAGTTTGTGCATAATTCTTAAGGAATGTTAGAATAAGTCCATCTGTATTCAAATTTGTTTACAAATAATGTGACTGGAAAAAACTTAAAATGAACTTTGGGAAATAATACTTTAAAAAATACATATGCATTTCAACTCCATTTTCCCAGAGAGGATTCTTCGATGGAATGAAAAACTGTAAGGCAACACACTCCCCTCCAAGACTATACACTAAATGAGAAATGTAAACTTTGTTTTCATATAAAAACTAGTACTTTAGTGATTACTTTTTACATAAAGAATTTGTTATATATAATTCTTTTCAGGTTGAGATGCATTCCATACTGCTGTCTGAGCATGGTTATCTCATTTCTGTATTCTAACAATTCCTATAACTAATATAACAAATTAATATTTTAAATCATCTGGTCTAAAATCTGACAGCAAAGCCACTGGACACATTCTGTAACCTTTTCAACTAAGATTCCAAAAGAGAAATAAACCTTAACGCCCTAAAGCATCCACTGCGTGTAATAAATTAACTTCTTTCCCATGCATCTAGAAAAATACTACCAACTTCAGGAAAAATGAGAAAAGTCACTTTTTTCTTTTTTAAGGGTATAATTCTCCTTGATTCCGGGTTGAAAAAGACTGGCATACATTAGATAACAGAAGGAGAAACCAAAGAGTAATTCTAACCAAAGCTTAAGGCAAAAACTAAAAATAATGCGATACTGGTACACTTAAGAAAAAGATTTTGGGAAACTTACATTATTGAGAGACTATTACTATGTACTAGACACTGAGCTAGAAAATTTCTTATATACTATCTCAGTTTAATTCTAACAAACCACTGAGATCCACCAGAATTAGGGAGGTGATTTATCTGAGCACGATCAGGATAAATTAAGGGCAGTGGAACCCCTTTATGTGGGAGGCTACAGTTCAGAGCTCAGACTTTGCCATCAAATGAGCTAGGTTCAAATCCTAGGCTGGCTGATTTACAGCCATCTACAACCTGGGCAGGCCCTTTTCTAAATCTTTTCTAAGTCCACTTCCTTATCTATAAATTATTACACCTCACATTACTGCCCTCCCTGCCCACAAGCAGAACAGAACAACAAACAGAAGCTATCATTACTGGTCATGTCCCTGACTTGACAGGAGTCAGCGACCACCTCAGGATCTACACACGCTGTCACACTACAGGCCTTTTCTCAGGTCACTGGGTGGCAACCTTCTTCCCCGCCCCCCCCACCCCCACACAACCCTGCTCTTTCCCAAAACAAAATGATACTTTAGAAATGGGAAGACCTTCTATCTAACAGCAGACATGTTTGAGAATCACTGTTCTTCATGACAATTATGTCTCAGGAGATAAGTCTGCCTTGTGGTGATACATACTCAAATATTTATTGAAGTCACCAACAGATAAAAGGCCTGCAATACTTCATCTAACCCCCCTGGAGAGCTCTCACTAGGGTTTTCGGTTTTGCTATAAATGGTTATAGTCAGATATAATTAATTAAAATTATCTAGTAATTTAGTTTATTAAAGCATTATTATAGAAAAAAACAAAAGGAAGACAAAGACAAAAGTGTAGGACAACATGAGGTTGTCGATAAGACAACCTACAGAGGCTGGATAAATCAAAGATCTTCCTGTCAATAAAAAACATACATGATTAGAAAACATTGAAAGGGCTATAAAGATAAGCTGGTATTCTTTTCTAAGTTAAGTACTCTCAAATTTTTTTTAGCTCAAGACCATGAAGTCCAAAGAACTCAAGTAATTTGCTTGAGATTTCAACGCTAGATAACCAACGAAAACCACTTAGGAACTGGGAGTTGCAGAGTGGTGGTCTCCACAGGGATGTTTCTCAAACCTGGCTGCATTGTTAGAATCAGCTTAAAAACAAACACTTAAAACACCACCAATAAAACACAGAGAGGCCCAGGCCTTACTCTATGATAATGAAATGGAAATTCTAGGTGGAAGGTGGGGTCTGCATAACTGGTATTGTGGGGGGGGGCGGTGTGGGAAGCTTCCCAGGTGAGGATAATGTGCAGCCAGGCTTTAGAAGCACTGCTCTAGGGGAGGCTGGATGGCTCAGTCATTTAAGCGTATGACTCTTGATCTCAGCTCAGGTCTTGATCTCAATGAGTTCAAGCCCTATGTTGGGCTCCATGCTGGGCATGGAGCCTGTTTTAAAAAAAGAGTGGGGGGCGCCTGGGTGGCTCAGATGGTTAAGCATCTGCCTTCAGCTCAAGTCATGGTCCCAGGGTCCTGGGATCAAGTCTCACATCGGGATCCCTGCTCAGTGCAGAGCCTGCTTCTCCCTCTCCCTCTGTCATTCCCTCTGCTTGTGCTCTCTGGCTCTATCTCTCTGTCAAATAAATAAAATCTTTAAAAATAAAAAAAAGGGCACCGCTTTAGAGCAGTGATGCCCCAAGGGACATTCTAAAGACATTTCTGGTTGTCACAGAGGAGGGTGCCAGTGGCAGCTAGCTGGTAAACGCTAAGGATGCCGCTAAATGTCCCACCTACAACACACAGGACTGCGCCATTCAACAAAATGTCAACAGTGCTAAGGTTAAGTAACCCTGCTCCAAAGTCATACTGTTACCTACATATAAGTGTTATATGAATGATCTGTTTTTCATTTTATTTGCTTCTGAATATGGATGCAAATACCAGAAATCAAGTCAGTTGCTGGTAAACTACTTTAAAATCTTGCCTACTTAATTATTAAAGGCTTCTGAGAGTCCAGTATTTTCAACTCCTAGCAGGTGAGACCAAGGTTTTAGGATTAACACAGCTCTAGTGAAAAGCTTATGCTTATGAAGTGAGGCGCCCAGCAGCGGCTAGCAGACAGAACCAAGAAGTCAATTTGGAGCAAATGTCTGGCCTCCCCTCTAAGATAGGCTGGGAAAATACTCCTTTCTTAGCACACCAGAGTTCTTAAGCAGTCCTAAAACTCTGAGAGGGAGAGAATTAAATAAGTCATAAGAAAAAAAAAGCAGTTTTGGGCTGTGGGCCTCTGAGGGAAATAATGGAGGGTTTTATGGTGCTCCAGTGAGGGCTACTTGGGGTATGGAGTGCTGGCAACCCACCTGGGGGCAGGTGTCTAGAGGGGAAGTCACGCGAACACACAAGCCCAAAATCAGGCTGGTGAAGGTATTTTGACTTTGTTACTTTGGAGAGCATTTGTTTGTTCTCTTCCTTTCTTCTCTTCCCTAGAATTGAACTCTGAAACTATAACCTGAAAAAGCAAAGTAAGCCAGCCACATCTTCCTGCCCCTTCTTCCACTCTGAACAACACATATGAAAGTGTATCTTACATGGATGAATTAGTAAAGTTTGTCTCCTCTAAATCAAGTTGCTGCCCCACTGGATCAATTCACAGATGGGAGGCATCAACTAAATGATGTCTCCAGAAGATCTCCAATTTTTCAGGCTTAAGAATAACATTTTCAGGCTTAAAAACAGCACCCCCCAAAAAACCCCCAAGGATTAAATAGGGGAAAAAAAAAAAAAGGAAAACCAGTCTGGGCAGTGGAAAAAAGAATTGAGCAATAGTAATAACTTTCCTGTGCTAATAAAGGAGTAGTGTACCGTTAGGCTAGAGCAGGTAAGTGACCATTTGCGAATATACTGGAAACACTGATACATGGGCACTGACTAGATTCCCAAACTTTGGATCACCTGCTCTGCCCCTTTCCGCCAGTACAGTCTCTTTACCGGCATCTCCAAGTGTCTTTAACAGGTGACTGCATTCCTGCCTAGATCTCAGGTGGGGCAATAACTAAATCATACTGCAAAAAGTTCTAAAATTATGAACATGCATTTAGAAACAGGAAATATTTAGAAATAGGAACACAGTTGCTCAATAAAATTGATAACAGTGGAAATGATGAGAGAGCCTTAGAGGACAGATGGAAATTAATCATGAAGTTAAAATACACAGCACACAGCGGCCCCAAAAACACTCTGGAATGAATGAGTGAAACGCTGCAGGAATGCTAGAATTTTAAGCCTTACTCTTATCTTTAATATTTTTCAGTAGCTGGCTTGATGGTAAGTATTTTTAAGTACAGTCACACATCTTTGGAATTACTTTACATGCAAAATAATTTTTCAATAAGAAATGTTTACTAAACATTTACTACAGACAGATGTCATGACAAAAACGAATAAAACAAGCCTCCTAATCTTAAGCAGGTTAAATTATGGGAAAAAATAAGTAGCTATATAATAAGTACTATTACAGAAATCATCTTCAGGGCACTTGGGTGGCTCAGTTGGTTAAGTGTCAGGGTCGTGAGATCCAGCCCTGCCTTGCCTGGTGCTGGGCGTGGAGCTTGCTTAAGATTCTCTCTCTCCCTTCTCCCCTCCACCTTTCCACCTTCCCTCCCCAAGCCACTAGTGCTCTCGCTGTCAAAAAAAAAAAGAAAAGAAAGAAATCATCTTCCTTTCTAAACCTACTCCTTTAGCCCCTGTTCTCTAGACCAGATGGCAGTTCCAATCCTAGAATCCTGGAACTCCTCCTTTTTCCTATACCCCTTCATCCTATCCATTCTGCCCCAGCATCCGGCTCCCTAACTGGTCTACAACAGCTCCCTAACTGGTCTTCCTGGTTCTGGTCTGGGCCCACTTACTACTACAACAACCAATCTCAAATTCAACGATCACTCTGAAATGCATATCTAACCAGGAAGATCCACTGCTTGGCAAAGTTCCATCACTTATGTGATATCAAATTCAAGTTTCTTGACCTGGCACACAAAGCCTTCTGTAATCTGGCCCATGTCTGCCCGCCAGACTAAATTCCTACCACACCTGCCTTACATTTTGAACCACTATTAAACAAATGATTGCAGTGTCTCTGCTCAACATTCACTTATCTGCCTTTATTGTCTTTTCCATTTGCCTATAATCCATCCCCCATCCCCCCAAACTAAACACATTCTTTAGTATTTAGCTCCAGGGTTACTTCTTCCAAGAAGCCATCTCTGAGACATGTCTCTCTTCAGGTTGAGCTAAGGTGCTCCCATAATATCCTGTGAATCCACAATCATTGTGCAAACAAATTCAAGTGTGGTCAAGGGATCAGCAACATCAGCATCACCTGGGAACCTGTTAGACCTGCAGGGCCTTAGACCCCTCCCAGACCTATGCAATCAGAATCTGCATTTTAAGATGATCCCCAGGTAATTTATATGCATAGTAGAGTTGGGAGGCACTGTTCTAAGAATCTGTTTGTACATCTGTTTCTCCTATCAGGCAAACAGTCTCAAACGTTAGGGTGCATGAGTACTATATGGGATGCTTGTCACAATGCACACTGGCAGGCCCACAAAGAGTCTGATGCAGAACCGGGGAGGGGCTCAGGTACTTGCATTCTTTTTTTTTTTTTTAAGATTTTATTTATTTATTTGAGAGAGAGAGAGAGAGAAGGATAGTGAGAGAGTACAAGCAGGGAGGAGAGGGAGAAGCAGGCTCCCTGCTGAGCAAGGAGTCTGACACTGGGCTTGATCCCAGGACCCTGGGATCATGACCTGAGTCAAAGGCAGACGCTTAACTGACTGAGCCACCCAGGTGCCCCAGGTACTTGCATCTTATAAGCATGTGAGGATGTCACTGATTTAGAGCCTCCCATCGTCGCCATCATGCTTTGAGAAACACACTGCTGGACTGCAATATATTTCGGGTAAGGGAGGGAATGAAAGAGCAGAGTAGCTGCTAGACGGTAGTCAGCTGAGCAGTTACAACACAGGCTACACAGGGGAATATGGAAGGACTAGGAAAGACTAGGTAGATTGTGATGTCCTGTAAAATAAAAACCAACCATCTAAACCCTTCTTTGAGAGCAGCTGGATCTGTAAAAGTAACATACATAGAAAATGGTCAGTATTTTGTTCTCCGATTAAAAAAACCTATTTTAACTCCCATTACCCAAATACGAATGGCATTAACAACTTATGACCAAAAAACTCTCTAAACCACTCACAAAAAAGAAGCCTGTTAATGCACAAAGCTCACAACCCAAGGTTTAATATTCACATGAGGTAACTAATAACTACCACCTTTCAGAAGTTAATATGAAAAAAAGCCACAGGTGAAACAACACTTTATTTTCATAAAGCCATTGTTATTAGAAAAATAAAAATTATTCAGTCCTATTTGTCAAACTAAAAGCAAAAGGGAAATGAAAGTAATTTTGCCAAAATGGTGGGTCAAAAAATAAGTATCTAAATGTCTAGTCCGTTATCAGCCTTCCTGAGAGTCTCCTTTGTCACATCTATCAGTAAGAAGAAAGGCACACCAAAAATCACCGGTTTTGCATTGCATCCCTGTACCCAAACAGTAGGCACTCAACAAATGTCTATGGAATTAAATAGCAATACCAGGTTAAGAACTGTGACTTAGCAAACACATCGTTTTATCTGAAAACTCTGGCATCAGTAGAAATTTTGTGATCAGTCGCCTTTGCTTAAAAGCTCAGAGCTCCTTCATAAGCATACAATTATAAATCACATACACCACAAAAGGACTTAACGCTAAACTAAGGAAAGCAAAGACTGACTCAGGAAAGAGAAAAACTGAGAAACTTGAAAAAATCACTACAAAAACTGCTATGTGCACATTAGTTTAAATGCGGTTATTAAGTGTGCCATAAGAAAACAAGAAATAAAAAATATTCTACTCAAATGATAAACATTAGGCATAAAAAGGACATAATGTTTCTTAACTAATGTACCATGACATTATACATTATCATCTACTATATAATGCCTGGTGTAGATTCTAAGATTATACTGAAGTTATGAAATCAGTTGTTCAATCAGACAATTTCTGCAGTTTTACTTACGCTATGAGCACCATTACACAGTTTACCAACATGCATTAGTATATATGGTTTTGTCCATGCTGGAATTTTAAATAGAGCAAACACTGGCACTTTGAAAATACAACCACAGACCTAAAATGACAGCTACGAGCAAAGTTCAACTGTTTAACAAGCACAAGATGGAAGATTTTTTTTTATCTAAACGCTTCAAATTCACATAAAATTAATCCCCATAAAATGTGTGATCTATTATCATCCTTTGTTTCATAGCATATTGTTCTACTCAGTGGGGTAAGTTTTGAAAACCTTAATTTAGGTCTAGGGATGTGCTCTGATGATCAATCAACACCTATGGATAGAGAAAGGACTATAAATAATGCTTCACTCTCCCTTTAGCAAGAATGTGTTCATTATTCAGGGCTCTGCTCACATTATTTAACAAATATTTACTTCGTGCCTCTTATATGCCAGATACTGTTCAAGGTCCTAGTGCAGTACTGCCCAAAAGACTTTCTGGGATGATGGAAATGTTGAAACAGCAACAAAAGCTATTGGCCAATGTGGTGACTGGGCACTTGAAATGCAGTGGCGACTGCAAACAGAAGAACTGAATTTTTCGTGTGATTTAATTTTAATTAATCCAAATTTAAACAGCCAAATGTGGCTAGCGACTACTACATCGGACAGGGCAGCTCTAGTATCATAGAGGTAAACTAGAAAAAGATCTTTCGTGAAGTTTACTATCCCGCGTGAAAGAAAAATATTAAACAAATAAACCAATAAATATATAATTTCAGGTGGTGACTGGAAGGGATGGATCTCTTTTGGGAAGGCCTCTCTAAAGAAGTCTGGGTTAGATATCTGCCCTTCCTACACGCTCCCATTAACCCCATGCTAACACACATTAACCCCATGCTGCACAGAACTCTATTGAAACCACTTGTCTTGTTCAGCTGTACTCCAGCTCCTCTCATACTAAATTTCTAGAGCACTAGGCAGAAGTAATCTATAAAACTTACAAATCTGACCCAGCCATGAAATGTTCAAAATACACCAGAGAATCAGAGTTCAAAAAATACGGAGATGAGAGCAAAACCAATCGGCTCTCTCCTTATCCAGTCCCACGCGGCGTTGGAGCCTCACTCAAAACACAGCACCGCAGAGCAAGGACCGCCTCCTTCCTCTCATCCCCAGACTTTTACTCTGAATGACTAATTCACAGTTTTTTAGCCGCAGCCAAATCACACTCCTCAGCCAACTCCAACTCACAAGGCTACAGCAAATACACTTTTAACAGGCTGCTTCACGGAACACTGCACCTCTTCCGCCAACCTTCTCCTACCCTTAGATCTACAATTCCTGGAAAGTTAATTTCTACTCAAACCTTACAGGCTCTGCGCCGCTCCTATACGTGACACACCACACAGATATTCAATTCAGAGTTAATAACGCTTTGGAGGAAAGGGTAGCACAGGCGAGGCTATTTACCTACAATGATTTGTCTTTTTCCTTCTATACTCGGAAGTAACGAGGCCAAGTGATTCACAGCCTCGTAGTGGGAATACAGAGGAAGCTCAGAGTTGACAGGAAAAATGGTTGGGAAGTGATAAAGGCAGAAACTGGAGGTTCCACAAGCCCTCGACTTACTGCTGCCCCAATCCTCCCCCCATAGCTCGGGGGAGTGAGGGTGACTGCAGACCCGCCCGAGAGGAGAGGAACCCGGCAGGGCCGGGTGGGCGGCGGCGCAGGCCCTGCAGGCGCCGGGTCAGCCGGCCGGCTCCGCGGTGCCTTTCCGCTGGGGCCGGGGCCCCGTGCCCACCCCCGTTGACCGTGACCCCCAGTTACCTGCTGGTCTCGAGCGAAGAATAACGCTCGGGCAAGACCTGGAGGCAGCGCTGGAAGAACCGCACGTGCCGGTCTCGCAGGAAATCCAGCCGCTCTCCCTCGCCGCTCCCCGCCGGCCGCTCATCCTCCGTGGCCGCCATGCTGCTGCGGAAGCGACGTCCGCCGCGACCCGGAAGCAGTTGGCGCGCGGCGTGAAGGAGCCCCGAGGGGCGACACTGGCGCGCGGGGATGGCGCGCGGGGATGGGCAGTGCGCCGGCCGCGCGCCCGTCGGTAGTTGAAACTACTCGCTGTGAGCGCTCTTACGCAGCGCTTTATGCCTCGGATTTCTCTCTAGACCGCACCTTTTCTATCCTGAGCCCCGCAGGCTTGGATACCGCTCTCGAGCCTTGTAAAATTCAGCCCACAAATCCCTCCAGAACTTTTTATCCTCGTTAGATATTTGAGAGGAAGTGCAAGATCAAAAGCTTCTAGTTCGCTTTGAGACAATCACGGCCCTAAACGATGGTATATGTGAAAATGGATGGATCAGAATTAATCTTTTTTGGAAGGCCCCGGTTTTAAACTGGATAGGGAGGCTAGACCTTCAAATCAAGCCGTGGAGATAAATGTTTATTAAATAATTATTGACGCTTCCTAAGTTCAGAGGCGTTCCTAGTCCTCTCTAGGATACCAGCAATCACTTAAAATAGATATGTATATTGTATATATACACAATATACATATATACACACAATATAGACTTATATTCATACGTGTGACTGCATCATTTTCTTTTTCAAGTCTTAAAAGATTGAATTCTTAATGCTTGAGTCTGTGTGTTCATCAATGTTGCATCAATTTGCCAAGCAAACAAGCTCAAATGTTCACCAACTACCCGTATATTAAAAAATGAAAAACATGCTTCTGGCTATTTTTTTTTTTTAAAGAGGAACTTAATTTGCGTCACGAGGCAGTCTTTGGGGAAAAAATCCACCCAAAGATCAGGCTCAAACCTAAGTTCTCTATAGTCAGCTAGGCTAAGTTTGAGTATGATTTTGTTAGCTTTCTTAGAAAAATTTACTTAAAATACATACTGTGTGGGCTGGAGTTATCTTCTACCTATTCAGTAATCCAGAGCGCCTAATTTTAGGTACTACTAACTACTTATTCACAGGTATTCCTGTATGTCTTTAACAAATACTGCATTACCAAAGGGCTGGGTATGGGCGGAGGGCTGTTCTTGGGGCTTCCTTACAAACAGGGAGGCCACACTCCTTGCTTTTCAGGTATGCCCAGTCTAGAGTTTTCGTTCTGTTATTACAGTTAAGATCTTACTCTCACAAACATGCACCACCAAATGTCTGAGCATGTTCAAAGTGCAGTCATATCACACATATTTAATTTATTAGGATGAACAATGCAGTCTATATATGCTCAGAAAGACAATCCTATTCAACTGGGCCACTAAAGAGAACCCAAATATTTTCATCTGATTCTCAGCTCAGGAATCAGCAATCTGATCCAAATTCTATGATGGACTCACTGAGAAATAATGTAATATGCCTCCTAGGTAAGTAAAAGGGTTTTCATGGGTGACTGTGACCACACAAGATTACTGACATATGCATGACAGAATCCAACCCCATGTAAAAAGTATTGGAATGGTAAAACATCTATATAATTGAATATTATTTAGCCATTAAACAATAATGTTTGAATTCTATAGAAACATAGGAAAGTATGTATAATGTGATTTAGTATAGTAAATAAAATATACTCTATGACTATAGCTATTTTAAAATATGTAGGCATATTTTTGGAAAAAGTTACCCTGGAGTAATGGAATTATGGGTGCTTTATTAACATTTTCCTTTTAGGGATTTTTTCTAAATTTCTTACTCATATCCTTTTTAAATCAGTATAAGAAATGTTTATCTCTTCTATGAGCCTATAACTGAAGATACTATTAATTATTGCTTACTCTATACCTTTTATATAGAGGATCCATATAATAAATCCCTCATTTATTTCAGATTCAGTTAGAAAGACTGGTTTTGTCAAAGAAAACTCCATACTTTTATTAAGAAACAAACCAAAAAACAGACAAAAAGCCATAAAATCACACTACCCAGTATGCTTCCCTTAGATGCAGGAAATGGATAGCTGCCTTTCTGTGCAATAAAAAACAACATGTTCAAAATCTATTATGTAAGAAACCTTTCTTTTTTCTATCTTGTAGTAGTTCCATTCTGTGTTTAAAATCTGTTGTCCAATTCAATATTTTATTTCTTAAACTGCCTCCAATCATTTAAAAAAAAGTTATAGAGAACAAGGACTACAAATAAAACACGCATTCCTGATTAAGGATGTTTTATGTTATTTCTCTCATTTTGCACCAATAATTGTGTAATCAGAATTCGGTTTACAAAATTTGGAAGCCATCTGCTTTGATGATTAACTGTGAAATAAGTAAAGGTTACTACTAGTAGTAAATTTCTGAGTCATTTGGCCTAGATGTATCAAGTTATAAATGAAAGATATTCTAAGATAAAAGTTAAAAGAAACGAGTTTTCTATATTTATTACATATATGTATCTTTCCTGTAAGATGGGAACTGATTAAAGTTAGGAACTAAGATTTTATAATATGAAAAGTTGAGTCAAATTAAGTTAAATTGTGTTTTCACGTACAAAAGTTTGGAAATTTTAAAGTTAACTCTTTTGACCAAATATTTTGAGTCAAACAGAAGCAGTAAAGAAAACTGCACCAGCTAGGAAGATGTGATAGACACAAAGGCTTTATAAATGTGTGACATCCAGAAAGGCTAAAGGGAAATTGGGAATAGCTAAAGGAAACCAAAAAGATATCGGTAATACAAATAATAGGATATATATGAGGTGAGGCATATTTTTAAAATAAATATTCTCTATATAAAACAAAGCATGCTTCCAACAAATACAAAATATTTATTACACAAAAATGTAACAACTGACAAACTACCAATTTGTTAAACTTAGAAAAATACTAACTTACTTCCCCCAAAAAAGGAAAACCTTTACATTTTTGTTACTTGAGCTAATTCACCTCCAAGTTATAAATGTTAAAAAATTTTTGTTTAAAAAAAAAGTTACTCTATGATTGTCCCAATTTATTTTGCTATGCCATGACAAAAACAAAATATCTTTGAAATGTTCTGAGTATTTAAATGAAATCATGTTTGTAACATATACTTATTCAAAAAACATTTACATCAATAATAGGCCAACATACACATTAAATACCCTCTGAGTATAAACACGAGCTACAACAATGCCGCATGAAACTCAGTACCTGTTGATTCACATATAACAGAGTTATCAATCTGACTGGGGCTAGTACTATTTAAAGAACATAGTTATTGACTCTCTCCTGGTATGAAAATGCTGACATTCTCATCAACTGAATACCAACTTCATTATCTCATACTCTTTTGTCAAGTCCTTGTCTCCAGGTTGGAATAGCCCTAGGGAGAAGAAGAAGGGCAATTATAAATACAAAGGGAATTTTTTTAAAAATCCTAATTAAATTCTACAGTGGACTCACTGAGAGATAATATGCCTCCTATATAAGTAAAAGGCTTTTCATGGGTGACTTTGACCATACAAGATTGTTGACATATGCATGTCAGAATCTAAGCACCATGTAAAATGCCACTCTATGTCATTAGGTACGAAGTGTAAATAGCTCAAGTTTTCAATGTATAGGAATGATAGAACATCCAAATAATTGAACACTATTTAGCAACTTTTATCAGCTTTTTACTGTAAAATCTAGCATGCATATAGAAATTGTATAAAATATAAATATGTAGTTATTAAGTTGTTATAAAGTGGACACCCACTCTAACTCCTTTTTACCTGTGTGGAATACGCAGAAGTGGCCCAGAGCCTGTGGGTCCCGTCTTCTTGGTCCGTTCCTCCCAACCTTTGGTAGGTCTGTAAAGCCTAGAGGGATCTCTACTAACATTGTTTTCAACCTGTAATCAGAATGAAAATGAGTGCCAGTTACTTTATATGAACTATTAAGTTTGGACTAGTGAGTGAGATCTTTAGTAACAACAGCAAGCAGTTATAAGAAACATCCTTGACATTCGCTAAACAGAAATAAAACTGTTAACCTTTTCAGCAAACTTCTGGTTGTGCTCCGAGAGCTAACCTAAAATCTGGACTCCATCAATCTATTAATAAACTGTTAATTTAGCTTCTTTTTTCTAGTTCAATTACTTTATTCTGCTTCCACTGTTTTTCTATTTTTTGTTTCTATTCTGAGGGAAATGTAATGCCACCAAGTGTGATAGTGGGATAGCCAGACAATAAATTTAGGATAAATAACCACCAGAAGTCCTTCGTTCCTTCCGTTCCCATGAGAGTCACCAACATCTGTAGTCCGTGTACTCCCAGGGAGATTAAGCAATGCTCCTAGCTGCCATAGGTCTAAAACAGAGGCATATACAGAAAAAAAATGAAAAACAGAATGAAGAGTAGGAAGAGAAAATTAATTCAGGGTAAAAGAAAATAAGGTGCTTAGAATGTGAAATGGCAGAATTCCAACAACAGTTGCTTAAGTTGTACTAAACTGTGCTTTGTAATATGTAAATCCGTTAAGTACGAAATCTAGAGAAAGTGATACAGAAATAGAGCTCTGGATATAAAGAAAATGGATTTTATGCTTGTCTCCTTACAAATCAAGGAGTTAGGATAGTAACAATAAAAATAAATCTTAGCACACAGCACCTTTTCTTTTAATTTTGCCAGTTTCCTTTGTTTTTCTGCCTTTTCATCTTCCTTTAACTGTCGATCTAGAATTTTCAATTCGAGTTTATGTAAATCCTAAAAAAATACATCAACAAAAGAAGAGTAACATTAAGAAAATAAAATTCAGTGGAATTTGTTTCAAAGGTCAGTTGCTTGCAAGTAAAATTAAATTACCCTAAATATCAAGACTTCAATATTAACCTTTTCCAACAAAGGCTAAGAGCTGTATTTATCCTGAATATAAATGTAACACATGCACATCCTTCCTGAATCACTTTCTTTAGCTATCTCTTGTTTTATTTTATAGTTCAATCTAAAACTCCTTTTCTTTTAATAGTTGAGCTAAGCCTATTTTCACTTATTGATACGGGTATGTCTGGTTTTAGATCTCTCACATATTTTCTGTTTTACATGATTTCTTTTTTTCCTAGGTCTTTTATTGTGCGGCCTGCTTGCCTTTTTTGGTGGGCGGTGGGAAGAATGCATGGGATCTTTTGTTATTTAGGAAGATTTTTACATATGGACTAAGGGAAGTTCCATTAATGTCCTTTTGTCTATTATTTTTCTTTGCATTTCCCTTATTTTTTGCTTTATGACAGTTGCTTATATGTCTTTTGATGCATATAACAATTCATAAGAATTATTTCATAACAGGTATATCTCATTTTTTTTAAAGATTTTATTTATGTATTTCACAGAGAGAGAGAGAGAGTGCACAAGAGGTGGAGTGGCAGGCAGAGGGAGAAGCAGGCTCCCTGCTGAGCAGAGAGCCTGGCTGGAGGCTTGACCCCAGGACCCTAGGACCATTACCTGAGTCGAAGGCAGACACTTAACTGACTGAGCCACCCAGCCGCCCCTAGTTCTATCTCATCTGAACCCTTTTTCATTTTAAAGTATCCTTCCTGGGGTGCCTGGGTGGCAGAGTTGGTTAAGTGCCCGACTCCTGGTTTCAGGTCATGATCTCAGGGCCATGAGACTGAGCCCTGCACTGGGCTCCATGCTCAGCATGGAGTCTGCTGGAAATTCTCTCTCTCTGCCTGCCACCCCCACGCGCACATGCACGCGCCCTCAACCCTCTCTCTCTAATAAATAAACCTTGAAAAAACAGCCTTCCTTATCTTTTTAAATACTTTTTGGACTGAATTCCACTTTAATAGTAAAACTGTAAACTCTTTCTTCTATTAGCATTTTTCTTGTATATGTTTTTTTAAACTCCCCTATTATCCCCTACCTCGCTGCAGTAACCTTGATTCCCTTAAGTCCATACTGAGTTTCTATACTGTACCAGACCCTAGGGTACAAGGATGAACAAAAAGGACAAACCCTCCGCTCTCATGGAGCTTTCACGGTGGTGGGGAGATGGACAGTGAACAAATAAGCAAATCACCTGTGGGGTAGAGACCGGCAGTCTGGCAGAGAAGACAGGACATGCGTGGCCCAGCCCATGGCCACCTTTCCAGCCTCGTCCCCTGCTGCTTCCCAGCTCCTGTGTGGTGCCCTGACATTCCTGCAGTTCTTACAGGTTTCCCCCCAAACCACACCGTCACCCTCCTGCGAGCTGCCCTTCATGCTGTTCCCTCTGCCAGGAAGGATCCACCCCCCCACCCCTCTTCTTCAAGCCTCCACCCCAGCATCACCTTCGGTCTGCCACCCGCAGCTCTGGAAGGCTTCCCTCACTGCCTGCCCGCCTCCTGAAGACCCCGGCCCACCACCTCCATCACCCCACTTCTGCGCGGTCTCCCGTTTTCGCTGACCTCAGTCTGGAGGCAACACCCCTACGGGGGGCCCTGAAGGCTACCCAGGAACTGTTATTGACTCACTCGTTCCTGAAACCTGGAGATCTCCTCGGCAGCGGTTTTCCTCTTTTCGGCCTTTTCCGCCTTTTCCCTCATCTCCTTTTCATGCCTCAGAAGTGCTTCCTGCTCTTTCTTCTGCTGGGCGTAACTCTCCAGGAGCACTTTTAGTTTAAACCGGCGACGGCGCTCTTTCTGCTGATGCTTCTCTTTCTCTGCTTCTTCTTTCACCTGGGAGGCACGCCTCATTGACCTTTCGAGACTCTTCTGCTTCTTCCACGCTTCCACGGCCAGTTTCTGCTTCTTTCTTTGCTCCTCTTCTCGCTTCTGATTATCTTCTTTTTTATTGTGCAGGAGCAGAGAGATGTTCTCTGCCTTTTCCTTCAACTTGAAAATTTCCTCCTTCTTTTGCAGCTTTTTGGTTTTCCAGTTCTGAATAGACTGATTAAAAAAAAAAAAAGGACAGCAAGAGAAAAACATTTTTAATAACCAAGAGCACTCGAAAAGGCGACCTCAAATCCATCTTTCTAGAAAGAATATTGTTTGCAGGATGCTGGTTGCTTAGGTTTTAAAGCATTTTTTTTTTCCTAAACCAATGCAATTTTTTTCCTACTTCATTTTTTTTTTAAATAATGGACCTTTTATTTTTTTAAAGATTTTATTTATTTATTTGACAGAGAGAGACACAGCGAGAGAGGGAACACAAGCAGGGGGAGTGGGAGAGGGAGAAGCAGGCTTCCCGCTGAGCAGGGAGCCCGATGCGGGGCTCGATCCCAGGACCCTGGGATCATGACCTGAGCCGAAGGCAGACGCTTAACGACTGAGCCACCCAGGCGCCCCAATAATGTACCTTTTAAACACTGAGTATTGGTTTATCCTTTTGGCCTTCTTCCTCTCTTAATCTCCAGGTTCACAAAGACTGCACCTCATCAAGTGGCCTCCTCTCCTTTACCCCCTTCGTTTGCGTTCATAGGGAACATCTCTTTCTTCTGATCAACTCACTCTGCTTCCAAACCCTCTGTCTAGGCTTAGAATACTTTCTGAGTGACTTTTTCTCTGTCAAGTATCAGAAGAGGAATTACAAGTGGGCTGCTTGAGAGCATGGGTCTGAAGCCAGCCGTCTGGGACCAAATCCTGGCTCTGCCATTTAGTAGGTGTGCTCTTGGATGAGTCACGAAGCTTCTCTGACCTCATTTTGCTCATCTGTAATGGCAGTGGGTAGTACCTCTCAAACAGGGTTGTTGTGAAGATGCAGTGAGTCAGTGCCTGGCACATACTGATTCACAAGTGTGAAAAAAAAGTAAAATTGCTATATTGCATTTATGGGTATATAAATATTATTTAAAATTCTAGCAGCCTGCTGGCAGCCATAAAGGATACATCTATTGAATGACTTTCCCCTCCAGTCAGGACACTGTTTCTTCATCTTTTCTCATGGTGTATCATACATTCATGAGACAAATCCCTGTGGTACGTGTACTGTACGCAAGGTGGTGTGATAGGAGCCACAGATAATTAGAACAGTACCAAGTGCCATCTAGAACAGAGTCTCTCAAAGTGCAGGTCCACAAAAATATCAGCAATTTACGCCAGAATGTAAATCAGTGTACTGCTTCCTTCAATGAGAAAGTTTTCTACAGAAAAAAAAAAAGTGAACTTAACTAAACAGTGTGCTTATTGAGTAGCTGATTCTGGTGCAGTCGATTTATCCTACTGGAAACCAGCAACAGCTTACAAACTAACATCTAGTCCATGGACCAAGTTTGAGTAGCACAGCTCCAGGTGAGGTAAGATACATGCATAAACACTAGCACATATATGTGCCCTAGCATGTCAAAGAAGACATATAAACAAGGGACACTTGGGTGGCTCAGTTGCTTAAGTGTCCAATTCTTGATTTTGGCTCCGGTCATGATCTCCAGGTAGTGGGATTGAGCCCGGGGTCGGGCTCAGTGTTGGGTATGGAGACTGCTTGAGATTCTCTCTCTCCCTCTGCCCTCCCTCCGCCCCCTGCTCACACTCTATCTCAAAAAAAAAAAAAAAAAGTATACACGAGGTGTCTGTGAATTCTGAGGGGACTTCCTGTGTCTCAGTGGGCAAGCAGGAAGTAGCATCTGATCTGGGCAGATTTTGATGGGCTGGCACTGAAGGGGGGGAAGAAAGAATGGAGGCTCCAGAAAGACGGAACAAGACAAGCAAGGGTGCTCGGGCCAGAAAGTTCAGAGCACGTCCGAAAATCATTATCTTCAGTTGGGCAAAACACAGGACATGTTAAGGGAAGTGGGAAATAAAAATGGAAAATCACCTACTCATCATCTTTTTTTTTAAAAAGATTTTATTTTTAAGTAATCTCTAGACCCAACGTGAGGTTCAAACTCCCAACCCTGAGATGAGGAGTCGCACATTCCACTCACTAGCCAGCCAGGCACCTTCCTACTCATCATCTTAAACTCAGTAGAATTAAAACTACATTCCTGAGGCTCTCCCCCAAAATTCCCTCTTCTCCAACATGTCCTACTTCAGTAAACAGCCCCTCAACCTGACACCCCATCTACCTCACTCCTACATTCAATCAGGTGTCAAACAACAGGAAATAGACTGAGAAGAAGAGTGAGCTAGAATCCAGGTGGTTCACCTTTATTACAAGAAGCGCTGTGCCTGCTCCTTTTCCCTAGAGAGGTGGCTCTCAAACTTGAGCTCGTAACGGAATAACCCAGTGGCCTTGTGAAAACATAGATTGCTCCCCACACCCAGAGTTCAGATTAGGTCTGGGGTTAGGGCCCAGAAAGTTCTAACAAGTCCTAGGTGATGCTGACTTTGCTGGTCCAGGGACCCCATGTTTTCAGTATCCTGGAAAAAAAAGCCCAAATAATTCTTAACAGCTCATTATTTTGAATTTTTAAAAATGACTTGTTTCGAGGTGCTTGGGTGGCTCAGTCGGTTAAGCGCCTGATTCTTGATTTTGGCTCAGGTCACGGTCTCAGGGTCATGAGATTGAGCCCCGTGATGGGCTTCGTGCTGGATGTGGAGCCTGCTTAAGATCCTCCCTCTCCCTCTGCTCCTCCTGCCCTCCCCACCCCCTCCATGAGTGCACATTTGCACACTCTCTCTCTCTAAAAAACAACAAAAAAAGACTTATTTAAAAAAATTTTCTTAAAGTTCCAAATGTCAATTTTCCTACATTCAACTTATTTTGAAGGGAAAAAAAAACAACAAATGAACCCTAGTTATTTTCTCTAAAATTTTAAATTAAATGTGGAATTGACATTTCTTTAATGCTCCTTAGGTACGTCATCTGTTGAACAATCATACTTCTGCTGTCAAACCAAGCTAGCTGATGTTTATTATAGTGAAAGTCTACAAAAAAGGGACTCAGCCCCACATCGGGCTCCCTGCTCGGCGGAAAGCCTGCTTCTCCCTCTCCCACTCCCCCTGCTTGTGTTCCCTCTCTAGCTGTCTCTCTCTCTCTGTCAAATAAATAAAATCTTAAAAAAAAAAAAAAAGGGACTCAGACTCAGACTATCTAAACCCATGGTACTCAACCAGGGGCAATTCTTGCCATCCAGGGGGCACTGGGTAATGCATGGAGACATTGTTGATGATCACAACTAAGGGGGTGTTACTGGCATTTAGAGGGTTGAGGTTAGGGATGCTGCTAACCATCTACAATGCACAGGACAGCAAAGAAGTCTCCAGCCCAAACAGTTCACGGTGCCAAGGTTGAGAAGTCCTGATTTAAACCAAAGCCAGAGTAATATGATTGTGAAAATGGAACCTGTTAGGTATTTGCTACCAGTAAGACTTACTCTTTCCTCTGGGGTAGCCAACATCTTGAGTCTTTTAAAATAAACAATGAGGCTTAAGCTCCAAAACTCCAAGAAACATTTAAGAATCAAAGAGTCTTTCCCTACCACCTTTTTATTTTCTCTTGAAAACAATCAGGCCTTGGTGGTAAGATGACTTTTACCAAAAGCCTAAGTAGCTCTGGATTTCCCACACTTCAGGCGGACACAGGGGGGTTTTGCCCACCATCAGAAGTTTTCTGGCCTGTTGTATTTCTTAGGGTAGAAACGTTTGGCCTTGAGGAAGCTCAACTGGTGCTCCCTTAGTTGGGTAAGATTACTTAACTTCTCACTGCTTCAGTTTCTCTTTTATAGGACAGTGGGGTGGGGGACTATAAACACACTTCACGAGTGGTTGTAAAGTTAATGATCCATGTTAAAGAGTCTAGCACTGTGCCTGGAAGACAGAAACATACAACAAGTAATAGCTATTGTTGTGATTATTACCTCTTTTTTTCTTTCTTCCAGGGCCAGAAATTTTTGATACCATTTCTCGTGCTGCTGAACTTCCTCCTGTGTTCTTCCAGGAAGGTTTTCGAGAACTTCTCCCATGAACGTTGGCTTCCCTTTATGTTTGTTTCTCACCTTCACAAAGTTCTGGTGGTCATAGTCATCCCAGCCCCCTTGTCGCCCTCCTGTTTGCTGAAGGAATTTTTCGAAATCTACCACTTCTTCTGGAAGAGTGCTCAGCATCTCTTTGTCTACAGGAAGCTTGCTTGACACGGCTCTGAAAGCCGCCTCTGCTCCTGAGTTACCCAAAGCCCATGTGTCGATTTTTCTTGATATGGCACTCAACTCATTATTGGTGGTTTTCTCTTCTTTAAGAAGCTCTTCATAACTGAAATTTTAAAGGTAAACTTTGAATAATAAGATACAAACCAATCCATATCAACCTTGCCTTTTTTCCCCTCAAATTTCATTATTCCTGACTCTTTACGTGTCATCCTCTCGACTTACAATTATTAACATTATAAAGAGGGGAAAAAAAACATCTTTCAAATTCTTATTTGGGTTTTCTATCTTGTCCAAATATAAGTGAAAATTCACTTGCAACATGAAAAGCAATCTGAAACCTAAAATAAAAGAAGAGAGGTGCTATATTGCTCTTGTGTAAGACTAATATTAAATACAGAACAATAAAATGGCTTGTGTACAACAACCTAGTGGAGAGGTAATGAAAAATAAAGGTCAATAATTTTATATCAAAATGAACTTAAAACATACATCAACCTCTGCTCTTCCTTAAAAGTGTTAATCGCATTTTCAATTTCTTCCATCATTTCTCTGAGCTTTTCAACAACTGTAAAAAAAATAACATGGAAAGACGGTTATGTCGTATTTTAGTAGGACCAAGAATAAAATGTTAGGAGAAAACGGAATGTTGCCTTAATTTATCAACATTTCTTAACCTAAAGGATAAGACAGTTGTGCTTTTATAAAGCTAATGTTTATGACTGCAGTTTTTTTCTGATTATAGATTTATTCCTGTGCACACGTATTATTAAACCATACTAGCATTATTTTTCCCACAGAAATGTTTTATACTATACATACTGCCTTGTGAGAAGCAGTTTTCATTTAACAAAATGTGGTTAAATACATGTGGTTAAGTTTCCATGTCAATATATGTATGTCCCCCCTCATTTTTTTCATGGCTTCATGATATTTCTTTTTTTTCTTTTTTTTTTTTTTTAAAGATTTTGTTTATTTATTTGACAGAGAGAGACACAGCGAGAGAGGGAACACAAGCAGGGGGAGTGGGAGAGGGAGAAGCAGGCTTCCCGCTGAGCAGGGAGCCCGATGCGGGGCTCGATCCCAGGACCCTGGGATCATGACCTGAGCCAAAGGCAGACGCTTAATGACTGAGCCACCCAGGCACCCCATGGCTTCATGATATTTCATTGTCTACATTTACACTGAGTCATTTCATTAATTCTCCAAGTGATGAACCTTTCAGTAGATACAATGCTGTGGTAAATACTTTTGTGTAGTGATTTTGCATGCTCAAGTGTTTTCAGACAATAATTGAAAAATCTGAATGCCAAATCAAAAAGTGTATGTGCTTTACAGTATGGTCAACACTGGTGCACTGTCCTGCTGGTGCCTGGAGGCTCTACTCACTCACGGTGCCTGAGCGTCCCCTTCCCGAGCACCTTGAACCATTTCCAAAATGAGAGGCGAGATGGATCATGACTGGTTTCACTGACATTTTTGTGATCATTAATGAGCCTGAGCATTTTTTTCATATGTGTTTTGTATTTCTTTTGCTATCAACGAGCCCCTGATAATCTTTACCCATCTTTCCATTAGGTTACTTACCTTTGTTGCTCCAATTTGTC
Source organism: Halichoerus grypus (assembly GCF_964656455.1). Lineage (NCBI taxonomy): Eukaryota > Metazoa > Chordata > Mammalia > Carnivora > Phocidae > Halichoerus > Halichoerus grypus. Next base: position 141,061,991 of record NC_135713.1, on the reverse strand, counting down.
GGTACTCTTTATATGTTATGGTCATTAGTTTTTTAAGTTACATATGTATTGCTGATATTTTTCTAATTTGTCAACTTTATGTTTTTGGGTTTGTGTGTGTGTGTGTGAAGTAGTCAATTATGTCTATTTTTGGCTTTATGGCTTCTGATTGTCATTCTTATAAACTAGAATACAATTATAAAAATATGAACTCATGTTCTTTTCTAGGATTTTTATGGCTTCATGTATTAATTTAATAAATAATAATTAGGATAGTCATAGTTACCATTTTTTAGTGCTTCCTAGGTTATAAACATTAGACAGGTGCTTTATATGCATTGTCTCACTTCATCTCCCCAAGAATCCTGAGGGAGGTCCTATGATTATCTCCATTTTACAGCCAAGGAAATAAAAGCTCAGAGAGATCAAGTAATTTGCCTAAAATCACATAACTAATAAGTGATTTGATCCTTCAGGAATGAATGTTGGTGTGCGCAGGGAGGTAAGGACGCCATTTCCTTTTTTTCCAAATGGCTAGCATTTGTCCCAATACTATTAACCTTTTCCTTATGTATTCGAAATGCAATTATTTGAAAGGCAATTATTTCAAAAAGCAAATGGTGGGAAAAGCACAAGGCTAGGAATCAGGAAATTCCCTCTTTTCTTCTTCGTTAGCTGAATCTGAACTCCTCCATACCTGAGGTTCCATCCTGTACATGACACTATTTTCTGTTCAATCAACTTCATAATTTGTGAGGATGTGATAGCATTTTAAAGGTAAAGCAACTACATAAACACCACCTGTCACAGTTAATTATTAATGTATCTTTCCTGATCCCTAACCAATACATTATGGCCTGGCTCCATTAAGGCCAAAGGAAAAAAAAGCACTTATTAGGAGAGTATATAAATATTTCTAATGAGCAATAGCAAATACTAATACATAAGACAGAACAGAAATCTAAATTCACTCACAATCAGGTGTAGGCTTCACATCTTTTAACTGGTGCTGAAGTTTCTTTACATTGTTATGTATTTTGGCCAATTGTTGCTGGATTTTTGCTCCTACAAGGAAGAAGTATGTACTTTTAAACAACTCTATGACAAAGGTGGTTACAGCTCAGGGTTCTACACGTAAGACTGATCACTATCACTTAGTAAAAGATAGCCAAGAGCAATTAAATAAAGGACAAAAGATGGTCAAAAAAATATCACAAAAGATATTTGTGTCAAAACAGCCTGAACATTTTAAGTAACCTTGCTTAACTAAAGCATCTCCCAGTTTCCTCCAATATTTAAAAGCACAATGGGTTAAGTCTTACTATAAAAGGAAATGTTCATTCTTTTTCTCTCTCTCTCCGTTTTTTAACTCTTTGGAGTTTGAATGATTGGACAATGTTCTAAATACATGGAACAGGAGCTCAGATGTAGGCATGTTTTATTCTTAAAAAGTTTTTTTTTTCTTTTTGTTATAATTTATGGAAACAGAATTTGATCTCTACCGTCGGAATATTAAAACTGTCTACCCAATATTAATTCTATGCATACCGACAAACTTCCTGATGAGAACTAATGTCATCTAAACACATCCTCCACGACAGGGGTCGGTGAGACCCACTGGTGTCTCGGTCACGGCCTTGTGGAGGTGCCAGCTGCCATGCAGTGGTACCTATATGCCTCAGGTTGCCAAGCTCAACCCACGGGCTAGTCTGAAGTAACACGCTAGGCCCACAGTGAAAGCCAGACGAAGGTCTCAGAGACATTTTCAGATGTTCTGTATCAGCAGCAGAAAGACTGGATTCTTCTCTTGTATTTTCTTTCTGAAGTAATAACCTTACTTTAATGTTTATTTAAATTATTAAGCTAGTATCATATATTCATATATATATTCATATGATATTATTATTTTATCATTGTTGGGTACTTTATGTGCCCCCTCTTCCTTTATTGCAAGTTTTCCACAAATAAGCATGAAGTACCAAACAGCTGTCCCAAAGTCCTTAAAACCAATTAATGTTTTAAAAGATTTTATTTATTTATTTATCTATCAGAGAGAAAGAGAGCGAGAGCGAGAGCACAAGCAGGGGGAGTGGCAGGCAGTGGGAGAGGGAGAAGCAGGCTCCCCGCTGAGCAAGGAGCCCGATGTAGGACTCGTCCCAGGACCCTGAGATCACTACCTGAGCCAAAGGTAGATGCTTAACTGACTAAGCCACCCAGGCACCCCTTAAAACCAATTTTTTTTTTTTTAAGTTTACCTATAGGCCCAGAGCCAGTGCTAATATCTAAAACAAACCTCACACATGTATATGTGACTTTGGTTTGTTCTATTTTTTCTTAAAAGTAATTTATTTATTTATTTAAGTAATCTCTACACCCAATGTGGGACTTGAACTCACAGCCCTGAGGTCAAGAGTTGCATGCTCTTCCGAATGAGCCAGCCAGATGCCCCAGGATTTGTTCTGCTTTCTATTAAAATTCAAGAGTTCCATAAAAGCAGAAACATGTCTAATGTATTTTATAGGATTTCATTCATTCACTGTTGGAAATGTAGGTTGGGCAACTTCTCTAGCGAAGTGTAGTAAGTAGGAAACAGTTCTGTTATTTTGTTTTTGTCACAGTTTGATCAACTACAGTGATACTGCAATAGGGCAAATGATCCCTTAATTATTCATTTGGAACTGACAGTATGTATGGGCCAACCTTTAAGTACAGTATTACATAAACACAGGCCAAAATTGTGGTATGATATTTGAGGCAAGGAAAAGGTATTTACTACTTCTAAGTTGTAATATGGCAAGAAGAAACGTCTAAAAACTTATACTGGGACAGCGCATTCCTTCCTCTCCTAGATAAGATGAACACCAAGTGTGAATAAAGAGAGGCAAAGCTGTACAATAATGGGAAATGAAAAGATAGAAATAAAGTTGCCTTACAAAAGGGAATGCACAGAAGGGAGACACTCCGACGATGGCATGATCAAGAGATAGAAAGATCAGTCTCGGGGCGCCTGGGGGGCTCAGTCAGTTAAGGGTCTGACTCTTGATTCTGGCTCAGCGGACAGTCCGCTTGAGATTCTTTCTCTCCCTCCTCCCCTCCCCCTGCTCACACTCTTGCTCTCTCTCTAAAATAAATAAATAAACAAACAAACAAATAAAATCTTTAAAAAAAAAAGAGATCAGTTTCTTAGTCATCTATTAAAGAACTAAGAGAAAGTAAAAAATATTAAACTAGGGATGTTTAGATGTCTCCATAAATCAAAGAGGAGAACTGGACATTTGGTAATTATATTAGGTCCTGCTGTCATCCCAACAGAAGAGGAAGAATGATTCTTGCCACCACCTGACAGAAGATGACTTTTTACAATACTACAGTCGTATATTCTGAAAGAAAGCATTTATTAAGAATTTCTTTTAACTGACTATAAAGGAGTAGAGGCAGTGTAATTTTTATATAAGTCTTAAGGTTCATAAGGCTTAGCTGATAACCATTATGTTTCCTTTATGTAATACTAAGCAGTTTTTTTCATTCTAACATAAAAATTTTGCAACATATAAAATCTACAACAAAACAATATATTTTTACAGAATCCTTTTCTTAAGGGCAACATTTAGTACACTGTTAACAATGATGAATATTTGTAACCAACAACAGAACATATTCATTGTGCACTTTATAGGGTACTTTCACATATATTACCTCACTGGATGCACAGACCGCTCCCCTGAGGCGGAAATGGTAGGCTTTCTATCACAGACAAGTGAACGCAGGTTTGAGCAGCTGTGTGCCTCCCCACTTCATACCACTACGAGATCTAGCTTCTGCATCCACTGATGTTGACCTATTCAGTCAACAATACCAGGCTGATGAGCTAAGACTAGAAAGCCCAGGAACCGATTTCCCTTCATTTTAAGAAATTTTAATAGCATTAATTGGTTTGGCAACCAAAAAACAAAACCCTCTTTTTCCTCTTAAAGACAAAGAAATGTACATAGAAAACAATCCAGTTCGAATGACCAAATAGCGACCTGAAAAAAGAGATACAAATCCCTAAAAGACAGACTTATTACCAACTAGAAAGTATTTTGATGGAGAATATAACACAGTCAAAGCACAAAGACAAAGCAAAACAACTACAACTTGATGTCACTCAACAGTTTGTAGCTCATCATGAACTCAACTTACTTTCTGTTTTCCTGCTGTTAATCAATTTATTTTCCAATTCTTCCAGCATACTATGCTCACTTCTGAAGTCACTTTTTTGGTTGCAGAAATGACTGTGTTTATCTTTTTCTATGTTAATAACTCTTTAGGAAAAGAAACAAATGGCATCAATGTGATTTAAATATATTTTTAATTGTTTAAAATATGAAGACACTCATTATAATCAGTACTTATGGATGGATTAATTCATCTAAGGAGCCCAAATATAATTACGAGAATTAATAAGGCTAAGGAGTCAAAGTAGTAGTTAGAAAAGAGTCAAGTTCAACTATAATCATGAGTAATTTGAATTGCTGTTTAAATTACAAAATGTGAGTTTCAGAAAAGGCAGTCATGCACTGGCTTTGAAAATACAATAGCAATTTGGCTCTTGATTCCAACTCAGTCTTATTGTGGCCTCAAAGCGGCCACCATTGCTGACGCCTGCCTTCCACAGGAGATAGAGTTAGTCTGTAAACGGAGCCAAGACCTTTCCCCTCTCCTGGGGTGAACCTCCTCCTCACTAAAATGTGAGTATGGCAGCTCTCTACTACCTAAGCAGGGCTGTGATTAAATTATATGAGGGCACACCTCCACGTAGTAACTATGTACTACAGAAATGTGTTATTAACATAATTAATAAAACTAAAATTTCAAGAAGCAAACGATCTACATAGACAGGAATTTTGGTATAATTAGGGATATCGTCTACAAGGACTTCAAAGCTTCTTCTGTGTCATTTTTGCTCCTTGGATCTAGTCCATCTACCAGTAAGGAGTTCTAATGCTAGCTTGAACCCTTGGGTAAGACAAAACAGATACTAGCAAGAAGAGTTTCTGGTTGGGCAAAGAAATTTATTTTCTTCTTCCAGAAATCAACACAAATTCTTCTCCAGGAATCCTGTATTTAATGAATGGTGGAACGTCTCGGGCCATTGACTTAATTTCATACAACCTGAGGGGTAACTATCTAAGAGAGAGTTTCCCAATATTTTCCAATTTGCCATCCATAAAAAAAAAGTCAGTATTTATAAAGTTCAGTGGGGTAAACAGATGGGACTCCCCTGGGCCCTACCTGGCTGCCTCAAAGGCTAAGAAGATCATACCGTAGTATGTGGGCTTGGGAGAGGAAGCAAAGGGTAGCACAGAGCTGTCAAATAGATCTCAGTCTACATATCAAGTCTTAAGGACTGAGCATGGCTACTGGAGTCCTGTGCTGAGGACTGGGAAGCCCATCTAGGCTCTGGTTGCAGGTGAGGGAAATTATAGGATCAGACAGAAATGTCTACATGTACAGGGGATATGCTAGGACAGTAAGTTATGCTTTGTGATTCCTGGATTAGAAATATTCACCTGTAAAGACATTCAAAATGTACTAATGGAGACAAATAGCTAAACACAGGAAAAGATGCTCAACCTCACTCATAATAGGAGAAATGCAAAGTAAAACTAGACCACAGTAACATCGTACACCTATCAGACTGGCAAAAATCACAAGTGTAAATACATATTCTGTTGACAAAACTGTGGGGAAATAGGTCCTCTCACACATTATTCGTGGAATTGCAAATTGCCTGTGGAGCGCTGTTTGGCAATATTTATTACATCTGCAAACCCATGTGCCTTTGACTGAGCATTTCTACCTCTAGGAATTTTTCCTAAAGATGCACTAACACATACACAAAATGATGTGGACCTATGTAGATACTGTGATTCGTTATGGCCAAAGATTGACTATAACCTAAATGTCCATCACTATGGGGCAGGTTACATAAATTACGGTGCATTCACGCCCTGGAATACAGCAAAGCAGTACCAGGTTCTGTGTGCTGACAGGGAAAGAGCTCCCGAGATACACTCTTCTTCTAACAAAGGTTTTATATGAAAATGTTAGTCACACAACCAAAAGTAGAGAGTGATCCAGTGACTCCCCTTACGTACCCTCACACCACTCTTCTTTGACAATTAGACCTCTCTCGGTTCACCTAGCTCTTCTCCTTTTTAATCTCTCTTTCTCTCTCCCTTTTACTAAAGCATTCTAAAGTAAATCCACTACATTATATAATTTCACCCCAGCATACCTGAGTGTGCATCTCTGGAGATTATGGATACTTAACTATAATGCCATGATCCTGTCTGACAAAATCAACAATTCCTCGGTATACTCTTAAGTTAAAAATAAAACAAAACAAATTAAGATGCAGAGTAGTGTGTACAGTATGCTCCCATTTATATAAAAAAGGAAAAATCTGAATATGTATTTTTCTTTCCTCCTAAGCGTATAAAAATCCTGTGGAAGGATACAAAAGAAACTAAAAATAGTGGCTATCTGAAGGGAAGAGAAGTGGGTGGCGGGGGCCCGGGGTGAAACAGAGACTTTCCACTGTGTACCCCTCAATGTGTGTTGATTTTTGAACCATGTGAATATATTATTACCTATGCTAAAAAAAAATCAGAATTATATTCTGAACCATGTTTTTTTGTATTCAACGAAAATTGTTGGCCAGAGACACTCTATTAACGGGTTTTTCTAATACTCTTTCCATGAGTTTTTCCAAAATTTTATAACAAGATGAAGAAAGCCTAATCAGAGCTGCAAAACCAACATATACTGGTAAAAAAAGTCTCTACACCACCATAATCTACTGGTTTGCTATAGACATGGCCATTAACCACTTGGCCGATTACCTATCTAGGGACAAACATGAGCCAGAACCCTAACCTACAGTCCAGTCCTACCTAAAGTCATGCATTTTCGAAATAAAAAATAAAATAAAATTGTATTTTCCCAAATTCTGACTATTAAAAATATAAGCATTATATCAATGCGGAGAGCATTCAATCTCCCAAAGCTACAGTATGGTATAACGTTTCACAATTTATTTATTTATTTATTTTTTAGATTTTATTTATTTATTTGACAGAGAGAGACATAGCGAGAGAGGGAACACAAGCAGGGGGAGTGGGAGAGGGAGAAGCAGGCTTCCGCTGAGCAGGGAGCCCAATGCGGGGCTCGATCCCAGGACCCCGGGACCATGACCTGAGCCGGAGGCAGACGCCTAACGACTGAGCCACCCATGCGCCCCAACGTTTCTCAATTTAAACAGTATCCTTTTTTGTTGGCAGAATTTCTAAACAGAACTGCCACTAATCCAGGGCCTGAGACCATTCCTTACAACAGGCTCCATTTCTCCTGATTTCTTTAGCAAATTGATATTGTACAAATTCAAAGCAGTGTTTGTAAAAAGCTCTCAGCTGCAGGGTAGGGTTGGGTGGTATGAGTTCTAATGCTTTTGATCATCCTGCACAATATTTATCATATCATGGTACTGCTGACAATGTTGAATATTCAACAGATATCACTGGCTATTAAAAGAAAAAAAATACACATACACTAAAAGTTAAAATAAATGGCAACTTCTCAGTTACTCTAGTCATGATGTGCAAGACAGATCTGAAAGGGGAGACCAAGGGAGGGAGATCAATTAAAAGGCCATTTCAAGAAAAATAACTTGAGGATACAGACTCTTTATTAAAACTATTAACTCCCTCAAAAATAGTTACCAAGTGCTTACGTTGGGCAATGAAAATGTACTGACGTATGCGATCTAAAGAAATAACTGTTTTGTTTCCCTTAAAACACAGATTCAAAATAATATGTGAAAATAACTCTACTTAAAACTTTATATTAAATAGTCTGTTATCATTTGTCTTTTTCATACCCCTGCCTTTCTCATTCATCTCGGGAAAGCCAGTGACTAGAATTTTGTAACTTAATGTGGGACTGGAGAGGGTAGAGTAGAATTAACTCCATACTGTCCACAAAAACACGGCTAGTAATGTTAATTGAAGATAATGTTCTTATACTTACTGATTTTTAAATTTTTCTGCTGTGCGTATGAACTCTGCTTTCTTTGTCCGACTAACTTTCTGCTTCCAGTTTTGAAGGTGAAAAGGACGAATCCCACCTGAAGTACCGAAACAGCTATCATTCTACACAGAGAACAAAAACAAATTTACCATCAATAATAAAAATGGCAAGACATGAAGGCAGAATTTTTCTCAGAGAGAAAGCATCAGTAATAATAATGAAGTCTCTTGGGGGATAATCTGGGGGCCTGTCTTATTTAATTTTTAAAAATATATTTGTGGAAGAAGGAATATCTACCTTAAAATGCTAAATTAAGAAATATTAAGCCTCTGGGGATTTTTACAAAAAGATCTAATTCTTTCAGTCATTTAGCAATACATATGGAACACTTAGGACATGACATGTGGTGCGCTAGACACCACAGAAACAATGATGACCCACATCAATATGGCCCCGGGCTGAAAGTCTGGTGAGGGAAACAGATTTACCACAAAAAGGGTAAACAAACATTAATTAAAAAAACACCAATTGCAATAAGTGCTACTTAAGAAATAAACAGGACTGAGATGGAGATAATGGGTTAAAGGACTGTTTTTTTCAGTAAGAACGGCCACAGAGGTTCTATTGAGGGGATGACACTTAAGGAAGACTGGAGCCAGCCACGTCAAAAATAGTAGGGGAAGGGGTCCCAGGCAGAGGGCCCAGAGGGTGCAGAAGTCGCAGGGCAGGAGAGACCGTGGCTGGGTCAAGCAGAGGAAGAGCTAAGGTGACATGATGTTAGTAAAGGTGGGGAGCTTCGTAGGAGATGAAGGTAGACAGGCAGGTACGTGGCCTATCACATTGGCATTTTAAGTCACTTGGGGAGTCTGGATTTTACTCAAGAGTTTTGAGCAGGAGAATACCACGACACATGTAATTTTTGAAGAAATTCTTTCTGGCCATTTTCGGAGAATAAATTGGCGGGAGGTGGGGGAGGAGGTAAAGCAGGACTGGAAGCAGAAGGATCAAGGAAGTAGCTGGAACAGATGAGGAATGATGGTGTCTAGGACCACTGGCGTGGCGCGGATAGAAAAAGAAGGATCTCCGGGTCCTGGGATTGAGTCCCACGTCTGGCTCCAGGCTCAGTGCAGAATCTGCTTGTCCCTCTCCCTCCCCTTCTGCTCCTCCCCCCTGTTCTCTCTCTCTCTCTCTCTCAAATAAATAAAATCTTTAAAAAAAAAATGAAGTAGGGGCACCTGGGTGGCTCAGTCATTAAGCGTCTGCCTTCGGCTCAGGTCGTGATCTCCGGGTCCTGGGATCGAGCCCCGCATCGGGCTCCCTGCTCCACGGAAAGCCTGCTTCTCCCTCTCCCACTCCCCCTGCTTGTGTTCCCTCTCTCGCTGTGTCTCTCTCTGTCAAATTAATAAATAAAATCTTTGAAAAAAAAATGAAGTAAGACTAAATAGATTTTGCATCTATAACCAAGAGGAATCGCTGACAGATTGATGTAGATGAGACAGAAAGGAAACAAGGCTTTACATTCCTAGGCGCAAGCTAAAAAAAAAAAAAAAAAAAAAGTAATGAATTCAGGAAATATTTTTTTCACTGAGATACAATTCACATTACCATATTGTATATCCATCTAAAGTGTACAATTCAATGGTTTTTAAGATATTCACAAATGTGTGCAAAATCACTACTATCTAATTCCGGAAAATTTCCATCATACCAAAAAGAAATCCCATACCCATCATACTTCCACCCCTCTTCCCTACAAGCCTCTGGCAATCATTTCATCTATTTTTGACTCCATGGATTTGCCTGTTCTGGACAATTAACATAAATGGGATCACACAATGTGTAACCTTTTATGTCTGGCTTCTTTCACTTAGCATAATGTTTTCAATATTCATCTACATTGTACCATAAATCTGTACTTCATTTCTTTTTATATCTGAATAATATTCTATTGTATGGATCTACTGTATTTGGTTTATCCATTCATCAGCTGATGGACAATGGGTTATTTGCACTATTTGGCCAATATGAATAATGCTACTATGAACATTTGTGTACAAGTTTTAGTATGAATATACTTCCTCTTGAGCATACAATTCACAGTGGAATTTTTGGATCATAGGTTAACTCTATGTTTTATTTTCTCATTTTAAAAATTGGGTTGTTGGGGTGCCTGGGTGGCTCAGTTGGTTAAGCATCTGCCTTTGGCTCAGGTCATGATCCCAGGGTCATGGGATCGAGCCCCACGTCAGGCTCCCTGCTCAGCACTCTCCCAGCTCATGCACGCTCTCTCTCAAGTAAATAAAATCTTTAAAAAATCAAAAAAAATAAATAAAAATCGGGTTGTCTTTTTATTGTCGAGTTGGAAGCATTCTTTATATATTGGGGATATAACTCCCTTTTCAGATAAAAGACCTGCAAATACCTTCCCAATTTCCCTGAGCCGTCTTTCCATTTTCTTGATAATATCCTTCAAAGCACAAATATTTTCAATTTTGATAAAGCCCAATTTATCCATTTTATCTTGGGCTGCTTGTGCATTAGATATCCTACAGAAGAAACATTCAAAGGTCATGAATTTTAAGATATTCACAAACATTCAAAGGTCATGGTTTTTAAGATATTCACAAATGTGTTATCTCTTATATTTAGGTCTCCATCCATTTAGGGTTAATGTTTATATATGGTGTGTGGCAGGAGTCCAACTTCACTGTTTTGTATGTACATACCCAGTTATTCCAACACCACCTGTTGAAAAGAATCTTCTTTCCTTACTGAATTATCTTGGCTCGCTTGTTGAAAGTCAACTGCCCTTAAACATAGGGTTTACCTCTTAACTCTCACTGATCTGTATGTCTATCCTTATGCCAGTACCACACAGTTGATTACTATAGCTTCGTAGTAAGTTTTGAAATTAGGAAGTATGAGTCCTCCAACTTTGTTCTTCAAGATTGTTTTGGCTATTTTGGGACCCTTGCATTTCCCATATGAATTTTAGGATCAGTTTATCAATGTATGCACAAAAAGACAACTTAGATTTTCACAGGGATTTTAACTCTGTAAATCAATCTGGGGAGTATTGCTGTCTTAACTCTTCATATTCATAAACCTAAAATATCCAATGATGTATAAATCTTCTTTCCTTTCTTTCAATGATGTTTTGGAATTTTTAGAGTATAAGCTTTGTACTTCTTTTGTAATTTAACAATGAATTTACATTCCTATGTACTTTATTCTTGTGATACTACTGTAAACAGAATTATTTTCTTAATTCCACTTTGAATTGCCCATTGCTAGTATATAGAATTAAAACTGATTTTTATTGATTGCTTTTTTATCCTTCAATCTTGCTGAATTTATTTGCTCTAGTAGTTTCTACATGGATCCTTTAAATTTTTTATACACAAATCATGCCACCTGCAAATAAGGATAGTTTTACTTCTTTTCCAATTTGTTTCTCTTGCCTAATTGCCTTTGCTAGAATCTCCAGTGAATAAGTGGTGAGAATGGACATTCTTGTCTTGTTCCATAATTATCTTATGTGGGAAGCTTTTTAAAAAATTTTTTTAAATTTTTTATTATTTATTTATTTATTATTTATTTTTTTATTTTGAGAGTGAGAGAGCACACAAACAGGGAGGAGGGTCAGGGAGAGAGGGAGAAGCAGATTCTCCGCTGAGCTGGGAGCCCGACGCGGGGCTTGATCCCAGGATCCTGAGATCATGACCTGAGCCGAAGGCAGACGCTTAACTGACTGAGCCACCCAGGTGCCCCTGTGGAAAGCTTTTAATCCTTTGTCATTAAATCAGCGGTGGGCATTTTATAGATGCCTGTATCAGATTGAGGAGTTCCCTTATATTGCTAGTTTGTTGAATGTTTGTTTTAATCACAAAAAGGTGTTGGATCTTGTAAATTGCTCTTTCTACATCTATTGAGATGATCATGTAATTTGTCCTTTATTCTATTAATAAGTTGTATTACATTGATTGATTTTCATGTGCTGAACTAACCTTGCATGTCTGGAACAAATCCCAACTGATCATGGTATGTAATCCTTTTCATATGTTGTTAGATTTGGGTTGCTAGTATTTTGTTGGGAAATTTGCATCTATATTCATAAGAAATACTAGTTTGTTATTTTCTTTCTTGTGTTTTCTTTGTCTGATTGTGGTATCAGGGTAAAAATAATGAGTTGAAAAATGTTGAATGAGTTGAAAAATGTTCCCTCCTCTATATTCTGAAAAAAGTTTGTTAGGAAACAAAAAAATATATTTATACTGACTTCTATATTTACCTCCCTGTTTACTTACCAGTACTCTTTATTCATCCTCTTCTTCATGTGGATTTGAATTTTTATGTAGTCTTTTTATTTCGGTTTAAAGGACTTCCTTTAATACTTTCTGTAAGGCATATATGCTGGCATATGTTAGTGTTTGTCTGGAAATGTCTTAATTTTTCCATTTTTAAGGAATAATTTTGGTGGACATAGAATTCTTGGTTGACAGTCCTTTTCTTTCAGCACTTTGACTATGTCATCCCACTGCCTTCTGGAATCCAAGGTTTCTGTTTGTTTTTTTTTTTCTTTTAAAGATTTTATTTATTTATTTGATGGAGAGAGACACAGCGAGAGCAGGAACACAAGCAGGGGGAGTGGGAGAGGGAGAAGCAGGCTTCCCGCAGAGCAGGGAGCCCGATGTGGGGCTCGATCCCAGGACCCTGGGATCATGACCTGAGCCGAAGGCAGACGCTTAATGACTGAGCCACCCAGGTGCCCCTACTTCATTTTTTTTTTTAAAGATTTTATTTATTTATTTGATGGAGAGAGACACAGCGAGAGAGGGAACACAAGCAGGGGGAGTGGGAGAGGGAGAAGCAGGCTTCCTGCTGAGCAGGGAGCCCGATGTGGGGCTCGATCCCAGGACCCTGGGATCATGACCTGAGCCGAAGGCAGACGCTTAATGACTGAGCCACCCAGGCGCCCCTGGAATCCAAGGTTTCTGATGAGAAGTTCGCTGTTAATCTTATTGAAGATTCCTTGTATGTGCTGAATTGCTTCTCTTTTGGTGCTTTCAAGTTTTTTGTTGTTTTTGTCTTCCAACAGTTTGATTATGAAGTGTCCAGGTATGATCTCTTGAGTTTACTCTACTTGGAGTTCATCAAGCTCTAACAATATGTAGATTAATATTTTTCATCAAATTTGGGAAGTTTTCAGGGCACCTGGGTCGCTCAGTCGGTTAAGCCTCTGACTCTCAATCTCAGCTCAGGTCTTAGATCTCAGGGTCATCGTGAGTTCAAGCCCCACATTGGGCTCCACACTGGCTGTGGAGCCTACTTAAAAAAAAAATTAGGGATGTTTTCAGCCATTATTTCTTCTAATATTCTGCCCCTCCCCATTTCTCTTTCCTCTCCTTCTGAGACTCTCAGTATGTATGACCTTCATGATGTCTCACAGGACTCTGAGGCTCTGTTCATTTTCCTTTTTTTCTTTCTGTTCCTCAGTGTGGATAATCTGAATTGGCCTATCTTCAAGTTTCCTTGAATCTGGAAGCTCAAATCAGATGCTGAGGCCCTCTAATGAACTTCTCATTTGAGTTCCTGTACTTTTTAACTCCAGAATTTCTATTTGATTTTTTAAAACAATTTTAATCTCCTTATAGGTATTTTTAATTTGGTGAGAAACTATCCTCATGCTTTCTTTTAATTCTGTAGCCATGGTTTCCTTTAGTTTTTTGAATGAATTTAAAACAGCTTATTTAAAGTTTTTGTCTATTATTTCCAATATCTCGTCTTCTTTTGAGATAGCTTCTTTTTACCACTTAAAAAAAAAATTCTCTTGTGTGTGAACCATACCTCCCTGGTTTTTTGCATGTCTCATTTTTTTTTGTTAAAAACTTGATGTTTAAAAACTATAATTTGGTTAATATAATTAAATATTATATTGCTATATAATTATTATATTATAAATATAACAATTATATTAAGAAAATATAATTTAACTCTGAAACTGAGATTCTCTTCCAACCCCAAGCTTTGTTGTTGTTGCCGTTTGTTTAGTCAACTTCCTGCACTGATTCTGCAAAGTCTATATTGTTTGTTTGCGTGGCAATGAAACCTCTGCTTGGTTAGCTCAGTTGTCACCTAATGGTTGACTGGTCAGAGGTCTTCCTAGCTGCCGTGAACCAATACATCTCCCAGCCCTTGCTGAGGGGGTCTGTGTGCATACCAGGACATGAAGCTTCGACATGGAGGCAGGCAGTTTGCAAGTCAACCTTAGCCTTCGTCACTTGCACAGAGCTTCAAGGCCAGCCAAAGATGAAGGCTTAGGGCTTTCTCAGATCCTCCCTGGTGTACTGGTTTCCTACTGCTACTGCAACAACTTACTACAGGTTAGTTTAACACAACCTTGCTGGCTTAAACAACACAAATTTATTCTCTTACAGTTCTGGAGGCCCAGTTACAATTAAGGTGTTGGCAGGTTTGTGCTCCTTCTGGAGACTTCAGAGGAGCATCTACTTCCACACTTTTTTTCAGCTCTTAGAAGCCACCTTCATCCTTGGCTCGTGCCCCTTCCTCACATCACTGCATCCTCTTGCTTCCCTTGTCACATCTCCTACCACTGGCTCTGATCCTTCTGCCTTCCTCTTATAAGGACTTTTGTGAATACATTAGGCTTACACAGATAATCCAGGATAATCTCCCCATTTTAAGATACCTAATTCAATCACATCTGCAAAGTCCCTTTTAACCATGCAAGGTCACAGGGTCACAGGTACTGGGGATTAGAATGTGAATATGCTTGAGGGGGCCATTATTCAGCCTACCACACCTAAACATGGACATAACCCTATGCATGTGTGTGATCTTCTAGAGGAAATTCCTTGTGAATAATCATGTCAAGTCAGAGAAGGAATGTAGTTATTACTGAAGGACTACTCTAAGCAGCCAAGGGCCCTAACATGTAGGCCATCAGAGGGAAGTTCACTTAACAAACAAAACAAAACAGAAGACACAGCCCTATCATGGTTTAAAGCAGAGCCATACATTAGTGTGACACTGTTAGAAATACCTTTAAAAACTCATAATTCAAGTATTAAAATGATTAAGAGGGAAATGGCATTTGAGAGGAAGGTACAGAGATTTGTGGTCTTCAGTCTTGAAAGGCAATAGTGAGGGGGATTATCAACAAATAATATACTTGGGGCACCTGGGTGGCTCAGTCATTTAAGCGTCTGCCTTTGGCTCAGGTCATGATTCCAGCGTCCTGGGATGGAGCCCCACATCAGGCTCCCTGCTCAGCGGGGAGCCTGCTTCTCCCTCTCCTCCCTGTTCGTGCTCTCTATCTCTGTCTCTCTCTCAAATAAATAAATAAATCTTAAAAAGAAAACACAACAAAACAAAACAAGTAATATGCAAATATTAGAAAGGACAGACAGGGCATGGTATTACTTTTCAATATGGGTAAGAAATTTATAGGGTTCCACACCCTAAGGAGGTTGTAGAATAAAATAAAATATAAAATGTTTCTAAAACCTCAAAGATAATTTCTCCAAAATAACTTAAAAGAACTGTTATAGACTAATTTATGTTCCCCCCCCAATTCATACATTGAGGCCCTAACCCCCCTTTGTGACTATATTTGGAGATAGGGCCTTTAAGAAAGTAATAAAGTTAAATGAGGTCATAAGGGTGAGGTCCTATTCCAACAGGACTAGAGGAGGAGACATCGGTGATCTCTCTCTCTACGCGTGCACAGAGGAAAGGCCACCTGAGGACACATGAGAAGGCAGCTATCTACACGCCAAGGAGAGACCTTACACCACCAAACAATCCTGGCAGCACCTTGATCTTGGACTTCTAGCCTCCAGAACTGTGAGAAAATTAACTTCTATTGTGTAAGCCACCCAGTCTGTGGTATTTTGTTATGGATACCCTAACAGACTAATACAGGACTTTCAAGTATTTTAGTGAACATCTCTTACATCATGAGGTTGTCATCAGGAAAATCTCTCCTCAAGAAAACATTAGTTGGTTTCACTATTAGGGTCAGTGGGAATATTCATTCACTCAATCATACGACAAATATTCAAGTTCAACAGTAGGCTGAGAATTTGAGTGTGTAGGTATGTGTGTGGTATACTGAGGGAAGTCCAAAGATGGATAACATATAGTTAAAATCCTCAAAAACCTCAATATGGTACAGCTGTGATTCTAATTCCTTGTTTAAAGTCCAAACACCCTCGAGAATCTACTCTGTTACTGTTGTCGTCATCAACTACGAGGCTCCGCCTTCCCTAAAATGATGAGAGCACAGAAAGCAGGGTGTCAACCTCAACACGCCTGACATTTTGGACTAGATAATTTTTTTGTTGTGGGGGGCTGTCCTTCGGCTTCTACTCGCTAGATGCTAGTAGCCCACACAACCCATCCCTGCCCTGGTCCTGACAACCAAAAACATCTCCAGACTTTGCTAAACGTCGGGAACAGATAAAACATTTGAAACAGCTCCATAGATGATTTTGGTCCATGCCCTGGAAAGGCAAACCTCTGAGGATCACCAGAAGGGAGTGATAAAAAGGTTCATCAATAACAATATTACGCAACTTGTGAGAAATGCAAACCAGGAGGCAAAACACGGTTATAAGAATTTGAACCAGAGTAAGCCAGAAAGGTTTCATGGAGAAAGCCAGAAAGATGGCTAAACCACTAGGATCATACATTAAACAAAATGTTAAAAGTTATCTTTAAAATATTTTATGCATTATGTATTTTTATATATTTTACTTTTTTCCCCCCGAGACATTTGGGCCAGAGTTAGAATAATAAAGAGAATTACAGAGGATGTGTGAAAACATTTGCCTGAGGTGGAATTTCCTGAGCTCATACAAGTAAAGACAGAAAATCGCTATACTCCCTTATAGGAAGAAAAAGATGGAACCTGTCCTCAGCTCACAACGGCCTTCCTTTAGGTTTGGATTGATCCTCAAATATTTAGCGAGTGCTTACTATGTTCCAGGACTAAACTCAAGAGTGGAACTGGGAACACAATAGTGAAAAAGACTTCCAAACGTTTCTGCCTTCCTACAGCTTACATTCCCATGGAGGGGGCAGAGGTGTGGAGAAAAATGAAAATATGTAATTGAGCATATAGTAATAAGTGATATGGAGCAAAATAAAACCAGAAAAGGGAACAGGGCATGCTCGGTAAGGGGATTCAGCTTAGGGAGGTCATGAAAAGAATCACTGAGCTGATGGCATTTGAACAAAGTTAAGTGAAAGAAACACAACTAGCCATAGAACCAGGAGGGAAGAGCATTTCAAGCAAAGGGAACAGCAATTACAAAGCTTATAAGGTAGGAGAGAACTAGGCCTCTCTGAGGGTCAACCAGGAGGCGGGTATGGTTGCAGCCGACTTAGAGCAGGGGACTGGAGAAGAGCTAACAGGGAGATGGTGGGGGTAGCTCACAGGCCCTGTAGACCATGGACATTGGCTTTGACTATGAGGGTTCTGAGCAGAAGAGTGTCATTACTGGACTGAATCACCCTGGCTGTTGTGAATACTTTAGGAAGACAAGACTGTTAGAACAGAAACCAACTAGGAAAGTTATTTCAGCCAGGGAGAAATGATGGCGTGGACAAAGACAGTGGCACTGGGAGGTGTGAAGAGTGGGATTCCTGATTTACTCTGCAGGTAGAACATGGAGGAATTGCCCACGCTTTGGGTGTGGGCTGTGAGACAATGAGAGCAGTGAAGGTCTTGGCTTAAGCAACTGGATCCAACCACTCTTGAGGATCCTGTGGTCCATGCTGCCAGACAAAGGGGTCCGAGGCAGATCTCTGGAAACACATCGGCCTCGGACCACCCCGTATTTATTCCTCCTTGTGTTCCCAACGCAGGTACAGTAACAAAGCAGCCAATTCCTGGGCACCGAATCGCTCTCCAACCAAGCACCGTGCCAAGGGCCTTCCCAGACACAAGGACCGCGGCTCCGTAAGGTGCAGTTACCGGATCCAGTTTTTGCAGAAGGCACTGAGTCGCGGAGAGGATATGTTCTCATCACAAGGCTAAGAAGCGGCAGAGCCCGGGTTTCCACCCAGATCTTTCCTCGATTCCAAAACCACATGGAGGTGGCTCTGGAGAAGCAGTTAAACGCACAAGCTAACAAAGCACAACGCCGGGCGTGGGCCAGGCCGCGAGCAAAGGGAGGCGAGCGCCGCGCCTCCCGCCTGCGGAACCGCGCTGCAGAGGACACCTGTTCGGCGAGGGCCGGGACCCCGTCCCGCCCCCGGCACCCACAGCCCCCTCAGTCAGGCCCACGCCCGCTGGCTGAGAGGCTTCTGGCCCGTCTCGATTTACCTGTTGCGGCACCTGCGCTGCTCCCACTCCGCTCCCGGTGGCCGCGCCCGCCCCCGCCACGGCCCCGGCTACCGCGGTGGCCGCCGCCGCCACCACGACCGTCGTCAGGGCGGCCATCTTTCCTCGCCAAGCTGCTCGGGCCGCAGCGGCCACCCGGGGCCAGAGGGTTCCGGCCGCGGGAGCTCCTGGTCCTGCAGACCGTTCCGGGCACGGTGGAGCTCCGCGGGACGCAGATCACGGCAGAGCCAAGGCGCAGGGCGGGGCCGAGATATGGGGCGGGGCCGGGGCTCGGGGCGGGGCCGGGGCTCGGGGCGGGGTTCTGCCAAGTTGCCGGCCGCCGCCGAGCCGGAGTTCAGGGCGGGCAGGGCGGGGCCCTGCCGGAATGTAGGGCGGGGCCTGGGGACGGGGCGGGGCTCTGCCGGGATGCAAAGCAGGGCCGGAACGTTGGGCGGGACAGGAGCAGGGGCGGGGCCGGGGCTCTGGGCGAGGCGGGAGCGCAGGCGGGGTGGAGATGTCTGTGTGCAGGGTCGGTCAGGGAGGGGCAGGGCCAAGATGTGGGGCAGGGCCGAAGTGTGGGGCGGGGCTGGGCGGCCCGGAGCACGGGGCGGGGCCGAGATGTGGGGCGGGGCCGGGGCGGAGGAGGGCCGAAGTGCAAGGCGGCCGAGGGATGGGGCGGGGTCGGGAGACAGAGCGGGGCTCTGCGGGGATGCTAGGCAGGGCCAGAGTGCTGGGCGGGGCTGGAGCAAGGAGCGAGTCCGGGGTTCAGGACGAGGCGGGCGCGCTGGAGGGGTCGAGATGTGGGGCAGGGCCTGAGTGCAGAGTGGGTCAGGGAGGGGCGGGGCCAAGATGTGGGGCGGGGCCGGAACGAGCTCTGAGCTGGGCCAGAGAGCGGGCAGGGCGGGGCCGGGGCACAGAAAAGGGCGGGGCCGGGGGGCGGGGCGATCGGCCAGAGCCTCACTGCGCCGCTGCGGGTTTGTGTAAACTTTTCCCGTGCACTTGTCTACTTTTATTCAGCAACATCTTTCTAGACCCCTCATTCACCTCCGCTCCCCTACCCACCTTTTACTGTCAAACTTGTTTGTGTCATGGGGCACCTGGGTGGCTCAGTTGGTTGAGCGGCTGCCTTTAGCTCAGGTCATGATCCCAGAGTCCTGGGATCCAGCCCCGCATCGGGCTCCCTGCTTGGCGGGAAGCCTGTTTCTCCTTCTCGCACTCCCGCTGCTTGTGTTCTTTCTCTAGCTGTCTCTGTCAGTTAAATAAATAAATAAATAAATAAATAAATAAATAAAACTTGTTTGTGTCATATATAGATAGAGCTCTATAGATACATAGAGCTATTTTACGTAATAGAACTTCTTTCTAGGTTCCTACTAAGCGCTGGTGAAACTCAGCCTAAGTGAAAAAGCATTTATTTATGGGCTTGAACAGTTAACTATATTTCACACTTTCAAAGAAACGAAACAGGGCATGACCCACACTGTCAGATACCAGAGGCAGAAATGCCACACTTGGTCAATAAGAAGAGAGATTTCAAAGAGAACTGTGTCGGGAGGTTGGAAAAAAGCCATAGATGACTCCTGTAGTTAAAACACAGGCAACCAGCGGCAATTCGCCTGGTTCCGGGGCGCACCGCCTTTTCCTCTTCTAAAGAAATGGATTCATTCATTCATCCCTTTGCTCATTCAATCAATACCCAGTTCCTACTAGATGCCAGGCACTGTTCTAGGCCTTTAGAATTCATTGTAGAGTTAGACACGCGTGCACATGCGCGGACACACACACACACAGGTTCCTTCTTTCTAACTTCTAGGGAATTTAAACAAGTAAACAAATAGGGTATTTACTGAGCACTTACTGTGTTCGCACTGTTCTAAGTAACCCAGTGAAGTAGGTACTGCAATTATCTCCTTTTCACAGAAGGATACAAACCTAGGCAGCCTGACTCCAGAGACCATCCTGGCAGAGAAGTTGAACAGGCAGCTGGATAAAATGCTTCTGGAGCCAGGAGAGAGACTGGAGCTAAAGATGTGACTTTGGTCTTCATCTGCATGTAGAAAATATTTCATTTTATTTTTAAAGATTTATTTATTTATTTGAGAGAGACAGAGAGAGTTCGAGCAAGGGGAGGGGCAGAGGGAGAAGGAGAGAGAACCTGCAGCAGACTCCCTGCCCTACCTGGGGCTCGATCTCATAACCCCTAGTTCGTGACCTGAGCCGAAATCAAGAGTCGGATGCTTAACCAACTGAGCCACCCAGGTGCCCCTGCGTGTAGACAATATTTTACATAACTCTGAATGAGCTCACACAGGTGGAGGAGAAATTGAAATCTGAGAACTGAGTCCTAGGGCCTTCCAACATAGGTGCATGGACAGGAGGAGGAGGAGGAGGAGGAGGAGGGAGACTCAGAAGGAGGGGTCCCAGAGAAGAGAGGAAAACCAGAAGTCTATGGAAGAAAAAAGTGTTTGGAAGAGAGAATGATCACAGACCTGGTGTGGTCTGCCGCCCAGAGGCTGAGTGAGATGAAAACAGAAATGCTGGTTGGGTTTGGCAACAGGGAAGTCTCGGCCACCCCCAGCAAGAGCCCTGGCAGTGGGATGGTGAGGACCAAAGCCTCGCTGAGAGGGCTGAGGAGATATCGAAGGTGAGGAATAGAAATGACAGGGATTTCCATGGTTCTGCGATACAGGTGATCAGACAAATGAGGTGGTCGCTGGAAGATGTGTCGGGTTTCAAGGTGAAGACTAGTGGAGGGTGTCTGTGCCCTGGAGTCCAGGACACAAGGGGAAATGTCCGTCTTTGATAGGGGCGTGGGCTCTTCCTGACTGGAGAGTTGCAGCACAAGGTCATTGGCAGATGTGGAGACAGAAGATGGGCTCCCTCTCCTCTCCCCACTAAGTAGGAGGAAGTAGGCAGCTTGGGTGTATTGTGAAGGTAAAACCTCTCTATAGACGCACATTTTGTCCAAAATGAGGTCTGTTGCTATAGCACCGCCTGAGCCCCTGTAACTGGTAGTCTGGAAACATCTGGCAGCCTCAGGGGAAATCAGGCCATCAAGAACTTCAGTTCAGGGGTCTCCGCAGGGGCAGCAGCAGCATGGATACTCTAAGGAACGCATGCACAAGCAAGACACCTGCTGGTGCAGACTCTCAGTGATTTGTTACGATGGGAAGTTCCGAGAAGGGATTAAGAATCCCACCAACAGAAAACCAGAGCAGACCTCTGCAACGAGGTCAGGCAGCTGCCTGGGTCCTCACGTCCAGGCCCTTTCAGAGATCAGAGCTACAAAATATATTCGTATTGTACGGTTTCATTTCTTACATTTTGTACCAATTCTAATTTAATATCAGAGGTTTGCCTTTCCTTAACCCCTTTTGTATTTGCATTTCTTTTCTCTTGCACTGAAAATCTTGGCTCCTTACACTATCAACATAGTACTTGTTTGCGTTTTCTTGCAACAATTGCGTACTTTCAAATTATAGTTCTAATATGTCCACTAACAGTAAACCTACTGAGTGAAATTTTAAAACCATTTTTGTGTTCTTTTTGCCCTTAGACTATGTCCTGCACTAGACAGCCCATCAGAGTATTTACTGTATTTGACAGTTTTGTGAGCCACCCAGGTGCCCAAATTTTCCTCTTCTTATAAGCAGTCACTGGATTAGGGTTCATCCCAATCCAGTAGGACCTTACCTTGACTACAACTGCAAAGATCCTATTTCTAAATAAGTTCACATTTGCAGGTACTCGGCGTTAGGACTTCAACATCTCTTTGAAAGACGCAATTCAGCTCATAACACATATTACATATAATCCTCCACACTTTACGTTTTTCACCTAACAATATCTCCTGGAACTCACTTGGTATCAGTTCACAGAAATCGTCCTCATTTTTTTTTTAATGCATCATACTCCATTGTTTTATTCAACCAGTCCTCTACTGATAGATGTATGGGTTATTTACAATCTTTTGCTGTTAAAAGTAATGATTCATCAGTATTTCATATTGGGGAAGCATATCTTTAGTAGAATTGCTGAGTCAAAAGATGAATGAAAACACAACACAGGTATTGCTAAATTCCTTTCCATAGAAGTTGTATTATTTTGCACTCCCACTAGCAAAGCCTGAGGATGCCTGTTTCTTTATCACTTTATTTTTTCAACTTTTTGGATTTTGACAATCAGAATAGGTGGAAAATGGTATCTCTCAGTAATTTTAATATGCCTTTTTCTTAGGAGTGAAGGTCAGCCTTTTTTCACAAGTGGGAGGATATCGACTTTCCTTTTCTTTGAACTCTCTATTCACATTCTCTCCCCATTGGCATTTGGGCTTCTCTTTCCATTTTTTTTTAAAGAGCTCTTTATCAATTAGGTGATTCTGATATAATTTTGTGATATAAATTGCAAATATTTTCTTCTAGGTTTTTGTTTTGTGATTTTTGCTTTTTTTTTTTTTTTGCTTTGAACAAGTTCTTTTTATTTTTATGTAGTCAAATTTGTCAATATTTTAGAATTGTCTTTGATGCTTCTGGATTTATAATCATAGTTGGAAAGGCTTTTCTCACTCCAAGTTTGTAAAGAAATGAATTCTTGTTTTTTTGTGTGGTTTCACTTTTTACCTGTAGATATCTAGATTATTTGGATTTTATTTTGATATCCAGTGTGAGATACGGATCCAATTTTGCTTTTTCCCAAATGGCTATCTACTTATGCCAACAACATTTATTAAAAACAGTATATTTTCACCACTGATTTTAGGTGTCACTTAACTTTTCACATATAATTGCCCTATTCTGAATTTTCTTTTTTTTTTAAAGATTTATTTATTTACTTGAGAGAGAGCGAGCACAAGTGGAGGGAGGGGCAGAGGGAGAGGGAATCTCCAGCAGACTCCTCACCCCTGCTGAGCACAGTGCCTGATGCAGGCCCCAATCTCATAACCCTAAGATCAGGACCTGAGCCGAAATCAAGAGTTGGACCCTTAACCAACTCAGCCACCCAGGTGCTCCTATTCTGAATTTTCTATGCTATCATTCTGTGTCTATTTATGCACCAATGAATATACACTTTTAAAATTATAGAGTCTTTATAAAATGTTTTAGTATATTATAGGTCTAATTCCTCTCATTTAGAATTAATAGTCTACTTTGGGGGAAAATAAATCCAGGTATTTATTGAAATCACATTAAATTTATTAACTTGGGAAGAATTAACATATGTATTATATAAGTTATCTTAACCATGAACAAGGTATGCTTTTACATTTGTTCATGTCTACTTTCACATCTTTGAAGAGTAAATATTTTCCTTTAAGTTTATTCTTAAGTTTTTTATTGCAACTATAAGCGTGATTTCCCCTCCCTTCATATCATTTCACTAGTTATTCTTTGAATATATGAAGATAGTAGATTTTTGTTAGTTTTTTATATTGCTACTTTAATCAACTCTCTTAGTTTTGGTACTATTTTTATAGTGATTCTCTTAGAGTTTCCACTTATGCTGTTATATTATCTACAATCATGGTATATCTTCCCTTCTAATTCTCATGACTATATTCCAACTAGGAAGAAGGAAGAAGATTGCAAGTTTAGGTTTCCCTGAAATCAGATCATGAGTCAAGGACTTGGGTAGTGGAGGGGGCTTATTTGGGAGGTGGTCCCAAGAAGCCAAGTGAGAGGGTGGAGAAAGTAAGGGAAGGGAGAAAAGCCTATAAAGAGGCTTTAGTGGTTATTGCTGGGGACACATAGATTCACTCTACCTAGGGACCTCCTAAGGAAGCTGACAGAACGTTCCTCACAATTGCTCCACCAAGGGATGGAGAAGCTGAGATAACTAACAAATCCCCAAACTCTCTGGTTGAAGACTTCTCTGTGGGTATTAAACTTCAGTATTTACAGGCTGCCACACACAAGGACCAAACAAGCTCCCAGAGAAAGCCATTAAGCCAAGAAGCAAAGGGGCATGGGCCCAAGTGGGAACTGCCAGTGTAGATGGGTTAACTCAGAGGTGCGACCCCTACAATGTCTGCTACAGAGGCAAAGAGCAAAAGGAGCATGACAGTGAACCCATTCCTCTTTATTTTTTTTAAATCTTTCTTTTTTTTTCTAAAGATTTTATTTATTTATTTGAGAGAGAGCACGTGCGCACACATGCACACTCAAGCACGCACGAGCGGCGGGGAGGTGCAGAGGGAGAGGGAGAAGCAGCCTTCCCGCTGGGAGCTGGATGGGGGACTCAATCCCAGGACCCCGGAATCATGACCTGAGCTGAAGGCAGACATTTAACCTACTGAGCCACCCAGGTGCCCAATCCGTTCCTCTTTAAGAAGCTTTCCTAAGAGCCCTACTGAGGGCTTTCCATTTATGTATCATTAACTATAACTGAGTCACATGGGGCCATCCCTACCTGCAAAACATCCTGAAAAGGTATTTATCTGGGTTGCTATGAGAAGTTACTAGCACTGCCTGTCACACCAGCTTGATGGGCTTTTTAAACTGTTTTTGTATTTCCTGGTTCAGTCTTTAAATGCAAACGTATTTTTCCTCTAAATCTATTTATTACTAAAAAAACTCTTTTAGTTATTACTATTATATATTATATTATATATATACTATTATATATTATATAGGTATTATTATTATAACAGTAAATAGTGAAAATAATAGTTTATCTTACAGTCGATTTTGCTCCACATCATTGTATTCCCTACCAATCCTTACTTAAGTTTTTCTTTTCTTTTTTTTCTTTTAAAGATTTTATTTATTTATTTGACAGAGAGAGAGGGAACACAACAAGCAGGGGGAGTGGGAGAGGGAGAAGCAGGCTTCCCGCGGAGCAGGGAGCCTGATGTGGGGCTCGATCCCAGGACCCCGGAATCATGACCTGAGCCAAAGGCAGACGCTTAACGACTGAGCCACCCAGGCGCCCCAGTTAACAAACTTTTAAAGACAATATGGCTTTGAATATAGTAGAGTCGACCACGAAGCCTGGACCTGCCTTTACGATTAATACTTAATTTTGTAAACCACTATAACCTCCAAGTCTATTTTTCTTCTTTTGAAGATCAGTTTTTTCCTGGCAGCTGGTAGACAATAAAGATCATCAGTCGGGTTTGAAGGGGGTCCTAGGCTGGCATCCCTCACATCAGCCTCAGGGAAATGAAAAATCTTCAGTGTGGTTGATAGATAGTTCGATGGCTGCAACACTTAGTCCCCAAAGAACACTTTTCCCTGAGAATTTCAACCCATGGGATGATCATAAACTTACCATTTCTGAAAAAAAAAAGAATTTCAGAAAATGTTATCGCAGGGTCATTCTTTTACAGGTCGCTAGAAAATGAAACTCATGTGTCATCTCTGTATTTCCTTGGACGTATAGGAAATTTTTCAGAAACTTCTAGCTCATAGGAACAAAATAACTTTTCAATTAAGTATTTACTCTTGCTTGAGAATTTTCAATAAAAAGCATCTCCCTATACATAAGTGTGGAAGTTAAGAAATTGTACATCAAGAAAATAATAAAGAAAGTATCAAGTAGTAGTTGGGACTTCCGTAATGTTGGAATTTTTTAATAATTGTCATGTATTAATTTGAGCAGGTATACTGGGCTTCTTTTTATGGGAGAAAAACAATTATGTATTTTTAAAACCACGGCTTTTTTTTTTTAAATACCATTGTGTTTTTTTTGGATTTTTATTACACATAGGCTGAGATAATCCTGATGCCGCCAATTTAACATTAACTGGTGCCTATAAAATATAACAAAAAGTAAACGTCTAGTGATGTGCATAATTCGGTGCACAGAAGCATTTTATGGCTTGTTCTCGCTGGAAGGAGAATCTATAAATGTTAGGGCCATTATCAAGGCAAGACTGTCGACACCAAGACATGGCACCAAGGACAGGGAAATACATGGAAGTGGACATCCCACCCCGATTTGGGCAAGAAAATAAGTTGTACTGAGTGACTGCTCAGAGGGTGTTATATGGATCAGTCTGTGTGAAGTAGCTGGTGGAAACCTTGGTACAATCAAAAGAAAAAGAAAGAAAAAAAGTAAAGTTTTCTTTTTTAAAAAAGATTTGATTTATTTACTTACTTTAGAGAGAGAGAGAGAATCTCAAGCTGACTCTACACCAAGCACGGAGCCCAACGTGGGGCTCGATCCCATGATCCTGAGACTGTGACCTGAGCTGAAACCAAGAGTCAGACGCTTAGCAGAGGGAGCCACCCAGGCGCCACAAGGTTTTGGTTTCGTATAAATATGTAAATCCTAGTGTTTGCTTGAGCTGGCTGCTGGTCAGTATAAATGAATGACTGGTTCTTATAGGTTTGTTTCCTCTGCCTATCAACACCTCCGCTAACAATTGGTTTTTAGCTTGGGAGGCAGGGATGTTCACTCTCTTAGGATCATAGCTGTGAAACACCTATAGCAAAACCACTCTCCTCATTTAAGGCTGCCAAGCCATGGGAAGACTACCTGGAGAACATAGAGAAGGGGCTTTCGATACAGAGTGGACAAAATGATATATTTTATAAGCTAGATCTGACATATATTGAACTCTGTTCACTGAAAAAAGAGGTAATACTTTTTTTTTACATTTTTATTTATTTATTTGAGAGAGAGAGCATGTGCGTGCACGAGTGGGGGGAGGGGCAGAGGGAGAGGAAGAAACAGACTTCCTGCTGAGCAGGGAGCCCCACATGGGGCTCCATCCCAGGACCCCCAGATCATGACCTGAGTCGAAGTCAGATGCTTAACCAACTGAGCCACCCAGGCATCCCGACAGTACTTTCTTTTTTAACTCTCAAGAAACATTCACAAAAACTGACCATATATTTAGGCCACAAAAACCTCAATAAATGCCAAAAAAGCAGAAATAACGCAGATATAATTCTCTGATCACTAAGCAAATGGATTGAGAAGACAAAAAGACCCTGTTACCTGAAACTTTAAAATTCTCATAAAACTCTAGAGCCAACAAGGATATCAAAACTAAAAATTCTGGTAACACTGCATATTAGTGTCCATGGAATACAGCTAAAGCAATAGAAGCAAATTCGTGGTGCCAAAAGTTATATTAGTAAATAAGAAAGAATAAAAGTAAATTAATTAACCAAGAAGACGGGGGAAAAAATCAACAGCCAAAAAAGGAAAGAAGGAAAAATGAATTGAGAAATGTGAAAGCAGAAAATAATAAAATTTAAAATGGAGAAATGATCTCAATGAATACATTTAACCAATTAAGGGACGCCTGGTGGCTCAAACGGTTAAGCGGCTGCCTTCAGCTCAGGTCATGATCCCAGGGTCCTGGGATCAAGCCCCACTTTGGGCTCCCTGCTCAGTGAGGAGCCTGTTTCTCCCTCTCTCAAATAAATAAATAAATAAAATCTTAAAAAAATTTTTTTAACCAATTAAGATAGGTAAACTACTAGCTAACCTGACTGGGAATTAAGAAAGCACAAATATACATAATATAAAATGCAAAGGAAAGTAAAAGAATCACAGGAGACGATTTTGCTCAATTGCCTGCAAATAAATTTGAAAACCGAGATGAAATGAATGATTTTTCTAAGAAAATACAATTTACGAAAATTGGTAAGAGAAACATCTAAACATTAACTATGAGAAACCTAAGAAAAAGGAAACAATGTGGGACGCCTGGATGGTTCAGTGGGTTAAGTGTCTGCCTTTGGCTCAGGTCATGATCTCAGGGTCCTGGGATCGAGTCCCATTTCGGGCTCCTTGCTCAGTGGGGAGTCTGCTTCTCCCTCTGCCTGCCACTCCCCCTGCTTGTGCATGCGCTCTCTCTGACAAATAAATAAATAAAATCTTAAAAAAAAAAAAGAAAAAGAAAAAATGTTAAATTGGTAGACTCCCAAAGAACACGGGGGCCAGAAGACGTCAGAGGCTAATCTTAACCAAATCTTAGGAAACAAATAGGTTCTGATGTGTTTTAAAAATTGTTCCAGAACAGAGACAAAAGAGAAAATCTTCCAAATTCTAGCAGTAAAAGTACCATATGATTGTTACCAACAACGGACAGCAAGAGCACAAAGCAAACTGCTGACGAAAATCAATTATGAACACTGATGCAAAAAATGTTGAGCAGAGTTTTAGCGAACGGAATCCAGAGGTACCTTAGAAGAATTAAGAGAAAAATAGATTTTTTTCCCCCTTAGGATTTCAAGAATGATTCAACATAATTCACTATGTTGGAAATGGTTGGGTGCAGCCGGTTGGCTCATTCAGCATCTCTTTCGAGTGCTTTTGAAAAGCAAACACAAAATCAAATCTAGCTATTAATTGTTAGGTTTGAGCAGGACTGAAATCCAAATCCAGTGGAGCACTACCATTCTCTCCATCACATCTCCTACCATAACGCCTACTCGCTGTGGATCATACAATGCCAAAAATTTAAGCAAAATTAATCTTCAGCCAATTCAACTCAAATTCTTTAATGATTTCCTACTCAAATTTGAGAACCTCACTTAACTACATAAAACTGCATTTCACTTTTCAACCACCAGATGTCACCTGAGAAACAGTAAGCAAGAGTCTACACTTGAATTTGCAAAAGAAAAATATTTTCATCCTAAAGGCATCAAAATTAGAATATCCTTATTTGGATATATCTATCACCCATAGGGGCAGGAAGGTGCATGCCAGTTGAAACATAGCAGATAAATAAAAACATTTACACGTATTCAGATTCTCAAATATAGTCAACTGACGTTTCACTTAAATAGATTTCAGTTTCCCAAACGTTATACTAAATCTAAGAGTTCTTTTTAGTGGAAGTCACTGGTATAGTTTTTAATGCCACCAATTTCCATATGATCTAAAAAAGACAAAACTCACCTACTTACACCAGAAGGTAAAACAAAAGAATAGAGATGAGAAACTTTGAAGTTCATGAACTAATTTTTACCAACAACCCCAGTCCCCCTTCTGTAATCTATTATTTTCCTCCGTGTGTGACCAGACTCCTTCCATGACCTGTCAAACCCTGCATGATCTGGCCCAGGCCACCTTTCCTGCTTCCCTCTCTTTCTCCCCTGGCTCTCCAGCTGCCCTGGGCATCTTTCAGATCCCAGAATACGCCAGCATCCCTTTGCATATATTAGGGGCTCAGTCTGGAATGAGCCTCCCACCCTTCCTTTATCTTATTAGTCATGAACCTTCTGGACACAGTTTGAATGTCAGCTCCCAAGGAAGCCTTCCTTGGCCACCTCCAGCGCCATTTAGATTTGGAATCTCTCTGATCTGCTTTTCCTCCGTAACAGATGCCGCCATTGGTTATGACCTATTTGTGTGATGATGTGATCTACAGGGGAGCCTCCTCCATGGGGCACCCTGGTATCTCTGCCATGTCGGCCACAGGAGAGTTAAATCAACAGCACTTAAGAAATATCTGTTGAAAGAAAGAATTACTGAATACAGATTACAATGTTTGTGTGCCTCGCCCATTAGAATGCAAGCTCCAGGAAGGATGATCTTTGCTCTGTGCACTATTGCAACTCTAGGCCTGATAGAGACGCACTGTTAGCGTCAATGTTGCTAAATGGATCCATGAATAAATGAATGAGTATATAACAGTGCAGTGTGACTATTTCACACCCAGGTGGAAGGGTGGAGCAGCTCTTCTACTGGGAGGAGGGCTCAGAAAGGGGATTTTTGCAGGCCCCACCATGACGCTGCATAGGGACTCCAAGTGGGACGACTCCGCCAGCTATCCCATAAACTGTATGCGTTCATTGAGCAGCTTCTTCCTGGATAACCATTACGTGCCTGTTAACGCTGCTTGAAGCTGGGCTACAAAGCCAAATGAGACATGGTCCTGGCCCCAAAGAACCTGATCATCTTTGAGGGAAGACACGCCAGGAGAACCATCACTGAAGTCCCCTATGGCCCACATAAATATGCTGCACAGTGCCTTATAGGAATACACAGCTCAACAGAAAGTAGAGTAGTTGCAGAAATAAGAGAAGAGGAAGCAGAGCTTTTTAGAGAACAACTTGAGGAAGGGCACAACGGTTGGTTTAGGGAACCTAAAGCAAGTCAGCATGTCTCTAACAAAGCAAGAGGCTGTTTCAACCATGAGCTAGGAGACTCTCAGGGACCCTGAGAGAGTTGGCAAGCGAATTCCTCCATTCCCACTCTCCCAACCCCAATCTCCCAATGAGAAATTCTCTTTTTGCACATAAGGCAACACTAAGTGAGAGAGAGTAGAAGGGAAGCCTCCAGCATGAGCGACAGCTGTGGCGAATGGCGGTGTATACATCAGCATGAGCGTCTATTACTAGTTTTTTTTTTAAAGATTTTATTTATTCATTTATTTGAGAGAGTGAGAGAGAGAGAGAGAGAGAGAGAGAGAGAGAGAGCACATGAGAGGGGAGAGGGTCAGAGGGAGAAGCAGACTCCCTGCCGAGCAGGGAGCCCGATGCGGGACTCGATCCCAGGACTGCAGGATCATGACCTGAGCCGAAGGCAGACGTTTAACCAACTGAGCCACCCAGGTGCCCCTATTACTAGTTTTCTAGGGAAAATAATTGAAGCTGGTCATGGAGACCCAGCTAGGAGTAGGGAGAATGCGTTGCACCTGCCGTAAGCCGCTCTAGTAGCGTGGGTTCCCTGAGAAACCAGAGCCTAAGGGAAAACCTTAGGAGCTGCCCTTTGTAGGGAGATGCAAGCCCAGGGAAGCAAGAGTGAAGGAAAAGGGAAGGAGTGCCAGGCAAATGCGAGAGAGGCTGGTCAGCCTGTTATTTGTTGCAAGAGGTGAATGCTCCCTCTCCCGGGATGGGTTCAGCAAAACCAAAGAAACTACAGTATCTCAAGGCAGCCCCTCAGCGGACAGGAAGGGAAAAGAATCTCTTTTCTTAAGATTTTATTTATCTATTTGAGAGAGAGAGAGAGTGAGAGAATGAGTGGGGGGGGGAGCGGCAGAGGGAGAAGCAGACTCCTTGCAAGGAGCCCGACATGGGACTCGATCCCAGAACCCTGGGATCATGACCTGAGCTGAGGCAGACGCTTAACCGACTGAGCCACCTAGGCGCCCAAGGGAAGAAAAAATTTTCTCTGCCGGCTCTTTCCCATTGCCTATGTCCCACGGGTCGAGAGTCTGCCCCGTGGGTCATTAACCCGCCCAGCAAGGCATGCCTCAGCCCCTCCAGGCACCTAAGCAGAAGCCGGAGTGATGCTACTTTACCAGAGTGAGCATTTGACATGGTTTTTTGGTTTTTTTTTTTTTGGCCACCCATTGCTTTTCAGCCCATTTTATGTTTGGAGAATGTCCTGATTTCATAGCATTTGCTCTCCAAAGAAGTTGGAAACCCTCTTGACATCTTCAATCTGAGGATAGACGGGCCGGGTTCTGCCGATCAGACCCAGCTCATGGGAACCTATATGCAGAAGCCATTGTGGCAGGTAGAGGGAGAGGCTGCTGCCTCCCGGGACCACGGCCAGGGGTTCTAGCAGGTTCTATGGCCCTCACTGAGATCCTGACGGCTACTTTAAACCTGTAACGACATTCTTTTTCTGCTTCGACTAGCTAGAGCGGGTTTTGTTTCTGAAATTGAGAACCTTGGAAGATTCGCAGAACCTAAAAATAAGTCTGGGGCTGTCTTCGAGCTCTGACAGACCTCTCATTCTCGGTCTGCTCATTTGTGGGGAGTAGATCTCACTGAATTCCATTCCCCATGCTACAATCATAGGATTCTGGGGTCTCAGAGGCAGAGGGATCCTTTTAGAGACTATTGTATTTTATCACTCACCTTTGGCTTTGAGCAGATTTTCATATCACCACCCCTCCGCCCCCCACTTGAGAGAACCGAGTTTCTGCTGAAACAGACAAACAAGGTAATTTATTCCAGCTGAAATGTTCTTGTGCCAGTCATCCAACGTGTAGGGCCGAAAGGGCACTCTTAGGAAATTTTATTTGTACGAGAGACAGGTGAAGGACCTGCAGGCCTTAATCTAATTTAGTTAGCCACTTCTGGTAGGGGAAAAAAAAAAACAACAGTGACCTATAAATCTGTAATTTTCCTGCAATATCTAGAGAAACCAGGTCACTATTTCCAGCCCCAAGTCTGTTCCCTGGTCTCAAAATGAATTTCCTTTTGATAAGGTTGATTAGTAAGTTTGTGGGAAAAACAAAAATGTAAGGCAAAACCCACCAGAACCTTTGGAGAGCATAACTCCTTAAAGTAACCACTTACATCCCAGCTGGACTGTCCTAGGATCACAAATTATTAAAACCATTGTGGTAATTTTTTCCCCTTATTGCCCATTAAGAAAAAGACGGTGAAATCTACTTTTGATTTGGTTTAACTTCCTTCTTGAGTGGAAGGTTATCATGACCAATGGCCGCCAGCCATCTTTGATTTAGAGTTATTGATTCCTCAAGGATGGCTGAGTGAGTGAGTGTGGGTGTTAGGTTGGGGTGTGTTTCAGAATCACCAAAGGATACTATCACCACTCTCCTTCCCCGTGGGTCATCCTTTAGGTTAGGATGGCAAAGAAACAGAGTACTCTATTAGGTTTAGGTCAGGCTACTCAGAAACTTTTATTTTAATTTTAAGAGAAAGAGTGTGTGTGCATGAGTGGGGATGGGAGAGGGTAGGGGCAGAGGGGGAGGGAAACGGACAGAATCTCCTGTATACACTCCCTGCTGAGCACAAAGCCTCCTGTGGGGCTCGATCTCACGACCCGAGATCATGACCTGAGCTGAAATCAAGAGTCCAATGCTCAACCAACTGAGCTACCCAGGTGCCCCTACTCAGAAACACTGTAATGCATTAGCTGGCCAGATGGCCCTATGCCAGAGAACTCTGCCCCAAACAGAACACATAGACATATTTAAAAAAAATAATAAACTGGTCACAAGAGGGGATACAAACGAATCATTCTTGCAAGAGTATGTTTAATAAATTCATAAAGAGGTGCTTCTCTAAAGGAAACCACTCTGTGATCACATTTCTGGGAATATTCTGCTCCTCCATTCTTCTTTGCCCGTGGCCCTTTGAATAAATTCAAGGCTACCTGTCCTGGCCCTGCGGGGTGTGTAGCCCTCTGAGAATCACTTTCAGGAGGAGTGGCTGTTCTTTAATGGCGAGGATCGTATCCTCAGTGTGTTGGGCCAAAACCAGACCGAGCAGAATTAACTTAGGAAAAATAGAGGATAGGTCTTGTCATATGTGCCTTCCCTTTTCTCTTAATTTCAAATGACAGTTACTAAGTTTACTTGCATTGGATTCTAATCCTGCATATGAAACACCATGCTCGGTAGGCAGTGGATCAATATTTTCTGGCCAGCTTGCAGGCAGGTGCACGGGTGCTCACCAGTGGAAGGTAAGTAGAAGTCAGGTATGTACTATCCGGACCAAACGGGGTAAAGAGCTCGTGTACCTTCCCCACTCCTTCCCTTTCTCTGTCTTCTGGCTGGATGCCGACAAACAGGCAGAACGTCCTGCAGCCTGGTCTCGGAATGGTTCTGTTGGAACAGAATTCTCTCCTCCCTTCCTCACTCCCACCTCGGACTTGGGACTTCACATAAGCAAGAAACAAACTTCCCTTACGTTACATCATTGAGATTTCAGGGTGTGTCTGTTAAATCATCCAGCGTGTGTTAACTCAGAGAGGTAACTACCCTTAGAAAATCTCTTGTGCTCGGAAACAGATAACGTATCAATGATAGCATTTCAGGGGCTCCCCTCTGCTGCCTGAGCCTGAATCAATTAATAAAGCCAATTAGATCTGCAAATTAAAACAAACTGTAGCATTGTTCACTCTGAGGAAAATAAGTGGGAGAACACAACTTCGGTTTACTCATACAATGAAACACGAAACGAAGAGGTCTCCATGTATATCGATAGGGAAAAATCTCAAAACCAATAATGACCAGAAGAGGCAAGTTACAAAAGAATGTGCACAGGATGATATCATCTGACAAAATTTTAAGGCACACGAAACAACATAATATTGTTTACAGACATATGCCAATATAGTAAAAATACCAAAAACCTGTATGGGAAGGGAGCATTCCGGTTAGGGGTCAGCACCAGGAAAGGAAGGAAAGGCAAATGAGGTGGGTGGAGAGCTTTAGCTGTAACTGTAATTGTTATTCATTTTTTTTTTTTAAGATTTACTTATTTCACGGCAGAGGGAGAAAGAGAATCTCCAGTAGACTCCCCGCTGAGCGAGGAGCACGACGCGGGGCTCAATCCCAGGACCCTGAGACCATGACCTGAGCCAAAATCAAGAGTCGGATGCTCAACCAACTGAGCTACCCAGGTGCCTGTAACTGTTACTCATTTTAAGAAGGTGGGCTCTTAGCATGGTTAGATTCTAATGCTGCGGGTTGAGGGGTCCCTCAAAACAGCACCCCTCTTCCCACCAAAGTTCTGAGTCAAATAAAAGAAAGGTGAAGAGTCAGATCAATCAACAACAAAAGATCACATTTATGACTAAAGTAAACAAATGATGGAAATGTGGAATTCTGGAATTCTAAATACTGAGCCCCAGAAATAGAAGTGTTGATCCAATCACCAACAGGGCTGGACCCCCAAAGGGACCCCCACATGGGCGCCTTTGAAACTTGGCTTGTCACCTGGCAGAAAGCCATGGAGAGCTTATGCTCTCGGTGGGCAAGCATGCTCTCAAGAGGAAGGAGGGAGCAAGGAACAACCCTGAGCATGAGTAGTCCCCGTTCGCAAACCTGCCAGTGAGGGCAGACCTTCCACCTCCCATGGGCCAGAGACCAGGAGTGTGTCAGTACGTCGGCATCCTTCACAGAGAAGGAAATTTTAGGACTGCATAAGAATGCACCCACTCTCTCCCCAGCAGTTAGCATCTCCTTAATCCTGGAGGTGGTTACACAGGCATCTGTTATATTATTTTCTATACTCTTCTGTGTATTTGAAATATTTCATAATTAAAATTGTTAAGTTTGAAGACTCCTTAGTGTAGGGGCACCTGGGTGGCTCAGTCGGTTGAGCATCTGCCTTCAGCTCAGGTCATGATCCCAGGGTCCTGGGATTGAGCCCTGCATCAGGCTCCCTGCTCAGCGGGGCATCTGCTTCTCCCTCTCCCTTTGCCTGCTGCCCTGCCTACTTGTGCTCTCTCTCTCACTAATAAGTGAATAAAAAAAAAAAAAAAGAATCCTTAGTGTCAATGCCTCATTCCTCTGCCCAGAAGCCCTCTTCTGATGCAGAGCATTCTTCGATGACAATGCTTCATTTGCATTATGACCCACAGTGAGGAACCAAGGCAGAAGACCAAACACCTTTGCTGGGCATTGTCAAAACGAGCCCTTCAAAGGCCCTAGGGTTTTGTCCAGTGGCTCTGAGCACTTTGCTTTAAAGAAACAGCCAAATGAACCATAACATCCCCTTGATTCAGATTCAAGTTTAATGGACATTTCTCAACTAAGAGAGAGACCCCAGGAAAGTGGCTGAGTGCTTACTGACCCCAGAGGCAGGTCTAAACGTGCTGACCTACTAGCTGTTGCAACCGTGGGCAAATTGCTTAACTCTGTTTCCCTCCCTTTCCCCACCTGCCTGGTCAAGTTGTTTGTCAGGTTTATTTATGTTTTAAAATTTTCTTTATTGGGGTGCCTGGGTGACTCAGTTAAGTGTCCAACTCTTGATTTCAGCTCAGGTCATGATCTCAGGGTCATAGGATGGAGCCCTGCATTGAGCTCTGTGCTCAGTGGGGAGTCTGCTTGAGAGTCTCTCTCTCTCCCTCCCTCTCCCTCCGCCCCTCCCCCTACTTGTGCACGCGCTCGCACACTCTCTCAAATAAATAAATCTTAAAAATTTTTTTTTTAAACTGAAGTATAATCAACACACAGTATCCTATTAGTTTCAGGTGTCCATCATAGTGATTCAATATTTTTGCACATTACAAAATGATCCCCATGGTAAGTGTAGTCGCCATCTGTCACCTTACAAAGTTATTATGATATTATTGACTATATTCCCTAGGCTGTACTTTTCATTCCCATGCCTTGGTTATTTTATAACTGGAAGGTTTGAACCTCTTAATCCCCTTTGCATATTTTGCCTGCTCCCCAAACCCTCTCCATCTGGTAATCAGCCCCTTGTTTCCCGTATCCATGGTTTAAGTGAGGTCAAGGTGTGACTAAGGTCCCTGCACCTAGCAGAGACCGAGCAATCTGCAAACAAGGCCCCACGTTTTCCCGTACAGGTGGGCTCTCCTTCAGTGTGCATTCTGTGGAGAACACAAAATGTCCCACTCCATGAAACACTAATCTTTCTATTGCACCAAATACATAAAAAGCCATTTTATTTGATAAACTCCATTTAGAAAATACCTTTCGTTCCATGTTGAGAATGAATGCCCTACATTTAATTTGCTTCTGTAAAATCTGAGCCCAATCCTTTCGGTGCAATAAAAATGTAATCCTCCCAGAAGACACGTCTCGCCTGCCCCGCTTTGAAATTCTCACTCAAATCTGTGTCTGTGCGAAATTCAGAATTCTCGCCAGAGTTAATATTCCCTAGGTCTGTCCAGAGAGATGTTAAATTTACCTGAAGAATATTAAAGATTAGTCAAGACTATAATTCTTTCAGATATTTTGCTTGACATTCAGAACTTCCATTTTAAAATCTGGAATTAATTTTTTTTTTTTTTCCTATTTGATAATTGCCTGTCTTGCTTCCCTAGTACGTAAGTTCTGTGAGAGCCTAGAATTTCACCTGGTACATAATCGGTAGTTAAGAAGTCATTGTTAGGGGGTGGGAGGGGTGGCTAGGTGATGGACACTGGGAAGGGTAGGTGCTATGGTGAACACTGTGAATTGTGTAAGACTGATGAATCACAGACCTGTACCCCTGAAACAAATAATATGTTATGTTAATACAAAAATTAATGAATTAAAAAAAAGAAGAATCCTTAGTGTCAATGCCTCATACCTCTACCCAGAAGTCCTCCTCTGATGCAGAGCATTCTTCGATGACCATGCTTCATTTGCATTATGAATAAAATAAAATGAAAAAAAAAAAGAAGTCATTGTTAAGGGTGGCTCAGCCGAAGCATCTGCCTTCGGCTTGGGTCATGATCCCGGGGTCCTGGGATCAATCCCCACATCGAGGGAGTGAGCCTGCTTCTCCCTCTCCCTCTGCTGCTCTCTCTCTCTCAAATAAATAAATAAAATCTTAAAAAAAAAAAGTCATTGTTTAATGAATGAATGAATGAATAAATGAATGAAGCAGCAAGGTTTTTTACTGCACAACTGAAAAAACAATGTATGAGCTAGAAATGAAGGTCTCTACTTAGGAGCTTCTTACATCAAAATGCATTTTTTTCTCCAAATCCAATGAATTATCTTAAATTTTCCCCTTCCTTTAATTTCTGAAGCTCATCTAGAGCTTTCCACATGTATGAACCTGTGCATTTTATGTTGTATGTTAATTTAAATACATTTTCAATATGATATCCATGTACGGTTGGTCCAATGCACTGGACATGCTTGGTCCTCAGAGTGGATCCTACAGGGCCCCATGCCTGTTTTCACGGCAGCCTAGTGTAGGTAATTTAAGGGGCTGTTTAGAACTCTCATTCTGTGTGGAATGTTTATCTAATTTTAGTACTAGTGAAAAAAAAAACTCTGGGGGTACCTGGCTGGCTCTGTCAGAAGAGCGTGCGACTCTGGATCTCGGGGTCATGAGTTCAAGCCCCACGTTGGGTGTAGAGATTCCTTAAATAAATAAAACTTAAAAAAAATAGAACTCTCTTAGAGGGCTTTCCGAGGGCTAACGACATCATTTCTTTCCTACGACAAGCCTACTTTTACTTTTTGTGAAAATATTGAAGAACTACTCTGAGGTGCAAGGTTATTTTCCTTAACGGTCTTCTTTCTATTTTCATAACTTTACATATATTTTTAAAAGATTTTATTTATTTATTTGACAGCAAGCGAGCAAGTGAGAGAGAGAGCACAAG
The DNA here is from genome assembly GCF_964656455.1 of Halichoerus grypus. Taxonomy (NCBI): domain Eukaryota; kingdom Metazoa; phylum Chordata; class Mammalia; order Carnivora; family Phocidae; genus Halichoerus; species Halichoerus grypus. The sequence goes on along the minus strand of NC_135713.1, from coordinate 141,023,635 downwards.
CAGGGGGAGCAGCAGAGGGAGAGGGAGAAGCAGGCTCCCCACTGAGCAGGGAGCCCGACGTGGGGCTCAATCCAGGGACCCCGGGATCATGACCTGAGCCGAAGGCAGATACTCAACCGACTGAGCCACCCAGGTGCCCCAACTTTACATATGTTTTTTTTTAAAACAGGAAATGGAGCCATAAACAAAAAGTTTAAAGAGTGTTCATAAATGATTTGCGTTTGCTTCTGAAGGAGGGACTTGGCTTTTGGAGCATGATCCCAGAGACACGGAAGGGAATGATGACCTGTAGGCACTTAGGGGACTCAGTGCTCAGGGCAACTGCATCCATCTGCGGGTTTTATGGGCAGTTTGAGGAAGATTAACAAGGAGGAGTATAATTGCTGGTTAAAACACATTTCCGCAGACTTTCCAAGTATGCTGCCTAAACGGCAGGAGAGAGGAAGCGTGTATCAGAAGAAGACATTTCGAAAGCACATTCCAAATAGTTCTGACACAGTCTTCTGTCCCTTGATTGTGCTCCAACCACATACTGCTCCTTGACCTAAATAAATGTGCCCTGAAGCATTCTTATCTTCTATCTCAGCCAGTTTTTTTTTTTTTTAAGTTGTGGGGTTAAAAACCTCACCAGTTCATTCATTCACTTAACAACTATTTATCAAGTATCGATTTTGTAAGAGAAATTCCAGGCTCCCCCAGAGCTTAGGTGCTAGTGCAGAAAGACAGACCGTCAGGGAGTCAGCAAGCACATTAACGAGATCCTTTCTGCTGGTGATGAGGGTGACGAATGACCTCAAATGGGAAGGAGTGCTGGAAAATGTGAGTGAGTGATCTCCAGAGAAAGTTGGCTGGGGCTGAGACCCAAAAACATGAGCAGGAACCGGGGAGAAGAGGGGGCAAAGGAGGCACAAGGGTTAGCAACCAAAGAAGGCCTCCGTGGTCAGCCCAGGGGAGCGAGCGGGAGAGAGCAATGGCAGACTAAGGTCAGAGAAGGAGTTGGAGCAGGGTCATGGAATTTGGATCCTATGCTAAAATGAGAATTCGGTGGGTGACTCAAGGGGTTTACTCAAGGGAGGGACAGGGGAGTCCTACAGGGAGGACTGCCTAAACAGCAGGGCCTTTTAGGTAATGATGCTTCCCCTCCGCAGAGAACGTGACCCTGGGGACCCAGCAGGTGGCAGGGAGGCCGGGGCGGCAAGGGGGTCGCAGTCCACTGTCTCATGCTCTCTTGCAAATGCATTGGTTGGTGGGACCTGGAAAAGTCATGCTGCAACTATGCTCCAAACCGATTTTTTGACAAGACAAAAAAACAAAACAAAACCCCCAAAGATTAACTAAAGTGATTCCACAGTTTTTTCAGTAAAGAGAAACCTGTTCTACCAGGAGGCTGCCCTCATAACACAGGCCTAAGACATAGCTGGCTGTATGGGTTTTCTAAGTGACTTATGATTGGAACACACATCACTTGACGTATGAACTGTGCCTGGGCCCTCAGTGGATGGGGGAGTCTGTCCTCCAAGCCTTCGGTGTGAACGTGAACAGCAACAGGGACAAAATGCTAACGCTTACTGAACACTTAACTTTTGCTACGTAGTCAACTAAATCAGGTGATGGCAAACTTTTTCTGGGAAGGACCAGCTAGCAAATGTCCTGGGCGCTCTGGGCCATGATCTCTGTCACCACTGCTCAATGTCGCTGTTGGAGTGAGAAAGCAGCCACAGGTAACACATAAGGAATGAGTGTGGGCCTGTTCCAATAAAACTCAATTTCCCAAAACAGGCAGCAGGCTATTGCTTGTCCATAGCCGTGGACAAGCTTGATGACTCCTGACTAAGTGATTTACATACATGAAGTTCTTTGATCCTCAAAATCGCCCTTAATTTACAAATGAGGGACCTGTGGCACAGAGAGGTCATGTAACCGGCCTGGGCGGCACAGCTCACGTGTGGCGGAGCTGAGATTCACACCCACGCAGTGTGGCTCCAGAAGCTGACAGCCGAGTCACCGCGAGTGTGGCTGGGCCAGGACGAGCCCCAGACTCAGTCACCTCTAGGCTTCACTTGCAAATTTATGAGTAATGTGGTTTCTTTACCTATCAGAGGCCTAGCTTACAGGAAAATAAGAAGAATAAAATGTTGGGGAATGGAATGGACCAAACAGTACAACGTTTACATCAGCACAGTGCTTTGGAGGAGTTGGCAAGTCATTTCACATTTTTGTGGACTTTTGGTATCATATATGAGGGATACCCGGGAGGCGGTCTCTGAGTTACTGGGGACACCTGCGTCTGGCTATGTGTGATCATCTCGCAGTTCATAGAAGAATGGCAGTATTAGCAGCCTAGGATTTTTCTGCATCGGTCCTTTCCTCTACATACTTCATGCAATTATTACAAGGATCAAAAAGAAGAGAAAGGAATACAGAGGATTCTGGAGAATAAGGAATTTTAACAGCAAATCTGTAGTATGTAGAATGCATACAGGGAGAAACTTTATGCTTCGTTTTCTTCCTCTGAAAATATGGACAAGTGTGTGTGTTCTTTAACAGCTATGCTGGGAGCTCTCTTGGATTTTTAAAAGATCAATCAAAACGGGGCGCCTGGGTGGCTCAGTCATTAAGCGTCTGCCTTCGGCTCAGGTCATGATCCCAGGGTCCTGGGATCGAGCCCCACATCAGGCTCCCTGCTCCGCGGGAAGCCTGCTTCTCCCTCTCCCACTCCGCCAGCTTGTGTTCCCTCTCTCGCTGTGTCTCTGTCAAAAAATAAATAAAAATCTTAAAAAAAAAAAAAAAAAGATCAATCAAAACCCTTGGGAGTTCAAATTTAGTTGTTATTTTGGAGAGTGAAGTTTTTATGGTCAAATCGACTCCCATCTGTGTTCACAAGCTAAGTCAAAGAGAAAGTTTGTTGGGTTACATTTTTGAGCCCCAAAGCTCACTTTCTTTCTTTTTTTTTTTTTTTTAAAGATTGTATTTATTTATTTGAGAGAGAGAGCGCACAAGCATATGAGGAGGGGGAGGGGCAGATGGAAAGGGAGAGAAGCTCAAGCACACTCTGCGCTGAGCACAGAGCCGGACGTGGGGCTCGATCTCACGACCCTGAGATCACGACCTGAGCTGAAATCAAGAGTCAGAAGCTTAACCGACTGAGCCACCCAGGCACCCCCAAGGCTCACGTTCTGTGTATCATTTCTAATACCACATGGCTCCCTTTTTAGATATGTCTACGGAGAAAAACTAATGTCTGCAGTGGAAATTTATTTTGCACAGAACTCCTACTTTTCCTTTTCGTATTTTTGTTTTAAATTTTTATTTTTGGAAGAATTACAGATTTACAAGAAGTTGCAAAATATCTAAGCAGGGAGGTCCCACGTGCCCGTCACCCAGCTTGCTCCAAATGTATCACCTTGCAGAGTTAGAGTTCAACATCAAAACCAGGACACTGATGTTGGCCGAGGACACAGAGCTTACTCAGGTGTTACCAGTGTTATATGCTGTTATGTGTGTGTGTGTATAGTTCTATGCAATTTTATCACAGGTGTGGAGGAGTGTCACCACCACCACAATCAGAATATAGAACTGCTTCATCAACCCAAGCTTCCCTTGTGCTATCCTTTTATAGCTAAGACCTCTCTCCTTCCCGTTTGGCAACCAGTGATTTGTTCTCGAGACATCTCTGTAATTTTCTTCCTTCAAGAATGTTACATAAATAAAGTCAGGCGGTATGTAACCTTTTGAGACTGATTTCTTTCCTCCACAAAATTCCTGATGCATCTATCTGGAATTCATCCTTTCTATGGCTGAGGAGTGGTCCACAGTATGGACGTAGCAATAAGCAACAATTTGTTCAACCGTTCCCCAAGGAAAGACATTTGGATTATTTCCAGTTTGGGAATACTGTGAATAAAGCTACGACGAGTATGCATGGGCAAGTTTTTGTATAAACATAAATTTTCATTTTTTCTGGAATAAATACCCACAAGTACAATTGCTAGATGATACAAAGTGCATGTTTCGTTTTCAGGAAACTCACACACGGTATTCCCAAGTGACTGTACTATTTCATTTTTATTTATTTTTAAAGTATATGTTAAACTGGGGCTCCTGCGTGGCTCAGTGGGTTAAGCATCCGACTCTTGGTTTAAGCTCAAGTCGTGATCTCAGGGTCGTAAGATCAAGCCCCACCTCAGGCTCAACGCTCAGCAGGGAGTCTGCTTAGGTTTCTTTCTCTCCCACTCCCTCCGTCCCTCCCCCCTCAAATAAATAAATAAATCTTTAAAAAAATGAAGTCTATGTTAAACAAGAAAACTCCTTTGTGAGTTCAACATTAATATCTATTATGCATATTTTAAGATTTAATTCAATGATTTCTTTTGCTATCTGACAGAGTACAAAATTCATCTTATATCAGATCTACCTTTAACTTAAAATTCACCCAGTGGTGGAGGAGAATGTAATCCTCTTCATGTCCCTACTATTGAATACACTTTATGGGGTGTCTCTTTATTGATACCATCTTATAAAAACAAGACAATCACCACTGCATTCAAAAACGTGTTTTTCTCCTTTTTTTTCCAAGTGGAGAATATAAAGCAAAGTGAAACCAAATTTTCTTTCCCCTAATATCCTATAGTTTAAGAGCAGAAAAAAACAAGCTCTTACTGGGTTGACTCAAAAGGCACACTTAAATTGATTAACTTGATTAACTTGATTTTTCTCCTTTCTTTTCCTTTACCTCACATAGACAGACCAAAAGATCAAATCACAGAAACATCTTTTTCTAAAACAAAAACAACCAGAAAGTGCTTAGAAGCAGGTAGCATTCTCTATAAAAGAGCAAAGAGAAACAAGGGCAGCTGGAGCCACAGGATCTCAGGGGCTGCAGAGGAAAGGGGGTGCCTGAGCTCAGCTGCAGAGCTTAGGAGTCAATGGACAAGTATCTGTTGGGAACTCACTACCCGCCCGACACCGTGCTGGCTGGAGAGATGGGAGGACATAGGCTGAGAAGAATAATGCTCTCCAAGCACTTCCTGTCCAGCTGGGCGCCACGTGGTTCCCCCATGAAGAGAAAGGAGATGAACACAGGCCAGCATATGCTTAGTGACAATGGCCCGCATGTGCGTTGACCGTGGGCCAAACACTGGGCAAAGAGCTTTGCATATATTACTTGTTCAACTGTCCCCACAGCCCTGTAAGGGGCCTATCCTCATTCCCATTTGACAGATGAGGACACTGAGGCTCAGGGCGTTGGTTAAAATCCAACATGTCCTTTGCCACAGTCTGATTTTCCATGGTCACTGAAAATGTCTCTCATCTACGTTATCTTTCCTGCCCCCGAGGCCCCCTCCCTACAAATGTGCAGCCTGAGCTGGGGGACGGCTGTAGGCCACAATCTCCTTCGGCCTGATGTGACTTTTGGCCAAAGTCTTTTTTTTTTTTTAATTTTTAATTTTTTTTGAAGATTTTATTTATTTATTTGACAGAGAGATAGAGCCAGAGAGCACAAGCAGAGGGAATGGCAGGGGGAGAAGGAGAAGCAGACTCCCCACTGAGCAGGGAGCCCAACGGGAGGCTCGATCCCAGGACCCCAGGATCATGACTGGAGCCGAAGGCAGATGCTTAACCATGTGAGCCACCCAGGCCCCCCAAAGTCTTCTTTGACCGAGACTTATTTCATCTTGGCCACTGTATACTGAACTCACCTGAGCTCCAGAAAGCAGGAAGAGAACGGGATCACCTTCACTATTGCTTTCCATCTTTATTTGGGACACACAACTCCCTGCTTCAACATTTCACACTGGAAAAAAAAAAAAAAAGGACAAACAAGGGATTGTTTTGGCTGAAGAAGAAGGTAGAGGAGAGGGGCACCTGGGTGGCTCAGTCGATTGAGTGTCTGCCTTCAGCTCAGGTCATGATCTCAGGGTCCTGGGATCGAGTCCCGCATCAGGCTCCCTTTCAGCGGGGAGCCTGCTTCTCCCTCTCCCATTCCCCCTGCTTGTGTTCCCTCTCTCGCTGTCTCTTAAATAAATAAATAAATATTTTTTAAAAAGAAGGAAGAGGAGGGGTCAAGGTCCCACCTGTTCTCACCACTTTCCTTCCCTGGAGGCATCTGAGAGGCTCATCTCTGAGCAGTTACTGCTCAAAGCCCAGCTGACTCCTACCTCGTCTCTGAACCTAAGAGGTACAAAAGTATCACCCTGTTTTGGCCACAACTGGATGAAAGTCCTGGTGAGACACTGGAAGTGGCACCCAGGGGTGCAGATGAAGGAGGCACTCCTCACCTGCTTGCCCACTTGGAATGTTCTGGTGCCCATAGTCCTGCCCCACCTGCTCCACACCTGCTCACTCACCCCAGGCTTCCAAAATTATAGCATGTATGTTAACAAGCAGGTATTTTCCAAGCAGTAAAAAGTTGAAGCTAATGCCAGTCATTTGCACCTAAATCTTTATTAATAAAGAATCTGAACGTTTTTAAGGGCTGGGAGACAGAAGAAAACACAAAGAAGAAAAAGATTGCCCAAACTGGGAAACCAGGGTGCTAAAAAAAAAAAAAAAAAATCTCTCTGCTTCACAGGCTTGCTGAGATCCAACCTTGAGGGTGGGGTTTGTGGCCAGAAACCTCCTGCTGATTTGAGCAGATGAAATCCTGTGGTAGCTCAAGGTATAACAGTAGCAGGACAAAGCATTTGCTGGGAATCTTGTACAGGACTTTAAATAGAAAACAGAATGCCTGTGTCCAGATTTGAGAATTTTGTATGGAACATGAGGTCATTTAGCTGCTCTTTAAAACAAGCAGAACTTCCAAGGGATATTTTATTGCTTCCAAAATGATTTTTTATTCTTTGGAGGCTTTTTTTCCTTGGCACCGTGGGGTTTTCTTTTGGGTTCTTAGGTTAAAAGAATATGATAAATATACTCAGTGTTTTTAAAAAAAACAAACAAGCTCAAAATTCTACACTTTCAAGAGAGAGAACTTTTACCCTTGCGTTTCTGATGTGAGTCTTTGATACTCGGCCCGGATTTGATTTCGAGCCATTAATCCATTAGGGTGATATAAAAATCTCCATCCTCTGCTCCATGACCCACAGCTGGAGGCACTCGCCAGAAAAGCTAACAGTACAGATGGTGTTTCACAGAGCCCACGGGCGGATTTCAGGGTCAGAGATTTCCAGAAGAGGAGAATCTCCTAGAGAGTTTGTAGGTACAGATTCAGAGCCAGTGCCTCTGTTTTGACGATTCTGAACCACTCACCTTCCGTTTGGGAGAGGTGCAGGATGAGAACGTGATGTCAGACCGAGCCCACGTGCCCACCTCCCCAAACCCTTTCAATGAACAGGATGATATAGATTTTAAAAATATGTAATACTTGGGGCGCCTGGGTGGCTCAGTTGGTTGAGCGACTGCCTTTGGCTCAGGTCATGATCCTGGAGTCCCGGGATCGAGTCCCGCATCGGGCTCCCTGCTCAGCGGGGAGTCTGCTTCTCCCTCTGCCCCTCCCCCCCTCATGCTCTCTCTCTCTCTCTCTCTCTCTCTCTCTCTCTCTCAGTCTCTCTCTCAAATAAATAAATAAATAAAATCTTTAAAAAAAATAAGTAATACAGCAATGCTAGAAGACAAGAGTTACCATGACGTGGAGGACGTGTTGCAGACTGCCCAGAAGGCAGAAAGAAGACAGGACTGGACTGACAGAGGACATTGCTGGAGAGGGTTGCTGCAGGGGTGGGTGGGAGCTGTTCTGGCCAGTGCTCTCAGCTCAGAGATGCTGGATTCCCCATGTGGGGACAGGGACACACACAACTGGGAGGATACATCAGTCCACGCTCCACTGACAATCATGTGGCAGAACAGATCGACACTTTATTTTTTTTTAAAGATTTATTTATTTGAGAGAGAAAGAGCATGAGCAGGGGGAGGGGCAGAGGAGAAGCAGACTTCCTGCTGAGCAGGAAGCCCGATGCGGGACTCGATCCCAGGACCTCAGGAGCACGCCCAGAGCTGAAGGCTGACGCTTAATCTACTGAGGCACACAGCACCCCCGGGATCAACACTTTAAAGGTGCATGATTTTCAATCAGGAAATTCCCATTCTAGATATTGTCCCCAGAAAAATAGTTGTACACATGTATAAAGAGTATGAACAGGGGCACCTGGGAGGCTCAGTCGGTTAAGCGTCTGCCTTCGGCTCAGGTCATGATCCCAGGGTCCTGGGATCGAGCCCCGCATCGGGCTCCCTGCTTGGTGGGGAGCCTGCTTCTCCCTCTCCCTCTGCTGTTCCCCCTGCTTGTGCTCTCTCGCTCTATCAAATAAATAAATAAAATCTTTAAAAAAAAAAAAGAGTAAGAACAATATGTCCCTTAAGAGAGTGATTGATTTATGATATAATTGTGTGACATATTCATAACAGTGGGGAAAAAAACTGTACTGACTGTAAATATCATGTATGAGCATGTAGAAGCATGATAATGTGTTTTTAAAAAGCTTTAAGGAGTGTCTGGGTGGCTCAGTCGGTTGAGCGTCTGCCTTCTGCTCAGGTCATGGTCCCAGGGTCTTGGGATCAAGTCCTGCGTTGGGCTGTCTGCTCAGCGGGGAGCCTGCTTCTCCCTCTCCCTCTGCTGTTACCCCTGCTTGTACTCGTGCTCTTTCTCTCAAATCAATCAATCAATCAAATCTTTAAAAAAAAGGTAGTAGAACCATCCATAGAAGCTGATGCCATTTATATTTAAAAAATTTCAATGGCTAGTTTTCTAAATGTAGATCTATAAGTATGTATGTATTTATATAAATTGACATAAAATTGTCTGGAAGGATGTATATCAAACTAAAAGGATGTTAGCCATGATTGCCTTCTTCTACATATTTCTATAGATTTTGAACTTTTATTTTTATTTTTTTTTAAGATTTTATTTATTTATTGGACAGAGAGAGAGAGAGAGCACAAGCAGGGGTAGCGGCAGAGGGAGAGGGAGAAGCAGGCTCCCCACTGAGCAGGGAGCCCAATATGGGGCTCAATCCCGGGACTGCGGAATCATGACCTGAGCCGAAGGCAGACGCTTAACCCACTGAGCCACCCAGGCGCCCCAAGTTTGAACTTTTAAAACAGATTAGAATACACTCATGTATTGTGCAAATTTTTTTTTAAATTAAAGTTTTTAATAGTATGGAGTTTCCTCAGAAACTTAAAAATAGAAGTACCCTACAATCCAGTAATTGCACTACTGCGTCTTTATCCCCAAAACACAAAAATACTAATTCAAAGGGATACATCCCCCCATGTTGATTGCAGCATTACCTACAGTAGACAAATTACGGAAGCAGCCCAAGTGTCCATCAGTTGATGAATGGGTAAAGAAGAGGTGGTGTGTATCTACAATGGAATATTACTTAGCCATAAAAAAAGAGTGAAAACTCACCATTTCAGTTTGGAAATCACTGGAAGCACTATGATTACAAACATCATGGAGGGGAGTCTCCATCACCTTCTTATAGCCTGGGGAAGGCAAAAGCCCTCACTCAACCTTTGCTGGGCTGGGGCCCCAGTTTTCTCCGTGGTGTGTGGCTGGGGTAAAATGGTAAAGTTCTGTCAAAGTTCTCTGCCTTGCTAGGCTGCCCTTTTCCCCGTCCTCTGGCTACAGAGAGCAGGCTTTGCTTGGGCCTCTGTGTGTCTGTCCCTGCGAGTTTTCCTGGCGGGATGGCATCTTCAGCTCCGAGGGAGGGATACAGGAGGGCGGGGAAAAAACCCAGGAAATCCAATGCCAAGTTGTTCCGGGGATCCCTGCTGCTCAGAGACCATCCATCCGCCTTCTCTCGCCACCTTTCAGAGTCTTTTATCTTTGTTTTATATATAATGTCTAGAGTTTTTAGTTGTATTTAGTGGGAAGGATAGGGAAAAGCATATCTGTTCCAGCTTCCTAGACGTGGAAGTCCACTTATTCCTTTTAAAATGTTCTCTATTTTGGGGCGCCTGGGTGGCTCCATCAGTTAAGCGTCTGCCTTCGGCTCAGGTCATGATCCCAGGGTCCTGGGACCGAGCCCCACGTCGGGCTCCCAGCTCAGCAGGGAGCCTGCTTCTCCCTCTCCCTCTGCCCCTCTCCCCTGCTCTCTGTCTCTCAAATAAATGAATAAAATCTTTAAAAAAAAGTTCTTGATTTGGATTTAATTTACAAAATAATACCTGTTTACCCTGACAAGTGAAACGATAAAAAGAAGCATACAGAAAACCTAAATAATATGCATGCACCCTTCACCTCTGCTGCTTCTCTGTTTTCACCCCCCCCCCAGGTAACCATGGTTCGTCACCTGGTGTTTTCTTGTCACCCCGCTCCTCCACATTAATGCAAACATACTAAAAAACATAAACAGGCACTTTATCTTCGGTTCTGTTTCTGCAAAACTGCCTTTTCTCCTTGTCCCAAATAAGCAAGCTTTGCCTTGTGTTTCAGTTTGGAAACTACTGGAAGCGCTATGGTGACAAACGCCGTGGAGGGGGTGAACTGCGACAGCACACGGCGGAAGGCGCCCAGCGCTTTGCTTGTCCGGGAGAAGAAAAGACAGAGACAGGCAACCACCAAGTAGTGATTTTTTTTCCTGAGCGTTTATCTCTATCTGAAGTAACTTCGAGCCTGTGTGTTCCTCTGCACTTGGAATCTGATCCCGGGACATATTAACAAAGGGGAACCTGGGGGCCAGGAGGTGCGCCCTGAGCGTGGGGAGCCCCTCCCACTGCCACACTGGGCCTGGGGGCGGCGCGTGTGCTCACAGGAGGAAAATTCCCCCCCTGCAGCTCCTCCTCCCTGCTCTGGACCACTGCCCAGCCAGAGGGGCGCTGGGGGGGGGGGCGGATTTCCAGCACCTCTGCTTTGGGGAATGAAGCTGAGCAGGTGCAGGACATAAGATGGTGACCTTCCTCCCCCCAACACGTGATGGGGGTCCTGACCCTTCCTTCCAAGGGAAACGGAACCTTCCCCGTAGAGGCAGGTCTGCTCAGTGCAGTGAAAATTGCTCTTCTAAGAGCCTTGTGTGTTCTGGAAAGAAGGACGTCTATTTGCCAGACCCCCAGGTCCGCTTCCTTGGTGGGGGTTCTCAGGTGGGAGCCAAGCCAGTCCTCCTGCCTCTAAGAAGCAGCCACAGTGCTCTCTTTCCCCTACTTTTTTTTTTTTTTTTTCTTTTTTCAAGTCACACGGTCCACGTCAGGTCTGGCCAGGAGAACACGGGCTGAGCGAGCCTTGTCGGTTCATCTCGTTTCGAAAGCGGTTAAAGGCTCAGACTCTATCACCACACTGCCTAGAATCCAGGCCGGGCTCCGAGCCTTGCAAACTGGGGCCCTGGGCAAGCGACGTCCCCTCTCCCTTCCTTGCTTTACTTCTCTAGAAAATGGATCTAAGAAACACAGGCCTGGGGCGCCTGGGTGGCTCAGTCGGTTCAGCGTCTGCCTTCGGCTCAGGTCATGATCCCAGGGTCCTGGGATCGAGTCCCACATCGGGCTCCTTGCTCAGCAGGTAGCCTGCTTCTCCCTGTCCCCCTGCTGCTCCCCCTGCTTGTGCTCTCTCTCTCTCTCTCTCTCTCTCTGACCAATAAAAAATAAATAAAAATCTTTAATGAAAAAAAAAAGAAAGAAAGAAACGCAGGCCTGATGCGAAGATTAAATACATTAGGACAAGGGGGGCACATGACAAGCATTCCTAACTTATCAACTGGTGATAATCGCTTGATTTCCCAACACCGGGGCTTTTCACAAACACACACAGAGATGCAGGTGCCCACAAGCTCCCTGGGCTTCCTCACTCTCCTTTGGTAAATTTTGGACAGAGGGAACAGGAAGCTAGACCTGTTAGTGACCCTGGGGAAAGGGCGGGGAGCGAGATCTCGGGACAGCGAGGCTGAGTGGGCTGGAGGAGGAGATGGACGGACAGCTGGACAGCTGCATCTAAGTAAGGACGAGGGCAAAGTAGTATGTAGGGAAAGTCAGGGTTGTTCCAGAGATCAAAAATGCCTGGCAGATAGCGTTCTGTTTCCAGCACCGCGCACACACTGTCTGTCCTCTGCGATGGAATTTGGGAAGGTGCTGGAGGAAGGCGTTTCTCCGCTCGGACGGCAGGGGGGTGTGAGATTGTCTACTTCAGAGACTGAGGAGCAAGGTGCTTCTCCCCTTGGCGCTGTGAAGGAAAGCAGTCCCTCCACATCACCGTGTCCACGTTCGCTCGCAAATTTAGGATGGCCCGGAGATGTCACACTTCTCCCCAGGTCCGCCGCTCCTGTCCAAAGCCGACTTCATCAACATTGTTTTTCCGTTTTGTGTTTCTGAGTGTTGCCTTCTTCGTTGACTTGATGATCCTCCCCCGCCTCCTTTAAATACAGCCAGGTTAACTGGGCGGACTGGTGGAAGCTAGGCTCAAAATAGGAGCAATTAAATTCATTAGACCTTGGAGGGATGAATTAAAGTCATTTTTTCCCCCAAGAAACAGTACAACGGCTTGAAACCTGCTTCACAGCTACATTCCAGTGCCTTCAATATTATGAGATAATACGGGCACTCAATCCTACAGAACTATTTATACCTCACCATCCTAAAGCAAGGATCTTCTGTTGCTGAACCCATTCCAGGGAGGTGTATGGATTTGAATAATGAATAGGGAGCTTCCCTTAGGAACGGAGTCTCTGTCACAGAAATACTTCATTGCTTAGAAATAGCCAGCTGGGACTAGACCACGATACCCCATTTATCCCAAGGCCCGTGTTGTAGGGAAGGAGTGACAGCCATTCCCCACCAGGCACTTCACGTGCAATATTATATCTTGAAAGAGGGCGGGGCATTTCTTACCAATTTTATCTGCATACGAGTTTTCTCAAGTACAGGAAATATCAGCGTTGTAGATGAACAGAGTAAGAAGCTGAGGCTCTAATTCCCGAAAAATTATAAACACCACTTCTGAATTCATCTGTATAATAACCTGAATACTCATTGACCACATTAGTGGATTGTGTTCTTCTTCTTCTTCTTTTCTTCTTCTTCTTCCCCTTCCTCTTCTTCTCCTTCTTTTTTTTTAAAGTAGGCTTCACGCCCAGCAACAGACCCAATGCAGGGCTTGAACTCACGACCCTGAGATCCAGACCTAAGCAAGATCAAGAGTCCAATGCTTAACTGACTGAGCTGCCCAGGCGCCCCCAGATTGTGTTTTTCTTGTTTCATAAAGTCCTTTCTGTTATTCTTGGACAAGCCCTTACTTTTGTGTGTTTCGGTGCTCTTACAGTGAGAACACTCCTCCACGGCTCTTCTCTCCAACCATGATGGAGTCTCCTAATCATGGGAAAATTCACTTTTTATCTACAGGGTCACCTCTAGGTCCCCGAGGAGCAAACAAAGATTCTCAAATAGAAATGCGGAGCTGCCTTCCCGGACCCTGGTGGATCCCCTCTGCCACTGCTCTACATTTCACTTTGAAAAGCTAATTTTCATTGTGTAATATGGTTAAAAAAAAAAAAAAAGACACTAGCCATACTAGATAGATCGCTGAGCCCAGCACAGTCTGGTACATCAGAGACAGCGTTTCTCCAAGTGTGGTCCACACATCCCCGACACCCAAAGGATCCCCTGGAGAGTTTGCTAAAAATGCAGACTGCTGGGCACCGCCCCAGATTTATTCGTGCAACATCTCTGTGCATGGGGCCTGGGGAAATGCATTTTTAACTAGCTTCCCAAGTGATTCTGCTGCTAACATTTAAAGAGTTAAGATTCACTGAAATGGTTGGTCCTTTCTAGCCACCCAAAGTGACAGCTTGACAAGCTCTTGGAAAAAAACATCTGTTCTATTTTAATAGGGATGGGAAGAAAGGCATAAGTAATTATTGAGTGCGTAAAATGTGCCAGAAACAGCGCTAGTTAAAAATAAATGTGTTTTCAGGGCGCCTGGGTGGTGCCCTCAGTTGAGTGTCAGACTCCTGGTTTTGGCTCAGGTCGGGATTTCAGGGTCATGAGACCGAGTCCCTCTTCAGGCTCTGCGCTCAGTGGGGAGTCTGCTTAAGATTCTCTCCCTTTCCCACCACCAACATGTGCACATGCACGTGCTCTCTGTCTCTCAAATACATAAAATCTTTTTATAAAAAGAAAACAAGTGTGTTTTATTTAAGCACTACAAATCCTTGTTGAGGTGATCCATTTACAGTCAAAAACATGCGGAGCCAGGATGCATGCCCAACGTTCTAGAATTTGATCACTCCCAGAGCTGGGAGCTGGCTCTGCGGACGCACAGTCCGGGAAATGGAGAGATGCATGACCCGAAGAGACCTTATGGTGGCGCACAGGGGGCGCTGAGTCTCTGGGATGCCTCATCATTTTGATGACCAGTCTAAGCTCCCCGTGGGTAGGTGCTTTATGAAATGGCCTTTTTGTCCTACATGTGTCTGATGAGAAACACAGATGGAAGACACGGCACATTTTGGGGAACATATTATTAAGACTGTCATCAGTTTTTTTTAAAGATTTATTTATTTATTTGAGAGAGAGAGAGAGAAAGACAGCACGAGTGAGGGAGAGGGAGAGAGAATCCTCAAGCTGATTCCCCACTGAGCACGGAGCTGGACGTAGGTCTCGATCTCAGGACCCTGAGATCATGACCTGAGCCGAAACCAAGAGTCGGATGCCCAACTGACGGTGCCACCCAGGCACCCTCATCAGTAAAGTTTTTTAAGCAAGCATCTCACCCACCATTTACTGACAATGTGCGCTGGGCTTTATGCTCCGCTCAGTTTCAGAATTTACTCTTCAAAATGGCCTATGTGGTGGATGCTATTAGTTCTATGTTTTAGTGAAGGAACAGAAACGTTCCTCAGTGCGAGACCCGCGTACGCCCACATGGCTAGCATGCTGCCGAGGCTGGGGCATCTGTTGGGCTCCAAAGTCCACTGCAGCCCTAAGAACTAGGGTCAATGCAGCAAAGTTCAGCTTCCACTGTGCTACTCGAGTAGAGGTCCGGTGCTGTTGTATGTTTACAGAAAACCTTCTGTCTCTTTGTTTATTGTTAAATAATAGTTTTGCGTAGCTATGGATCTCTCCTGTTGAACATTCTCTGTCTTGCTCTTTTCCCAGACAAGCCAATCCTCCTCTCTCCAGATGTATCCAGCCTCTTCAGTGTCCATTTAATTTAAGGGGAGGAGACATTATCTGGTTGTGGATGAGTGTTGTGTTGGGTTTTCCACGTATATGCTAGAGTTTCTACTAGCCTGTGTCATTTGTAAGACATGCCAGTGAGAGTTGTGTACATGGATATTGATTATACATAATAAGTTCAACTCATCTATTAAGACTTCTGAGGGGCGCCTGGGTGGCTCAGTCGGTTAAGCGTCTGCCTTTGGCTCAGATCATGATCCCAGGGTCCTGGAATCGAGTCCTGCGTCGGGCTCCCTGCTGAGTGGGGAGCCTGCTTCTCCCTCTGCCCCTTGCCCTGCTCATGCTCTCTCTCTTTCTCTCTCTCAAATAAATAAATAAAATCTTTAAAAAAAAAAAAAAAGACTTCTGCTATATGGGCCCAGGAACATTTGGTCCCCCACCAACATACCATACACAGGGCAATTCTTACTCTAACAGAGAACTAGTCAAATGCTCCAAGTAAGAAACATTAAATTTTCCTGCTACAGAGAAATAGTTTAACTTTTCTACTCACTTATAGCCCAACGACATCTACTGGGAGATAATTCTCCCTGGGGTCTCTCAAAATGCTGCATGCCTTGTGAAAAGAGGCACCAGCTGCCTTTGTTCTAGAAATAGCTTTTCAAGGATGTTTGTACAGAGAACAGCCTTGGAGAACAGAGATCCTGTCTCCCTCCAGAGCAAAGGGCAGGCGTGTTTCTCGTGCTGTGTATAAAGCATTGGGCTTTCTTAAGCTCGGGGTTCCTCTCTTGTAATGCAACTCACTGCACACAGAGGGGTCATCGGGCCTTCTTGGAATCGTCCTGTGGGGCTTGGGCCTCAAGGACCTGACACAGGAAAATGCTGCCAGTAGTGAGGTTCTGGGTCTCTGCCCCACGAACGTGGTGTCCTTTGCCAAGATCCGTTAAACGATGGCAGGCTAACTTGTTAAGCTTGCAAGTGGTGTGAAATCTCAGACCCTTCACAGTTCTTGACAACAGTAAGGGCACTATGACTGTTTTGAACGTTGCTAACCGCCATCTGTCAAGCACCTAGTGTGAGCGCACCAGACTCTCTTCTAGTAACGGACCATGTGATTTCATCAGGTTCTCACCAGATTGTTGTTTCCGAGAGAACACTGACAACGAGCATATTCTGACTTTTGTTCTAATATCCACCCCTCTCTGACCCAGCAAGGAAGTCCTCCCTCCCACTCACCTTAGGGGTGAGCCTATCCCCTTTGCGGATGATCAGCTTTTGAACTTTATTCTAAACTAAAGAGGCTGTGGGGCGCCTGGGTGGCTCAGTTGGTGAAGCGTCTGCCTTTGGCTCAGGTCATGATCCCAGGGTCCTGGGATGGAGTCCTGCATCGGGCTCCCTGCTCAGCGGGGAGCATGCTTCTCCCTCTCCCTCTGCTGCTCCCCCTGCTTGTGCTCTCTCTCTCTGACAAATAAATAAAATAAAATCTTTTAAAAAGATAATAAGGCCATAGTGAAAGACAGGCTCTCCTCCTCCAAATGTTAATGTGTGTTGAATTGATGCATATTTATCATGATGGACACCGGATATAACCAAAGCAGGGTCTGGAGTTCCCTGTGGTGCTGTAGATCGCCCTGTTAGTGCTGGACCGTGGGGAAGTCCTGGGGGATGGAGAGCTATAGCAGCTGATACTGGGAGCACTCAGTGGGCTCAGAGCAATAGCTACTTATCAACTGGTACCGAAGTATTTTACTATGCTAATAAGCGGTATATCACAGAGGGATGGCAAGACAGCCATCGGACCGAGAGGACCCCGAAAGCCGCCCTCCCTCGAGACTTTTCTCGATGAGTAGACTACACATTCCCTGTCCGTGGAAGCTAGCTTGGGTTTGGATCTCAGTTACCTGCAGTCAGAAGCATCCTCTGAAGCATGAAGTAACTAGTCCAGGAACTCAGAGCGTGTGAACGCCCACACTAGAATTGAAAGTCAGGTCCCTCTGGCTTCAATGCCCCCTGCTCTTTCCGCTGCACCATGGTGCTCCTAAGGATCAAATGCACATGAAAAAGTTATTTGCAAAACCATAAAGGCCATGTTCAAATTTTAGCCACTGAGACTAAGAACTCCCAGAAAAACAGAGCGGACACTGTTACCTTCCTGTCTCTCACTGAGAGTTCTCCCCACCCCTACGAGAAACATCTAGCTTAACAACAATACCATCATAGAGAGAGGAAAATATATTAAAATATATCTGATGTTTGGAGCTGACTAGTTATTATTTTCTTCATCTGACAGCTGAAGTCAAACCAGATGACCAGAAACCCGTTCCAGGAAAGGCCTCTCTCATTATCGCCATCTTGAGAGCTACACAGGAGCAAGTTCTGGATTCATCCCCGGAGTATTTTGAACACTGTCATCAGCATGTCCACTTTATCATAACACGTCCTAGATGCCTGCACAGGGAGAATTTGCTTCTTTTTCATCTCACGGTCATGCCAAAGTCCAAAAAGTAACCACTGTTCCAGGAAAAAGAAAAAACTAGAGCTCTTCATATTTCTTTGCCCAATCAGGAATCCATGTGAATGAAGACTATACATTTGCATCGAGTTTAATTAATGGCCTCTGACAGTGTTTTCTGGTAATCTAATCTATATGCCTTTAAAAAACAAATTGTTCATTTTTTTTGGTAGGTGACATCAAGTAAAAGTTTGCTTTCAAAATGAGAAAAACCTTGGCTATTGAAGTTTACCAACTTAGATTTGCTTTTTATATGTTACAGGAAAATAAAAATGACTGGCTGTGGTATAATTAGAGATACAACTCTGGAAAGTGAAGTGATGGGTAAATTCTTTCCTTCCTGACCATTTTACCACTCGGAGAATAAGGTCAGTTCATAAATGCAGGTGATATGCAGGTATCTCTTGGGTATGCCTAAATATTTGAACGTTTGGAATTACCGCTCCTTTAATTTTCAAACAGCATGCTTGGAATGACCATCCCAGGCTTCCCCAGATATTTCCAAGGCTTCTCAAAAGCTGACACATCTCCGGCCATCAATGGTTCAATTATTTCCTTCCACTGAATTCTTAATTTCTGTTTCACTCTCTCACCTGTGACAGACAGAGACCCTTCCCAAGAAACACTGCCTCATGCTGGCCATTAACAAACCCTCCAAGGCACCGCTAACAAAGTTATGTATCCGAGTTTACTGACCATCTCCACATTTTAGAATACAACGATGTCCACCACTACTTTCAACCTGTACTTTGAATATAACTCTTTCTGGAACCTAAGGCAAAAAAGTTAAACCCTTTGCAGGTGTGTCTAGCTTCCCAGCCTTTCTGCCTGCCTCAAGGTCCACCCTGCTCTCATTCGTGGGAGAGAACACCCTTTATAAATATTCCACCCTACTTTAAGAATATTCCACTCAGGGCGCCTGGGTGGCTCAGCTGTTAAGCGTCTGCCTTCGGCTCAGGTCATGATCCCAGGGTCCTGGGGTAGAGCCCCGCATCGGGCTCCTTACTCAGCAGGGAGCCTGCTTCTCCCTCTCCCTCTGCTGCTCCCCCTGTGTGTGCTCTCTCTATAATAAATAAATAAAAATCTTAAAAAAAAAAAGAATGTTCCACTCACTACCTATAGGACTACCTACAGGAGTCTGTTCCCCTCTGGGACTCATTAGACCTAACCTTCAGACACAAGAGCATATTTCCAAAGTCTGAGCTGTGGCGGAAGCAGTGATATAGTAGTTCACACCTACAACGGGATGTCTGTTGGCATGATAAATGCAGTCTATGTGGAAGTTTCTGGGCCTCAACCTAAGAGTGATTATAAAGTGTAAAGAAGCTCTATATGGTATCCTACAGCTGAGAGAGTTCTCAGAGGGGTAAAGACAAACATGAGAGGAGTTTGGACCTCATTGGAGAAGGTGTAGTTCAGCCCAGTTGATAGGAGAGAAGCTCACTGGTTTGCCCCAGCTGGAGCCGGCTTGTAGTCACTGGGTAAGCAGGAAGCAACTCTTTGGAGTTCCAGTGGTGGCAGGGGATCAGCAACTGGTGGTGTGGGTGCGCAGAGAGAGTGAGACCTCGATGGCAGCCCTCCAGCCCGAGGGTGAGCTGGGGTTGGGAGGTCTGCAGAGCGAGTTAGGGTGCCAGTGTGGGCAGGAGGCCCTGGAGGGGCTCGTTTCCATATTGAGAGGCAGGAAGCTCAATACCTACATTTCTGGGCGTCTGTCTGAGATAATTTTCCCTTTGCCTGAAAAACTTCGTTTAGCATTTCTTAGTTCAGGTCTGTGGGTGACAGATTTTTCTGAGTTGATTTATCTGGAAATTACAATTTTGCCCTCATTGTTGAAGAATATGCTCGCCTGTATAGATTTCTAGGTTGGCAACTGTTTTCTTTTTTTAAGATTTTTATTTATTTATTTCAGAGAGAGAGAATGAGAGAGAGAGAGCACATGAGATGGGGGAGGGTCAGAGGGAGAAGCAGACTCCCTGCCGAGCAGGGAGCCCGATGCGGGACTCGATCCCGGGACTCCAGGATCATGACCTGAGCCGAAGGCAGTCGCTTAACCAACTGAGCCACCCAGGCGCCCCTGGCAACTGTTTTCTTGTAGTACTTTAAAGACGCATCTTCCGACTTCCAACGTATCTCTTGGGAACCAATTTGTCATTCTTCTTCTTGTTCTTCTGAAGGTAGTGCCTATTTTTCTAGCTTCCTTTTCTCCCCTTTTCCTTCTTTCTTTCTCCTCCTTCTGTTTTTAAAGATTCCCCTTTGTCATTTTAAGCAGCACGACTATAATGGGCCCAACTGTGGTTTCCTTTGTAGGTATCCCATCTGGGGATTGGAGAGCCTATTGAATTTGTGGCTGAATGTATTTTATTACTTTTGGAAAATTCCTAGCCATTATCTCTGCAAACACCCCATTTCTTCTCTGCCTTGCGCTCATCTTACGGGTCCAACCGCACTCACATTAGGCCTTTTCCCCATACTGCATCTGTACCTTCATCATGTGCCATGTGTTCAGTTGATTTTCTTAAACATATTAATTACACTTAACACAGAGTTTGTGCCTCATAATTTCAATAACTGGGTCATCCGTGGGTCTCTTTCTGTTGTCTGTTTTTTCTCCTTTTGGTCTTGTTACTTGATACACTTGGAATAATTTTTTAAATTAAATGCTGGGCATTGGGTCTAAAAAATCGTGGAGGCTTTGGAAGACATCATATTCCTCCAGAGAAAGATTTACAGTATTCTCTACGGCGGGTAGTAGGTTAGGCTTTGGGAAAACAAAAGTGAATGAAGCAGATAAAATCCCTGTCTTCATGGAGTTTACATCCAGTGCGGGCACTACACGACAACAAATGAATAAATAATAAAGCAAACAGTGATAATGGATATCAAGTAAATCAAGTAAGGGGGTAGAGGTTAAAGGGTGGTGCATTTAGATAGAATCATCAGAGGCAATGTTTGAGCTAAGGCTGAATAAAAGTGAGGGAGAGAGACATGGAAATATTTAGGGAAAAGGTGGTCCAGGCAGAGAGAAAAACAAACACAAAGGCCCTAAGGCAGTGAAGTGTTTGACTTGGTAAAGGAATGGCTACCATGGAGTGATGAGTGGGGACAGTGGCAGACGTGAGCAGGGGCTGTATACAAGACCCCGGAGCCTAGAGGAAGGACTGGATTTTATTCTGTGTGGGATGGATAGCCGTGGAGGGTTTGGGGGAAAGGGCTGACGTAATTGGATTTCGATTTAAAAGGATCATTGTGCCTGACGTGTTTGGAACAGACAGAAGTAGCCGAGCAAGGGAGGAGAGTCACTAGCGGGAGAGTTAGGGGACAGAAGTGTAAGCATCTGCACCATAGCTGGTGGTGGCTTGGTCTGGAGAGGGAGTGGTGGATGTCAGGAGGAGCAGTTGAACTTGGGACATATTTTTGAAGACAGACGCCATGGACGCCAAGGACGGCTTTGGTAGAGGGTCTGCAGAGGTGGACTCCCTGCCCCTGGCACCAGCCCATCCAAAATAAATATTCACTTGTGCAATTAGTTCTATAGTCTTTTTCTTTAAGAGAACCCTCCCTGTCCACCAATGCGTGAGATTCATTCCCACAAAACCAGACCTGTCCCTGGGGTCTGAGAGAAAAACAAAATGAAAGGTGCTGGCTCCTAGGTTTGGGCCAGAGTGACAGGAGGGATGGGAGGGTCATTTGTGAGCCACAGGACCCTGGGAAAAGAACAGTTAGGAGGGGATCTAGAATGTTATTCTGGACATACTCGGTGAAGTCTACATGACTCTCACTGGTACTCAAGACCTCATCCTACTCACAGAGGCCTCTCCCACAGCAACCTGGGCTTCTGTTGGCGAAAATGTTCAGGTGACAATGTCTTTTCCTGCTCTTACTCTTTTTTTTAAAATTATTCTTCTGTTTTGGAAATCTTACACACTCTTCAAGGTTTACTTCAAACAAAAGCTTTTCCAGAAGAGTTGACTTCCTCCTCATGTTGCAGGGATGGAAAAATGGAAGCCCACAGCAGGCCATGGGTGATTTTTTTTTTCCAATTAAACGTGGATGTTTTAGACAGAGCAAGCATCCTCCTGTTTGCCTGCTCATCCCTCCTGCCTTGGTCACAGCCACACATTTGTGTGACCTGCGTTGGTCCTGGAGCCATCTGAGTTTGTGATGCGTGACCTCCTCAAATCACCTCGCATGTGTCTCCTGCTTAGTAGTTACCCACTGGGTACTTTATAAATATCTCATAAGCCAACGGAAGGCAAAAATGCTGCATTTTCCACACACATACACTCGCCACCAACAGCAATTTCGCCAAGGCCTGTTTTATATTTTCATCATATTCTGCTGTTCTTATGCTTTTCTTATTATTTTCCTCTTTCGTTCTTTTTCCCCTGTGGCTACATTTTTTTCCCCCTGATGGAATATTTAAGGCTGGTGGGAAAGGAGGCAAAGGTAGAGGAAAAGACCTGTTACCCAACCTGACTGCTGATTTTATCTGACCTGATTTGAAACTGCTCTCTGAGTTTATTTTGTGACGGAGCTAACAGTTCCTACTCATGCCACTGAGAATAGAAGGTAAACTTTATCTTTTATGAGGCTGGGCTATGTGAAATAGGTCAGTTTATTTTACATTAGAAATGAAGACGAATGGGGCGCCTGGGTGGCTCAGTTGTTAAGTGTCTGCCTTCGGCTCAGGTCATGATCCCCAGGGTCCTGAGATCGAGCCCCGCATCGGGCTCCCTGCTCGGCGGGAAGCCTGCTTCTCCCTCTCCCACTCCCCCTGCTTGTGTTCCCTCTCTCGCTGTCTCTCTCTCTGGCAAATAAATAAATAAAATCTTTAAAAAAAAAAAAGAAATGAAGACGAATGAAATAAATATTCCAATCGTGAAGTCTCTGAACAGTTTTTATGAGTACAGTCTACTCCTGGGGCGCCCGGCTGGTTCCGTCCGAGGAGCACGCAACTCTTGATCTCGGGGTCATGAGTACGAGCCCCACGTTTAGGTGTAGAGATTACTTAAAAGTAAAATCTTTAAAAAAATAAAAAATAATAAAATCCATTCCCAAGTTTACCTCTTAGGTCAGCCCTTGAGGGGGGACAAGAATGAAGTCAATCCACCCTTTATCAGAATAATGTCTTTGAACCTATTTGCAGCGGACAAATACAAGTAGGCGGTGAAGTCCATGGGTGGCTTTCACAGAGAAGGGCTTGGCGAAGCCTGATGATTCAGTGTTTGTTTGATTTAGCAGTTGGAATACATACCCTTGCCAGTTTGTTTTGTTCCCACTTAATTCCCAACTTCCCATTTCCTTTCTAATGAAAAATCAAGTCTGAAACATGGCTCACCAAACTGCCTTTGGCGTGTCAAAATCTCATAATGTACCCTGATTGATGAAGCCCCTTGAATGCTGGCTATTTGCTAAGTTACCTCTGGGAATTGGTCAGGGGGGAGAAGTGAGGGAGGAAAATAGGCACAGGAATATTAACTGACAGGACAGACCCTTTCTTTTCAGCATGTTCTAGAACCAGAGTGAGGCTGTAACAATGATGCTTTGATTTTCCTCTGGTCTCTTTTTGGAGATTTCTTTTCAGACATTCTCTCTGAGGAAGTGTTTTGAGGTGTCCGGATGAAAAGCATTATGTAAACTCAAGGTGTCCAGCTCATCTCTGGTCTGTGCCTCAGGGAGAAGGAGGGTTATTCTGTAGGCTTCACAGACAAGAGAAGAGGAGCCTCCTAACCCTACCTACCCCGCCCACATAGCTGACTGGGGGCGGGGGGATGGCTGCCCTGTCACATAGTCTCTGGGCTCTCGGCTGCTTGCAGCCACGGCCAAGTGCACGGAAGGCGCCATCTAGCTCTGTCCAGTAGCTCTGATACCTGTAACTTCGTCAGAAGACTCACGGGTCTGTCTATATGTTTCTCCAGAGCTCTTATTCCAGGCACTGAAGGTAGATACATGGAAGGAATCTTTTCATGGCCAAATGACAATATAGTAAGCAGTGACAAAGCCATTACTCATATTTAACCTCGTGCAGAATGGAGGGAGCCTCTTCCCTGCTCCAAGGGCCGCCATCTTGGTCAGGAAGAAGGCGGCAGGTAGGGTGCTTCTCCATGAGAGTCACCTGGTTCTCCTCCCTGAGGTGTGGGGAACCCACCACAGCCACCAAGGCACAGGGCACCCCCAAGATGCTGTCGATGGGGAAAACACCTGCCCCTCCCAGTGAAGACCTAAAGAGCCCAATGATGGGGTCAGGGCCCAAGCGTGAAGCTGCTTATAATGCCAATTTCTGTTCACACTGGGCTAGGATGCTTCCCAGCACAATGCCTGACATTTCCAAGGGGGAGTCATGAGGACTGAGGGAGGGTTTTCTCATCTTTGCACACAAGAGGTTGCACTTCCTTCCGCATTTCTTCCTTCCCAAAGTTAAAAAAAAAAAATGTGTGTGTCTACACACCATACGTACATGCACACACATACATATTGAAATATATAGTCTATATTGGACATTGAACAGAGATGTTACATATATTAAACACAATACGTATTGTACAATATATATCTTCTACACATACAGACACGTGCATCCGTGTGTGTATT
This sequence comes from Halichoerus grypus, assembly GCF_964656455.1. Classification (NCBI taxonomy): domain Eukaryota; kingdom Metazoa; phylum Chordata; class Mammalia; order Carnivora; family Phocidae; genus Halichoerus; species Halichoerus grypus. Next base: position 140,999,433 of record NC_135713.1, on the reverse strand, counting down.
CAGAAGACCTTGATTTGCATTCCTGTCCACGGTCAGACATGTGCTTAACCTTCTTTTCTTCAACAGACAGTAGGGTAACCAAATCAAACAAGACGATGATACATCAAGATCCAGCTCAGCCCCTCGCAACTGTAATTCTGTTGGGAGAATTACTCCTTACCACCCTAAGACGTGCATCATATGCAATGAATGAACTCTGCTCTGTGCATACACCCCGGTGCTAGTGATGGCTTATCTGGTCTACGCATCTGGAATGGTCCGTGCCACTCTGAGCACCACCCGTTCCTGTCCTCTCCCAAAAGACTGGGCCCTGGAGAGGGATGAGCTGCTTCTTCCCTGCTTAGAGAGTGGAAGTGGACAGCAGGGTGGGAAAGAGGCAACAGAAAGAATACGTCCCCTCTGCACTGCTGGAGTTGTCTTGGCACGTTCTTCCCCTAACACCCCCAACCCCCGGGGGGGGGCTGTGGGAAGACTCTCCACTCAGACAGTAAGGCACCAGCATGGAGGGGCATCTGTAACATCTGAAAGTGCATTCTGGAAGCATTCCAGTCGGGCTAAGAGTAAAGTATGTCAGATTCGCTGGCTCGCCTAGGGAGAGACTTAAAACCATCCATTTATACGGCAACATAAAACATACTTCACTTGATAACAGGAGCAAACACTGTCTGTGCAGTCAAAACAATCGAATAATAAAGATCCGAAGAACGGCTTTAAACGCCGATGTATTATTAATGCTTCAACGGAGTGACGTTTTCCGTGTTTTATGCCCCGGACTCTTGGCAGCCGGGCCTGGCAGTTGGGCGGACGGAACTAATGCTCACCCTCAGTAAAAAGCTCCTTGCTTCAACATGCATTATGCAGCTACCATGTGCCAAGCGCTATAGGTTAAATGGCTTCATATAAATAACGGCAGCTTAAAAATAATTAGGATGGTAATAAGAACCCTCATAGTTGTTCGCCACTCAGAGCTTTTGCTTGTCATGCATGTAGAGCTTTTGGCTCACTCGCTCAGCCAAATGGGATTCACTTTGGCCTCCTGGTGGGGAGGGGGGGCGGTACAGGAACCAAAAAGGATCCACAATACCCTAGACCCCAGACCCCTGAGGCTCCAGAAGAACAAGACACTTTCCTGGTCAAGTATGGAAGAGCTCCAGCAAGAATAGATTTTTAAAATTTTTAATTAATTAATTTTTAAAGATTTTATTTATTTGAGAGAAGCACAAATGGTGGGGAGGGGCAGAGATGGAGGGAGAAGCAGACTCCCTGCCAAGCAGGGGGCCCAACCGACCTGGGGCTCGATCCCAGGACCCTGAGATCACCACCTGAGCTGAAGGCAGACGCTTAATCCACTGAGCCACCCAGGCGCCCCACAACAGATTTTTTTTTTTTTTAAAAAGCTAGAGCCGGAAACTTTGTGAAACCAAGAGAGGTCCTTCTGTCAGGTACTTGCTATCAAGAGCGCAGGCAGCCCTAAGCAATAAGGTCCAAATGATAAATAAGAAAAATGGTCTTTCAGAGTCCGAGGTCTGGGAGAGCAGAGACAAAGTACACTTTTCTGCCTCCCTGAAGGACAGCCACAAGAAAGGATTGCTTTGTGGGAAGGTAAACAGACTCCTATTTGGGCAACCACTGTGTTAAATCAAGTTGTGTTTAGACATCGTTAGTTTTAACCGCCAAAATCAAATTGAGGAACACTGTCCCAGTCCTTTATGGTGTTCTCTTGTCTCGTCTTGTGCATCTCAGGGAAAGGCCCGCAGCTCAGCAGTGCATTTATTATCTTTTTTGTTTATTTATTTATTTTTTTAAACATTTGATTCCAAAGCTTTGCTAGCTAGGATGCTGCTAATCATTTTCTCGGCTTGGTAGATTTTCACAAGAATTTAAAAAAAGAAAGAAAGAAAGAAAGAAAAGTCACTCCCTGGGAAAGAACTTTTCCTTTGGATTCTAAAACTCTCAGAGAAGTCCCAAATTGCACTGCATTATTCGCCACAAAGCAGAGATGAGGACCCTGGGTCAAGGGGGCGACGGAGCCTCTCCCATGAGAAGCTGATGCCTCCCTTTAGAAACCACTCGGCTGCATATTCTGTGTATGATTCCAGGGGCAACAGATCTTGTCCCTTAAGGATGGGCACTCTGCTCTTTAAAAACCAGACTGCTTGAATGTTTTCTGTTATCCTCTGGATAGTACCTATCCCCTGAAGGAGGGTGCGGCCGACTGCATTTTCCAGAGATGACCACAAAAATGTCTCTGGCGGTGGCAACCGGACGTTAGCTCTCCCACTTCAAGGACTAGAGGTCATGCCTCCTTTCCCCCACTGCCCTTGCGCTGGGGCAGGCCCTGTGACCTCTCTGACCCATGGCACACTGAAGTGGACCCTGTGGTCCTTAAGTGCCCCCTTCCTGCCTCTTGGAACCCAGCTACTATCTGTGCCCAATCTGTGGCCTGTGTGTTGTGAAAGGCCCCGAGCCACATGGCTGGGCCTGGAGGTTGGGACATCATGAGGAAAGAGAGAGAAGAGAGAGAAGACAAGGAGCCAGACAGGTCAGGGAAGGAACCATGCCAGGTGACCAGCTTCCAGATGATTCCAGCCAGCCACTACCGAACGGCAACTGCGTAAGACACCTGTCAACCCCCGGAACCAGGATAATAAAAAATTGCTGTTCTAAGCTACTAATATTTGGGGGTGGCTTGGTAGATGCAGCCATAGATATCTGGGATAGACAGGTAATTTTCCGATCCAGGGATCCCTTAAAGTGGAGTGGATGAGGTCAGACTTAAAAAAAAATGAAATGAAATGAAAAAAAAGAACGAATTTATGATAACGACTCCCATATCAGCTGGAGTTCTTTTTTTTTTTTTAAAGATCTTATTTATTTATTTGCCAGAGAGAGACACAGTGAGAGAGGGAACACAAGCAGGGGGAGTGGGAGAGGGAGAAGCAGGCTTCCTGCTGAACAGGGAGCCCAATGTGTGGCTCAAACCCAGGACCCTGGGATCATGACCTGAGCCGAAGGCAGACACTTAACGACTGAGCCACCCAGGCGCCCCAGGAGTTCTTTATAACAAGCCGCAGAAGCTCATTCCAGTAGAGTTAAGCAAACAAGCTTTTGGGAAGGAGAGTGGGTAACTCGTGAATCATAGGAAGACCGACAGATGCTAGATCCAGGCGAGGCAGGAAGGAAGCACAGCAGAGCTATGGCCTGAAACCACGCTGGGGAGGAAAGCATGGACACCAGTACCACAGAAATGACAGACGGTTCCTGGCCCTCAGATTTAGTGTCACTAGCTCCCATGGCTGAGTCTTGGCATGGGTGGCCCTGGGGGGCAGAGCAGATGCACAGACCTCTGCCCTTGCTGCAAGGGGTGGGGGTGGGCAAATGGGTATCCAGCATTTCCAGACTCTGTATTGAGAGGTAATCTTTGTCCCCATGGAAGTTCTAAGGGCGACGATGAGTCCTCCAAGGACAGAAGTTTAGAAGCTGGGAGATCAAGGTGAGTCTACCACTGCTACCAAGAATCAAAATATGCGTATGGGGGGGTATACATATGTATGCATGTGTGTATATGTGTACATGTGCGTATGTGTGTGTATATATGTATGTATATATATGCATATATCTGTGTATATGTGTGAACGCTTCACGTGTATGTGTGTATACAGGTATGTGTATACATGTGTATATGTGTGAATGCATTATGTGTATGTGTGTACATATATGCATATGTATCCATATGTGTATATGTGTGAATGCATTATATGTATGTGTGTATACATATGTGTATATTGTGCACGTGTGTATACACATACATACATATGTATTTTTTTGCATCATGCAATTTCTGCTTCACTACAATATTTGTCTTTCTGATCAACCTAGCATTCTACACAATTCACACTAAAATGAGCATTCACCCTTAAACCAGCAGGGCTTCTGGGAAAATAATAGTAGGAGCGTACCTCTTAAAATCTATAAAAATTTGTAGCCAGGGCATCAACAAAATAATCATCTTAATAAAAACATGAGTACAGTAAAAAAAAAAATCACATTCCTAACAAAGAGATGCTACACTAAACCTTAAATTTTTACTTAAAAAAATTAGGAAGTGAATGCATCTTGATTGGAGGGGTGTAAAAAGGAAAGTGGGGTTGCTGAGTTATGGTGGTAACAGCAACACACCCCAAGATTGGGGGAAACCATGCCGTGAATACTTTCCGAGAGCAGTGGGTTGAACTGAGCCAAAAAAAAAAAATAACAGGCAGTACTGTGCTCCTTACACTTGCCATATTCAAGCTGCATAGACGTACCCCGTGGTCAGCTGCTGCTACTCAAGGGGGAAGCATTAGCAGGCTGGGGAAGCTCATCAGGACCTCCATGTAATACTGCCATTATTCCACGATTTGACAATCACGTATGAGCTAAGTCATGCTTACAGAAGCATGAGTGCAGCAGAACAGAATGTTCTGTGCATGTGTGTGCATGTATGTGTGCACATGCATGTATCAGTTCGGATAACCTTTGTAAGCTAGGTGTTATTCTCATTTCATAAACGAAGACATGGAGGCTCACAGAATAACAAGTCTGATCTAGTTCAAACAGATGTAAGTGTTCAGCTGAGATTTGAAACTTGTACTGTTAGGTTTTCAGATCAATGCTCTTTACATTTACGAGGAAACCAGCTTCTGCCTTTATTTTATTAGTATTTTAAATTCCAATAGAGTTAACTGACAGTGTTATATGAGGTTCTGGTGTGTAGTATAGTGATTCAACATTTCTATACATTACTCAGTGCTCACCATCCTAAGTGTGCTCTTAATCCCCATCATCTGTTTCACCCATCCCCCACCGGCCTCCCCTTTGGTAACCACCAATTTGTTCTCTATACTTAAGAGTCTATTCCTTGGTTTGGCTCTCTTTTTTTTTTTTTTCCTTGCTCATTTTGTTTCTTAAAGGCCACATATGAGAGAAATCATATGGCATTTGTCTTTCTCTGACTGGATTATTTCACTTAGCATTATACCCTCTAGCTCCATCCATGTTGTTGCAAATGGCAAGATTTCATTCTTTCTTATGGCTGAATAATATTCTGTTGTATATACATACCACCTCTTCTCTATCCATTCGTCAGCTGATGGACACTTGGGCTGCTTCCATAATTTGGCTATTGTAAATAATGTTGCTATAAGCATAGGGGTGCATTTGAATTAGTGTTTTTGTATTTTGTGGGTAAATACCCAGTAGTGCAATTACTGGATCTTGTTAACTTTTTGAGGAACCTCCATACTGTTTCCCACAGTAGCTGCACCAGTTTGCATTCCCACCAATGGTGCATGAGGGTTCCTTTTTCTCCACATCCTCACCAACACCCATTGTTTCTTGTATTGTTAATTTTAGCCATTCTGACAGGTGTGAGGTGATATCTCATTGTAGTTTTGATTTGCATTTCCCTGATGGTAAGTGATGTTGGTCATCTTTTCATGTGACCATTGGCCATCTGGATGTCTTCTTTGGGGAAATGTCTGTTCATGTCTTCTGCCCATTTTTAATTGGATTCAATGTTTTTTGGAGGTGTTGTTTCAGTTCTTTATATATTTTGGATATTAACCCTTTATCAGATATATCTTTTGCAAATGTCTTCTCCCATTCAGTAGGCTGCCTGTTAGTTTTGTAGATTGTTTCCTTCACTGTGCAGAAGCTTTTTGTTTAGACATAGTCCCAATAGTTTATTTTTGCTTTTATTTCCCTTGCCTCAGGAGACATACCTAGAAAAATGTTGCTATGGTTGATGTTAAAGAAATTACTGCCTGTGCTTTCTTCTAGGATTTTTATGATTTCAGGCCTCACATTTAGGTCCTTAATCCATTTTGAATTTATTTTTGTGTCTGATGCAAGAAAGCGGTCCAGTTTCCTTCTTTTGCATGTAGCTGTCCAGTTTTCCCAACATCATTTGTTGAAAAGACTTTCTTCCATTGGATATTCTTTCCTCCTTTGTCAAAGATTAATTGACCATATAATGGTGGGTTTATTTCCGGGTTTTCTATTATGTTCCATTGATCTGTGTGTCTATTTTTGTACCGGTACCATACTGTTTTGATGACCACAGTTTTGTGATATAACTTGAAGTCCAGAATTGTGATGGTTTTGGTTTTCTTTTTCAAAATTGCCTTGGCTATTCAGGGTCTTTTGTGGTTCCATATGAATTTTAGGATTTTTTGTTCTACTTTGGTGAAAACTGTTATTGGCATTTTGATCAGGATTGCATTAAATCCATAGAACAGCTTCCCCTTTCAGAATTTAGACCTAGATCTCCAAGTTGGTAAGCAGTCATGACCCTTGGGAGACTGGATTTGAACAGTCAGCAGTGTCTTTCAAACTAAAGATTGTTCAAGTTGATTTTTCCCCAAGATGGAGACTTGGGTCCTTGGATCCACTAGCAATGCAGCCTCAGCTGTTCCGAGCTGCCTCCAGAAGTCCATGAAACTGGCAGGTGACTTTCCTTTTTTCCTGCTCTCATTCCGGAGCTAGCACTCAGGTGATGGATTTAGAAGTACAAGGATATTTTCCAAGGGGAGTTTTCTTTTTGCACAGTATGATATTTTCCCTTGCAGAACAAAGATTTCTCACTTCTCACAGAGATCAAAGGGAGAGAAAATGTTTCCAATGTAACACAGATGTCTGCTAATTTCTTCTCCTGTTTCTAACTTTTGCATAAATCCAACCCGCTGAAGAACTGAAAATGCCTGACCTGGGGACCTGCCACGGAGTGGATGAAGTTCCATCTCCCAGGGCAATGAATTCCGCCAAATACCATGCAGCCAAATACTGTGCAGCTGATAAAACTCCAAGGATGCAGTTCATCCAATCAAGAATGAGAGGTGAAAAAGACACAAGCTGGCAACCAGATTCCGAATCCTTTGAGAACATTAATCTCCCGGCCAGGTCTGCACTTCAAGAGAACGGTTAACCTATACTTCCTAGCAATAGCTATAAGCAGAGATGTTCATAGGAGGGGATGTGGGAAGTTACCACTGGATAAACCCCACCACTTAGCAAATAGGAGTGATGAATCATTCAGTGCATTACTTCTTCACTGAACAAGCCTCAGAATTGATACACCTTCTCAACACCTAACTTGGTGGCTCTTAGAGCTGCAGTTCTCATGGTGATCACCCCGAGGGCTTGTTAAAACAAGATCGTGGCCCCACCCCCACAATCTTGGGGTGATCTGTGGACATTTGTGTCTGTGGGTCTGGGGTACACCTGGAGAATTTGCATTTCTAAAAGTTCCCAGGTGATGCTCTGAAGACTATTGTCCTAGAGAAAGCCTGGGCGCCAGGAAGAATCCAGCCTCATTTTGTTCCAAGTGGCAACTGCAATGTTATTATTTTTTTAAACTTCTTAGAAATCAGGGGATTTTTCAAAGAAATTATATTTTTCAAACGTCATCCATATTTCTTTGAATGCGAGCCGTCTTTGCCCTAAAGTTCTTTTGGTTTTGATTATTTCGACAGAGGGAGAAAGAACAAATCTATTTCCGGAGACTCAAAAAAACCCTTTTTATGAAGTGTGTGCTAATAGGTTTAACATGTTTTCAATTGTATGTATTTCACAGAGCAAATTGTTATACTGGTGCACACTGATATTTGTGTATATAAAATCACGAATAAAAGCATCTCATAAGAACTCTAAAAAGTACTTTTGCTTTATCCTTTTTTTCCTCAAGTATTTTATTTTATTTTTTTTAAGATTTTATTTACTTATTTGACAGAGACATAGCAAGAGAAGGAACACAAGCAGGGGGAGTGGGAGAGGGAGAAGCAGGCTTCCCGCGGTGCAGGGAGCCTGATGCCAGGACCCTGGGATCATGACCTGAGCCGAAGGCAGACGCTTAATGACTGAGCCACCCAGACGCCCCAGTATTTTATTTTTTTTAAGATTTATTTGAGAGAGACAGAGAAAGAGCGAGAGTGCACACATGAGCAGGGGGAGGGGCAGAGGGAGAGAGAAAGACTCTCAAGCACCCCGCAGAGCAGGGAGCCTGACGTGGGGCTCTATCTCAGGACCCTGAGATCATGACCTGAGCCAAAATCAAGAGTCAGATGCTTACCGACTGAGCCACGCAGGTGCCCTTCAAATATTTTAACGAAAGTATCAGGCATCTTATCATTTCACCCCATAAACTTCAGCATACATCTTCAAAAACTATGGACATTTTCTTACTGCAGTGCCAATATCATAACCAACAAAATTAAGGATAATTCCTTGGTATTGTGCAGTCCATATACACGATTTCCTAATTACCTCAATTCCTGCCCCCAACACACACACACACACACACACACACACACACTGTTGTAATTAGGATCCAAATAAGGGCCATATATTGCATTTGCTTATTATGTCCCTGAAGCATCTTTTGATATGGAGCAGATCCTTCTCCCTCATATTTTTCTTCTTCTCCTTCTCTTCCTTCTTTTTCTCACTTTTAAATCCCAGTGATGCATTGAAAAAAAAAAAAAAAAACAAGGCCAAGTGTCTCAAAGAACGATCCAGTACCTGCTTCCTGGTAGGATCATCTAACTCTGTTCCTCTACCTATGTATTTTCTATAAAGTGGAAATCAGACTCTTAGGACTGATTCAACTTAGGTTAAAATTTGGGGGCAAGAGGGGCTGGGTGACTCAGTTGGTGGGTGAAGTGCCTGGTACTCTTCATGAGTTCAGGTCATGATCCCAGGGTCCTGGGATTGAGTCCTGCATCAGGCTCCCTTGCTCAGTAGGGAGCCTGCTTCTCCCTCTGCCTCTGCCCCGCCCCCTGCTCATAATCTCTCTCTCAAATAAATAAAATCTTTAAAATATTTGGGGGGCAAGAACACCTGCCAAGTGATGCTATGGATTGCCTGGTGCACCACACCAGGAGACACAAGTCCAACCGTCCTGCTCTAAAAAATGCTGAGCTTCCTCACGTAGGGCCTGATGGGTTCAAGTGGGGCCATCTTGATCCTTTCTCCGTGAAACCTCCCATCGACGTTTTGTTTGGTTTCCTCCACTGATGACCATTCAGGCGGGCTGCATAGATACCCAAGGGCTGAAAGCGGAGTTTCTTTCAGGGCTGCCTGTCACCGCTGTCCTCTCTGTCCTCTTCCTTGCCTCAGCGGTGTGCACTGGACAGCACTCAGCTCAGGGCGGTGGGGTTGCTCCCATTTGGAAGGTGACTTTCCAGCTCATTCTAACTTCCCCACAGGCGCTGCTCTAAATGTTCCAAGATGGTGGGCAGTGTCCATGGAGGGAGAATGTTTAAGCTTGGAATGGGATCTCACAGTATTTACTAGAACAGTGGAAACTGGGAGAGGTCCCTGTGGCTGTCTGTTGACTGCATGTGCTTTGCATGCCAAGAAAGTATTTCTGTGCGGAGACTCTCACAGCCACATTCTCGTACAATTAGGCACAGTATTTCATGTTTCTCAGGGAGTACTTGGAGAGTCGACACTTCCCTCTCCAAGGCCATTTCCTCAACAATAAATGGGCTAGTATTTCTGTTGTTATTTTTATTTTATGAAATTCCAGAATACTTTCTGTCAATGTATCAATTTTATGTCACGGTGTTAATTCTCATCCTTTAAAAATATATATATGTAGTTTCTCTAGGGATTGCTCTGACTGTAATTGACCTGCAAAGATAATCTGACAAATCATCAAAGGTTTCTAGAAGCACCCCTCTTGCTCAGAGTGTTTTTTTTTTTTCATTTGTGGGTCGCTACACCTCTTTCTGGAGGACAGAATTGGGTGTACAGAGAGATGGTCAGGCCAAAGACTGAGTAGAGGAAATGCATCTTGGCCGTGACCTTCGGCCCTCCCCTGCTTCCCCCCTCACCTCTTCCTCCAACATGAAATGCTTCTTCGCTGCTTTTACTGTTGCTCTCAATTTTCTGCTCTTAACACCAAGGCAGAGGACTGGATCTTCTTCTTGTTGTTGTTGTTTTTCTTTCCATCGGCACTGCAGACATGGAAACAGCGTAGTTCCCAGCAAGCCAACGGGGCACAAAAATAGTGTCGTCCAGATGAGTGGGTGACGGTTGCCTGGATGGAGTGATGTGTGGGAGGCTTGTCACAAGGAAAATACTATCCTGCAGAGCAGGAGTCGATCTGCAAGCAGAGAGAATGAGGCAGGGAAGCCCTTGTCATTTTAGATGGACTGGACCATTTAGATGGTCTCTGGGTCCAAGGGCATTCATTGTCTCCTCAATGTCTTCTTCCTTTTTCTATTCTTTTTTTCTTTACTGAGGTCTAACTGACAGTGAAATCGGGTCATTTGCGACAACATGGATGGACCTAGAGTGTGTCACGCTAAGGGACATAAGTCAGACAGAGAACAACGAATACCGCATGATGGCGCTTATATGTGGAATCTAAAAAACCAACAAAATAAAACAGAACTCACAGATGCAGAGACCAGACTAGTGGCTGCCAGAGAGGAGGGGGTGAGTGAAATGAGAGAAGGCAGTCAAGAGGCATGTAAAAACCTTCTGTTCCGTGTCCCCTCCTCCCCTTGCAAAGAGCCTGAACCTGCCAACTCAGTAGGTATGGCCTCAGCCTAGGATGGTGGCGGGAAAGAGGGGGGTGGGCTGTTGGGAGGAGAAGACCTTGCTTTCAGGATCTGGGACCCGCAGCCTCAGCCTCCTGCCTGGGGCTCTTGTTGAAGGGCTGACTTCCCCCTTAACTGGGCTGTTGTTCTCCTGGGCCTTGGGAGGATCAGGCTGGACCCAAAGCATGCTGGAAGGCCCACCCCATCCTCTTCATGCCTGGGCTGAGGGCCACTGAGTCCTTAGAGATGTTCAGTGGCTCTTTCTCCCCAGGAACAGCCGCCATCCCTTTACACAAGACCTGACAGGCCACTCTACCTTTGGGGGACACTGGAGCATACAAGCTCAAGAGCCTAGAGAAGGAGGTGGGAGCCTGGGGTCAGGCTACAGGCAGCGAGAGCGGTTTCCTTCCCCCAGCCTGTCGTGCAGGGCAGTGGCACAGGGGGCCCGTGCTCTGGAGAAGCAGGGACACTGGGCTCCCTGCCAAGGCCCCTGATGCTCCAATCTTTCTCTACTCACTTCGGACTCCTTTCTTTCCTGCCCCTGTTTTGGCTACTTTTGCCCTTCCTTGTTCCACGAAAGACACAAATCTCCTCCAAGGAGTACTGATGCTTCCAGCCTCCCCAGACAGCCCCCCAAAACTGAGCATCCTCCATGAGGGGCAGGGAGAGACCCTCCACCTACTCAGTGACTTCCTTGGGACAGGAATGGGCCTCGGGTCCATCTGATCAGCCTGGAGCCCAGAGGACACCAAGGAGCTGGTTGGACCTGCATTTGGAGTTGCAAGGGGCACCTGACCCAGAGCTTGCAGCCCGAAGGCCAAGTGCACCCTGAGTTGGGAGGGCCGCTGATAACCACGCCAGGGCCCGCCTCACCAGAGGCAATGGATTTGTTGCTATGGCGAAGGTGAACTGTCTTTTTAAAAGGTCTACGAATTGTTATATGAACCTAGCAAGAAATGTCAGGCCGTTTGCTGTTGACCAAGTTTTCCTCTGTCTGCCCCGAAACCTGAAAGGAGATAAGAGACCCCAGCATTTTCTACAGCTTATTTGACATAAATCATTACGTGCAACCTGCTTTCAAGTAGCAGCTACAAGATTCTCTGCAGGCACAGGACTGGAGTGTCGGCTCCGAACAGAGACGGGGAGCTCTAGGCAAGGACCGCAGATACTGTGCCGTGTCTAAATGGGTGGACTGCTTACTATTAAAATGTTTAATTTGGGGGCGCCTGGGTGGCTCAGTCGTTAAGCGTCTGCCTTCGGCTCAGGCATGATCCCAGGGTCCTGGGATCGAGCTCCGCATCGGGCTCCCTGCTCAGCCGGGAGCCTGCTTCTCCCTCTGCCTGCCACTCCCCCTGCTTGTGCTCTCTCTCTCTGTCAAATAAATAAAATCTTTAAAAAAATGTTTAATTTTAATTTTCTTTTAAAAAAGATATATATAGTTTTATATATATAAAAAGTTCTAAATATATAAAAAAGATGATTGATATTATATATATATATATATAGTCCCCTAAGGCAGTCCTAGACTGTTTTAATATCCAATTTGTAAGAAGTAAAATTTCCACTAGACTTTAGACTGCTCCCACCATGGTTAGGGACACATGGGAAGCAGGGATGGGCAGCATGGTAATAGGCTGGAAACTTTTTTTTTTTTTTGAAGATTTTATTTTTTTATTTGAGAGAGAGAATGAGATATAGAGAGAGAGAGCTGAGAGGGGGGAGGGTCAGAGGGAGAAGCAGACTCCCCGCGGAGCAGGGAGCCTGATGCGGGACTCGATCCTGGGACTCCAGGACCATGACCTGAGTCGAAGGCAGTCGCTTAACCAACTGAGCCACCCAGGCGCCCCAGGTTGGAAACTTCTTGAAAGGATATTATATAGAAGAGAGAAAGGTGCATCTTGTGTTGTTCCAGAAGCCAAAACTAAGGAAGGGAAGTTACATAGGAGGTCATTTTGTCTTAGTATAAATAAATTAAAAAAAATTTTTTTTTATTGCAGTAAAATATACATGAAAGACAATTTACCATCTTAACCTCTTTTAAGTGCATTAACCACATTCGCACTGCGGCACAACCATCACCACCCCCCCCTCCAGAACCTTCTCATCTTCCTAAACAGTGACTCGGTACTGACTCCGCACTCCCTTCCTCCGTGACCCCTGGCAACCACCACTCTGCTTTCTGTCCCTAAGAATCCGAGCGTTTGGGCACCTCGAACAACGGGAATCATACAGTACGTGACCCTCTGTGCCTGGCTTCCTTCACTCAGGAACATCAAAGATTACGATGCTTTGTGTCCACGGTGCAGCGTGTGTCAGAATTTCATTCCTTTTTAAAGCTGAATAATATTCCATTGTATGTACGTATGGACCACATCCTGTCTATCCCTTCATCTGTCAATGGGCATGTGGGTTGTTTCCAAATTTGGGCAACTGTGAAAAATGCTGCTATGAATATGAGTGGTCAAGTATCTGAGTCCCTGCTTTTTTTTTTTTTTAAGATTTATTTATTTATTTTTTTTTTTGGAGAGAGAGAGGGAGAACGAGCAGGGGGAGGGGCAGAGGGAGAGAGAGAATCTCAAGCAGACCTCATGCCCAATGTGGGGGCTGGATCCCAAGACCCTGAGATCATGACCTGAGCTGAAATCAAGAGTCAGACGCTTAAGCAACGGAGCCACCCAGGCGCCCCTTGAGTCCCTGCTTTTAATTTTTTTCTTTTTGGTATTAAAAATATATTGTAATGAGCTAAACTAGATGAAGGATCTGTCTGCCACTGAAGACTCTAAGTTCCCCTTTACTGGAGCCAATAAAATTCCTCCAAATGCCCCGCCTTCAAAGATGCCCCCCCCCCCCCCGGAAGAGACCCCCATCTCTGAGCAGTGTATTTGACCGGTGAATCCCAAACGTGGCTCTGCATCAGAATCACACGTGGAGCATCTGAAAATATCAGAGAGCTAGAAATCTGGTGGATACCACATCAACCAAGTAGTTAAACCTAACATCAGGGATGATGAGACAAACTGACATCGTGTGTCTGCTAATGTGATGCGCATCATCAACGCAGCGTTCCTGCCAAAAACGCTCAAAGTGACTCTAACCATGAGGAAACAAAGACATTCTCACTGAAGGCCATTCTGCAAAACAGTGAAAATGTCAAGGTAATTAAAGAAAAAGTTGGAAACCGTCCTGAGGAGATTTAAGGGATACAAAAGCCAAAGGCATTGAGGATTCTTGATAGGATCAGGGATAGAAAACAAATAAACAAACAATGAAGGACATCATATGGGACAATGGGAAGTGTGCATACAGACGGTTAGATAAGAGTATTCTTAGCAACGGTAAACCTCCTGAGGATGATCATTATATAGGGGCTATGGAGGTGAACATCTCTGTTTTCAGGATAAAAATGTGGAAATATAAAAAGGTGAAGAGAAATGATGTTTGCAACGAACTCTCAAAGGGCTCAAAGCATAAACGTGTGTGTGTGTACATTAATATCTAGAAAGATAAAATAAACATGGGAAAATATTAATAATGGTGAACCTAGGTGAAGCATGCACAGAGATTATTGAACTACTCATGAAATGTTTATACGCAGTTGAAAATTTTCAAATAAACAGGGAAAAAAAGACAATAATCTAAACCCCGCTTGAGACCCTCAGAACCGGAAGGGCCAGCGGCAGGGACCTGTATTTTTAGTGAGCCCCTCATGAGGTGGTGAAATGCCCAGTATAACACCAATCTGCAAGCCAACATGCATGAACCACAAAGAGAGACGCCTCCCTGGGTACCTTCCCACTGGTAACTCTGGGATTTTCTTGAGAGCAGTGTTTCTAAGTGGGGAGAAGAAGGATCTTTGATGTTCAACAGGCTAACAATCAGGACAAAAGGGAAACAATGCCTACCTTACTCTGAAGTAAGTAGCAGGTGAGTCAAATCTTTAAATATAAAAAAATGAAACCACGAGGGGCGCCCGGCTGGCTCAGTAGGAAGAGCATGGGATTCTTGATCTCAGGGTCGTGAGTTCAAGCCTCACGTTGGGTGTAGAGATTATGTAAATAAATAAAAACTTAAAAAAGTAAAAAGGAACCATGAGAGCCCTGGAAGAAAATACAAAATACTTTTAAAATTCAATCTTGGCATGAAGAAGATCTTTCTAAGGAAGACACAAAACCTAGAACCATAAACTATTAATAAATCTGCCTGTATAAAAGTAAAAAAAAAGTTTTTCTTCCTGGCCAAAAATACTTCAAAGAACAACAAAGGACAAACTACAAATGGAAATTACTATTAACGAGACATATGGCTAAGGCTAATTTACTCAATATATAAATAAGTTTACAAATCAAAAAGAAATAGCCCTTACCAAAAACCCAACCAAAAAATGGGCAAAGGACATGAAAAGAGTTCACAGAAAAAGACACACAGAAATACAAATGCCTCATAGACATACTAAAAAGTTTGTCAACTGTTACCACAAATAAGGCAGGCAGACATTAAAATTAAACTGTGATATCATTTTTCACTTTCCAGATTTCTAGGCAGTGTTCCAAAAGTCTAATGCCAGGCTACTCTGCAAAGGCTGTGGGCAACTGGGCAGGTCCACGCACTGTTGGTGGGGTTCCCAATGGTGCAACCTCTTCAGAGGCCACTTTGGCAAAATCGATCAAAATACTAAACGCACATACCTTTCCACTCAGAAATTTCACTTCTAGGAATCTATATTCATCCATGTGTTCAAAGATGTGGGCATAAGATATTAACAGTGGCATTTTTCAAAGTAAGAGTCTGGAACTACCTAAGAGACCATCAATAGAACATTAAGTAAATATTGGAATGTCTCTATAATAGTCATCGATCTGTTGGGACAGCTATATATTGCACCACTCCTAAAAATTAGATGGATATGTGTCGATATGGAATTTTCTGTAATGGGGAAAAAAGCAAGATGGAAGACGCTTTTATGTTAAAAAAGACAGTCTGTGTGTACATTTCATGCTTGCATATCAGCAAAATGTTGTGGATAATATACAATGCACTGTTAATAGTCACTATCTCTGACCTGGGTTCCAGGGTCGTATACTATTTTCAATACTTCATACAAGCAAAATCTGGGTGGTAATATTCAGGGTGGGTGAGGGCATAAAAATAAAGATAGTCTTATAGACCATAGGTGATTGTGTAAACTGGTCCAGCCACTTTAGAGGCCAATTTGACAATGCCTACAACATTTTAAAATCCTTGTACCCTGTTACCAAACAATTCTCACTTTTGAGAATCTACCCCACAAAGACACTTGAACCAAGTCATAACATTACAGGTATCCAATAACAATTTGGGACACAACTAAAAAGTTAACCAATGAATAATGGAGAGGCCATGATATAAGGTCTGGTGGTCCATTTAATGTGGGATTAAGGCTAAGCAACTGTGGGAATTACAATGCTAACAAATTAAGCAATCTGGAAGAATTGGATGACTTCCTGGAAACCCATCAACTACCAAGACTGAAACAGGAAGAAATTGACAACCTGAACAGACCAATAACCAGGAACGAGATTGAAACAGGGATCACAAACCTCCCAAAAAACAAGAGTGCAGGGCCTGATGGATTCCCTGGGGAATTCTACCAAACATTCAAAGAAATAATACCTATTCCCCTGAAGCTGTTTCAAAAAATAGAAACAGAAGGAAATTTTCAGACTCATTCTATGAGGCCAGCATTACCTTGATCCCCAAACTAGGCAAAGACCCCATCAAAAAGGAGAATTTCAGGCCAATATCCCTGATGAATACGGATGCCAAAATTCTCAACAAGATCCTAGCTAATAGGATCCAACAGTACATTAAACAGATCATCCACCACGACCAGGTGGGATTTATCCCCGGGATGCAAGGGTGGTTCAACATTTGCAAATCAATCAATGTGATAGAACACATTAATAAGAGGAGAGAGAAGAACCATATGGTCCTCTCAATTGAGGCAGAAAAGGCATTTAACAAAATACAGCATCCTTTCCTGATTAAAACTCTTCAGAGTGTAGGGACAGAGGGAATATTCCTCAATTTCATAAAATCCATCTATGAAAACCCCACAGTGAATATCATTCTCAATGGGGAAAAGCTGAGAACTTTTCCCTTAAGATCAGGAACATGACATGGATGCCCACTCTCACCACTATTGTTCAACATAGTACTAGAAGTTCTAGCATCAGCAATCAGACAACAAAAAGAATAAAAGGCATCTGAATTGGCAAAGAAGAAGTCAAATTCTCTCTCCCTTCGCAGATGATATGATACTTTATGTGGAAAACCCAAAAGACTCCACCCCCAAATTACTAGAACTCATACAGCAATTCAGTAATGTGGCAGGATACAAAATCAATGCACAGAAATCAGTTGCTTTCTTATACACTAACAATGCAACTGTAGAAAGAGAAATTAGAGAAACGATTCCATTTACAATAGCACCAAAAACCATAAGATAGCTTGGAATAAACTAACCAAAGAGGTAAAGGACCTATACTCTAGGAACTATAGAACACTCATGAAAGAAATTGAATAAGACATAAAAAGATGGAAAAGCATTCCATGCTCATGGATCAGAAGAATAAACATTGTTAAAATGTCTATGCTACCCAGAACAATCTACACTATCAATGCCATCCCGATCAAAATACCAACAGCATTTTTCAAAGTGCTAGAACAAATAATCCTAAAATTTGTATGGAATCAGAAAAGACCCCAAATCACCAAGGAAATGTTGAAAAAGAAAAACAAAGCTGGGTGCATCAAGTTGCCTGATTTCAAACTATATTACAAAGCTGTGATCACCAAGACAGCATGGTACTGGCACAAAAACAGACACATAGACCAATGGAACAGAATAGAGAGCCCAGATATGGACCCTCAACTCTACGGTCAACTAATCTTCGACAAAATAGGAAAAAATATCCAATGGAAAAAAAGACAGTCTCTTCAATAAATGGTGCTGGGAAAATTGGACAGCTATATACAGAAGAATGAAACTCAACCATTCTCTTATACCATACACAAAGATAAACTCAAAATGGATGAAAGACCTCAATGTGAGAAAGGAATCCATCAAAATCCTAGAGGAGAACATAGGCAGTAACCTCATCAACATTAACCACAGCAACTTCTTTCAAGACATGTCTCCAAAGGCAAGGGAAACAAAAGCGAAAATGAACTTTTGGGACTTCATCAAGATAAAAAGCTTCTGCACAGCAAAGGAAACAGTCAACAAAACAAAGAGGCAACCCACAGAATGGGAGAAGGTATTTGCAAATGACACTACAGAGAAAGGGCTGGTATCTAAGATCTATAAAGAATTTCTCAAACTTAACACCCAAAAAACAAATAAGTCAAAAAATGGGCAGAGGACATAAACAGACACTTCTCAAAAGAAGACATACAAATGGCTAACAGACACATGAAAAAGTGTTCATCATCATTAGCCATCAGGGAAATTCAAATCAAAACTACATTGAGATACCACCTTACACCAGTTAGAATGGCAAAAATTGACAAGGCAAGAAACAACAAATGTCGGAGAGGTTGTGGAGAAAGGGGAACCCTCTTACACTGATGGTGGGAATGCAAGTTGGTACAGCCACTTTAGAAAATAGTGTGGAGGTTCCTCAAAAAATTAAAAATAGAGCTACCCTATGACCCAGCAATTGCACTACTAGGTATTTACCCTGAAGACACAGATGTAGTGGAAAGAAGGGCCATATGCACCCCAATGTTCATAGCAGCAATGTCCACAATAGCCAAACTGTGGAAAGAGCCGAGATGCCCTTCAACAGATGAATGGATAAAGAAGATGTGGTCCATATATACAATGGAGTATTACTCAGCCATCAGAAAGGATAAATACCCAACTTCTGCATCAACATGGAAGGGACTGGAAGAGATTATGCTAAGTGAAATAAGTCAAGCAGAGAAAGTCAATTATCATGTGGTTTTACCCCTTTGTGGAACATAAGGAATAGCATGGAGGACATTAGGAGAAGGAAGGGAAAAATGAAGGGGGAGAAATTGGAGGGGGAGACTAACCATGAGAGACTATGGACTCCGAGAAACAAACTGAGGATTTTAGAGGGGAGGGGGATGGGGGGATGGGGGGATGGGTTAGCCCGGTGATGGGTATTAAGAAGGGCACATATTGCAGGGACCACTGGGTATTATATGCAAACAATGAATCAAACTACATCAAAAACTAATGATGTACTGTATGGCGACTAACATAATAAAAAAAAACTGTGGGAATTATAATCCCCAATAGATTATAAACTATAATTTCTATTATAAATCTTGACAACGTAAAAATACTAATATGACGAATAATAACCAGAAGATAGAAGAGATGTGGGATGATAGATGATAATTCTTTTTTTTTTTAAGATTTTTTTATTTATTCATTTGAGAGAGAGAGAGTGAGTGAGGGCAGGAGCAGGGGGGAGGGTCATTGGGAGAGGGAGAGGTAGACTCTGGGCTGAGCAGGGAGCCCGAGGTGGGACTCGATCCCAGGACCCTGAGATCATGACCTGAGCCGAAGGCAGATGCTTAGCTGACTGAGCCACCCAGGCTCCCTGATAGGTGATAATTCTAATAACCACATCTCTCATAGCAAATTGAGTTACTCAGTCTGTCAGTCTGAAGCATATAGTTAAAAAATATATTTGCCAACTACTTAATGATTTACATAATCTCTTTCCTTCCCTTGCTTTTCTTTTTCTTTTTTTTTTTTTTAAGCCTACTTAAAAAAACTCACAACCTGAGGGTGAACTCACAACCGTGAGATCAAGAGTCACATGCTCTACTGACTGAGCCAACTAGGCGCCCCTGCTTTGCTTTTTCCATAATCAACTTCCCTCACTTTACTAGGATCATTTAGGAAATAATATCTCTTATGGTAAAGAAGCATTTACCCAAAGTTCATCAGTCTTTCAGGTTACTCAGGGCCATGGCACCTGCATGTGGATACTGTGTACTGCCCAGTCCTACAGGGGCTGTAACATAAACACACCCCCTTCTAGGGTTGGGCAGTGCTCACCTGCACAACTGCACATGGCAGCCCACGTTTATGACAGTTTTCTTTAGTTCTAATATTTAAGTATAAAGTTAATGATTTTCCATTAAATGTAGCTTATACAACAAGAGCCCACTGAGCCCAAGTACTTTTCTTTAGAGTGCAAAGTGGTGGTTAGCATGCTGGTTCGAGAGTCAGACTGCTTGGGTTAGACTCCTGACTAGCTAGCTGTGTGATGTGGGGAAAATGACTCAGCCTCTCTGTGTCCCAGCTTCTTCATCCATAAAACACAATAATTACAGCCCAACTGGTAGTTGAGAAGATTTCACGAAATAATCCATGCACACTGTTTAAGCTGTGAAACCAAGACACTCAATCTGATTGGAAGGAGAGAAACAAAAGGAAGGACTCTGGTCTCTCACACTATTCTGTGGTCCTAGAAGGGGTAGCTCATGTGATTCTAGTTCAGGAGAGAATTCTGCCCACCTCAGGCATTCGCCTATTTTCCAATTTCTCATGGCTTAGGGTGGCAATATGAATATTTTGGTATGAACTTTTTAAATGACCATCAAATACAACCAATGGAACAAATCTTGTGCATGTCTCCCTTTTCTAAACAAACTAACAAAACCCCCCAAAAACCCCCAAAGCCCAAAAAAACAAAAAATCCCCCTGCAGTTTAAAGACTGTGCCGAGAAGCTATTATAATATCCTCATTCAGTATGCTTATTAAGTACATTCTAATTTTTACCATTTGTGAATTGCTCTGAAGAGTTTTCGAGAGGACAGCCTGTTGCAGTTGATCTGCAAATTTGAAAACCAACTAGGTTCCTGGTGAACAGTAACTTCCCCTCTGGGGGCTGCGCAGGGAGGGCTCTGCTGTGACTTCATCACTGTATTAAGCTCACCTGTCACCAAGAAAAAGCGATGGGTGTGCACACAGCGGATTACAGAAACAGCCTGAACCAATATTGGAAAGCACTCTCTGTATACATTATTTATTGTTTACGCCAGGGAACGCAAATTTATTCTGTTTTGAGGAGAACGGAGGTTCATTGAAGGAGACGCTGTGACAGGGAATCATCAAAACCCAGCACCTTCCTGCCTAGAATGTAAACCAGCCTCACAAAATTAAATACTTGGTGTGTTTTCGAAGCCCTAATCAGTGGTAGGCCCTCACGGAAACACACACACGCATTTATGCGGAGTTGGACACAACTGGCAGGCTCTGCTGGACAGAGCGCTCCGACTCACGAGGCTTTCTAGATGTTGACCTCCAGCATCTCCCATTGGCCCGCCATGGGCCCGCCTGTCTGCTTCCCAGTCACGGGCCAGAGGAGACCAACACATACACACATACATATTCACGAGGCATAGCTTAATATATATCTCAGAAAAATAAAAAATTACCACCAACAAAGAAACCCAACCCTAATTCTGCACAGTTGAGTCTTCTTCCTACTCTTGTGATTTCCTGAGGGACTCGCTTTCTACGTCTGTACTTGCATACTCCTCTCATCTGTTTGCTCATCAGTAGGGACGGCACGTCCTCATATCATGACACTCCCTCACCCCCTTTTGGAAGACTTACTATTTAAAAATGGATCTTGTTTTGTTTTTTTAAATGGCTATAATAATCACTCAGTTTAAAATTCGAAAGTTTATATAGACAGAAGGATAAACAGGGAAAAACCTTCCCTTCCCCGACTCCCAACCCCTCAGCTCCCTTCCTCAGAGATGACCAACGTTCGCACTTTCTCGCTACCTTTATGAGAAAGTAGTGGAAGTCCAGAATCAGATGCTAGGGACATAGTCACAAGATGGCTTCAGGGACTATGTTGGGCCCCGTTGCCTACATTTTTCAAGCCCGTGGAACTGCACAGTGATAATGCCAGCAACAAGGTCCTCGAAGATTCTAAAGCTCTTCTAAATGGCCGGTGAAAGGGTCAACTAATTTAAACGGCATCAGTGTTCGTGCATTTCATTGAATTCTGGTTCTTTGAAAGCTGATAACCTGAGTATGACCACAACGGATGGCTCAGTAAGACACAGCGATTAATTAGAACACACCAGATGCCTATGATGCCAATGAAGGAAGTCTTCCAAATCAAGAAGTGCATTAATAAATCATCCGCTAAAGACAGAGATCATCTCTTCCACTGTAGACTATTAGGCTCATACCTAAACCACACTTGGAAAATAAATGTCTTTATATTAATAGTTTGCAAATTCAGCAGTGTCCCTCTTTGCAAACAACTGTGGTGACCTGAGGCCAAGCAAGAGTAAACCACCCTCTTATGAAATTTTGTTCTAGAGTGGACAAAGGTTAAAGCTTATTATAGGACAGCTGGGGTTTCACAGCCGATGTCAAAATCCATATATTTAGAAATCTTACTCAGTTTGCTTTGTGCCTCGTCTGCCCTGTCAGTCACTGCTGGCTAGCCACGGGCGGACCCAACAATGAGAAGCTTGTGGCTTTGTGTGCTTCCCACGTGCCCACAAACCGTGGCCCCTTCGCTCTGCCTGTTGCTCTCCACCCCTGACCCCTGATCCTGCACCCGAGTGGTTCACTCCCATGGTGGCCACCACCCCCTGAGCGCACCCCTCCTCTGGTCCCTTAGGTGCCTGCTCTCAGGCACCACTGAATCAGCCATAGCTACTTATTCTTACGTAATTCTTTTAGAACTTACTCATGTTATGCTATCTTGCTATCTTGAAGTTGAATCTGTATTTTAGATATTTGTCAAAAATACATTGTTCTCCTGCATTCATTTATATCTACCCACCACCTGTCGCTTTGAGTATCTTGCAGCAGAAGAATTGGCAGATTAAGTCAACCATAAAGAAGAGAGAGTGTGGGGATGTGACAGAAGGCAAAGGCTAAATGCCTCACTGCTTTTATCACCATCATCACCATCATCATCACCACAGTCACCACCATCATCACCGTCACCATTATCATTGTCACCATCATCATTACCACCATCACCATCACTATCATCACCATTATCATCATCATCATCACCATCACCATCATCACCATCACTATGGTCACCATCACCATCATCATCACCATCATCACCATTATCATCACCATGGTCACCATCATCATTGTCACCATCATTACCGTCATCACCATCATGATCACCATGGTCACCATCAGCATCACCATCATCATTGTCACTATCATCATCCCCATCATTACCATCATCACCATCATCATCACCACCACCACCATCACCACCACCATCACCACCACCACCATCATCCTAAAGAAGAAAAGCTCATACTTTTGGTGCCAGGGCCTATGCCAGGCTTTTCATGGGCATCACCTCGCCAAGTCTCCTTATAAGTAGTTCCTGGAAGGAGCAGCTATTGTAATCTCCATTGCACAGATGAGAAAGCTGAGGCTTTAAGAGCCTCAGAAGGATATGACTTCTCTAAGAACACACACCTACAAGCACCAGAGTCAGAACGGTCTGACTCTGGAAACTGGGCTCTTCAACGCTAAGCAATACCACCTCCCCTGGGGGCTGGCCGAACTCTTGCAAAGACCACTTAAGGCCCTTAAAAGGGCAATTCCATATTGAGATGGAAAATCCAACCATGGCTTCCCTAACCTGCTGTAAATGCAGATGATCAAAGAGTTGTATGTAAATCAAACTCTTGGAAATGAAATCCTATTCTATTTTTTTTTTTTTTTAAAGATTTTTTTATTTATTTATTTGAGACAGAGAGAATGAGAGAGAGAGAGAGAGAGAGCACATGAGAGGGGGGAGGGTCAGAGGGAGAAGCAGGCTCCCCGCCGAGCAGGGAGCCCGATGCGGGACTCGATCCAGGGACTCCAGGATCATGACCTGAGCCGAAGGCAGTCGCTTAACCAACTGAGCCACCCAGGCGCCCCTGAAATCCTATTCTAAATCCACCAGGGAAGATTGTTTCATTCCTTCACCAAGCAAAGAAAAATAGGATGGCAACACAATTTGTTCCAGTAGATCTATTTGATAAAGTTAGATTTTTTTTAATATCTATGACTACCTTAGAGTTGGGTTGGAGTGCTGAGCCCTGACCCTCCCCTGAGCCCAAATTCACTCCCTGCTGGCACTGAGGATACCTTGTGATGCGGACAGAAGAGAGAGAAAGCCCACCTCCCCATCTGCCATGCCAGGAATTGCTGGCTGAAGGCTAGGGTGGCAGGAATCGGCGCTCCTTTGGGAGGAAGAGAAGGAGGAAGAGGAGGAGGCATAAAATATGCATGAAGCAGATTTGCACGGATGGCTAAGTGAATTCCTCAGTTAGCCCACCACTTACTGCTCAGCTCCAGCAGCAAAAGGAAGGTAGCAGTGCTTTGAGTCAGATACCCTTCATGAAGCTATTTGAAATCTTCTGAGGAAAACAGAGTCAACAAATGTCTTGCATAACATGTCCGTGCAGCTTCTCCTGCAGACGAGGTCAGCTGTATGTCAGTAGCTAGAATCTCCCTGTAATTCCCTGAACATTCTGTTGGATCCAGAAGGAAGGGCCTTCAGCCCCAGGACTGTAGTCAGCAGACAGCCTTCACGTGTTGGCACCATCGGGGATTGTCTCAACTGTGCCCAAGGTCATGTCCTTCCCAAAAGACTCCCACAGATGGGTTGTTCACAAGGGCCCAGCCATGTTGGCCCACTCTGGGACAGCCCTCTGACAGGCTCCTGACAAGGAGAGAGCTCTCCACGGGCTGTCTGAGGCCATGGACCTGCATGTCCCCTCAACTGCTCTCTGCTCCGCCCTCTCTCCGCCACAGGTGTTGATCCCAGGCATGTGCCTTGACACAAACCCTTTACCCAACATTCCATCTCAGAGGCGACCTCCCAGAAACCTCAGCCTGCAACAAGCATCCACACAAACATCTGTAAAACAGAAATGATTGTAGCATTAAGGGGAAGGGTCTTACACTCATTGGGTATAAAATCTAGGAAGCCAGACTAAAGTTAGCTGAGAATTTGCCCCCGTGTTTCCTGTTTTCACGGTGTCAGTATTAACAAGAATGACTGCTTCCAACTACTTCAAATAAGGTATAAATCTATACAGTTTATTCATCAGCCCATTTCTCTTCCATGGAAAATTCCCCTGCAATCAAATTATTTGGATACACTTCCCCTTTATTTGGTAGGCATAACGGATTGCAAAAAAAAATGGCTCCAATTCTTCCTGCGTCTGTTGCCTTTAGCAATGTGACCCTTTGTAACACTTCCAATCAAGACATAAGCTAAACCTTGAATCAGGGATGGCCTTGTGTCTTGCCTTGGCAAATGGAACGTGATGGAAATGATGTCATGCCAGTTCCAAGGTAGGCCTTGAACACTTCTGCTCTCTCTCTCTCGGAACCTTATGCAGCCAACTACGTGGAAAAGCCTGGGTAAGCCCCCAGGGAGGTGAGGAGGCTATATAACAAGCTGAGACCACCCCACAGCTCCCAGCCAACCTAGCCGACTCACGGCTGAGCCCAGCCAAGACCAGAACTTCCCAGAAAAGCTCAGCCACAAAATTGTCAGCTACAGAAATAGCTTCTGTTGGAACCCACAAGTTTTGGGGTAGTCGATTATGCAGCAAACACTGTCTGCTGAAATAAGAGTGGTTATTTCCAAGACTGATTCTGAAGACTGCATTTGGGGGCAAATTGGTCCATTTACAAAAACCTATTAAGATCCGAGTCAAGGATATTAAGTAGAGGGCAAGGAATACAGAAAATACTCTCTATAGGTAGAGTTAAAATTGCAATTTGAAAAACGGCTCAAGACAAAACGGCTTAGTCCAAGAAATGAACTTCCAGGCAAGTATATAGAAAAAAATCTGTGGTTAAGTTGGGAGTGTGAGAACCGTGACCTTTGAAAGTCCCCATGTGACCTGCTGTTCCCTTCTCTGTCCTATGGCCACAGAGTGGAGAACTACAACAGGAAATTAGAGAACCTTTAGGAACCCCGCACTCTCCCCTTGCCTGCCACGGAATACAACAAATGAAAAAAGAAAACCTCTATTTGTCCAGGAACAGAATAAACAGTCTTTGGCTTTTTAAAATAAAATTATTTCAGAGCTTAACCCTAATACTTGTTCCAGTATTTGGTGCAAAAAGGTGGTTGGCCTGGTGGCCATTTCCTAGGGGAAAAAAAAAAAAGTCTCCCCGGTCCCTGCCCCAGGTCCTGACATAAACCTGGTTCCTTTTCTGCTGTTGTGCTCCTCCAGATCGATTTGCCCAGAGCAACTGTTTCCACCGGCCACTTTGACTCCGAGCCAGGTGTGCATTCCTCTGATAATCTAGCGCCTGGGGTGGTGGCTTGCTGAGTCATAGTTCGACTTCAGAAGTCAGACGCCTTCACTTCAATCTCCAACGCGAAATTTCCTGCAAATTCAACATCGGTTCACACAGGCTTTTGAACCTCTTAAAAACCCCTTTGACTTCCCGATACTTCTCATTTCTCCACCCTCGATGCTTAGGATGCACCTGCCTTAATTGGGTTACTTCCTGCTACCCTGCAGCTGGAAGAAGCTGCAATAGGCAGAGTGTTTACAAGCCTCTGGGGTGGTATTCACCTACTGACTCACCGTGTGGCCACAAAGAACCTTCCACGTGGGCATCTGGCCCTCGGCAGAATATATAATTAGCGTGCATGCTTTAGCAAGGTACTCAGAAGGTCCTGTTAGCAGGTCCCATTAAATCTTCTTAAACTAGAGCCTCGACCTCTCAATAACTTCCTTATATTTGCATGAGTCCCTCGGCAAGGTTACAATGCCATCTGACAGGACAGGATTTGCACTCAGAGAAAGACAAGACACGAACGAGAGTGGCAGCCCCTGCCATCCACCAGCATCTAGATGGCGAGGAACTTCTGAAACATGCCATTCTTCTTCTTAACAAACTCCTTGGAGGTATTTCCTATCCGACCCAGCTCAAGCAAGTATGTTCATTTGCAAGTGTAGGGTCATCACGGTGGAGGGTGGCGGTGGCAGAGGGTAAAGGCGTGGGCACACTAGTCTACTCCTGGGACACATTCCCTCTCCCTTCCCTTACGCAGAGATAAAATCTGATCAAGATGAACATCAAGTGTGGTCTTTAAAGGAGAAAGTCTCAAAAGGGTAGCTCAAGGCATATGGGGATGTAGGCGTCTAAGGAGGACGATGAACCCCTTGGGCTCTACCCGTGGGCTAATGCAACAGTAGGGAGTGCAGACAGGTGTTCTCCTGACTCATCTGAAAAGAGTTCTTCCTGGGACCCCTCCAGCTAATGAATGTACAAGCACCCAGGGATCACATAAGAACTGTACCTGTTAATTAACGAACTGTTGACAACGTCAGGGGACACATTATCATGTTATGCATTTCTCAGCTTTGCTGGTGGGAGAATTTTTTTTATTTGTGTGTGTGTATATATATATATATACACATATATACACACATTTTTAAAGATTTATTTATTTATTCGAGGGAGACAGCGTGTGTTGAGAGTGAGAGCATGGGGGGAGGGGCAGAGGGCAAGAGAACCTCAAGCAGACTCCATGCTGAGTGTGGAGCCCAACGAGGGGCTCGATCTCATGACCCTGAGGTCATGACCTGAGCCAAAACCAAGAGTCGGACACTTAACTGACTGAGCCACCCCGGCACCCCTGGTTGCAGATTTTTAAAATAAAACCTTGAGTTTCTACCATTATAACTTTTAAACAGGTGTTCAATATTTTGAAGCTAATAAATATGTTAAGTATTTGTAAGAATTACATGCATTTCTCTGTGTTTACAGTAAGGATACTTTCTTGTGCAGTTTGAGCATTTATGTACTCAAAGGTTTTTAAGTTTAAGAAATATATATATACATAAAACAACCAAACAGATGAGCTGTAAGTAGGAAATGTTAATGCAACATTAGGGAAAAGGTCACATAGAATATGAAACGAATAAAATGCTACAAATGAAGAGAGAAAAAGTAAGAAGAATTCAGTAAGAAGAAAGTTAAAAAATCTGAAGAGTAGATACAGACTAACACAAATAATCTCTGGATGTGAATAAATCAATTAGCCGTAACGAAAGAGAGAAACCCAAGAACCACCTGGTATAAACAGGCCTGGAAAGTAAGGCTTTGGGGACACAAGTTAAATGCAATATTTAGTTAGTAAATACGAACACTTTCTCAGACAGGGGATGTAGTTCTGGGAAAAGCTGAATTGAAGACGCAAGTTCTTGGGGTGTCTCAGCATCTGTATGGGTGTGTGTATATTATTTTATTTTTTATTTTTAAAGATTTTATTTATTGTGGGGTGGGGAGAAAATCAGCAGTGGGGGAGAGGCAGAGGCAGAGGGAGAAGCAGACTCCCCGCTGAGCAGGGAGCCCGACATGGGACTCGATCCCAGGACCCTGGGATCCTGACCTGAGCTGAAGGTAGACGCTCAACCGATGGAGGGCCCCCTGCCTGGCGCCCCAGATGTGTGTGTTTTAGCCACAGCGGCTGGAGCCACCAGCTTCTCCTATTGGTTTTGAGTCACCAGCTGGTCAGGCACCTCGATACCCAGGGCCTTGTCACCACTTAATTGGCTGTGGGTCTGTTTCATCACTTTGTTCTCAAGTTATAGGCATGGCAATAACACAGATAATAGTAACAACTTATATATATTATTCATATGGAAGCTTTATCGAGAGCTCATGGTCCACAAGGCTCTGTTTCAACCCTTGGCATATAATGTGGCCTGGATCCTTCATACAACGATTACGACCCTCACCGTACAGACAAGGAGTCTGAGACGGGGTTCCTAGTCTTAAGCTCGGGTCCGCGTTTACTACTTTTCCAGTGTCAGAGTTTTCTGGGCTGATGTGAGGTGGAAACCCACGCTCAGGAACTTTCTGGCTTGCGCACGAACTATGCTGGACCCTGACCCACCGCAGTCTTGCTTCCCTTGGCCAGTGGTTCCCAAAGCAGCTTGTCTGGAGCCTGCCTCACAATGACATGGTGCCCAGGACACAGAGCTAGTGACACATGGGTTTGTGGCCAATGGTGGGCATGACCTCTAACCCAAGCTTGCTAAGGAACTGAATTATCTCATGGACTGAACAATTTCGCTGACTAGGCGAAACCCATGGGTCAAAGAACAAAAGAGAATCGGACAGGCCAAGGTTCAAATCTCAAGCCTACCACTTACTCGGTGTGATTATGGACAATTTAACCTCTGTAAGCCTCTGGTTTCCTTCTACAGCAAAAAGATGAAAGGAATTCCATTTTACCTGCAGCATGAAAAATTTAAGTAAAAAAAAAAAAATCTAAATAGACTCAAGTTTCCCAGAGTCAGCATTCCTAACAGCCAAAAGGCCTTGCCAGAGAGGTTATGGAATCCTCCTTTTTGTAAACCTTTAAAACGATGACAGCCTCGTTACTCAGAGAGGCTGGAGTGTAATCCTGGTGGTCTGGGAAGGACTTAACAGGTCTCTGGTCTCTTAATATCAATATTGGTGACACTCTTCTGCTTCTATTTGTTTAACAAAACTTAATTTGGGGCGCCTGGGTGGCTTAGTCGGTTAAGCATCTGCCTTCGGCTCAGGTCATAATCCCAGAGTCCTGGGATCAAGCTCCGCCTCGGGCTCCCTGCTCGGTGGGGAGCCTGCTTCTCCCTCTCCCACTCCCCCATGCTTGTGTTCCCTCTCTTGCTGTCAAATAAATAAATAAAATCTTTAAAAAAAAAAAAAAAAGGTAATTTTGACATAATCACTTTCTTGTTTGCCCCTGCCCACATTCCAAACTTCATCGAAATGCATTAAAAAAAAATCAAGATATTTTGGTTCGAAAATTATTGGCCACTTCTCTGTTTCAAGATTCAGAAACCCCCCATTCAAACCTAAGATGTACCCGACAGTCTTTACCAATATGCCAAAAGGTAGCAAAACCAGTCGATTACTTCCATGCATCAGTGAAATGAATGAGCAGAGACAGAGGGAAGATGAGTAATGGTTACCTTAAACAAACTACTTAGCAATCACCTTTTTGTGCCCGAGTCCCGCATTTCATTAACTGAGGCCTCGTCTACTTTTCATGCTAGCCAGAAAGTGGGGAGAAAGACAAGTGGATCAGGTGGACAGGTGGATAGAAGGTGAGATGGTGAATTTTAGGCACCCATAAAGGAAGAGAGCCAGCCTGAGTAAGTGAATGAATGAGACAGGGGCATTGCTGGAGAAAATCAGCTCAGTGTTTCGGCTCGAGGGTGGACCAGACCCAGGAAGGGTTTCTGGCTGAGCATTGCTCAACAGTCTAAAAGTGCAGACACATTCATTGCGTCCACGGCGCAGGCCTGCCACACCACCTTCTGAGGGTGTCCCACCACCGAAAACTGCCTGTCACAGTGGGACGTGTCTATAGGCAAGTGAGCAACCCAGAGAATTCGTTCCACGATGCCACAAATATTGACTCGGGCTTTGCTGGGGAGGCACAGGGGACCAAGACCTAATCCTTGCTCTCAGGAGACCTGCAGTTCAGTAGGAAAACAGCACAGGTATAGAAGGCGTTACAGGAAAGCATGAGAATCACAATGGGGGAAACCGAAGTGACTCGTCTGGGGGGAGGGGGGTTGGGGCATTGTTAAAGAGAAACCAAGCCTACACTGGGTCAAGGTGGTCAAGGCAGATGTTACTCAGTAACGACTGGAGTTGGGGAAAGAGATCTCAAGATGGACTGAGCTCAATTCTGAATACAGCAGCGACAGCTGGGGATCAGGTGCCGGTAAGCGGAGCGAGGCGGTCAGCGGATAGAAAGTCACTAAGAGGAGACATCCAGGGTTGGGGATTCTTGCTGAACTGGCCAAATAGGAATTTTGCTGGAGGCAGGCCAGGGAGTTGGGTGTCAAGGGGCGGGGGGGCGGGGGACAAGGAGGGTGATCAGATACCAAGTGGGGGGCGGGGAGGTCTCACTAAACAGACTGAGCAAGAGTCTTGCTAAAACTGCACCTCAGCAGGCCAAGGACAGGGCCCAAGGTCGGGGCCTAGTCAACATGAGGGCTCACGGGAGGCTTTGGTCAGAAGAGAGACTTGGTCAGACTGCTTCCTGCAGAAAAGGCATATTTAGGCTGAAGGCTGACAGAAGTTGCACGGCGGGGGGGCAGGTTTCCAAGCAGAGAGAAGGGCGAGTGTGAACTCCCCAGACGGGAGGGGAGCCCCGCATATTTGGCAAAGAGGACAAAGCCGGTTATGTTGGCGGGCGAAGTCTGGGGCAAAGAGGATCGGAAGTCAGACTAGAGACAATAAGCGAGAGAGATTTTGCAGCCTTCGCAAACCGTATCAGAAGATCAGATATGTCCTAAGGCCCAGCGGGGAAGGTTTCCCTGGGGGACTACGAGTTTGATTTCTCCAGCCTCCAGGCTGCCAGACAGGGTGGAGAGGCAAGGCCAGAGGCAGGGAGGCAAGACTGGAGGTGGGCCACAGAAACGGTATGAGTTCATACAAGTGCATGAGGGTGACAGCCTGGGGCTGGAGAGAAATGGAAAGATTAAGACATTTTGCAATTAGGAACAGTAGCACTTGAGGGGCGCCTGGGGTCAGTTGGTGGAGCGTCTGCCTTCGGCTCAGGTCATGATCCCAGGGTCCTGGGATCGAGCCCCGCATCGGGCTCCCTGCTCGGCAGGGAGCCTGCTTCTCCCTCTCTCTGTTGCTCCCCCTGCTTGTGCTCTCTCTCTCTTTCTCCCTCTCAAATAAATAAAATCTTTTTTTTTTTAAAGGAATAGTAGCACTTGATTTAGTGGCAGGATTTAGTGACAGGAGAGAGAAAGTCAAGAACAACTCCCAGGAAGCAGACTTTGTCCACTGGAGAGATATTAAAGTTAGCAACATTGCTGGAAGAACAGCTTGCAGGGGAAGACGATGATTGGCTTGACACACACTGAGTCTGAGTTTTCAGACGTTCAAGTTGGGAGCTCAGGCATTGAACGCCTGTTCTCTTCAGTTCTGATGGTGCCTTGCATTGTCTCTTGAGGGCTGACATGGTGGCCTCCCGTCATGCCTTGCTGATTATCTGGGACTTGTTCTGAGGGCTCACCTACACCAGGGGAGGTGGGTAGCCAGGACAGAAAGAATAGTGGAAGGGGCAGCATCAAAAAGGATAAGCAGTTCCTCTTTTCCCTCTTCTCTTTCTAGAAGCCTCCCCAGTCCCGCTTCTAAGAACAAAGTCCAGGAGATATCATGCACTTCCCAATTCACACACCAAAGGTACGATTAATAGCCTATAGGAAACGGGGCACCTGGGCAGTTCAGTCAGTTAAGCGTCCGACTCTTGATTTCGGCTCAGGTCATGATCTCAGGGTCATGCGATCAAGCCCCACATGGGGTTCTGCACTGGGTGCAGAGCCTGCTTCAGATTCTTTCTCTCCCTTCCCCTCTGCCCCTCCCTACCACCTCCCTCTCTAAAAAAAACCACATTATTTTAAAAAGTATTTTATTTATTTATTTGACAGAGCACAAGCAGGGAGAGTGGCAGGCAGAGGGAGAGAGAAGCAGGCTCCCTGGAGCCTGATGTGGGGCTCGATCCCAGGACCCTGGGATCATGACCTGAGCTGAAGGCAGACGCTTAACTAGCTGAGCCACCCAGGTGCCCCCCAAATTTAAGTAAATAAATTAAATAAATGTAATTAAATGAATAATTAAATAAATTAAATAAATAAGATAGCCTATAGGACAACTTTCTACAAAAAACCCAACTCATAAAGTGATTTGGAGGCATTTTACGGGGAAGATTAAGATGCCTTCCCATATACATTCTTCAACCTGGGTAGAAGCATAAAGTTGCGTGAAGAAAGCAAGTTGCATAATGCAACAAAAATAATGAAAGTCCTCTTACAGAGATAATATGGAGATAGCTAGTTGTTGACCTGCAGGGAAGGAGAGAGGAGAATGGGATAATGGAGAAATAGGAAGGATACCTCAACCATATCTGTAATAATTTGTTAAAGTTTATTTAAAACAAAGAGCTGGAGCGCCTGGGTGGCTCACTCAGTTGAGCGTCCGACTCTTGGTTTCGGCTCAGGTCATGACCTCAGGGTCGTGAGATCGAGCCCCGTGTTGGGCTCTGTGCTCAGCTGGGAGTCAGCTTGAGATTCTCTCTCCCTGTCTCCCTTTGCCCTTCCCCCTGCTCGCACTCTCCCTCTCTCTCTCAAATAAATAAATCTCTAAAATAAATAAATAAAAATAAAGAGCTGATGCATCTTTGGCAAAATGTTAACATTTGTTAAATCCGGGAGCTTGGCAGATGTATTTATTTAAAATTTTCCCCTCATAAGATTTCCAAATTAAGTAGCCACCGCCCACCCCTCCAGGAGGTGGCGCTAAACCCCATCCTTCCCAAGAGTGGGTGGGACTTTGTGACCCACTTCCAGAGACTTGACAGAGTGGGGAAAGAAATAAGCGATAACCATTCAGTGAAGAAACCTGGTGGGTACCACCTTCAGCAGATGATAAAGCTTAACCTCACCAGAGATGTCGTGGGGTAACACATACCCCTGACATGATGTGACCAGAAGGACACGTCGCTTCTGTGGCATCCTTCCGCCAAACCCATAACCCCCGTTAATCATGAGAAAACAAGAGGCAGCCCCATCCTACAGGACACCTGGCCAGTACCCCTCCAGACTGTCCATCATTAAAAAGAAGGAAACAGTGAGAGACTGTCACAGACCAGGAGGACACGAGGGAGACGTGGCCACTGGATGCAATGTGGTCGCGTGGACTGGAATCTGGAACAGAGAGAGGACATGAATATAAAAGGGGGTGAAATCCAAATTTAGTCTGGAGTTTAGTTAATAGCAACATATGCATGTTAGTTTCTCAGTTGGGACAGATGTACCTTGGTTGTTACGGAAGACATTAACCAGAGGGAAAACTGGACGAAGGGGACATATGAAAACTCTCTGTCCTGTCAATGCAACTTTTCTGTACCTCTGACATTATTCCATCAGAAAAGTTTATTTTTAAGATTTTATTTATTCATTTGAGAGAGAGAGCATGAGCAAGCGGAGGGGGAGAGGGAGAAGCAGGCTCCCCACTGAGCAGGGAGCCAGATGTGGGGCTCAATCCCAGGACCCCAAGATCATGACCTGAGCTGAAGGCAGATGCTTAACCAACAGAGCCACCCAGGCACCCCAGAAAAGTTTATTTTTTTTAAAAAAAGGACTGTATGCCGTCAAGAACCCTCCAATTCAAATGGAAACCGGCAAGGGGTCACTGCGCCTTAGGGAATCACGACACATGATGAAAATACAGGGGTCCCTCGCTTCCCGGTGCAGATGAAGAAGGAAGGGAGCTGTGGACCTCAGTTTTTCAGAAAACTGAAACTAAACCTTCCGTCACACACACACACACACACACACCAGCTTACTTTTTCAGTTCTTTTTTGATGGCAAGGGTTCAAAAGCGGATGATAAAATCTCCTGCCCTTTGAACAGAGGACAGTAGGTGTAATGGAATACTTTCTTGGTGAATCAGGGTCACTGGTGAGAACATCTGCTATTACCTGATGCCCAGCCAAGAATGGGTCTGCCTTTGGTTCTCTTCACCGTGGGAGGGAGCTGGGATTGCAGACACCATCCACCACAGCTAAGAAGTGGCTCAGAAAAGGCCCAAGGGTCCTGGGATCGAGCCCCACCTTGGTCTCCCTGCTCATTGGGGAGTCTGCTTCTTTGCCCCTCCCCTAGCTCGTGTGCATTCTCTCCTCTCAAATAAATAAAATCTTAAAAAAGAGAGAGAGAGGGCGCCTGGGTGGCTCAGTTGGTTAAGCGACTGCCTTCGGCTCAGGTCATGATCCTGGAGTCCTGGGATCGAGTCCCACATCGGGCTCCCTGCTCGGCAGGGAGTCTGCTTCTCCCTCTGACCCTCTCATGCTCTATCTCATTCTCTCTCTCAAATAAATAAATAAAATCTTTAAAAAAAAAAAAAAAGAGAGAGAGAGAGAGATGGGCCCCTCCTCTGGAAAATGGACTTCACCCTGCTCTCTGCCCCAGCTTTTCGCATAGCCAGCCCCCCAACCTGGACTTAATCTCCCACGAAGACAGCATTGAGGGCACTTTCCTGAAGTCTCTTTCCCTTGACTTCCCTCAAAAAGGGCCATAAAAATGACGTAATGGGTTGTTCTCACCCTATAAGCAAGAGAGAAAGCTCTTTCTAGAATAAAGATTTGGGGACACAGGAGATATTTAAAGAGCAATGAGAGTCTTCAAGAAGTTTCCTATACAACGTTCACTTGGTCAGCTGTTGGCTGGAGACCAGCACCACCGACACCAATAAACAAGACCAGAGGTTTTGACCTGAAATTGTCAGCTAACTCATCTGAAGCAAAAGTCTGACTGAGGAGAAGAGATCTTTACACCCATCCTGGGTCCCCCTTCCCCCAGGAAAGCAGGCAAAGATCTCTTCTTCATTGAGGGCAGGGTTGTGCAGCTTCATTACGATTCAAACCTGGGGCCTGATAAGCCTACCCTGTGAAGGGCTGTCCTGTGCACTGCAGAAATAGGGAAGCTGCTGGGGTGGCTAGAGTTAGAAAATCAGAATACAAAGGTCTCCGTTAAATGTGAATTTCGGATAAATGGCAAGTCATATATACATATTTTTTTAGTATAGGTACATCCCATGCAGTATTTGTAGCACCCCTGGTCTCCCGCCACTGGATGCCACTGACCAGACCCACCCTGGCCTGCAGTTCCGGCAACTAAAAATATCACCAGACATTGACAAATATCCCCTGGGGGGCAAAACTGCCTCTGCAGAGTCAATGATTCATGATAACCCAAAGAAGGCCTCCAGTTCCAATGTCTCTCTCTTCGCCCTCAGAGGTCATCTGAATCTATCTGGTAAAGCATCAGCCAAAGAATTTAGCCACATGAGAAACTCTTCTGCACATCTTACTTACACATTTTGAAAACATTATTTATTTTGCTTTTCTTTTTAAAGGATTTTATTGATTGATTGATTGATTGATTGTGCAAGCAGGGGGAGAGGGAGAGACTCTCAAGCAGACTCTACACCCAGCCTGACACGGGACTCGATCTCACAACCCAGAGATCACGACCTGAGCAGAAATCAAGAGTCAGATGTTCCACCGACTGAGCCACCCAGGCGCCCCTTATTTATTTTGCTTTTTAATGTCCCTTGGGATCGATTCCCTCTAGGTTTTCATGCCATGTAAATTCTTGGCTCTCTTGCAGAACTAGCAGGCTCATTTCGATCGGATTATGTAAATTATGAAGCCTGCCATATTTTCTTTTCTTCCTTCACAGCTAGAAAGCTCACAAGTAAAATAAATGCACGGTTGCAGACATCACCTAAGCTCACAGGGCTAGTGTTTCATTTTTTTAGACAGACATCTACATCGTGGCTTTTGTATGCACCTATATTTTAAATGCTTTACAAATATTTACTCCTTGAATTCCTAGAACTTCTTAATTACCTATAGGTATGTACTATTATTATTCTCCCTTTCAGGATAAAATACTGAGTTCCTTTTTCGGATGTTTTTATGAATTATTTCCTCTTTCGTCACTGTCCTTATTTTACAAGGAAGCCCCCTCCGATTCTGTCTGGCAGCTGGCTGGGCAGAGTTACTGTATCGCACACGGAGACCACTTCGGACCCCAGCCTCACCTGTCTCTCGTTTCAACTGCCACCATAGCGACCAGCTCCAGTAACTTCTTCCAGGTGCCCCCTCCCGGAGCCCAGCCTCACACCCATGCACACACCTCTCATCTCCCGTCTTGGCTTCCCTGGGAACACCAAGATGTGGGACAATAAGGGATCTTGCTTCAGAGCCCAGAACTGCACAACCTATAATTGCAAAGGAATTAACACCTCATGGTTCAAATATTGTGTAATGGAAGATGGGGACTGGCAGATAAATTCATTCTCTTTTCTTTTTTACTCCAGACTGTCCTGAGATGCAGCTTTTTGGGGGCAGTGCTGTAAAATAAAGCCATCAGACGGTACTTAGGGGCAACCAGCCCAGCCAGGTCTGCTCAGATGCCCCTCCTCCTTCTCTGTCTCATTCCTGTTCTCTTGCTTCCACTCCTGGGGAAGTTGTGCTCCTAACAAGGCGGCAGCACCCTGCTGTTGTCAGGTTCAGCTTTCCAAGGAATGCAGACTACAATAATTATAAGTAATTACCAACAAAATCACACTGGATGGAAGCTGATCTAGTTCCTTCCATTAACTTCAGAGTCAGGAGTATTTACTGTGGCCCAATCGGAATCCAATTCTGGAACGTTCTCCCTAGCGGGACTTTAAGGGTCAACCCCATCATCTTGACAGCTGAGGACACCAAGACCCAAAGAGGGAAGGGGACTGCTCGGAACCACATGTCCTGCTGGTGCTGGTGAACACAGTACATAGAGTTAGTGCCTCCGGCATCAGGTATCCATACCCCAGGATTTCATCCTGTGCTTGCAGGTCGGGTCATTAGCACTATTGTCCCCATTTTATGCATAAGAAACAGAGGCTCGGAAAAAGCTCAGTGAGATGTTCAAGGTCACCACGTGAGCAAATGGAAGAGTCAGGTTGACACCAGGCCTCCAAACTCGGTCCTTCCCCAGCTGCCTCTGCTCGTCTCGGGAGCCGGTAGGAAACCAAACCCGGCCTTTGGAGGCACATAGGCTTTCAATTCAAGCCCGAGTCCAGCCACTGAACAGCTTGGTAACCTTGAGTTACTTAATTTCTCCAAGACGATTTTTTAACTCCAAAAATGGGGATCCTACCATCTACTCATAGTGGGGCTCTGAAGAGGAAATGAGATATTTTAATCTCCCAACGACAGTGTCTGTACACAGTAAGTGCTTAATAAATATTAGCCAGCATCAGTTCTCTGAAATCAAAGATGCCTTCCCAAAACAGTACTAGCTTCTCTTCTGGAGGTGCTGACTAAGCGCCAGGCGTGCTAAAGCTTTCCCACAGGAGGAGGAATCTCTTCGGACCAGGCTAACCTCACTGAGGGAGGGAAGATCAAGGGGGAAATCTGCGACTTCCTCTCCATTTCTTGTTGCCTCTGCCAACAGTTCCCAAACTTTTGTCCTTTACGTACCCCCCTTGTTGGACTCTGCCATATCTCTGTACCAGTTTTCACTGTTTTTTAAAGCAAACTCTACCCCCAGCCTGGGGCTCGAACTCACAACCCCGAGGTCAAGATTCGCATGCTCTACCGACTGAGCCAGCCAGGCACCACGCGCCCCCCCATGAGTACCATTTTTAAAGCTTAAATTTCTGGTTTAGTTTTGTCCTAAGCAAGAACACTACCAGATATTAGGTTTGAGTGCTAGTTATATTTTTCATTATACACATTAAAACATACACATCTACCATTAAAATGGAAAATGTTATTATTTAAAATATCCCAGGGTCGCCTGGGTGGCTCAGTCGTTAAGCATCTGCCTTCGGCTCAGGTCATGATCCCAGGGTTCTGGGATCAAGCCCCACATTGGGCTCCCTGTTCTGCAGGGAGCCTGCTTCTCCCTCTCCTACTCCCCCTGCTTGCGTTCCCTCTCTCGCTGTGTCTCTCTCTGTCAAATAAATAAATAAAATCTTAAAAAAATATAAAATAAAAATAAATAAAAAAATAAAATATCCCAGAAAAAAAAAGATAGGACAAGGTTGGAAAATACTCCGGAAAGAAATAAGGTAGAACAGTATTGGCAAAACAGCGATTATTGTGAAACCAGATGCTGAGTGCCCAGGGGCTGTAGCCTTCTCTAATTTTCCGTGTCTTTGAAATTTTCATAATAAAATCATTTAAAAAAAATAAAACACAGTTATCAAACCTAGAGGCGGGGAGGCGAATGTTCTTTCACAGAGACCTAAAACCACGTCCCATTCCCCAATGGGAAACGTGAGCCCATAATACCTACTAGAAGGTCTGAGTCACGGGGACAGACGCTCAGGCTTCATTCTTTCACACGGGCTGCATCCCCTGTGCTTAGAACAACTAGTCACAGAGATAAACGCCCCAGTAAAGTCTGCCAAACCAATGAGTGAATGATTATCAAGCCTCTTATCTGCCTTGTGGCTTCTGGCTCCGTCTCCGAGATGCCCTGTCCTGCTAACTCTCCCCAGAGAGCGGGCAATAAATTAACTTGGAAATTTGTAC
This sequence comes from Halichoerus grypus, assembly GCF_964656455.1. NCBI lineage: Eukaryota > Metazoa > Chordata > Mammalia > Carnivora > Phocidae > Halichoerus > Halichoerus grypus. The sequence goes on along the minus strand of NC_135713.1, from coordinate 140,960,686 downwards.
CCCAACATGACAAGCACTGCAAAGCTAAGCCTTGTGTGAGGAGCTCCTGCTGTTTTTCCTTTACGGCCACACCATTTGGCATCTGTTACCGTGGAAAACATCTAGGAAGTTTCAATAACTGTCCACAATCACATTTGGTGGGCACCAGACATTGTCTGCTAAATGCGGCCAAAGGTATTCCGTGATATTACTAGGCCACTGGCCTTTATGTATTTGGTCAGAGAATCTCTGAACCAGACACTGTGAGGTTTTATAACCAATGTCCCAAGTGGCTCACGTGCCATCAGCCTGGGAAAGGCAGAAGGACCGAGGTGGTCTCGGGAGCCGGAAATGACCTTGTGCTTTAGGAATCCGCCGTGTACCTGCAGCCCAACGTCCTCTGAGCCTGCTCTAAGCTGCTGAGAAGCACATCCTCGCCCCCTCACACCTGCGGCTGAGCAAATGCCACCTTCTCTCCGAAGATACGATCTGGGATATTCTGGGATCACATTCGGGTACCAAATTAGGTGTCTCAATTAAAGGTTGAATATACTACAAGTCTAAATCTATCCAGGAGGATAGAAAGACCTCGGTGGGATCGCTTTTTGTGTATATAATTAAAAGACAGTAAGAGTGTGCTGCTTTATTACACAAAGCAATTACAACATCATTTCTTTTTTCCTTTGCTGGAGGATATGGGCCACATTTCTGTGAAATATCCATATGCCTTCTGAATCTGCTTATGTATTCAGTGTAACTCTTTTGAATATGGCAACAATAAGAGAGATTATATGACTAACTTAAAGACCCAAAATAACAGAAACAATAAAAAAAAAAGTCCCGCATTGGGCTCCCTGCTCAGCAGGGAGTCGGCTTCTCCCTCTCCCTCTGCCCCTCCCCCCTGCTCATGCACTCTCTCTCTCTCTCTCTCTCACGAGCTCTCACTCTCAAATAAATAAATCCAATCTTAAAAAAAAATTCTACACAGAAATAAAGTAGAAATGGCCCATAGACAAATGAAAAGGTGCTCACTCTCACTCCGATTGAGGGAAGTAAAGTGAAAATTGCTGGTCTGCTGAACCAGTCTCCTAATAGCAACCCCTCATTCCATTGTTGCAGACAGAGTAATCTTTTAAACACAAAAATCAAGTTGCCTTTCCACTGCTTGCAACCTGGCTTCCCAGTTCACTTCATGGGTATACTTAAATATAAATTGTACCATATTTTAGCATAAGCTGAATATAAATTACACGATGCTGCAACTCTTTGCATTTACAGTGTCTTAGAAATCTTGTCATGTTAGCACACAGAGATCTGTCTCTATGTAGCTGCGACAAAGGGCCAGTGGGTCTAAGGTTCGTTTAGCTATTCTCTTATTAGTTAGCGTTTAGGTAATTAGCAATTTTGCACTGTTCCAAATACGGCCCATGCGAACATCCTATATGTGCCTTCTTGTTTTACTTCAAGAGTTTGTCTTAAGGAAGAGCCTGAGAAGTAATTTTATAAAACCCCCATAGTCACTGCCAAGCTGCCTTCCAAACTAGCTGTGAGGACACCCCACCCATGGAGTGCGAAAGCCCTACTTCCTCACACCTTTGCCAGTGTTTGCTTCTCCACGTTTCTGGACTGCCTGTCTATGCCTGTGACTCCGCATCAGTCTTTCATTCGGGGAAATTCTCGGGTGTTCTTGAATTATTTCTTTAAAGACTGTCTCTCTCCACCCTCTCCATTTTCTACGTGTGAAGGGTGGAACTCTGAATCTACAGCTCATGTGATCGCAGTTTCCTTTTCTACTTACCTTTTCCACTGCGTGGTGGGAGGAAATCGTGGCTCAGTCTTCCAAGTCACGAAGCTCTCTGGCGCTGTCCAATACCTGCTGGCACCTGCTGGCACTGGGCGGGGGGGGAGGGTCCTCGCTGCACCGCCCCCGCTGCCCGCAGCGCCCTGAGCGCGGGGGCCCAACCGTCGGCAGCCCCCGCCTGGCCCAGCAGCCATGGGCACGTCGGGGCGGCTCCTGCATGCGGTGCTCCTGGGCGCCCCGGGCTCCGGCAAGCGCACCCTGGCGTTGCGCATCACCAAACACTTCCAGCTGCAGAAGTTCTCCAGCGGGGACCTGCTCCGAGACAACATGCTGAGGGGCACAGAGTTCGGCGTCCTGGCCAAGGTTTTCATGGACCAGGGGAAGCTCATCCCGGATGACATCATGACCCGGCTGACCCTTCACGAGCTGAAAAACTTCACCCAGGAGAGCCGGCTGCTGTGCGGTTTCCCCAGGACGCTGCGGCAAGCTGAGGCCCTGGAGAGAGTTTATCAGATACACCTGGTGATGAACCTGAACGTGCCCGCTGAGGTCATCAGGCAACGCCTCTCCGCTCGCTGGATCCATCCGAGCAGCGGGCGCGTCTACAACCTCGAATTTAACCCTCCCAAAGCGGTCGGCTTGGACGATCAGACTGGCGAGCCTCTGGTTCGGCGTGAGGATGACAGACCGGAGACACTTACCAAGAGGCTGAAGGCTTACGAAGACCAAACCAAACCCGTCCTGGAATATTACCGGGGAAAGGGGGTGTTGGAAACCTTCTCCGGAACAGAAACCGACAAGATCTGGCCCTCTGTGCATGCTTTCCTGCAAACAAAAGTTCCACAAATAGACCAGAAAGCATCGGTGACTCCATGAGGGCGAATGCTTGTAATTATTAGCAAGATGAGCAGAATCTCTTTCTCCTTTCTTTTAGAAGTTCCTTGTTCTAAGGCTCCACGGTGTATGAATTCCTTGAGACTTGTATTAGTTTCGTTTCTAGGAATTTTATTTTGGATACTAGGGATAATGCCAAATGAGTCTCCATGCTGAGATTTGTCTTTGGAAATTGCGTAGTGTGTTTTATCCAGCTACGGGTTTGCGACTCAAAAACATCAGAGATGTCCAAGCTTCAAAAAATTCTTTTAGAGCAAAATGAAAAGAGCAATGGGTAATAACCTGACTTTTGCTCAGGAGGGAAAAGTGATTGGTGTCATGTTTTTCTGGAAAAGTAAAAAAAAAAGTTACATTATACTAATTTGGAGACAATATCTCATCAGAGGCTTTTGTGTAGCCAGAAGCCAAAAAAGGCATTTCTAGCACATGGGGCATGGTTTTGTGAGAGGCTGTATCTATAAAATTCCAGATAAAAATAACTGGATTTACAGATTCTGGGCAGCATGCAAATTCACTGCTGCCTTTAAACTAAGAAACCTGTCAGGTGGCTGGCTTAAGCTACATTTATTTTGTTGTTAAACACACTTTCAGTTTACTTGGAATTTTCAAGTTGCTATAAAAATGTATCAAATAACATTTAGGAAAATACTACTTTGATGTGACTTGTTTTCTTCTGAGGAATATAACTGATGTTAGAAATTGACATTATGATATAAGCTCTTGGATAAGCACCAAAGTTGAATGGATGTTCTTTAAGAGAAAATGTAATTGACATCTGAACATTTTCAGAGGTTACAGGGGTTAAGAAATGTGTGCTTTAGGATCTACTTGCCAGTTCTTTTTGCTCATTATGCCTAGAAGAGTAACAAAGTCTTTTTTTTTTAAACAAAGAAGAAAAACTCGAGAGACGCTACATAAAATACACATACTTTGTCATTAGGAGATAGAAATAGATCTGGCATACACGGTGGGAAATTTCTTTGACAAATACCGCAGTCATAATTAATAAACAGGTGTAGCAATAAAAAAGCTTTCTATGAGAGGTAAAAAGGACCAGGAAAGTGAGTCTGCTGAAGGCGGAGTTCTTTATTCCTGATGGAAGAAGGTGATACCTGGGAGCGTTCACTGACATCCTCTCTTATGGGGAGAAGTCCTGCCAGTGTGTGTAATCTGACCAGCCGTTTTTAAATCCTTATTTTAGATTCCTTCGTGGGGTTGGGAGGACACATGCTTACTTACCATGGCCTGGTAGGAGTTGGGGAGAGAGGTGGAGGAGAACACTATATCTTCAATGACATATTTACTCTTATTTCAGTTGGTGCTAAATCAAAGGAAACAAGTTCTTGTACATGCTGTTATTAACTGCCTTTGAAAATGTGGCCCATTTCACTCCGGGCACTTAAAATACAAAACCCAGCAAATGTCTCATATATTTGGGAGAAAAACCCACTTTTCTTTCTTTCAATCATATTTTTCATTCATTGTCAGTTTTTCAAAATGGACCAAGTCTTTTTAAAAGGGTTACAGAAAACATTTCATCCTTCAAAATGCTTTCTAGAATGACCTACTTGGATATTATGTGCTTTCTAGAAAAGTGAACTACTCAACTTATGAGCTATCACGAGTCACTAGGTTATAAGACACACGTTAGTCTTCGTTACAATAAAATTACACTTCAGAAAAAAATAGCTTCATCTGCTTATTCAGGTTATTTTAAGGATCAAATTTTAATCTCCATGACCTCTAGTTGATTTGTTTGTGACTGCTTTATCCTCACACAGCAGAGAAATTTACTGATGCTTATTTTTCTACTTGAAGCCTTGTTGACATAGAATAGTTTCAGGTATACAACACAGCGATCTGACAATTCAATATATTAACGCAGTGCTCACCACAGTAAGTGTAAGTCACTATGTTATTATGGTCTTACTGACTATATTCACTATGCTGTACTTTTCATTTCTGTGACTTACCTATTTTATAACTGGAAGTTTGTGCCTCTTCATCTGCTTTCCCCATTTTGCCCATCCCCTCACCCTCCCTCCCCTCTGGCAGTCACCAGTTTGTTCCCTGTATTTATGAGTCTGTTTGTTTCTCTTTGTTCATTTGTTGTATTTTTTTAGCTTCCACATATAAGTGAAGTCATATGGTATCTATGTGAAATCATAAGGGATTTGTCTTTGTCTGGCTTATTCTTACTTCCTCTTCTGCTTGCTCTATTCTTTATCTTGCTTGGGTGTTAATTTGCCTATTTTGTTCAGTTTGTTGTGTTTTGTAGTATTGGGTGTTCCTCGAATGTGTGGTGATCCTGACTCTGTGATCTTCTATATGGCTGAGATTCTCCATCAGTCTGTATCCCCTGCCAGTGGGTGTAGTCCACTTGGGGAGATTGCTGGTCTGAATTGAGACTATTCTCAGGGACAGAAGAAGGATAAGCTACTGAGTGAGATCTCTCTGGGGTGTTCAGGTCTACGCCATTCCCCTGGCAATGGACAGCCTCAAGACACATGGCCATGCCCACCTAATTTGGCTCCCTGTCCATGACTCCTACCTGAAGGCCGACATTTTGTCACTGCTATTCAGGTCAAGAGCAGACAGAAGGGCATCGGTGGAGGATGAATCGTCGGCCCCTCCTGCAGCAATGGCCCAAGGACCAACATGTCGATTGTCCTTGATACCCTTCTGCTTCTGGTGCCTGCCAGCTTTGGGGATGGAGCAGGCGTGGTGCTCCCTGCACCTTTCCAATGACAGTCTTCTGTGTGCATTTTAGATTGGGTTTTCTGTTGTTGCGTCAACTCTACATGCCACATTTCAGGATCTGTCCTGGTTTCTGGTTCACTGAAAGTGAAGTGCTACCGCAGAGAAGAATCTGTAGGACTCAGTAGGGTCCTTAGTCCACCACCCTGAAATGGAACCAGATTTCCTTGTCCAGCCTCAAAATCTATACGTCACCAAGCCTCGAGCTGCAGCTTTCAACTCTGGCTGCACATTAGAATCATCTGGGGAGCTTTAAGAGAACACCGATACCCCCGATATTGTGATTGAATTATCAGGTGTAGTGGGGTGGGGAGCAGAATCATGGTCACTGCTATGGTTGCTGTATTTTAAGAGCTCCCTAGCTTTTATAAGTCACTATCCTAAAGTACCAAGTTGATTAACTGAAAGCACTGGCCTATACATCAGTGTTCAGCAGAGACTCAGAACCACCTGGCCCTCTCACCAGCTGGAACTTGCATCACAAAAGGCTCTGTGCCCCTTGTCACTTTTCTCCCCCACACATGGATATTTAAGCAATGGATATTTTATCATTATTCTATCATGAGTCATCACCACAGCTAACATTTTTTCATTTTTTACTTTATCTGTGTTGCTGATCAAATGCCACCCTAGTTAACTGGGTTTTCTGGCTTACTTAAACACCTTTTCTGGGTGGCTAGTTGGTCAAGTTCTCTGATGCTTCTGTGGCATTTCAACTCAGCTAATGATGCTCATTTTCCAGTGCACGGGTTGTGAAGCCAACTTGCAGCGGAATCATGATACATGGGTTTGATGTTGTCTAATCTTCAAAACGGGTTTGGTTCAGTTCTAACTAAAAACCTGGGGGAAAAAAAGCCAATAAGTGGACTCTAAAGATGAAGTAGCCCTAAAACACAATTTGTTTCTCTGAAAACAGCTACGTTTTATATTAGTAACTAACATACACTTAGATCAGCTGAAATGGGAACATGTTTATAGGCAACTGTAGGATATTCTTATTCTCCAGTTTGGCCCACGATCGAGGTCGAGGCTGCTGGTCTTGTCAGGTCCTTGCACACTTTTGGTGGCTGACCATCTAGACAAGCTTACAGTAGTGCCTTCTCCAGCAAAGGGCAGGGAAACTCTGAGTATCCAGAATAAACGCTGAGTTTGAACATTGAGGACACATGGAAGAGGACTTTGAATACGACACAGTGGCACCACCCTCCCTTCAGCAAGCTGACAAAATCTGCGTAATATTGAGAGACTGGAAAACATATTCAAAATTATTGGTTGTTGCGGGGTACTCCCAAGAGGCTGGGATTTTCTGTAGGTAATCAGAATGTGTGTTTAATGAAGTGGATGGACGTCCGGCCACACGGATACCAAATGTGGTGAGGGTCAAAGTGGAAGGCTTTGAGAATTGACCAAACACCCACCCAGTCATGATTCCATGGGTAAGGGCAGAAGCCACCGAGTGGGAGAAACAAAGAGGAAGTTAAGGTTAGATGTTGACTAGAAAGACTCAGAAGAGAATGGGCAATTGCTTATTTGAAGGACATGGGATTTGAGGGTACAATAGATTAGAAGGAAATCTCTAGAACCAAGAAAGAAATGAGAAGAGATTGAAAAGACAATGGATAGAATTGCAATAAGAGTAAAACAACAGACCCATGCTTAGTGGTCATGAGTTCTAGTTCTCCTTTCTCAATGTTCTTATTTCTTCTTATGAAAAACCACTCCAACTATATCCCTTGAGCACTGGGACATTGATAAGAACCATTAACTTTGGTAAATGAAGAGAGGTCCAGGTACATTACTCTGAAGCAAATGAAGTCTTAATGGGGTTTCCATCTAGCAAGAATAGGACTTGCTTCCTGGAGTCATCACCATTTGGAATAGCTATTTCATGGGGCCCTCAAAGGTGGGAACATCACATGCCATATGTCTTCAATGGTGATCATTTCAGAAATCCCCGGAGAACCCGTGAAAATCTTTAGCAAATTCAACAGTCCCAGAACCTTCCTTTTCTTAGTCTCCAGAAGAGCGCTCTCAAAGGTTAACAAATTTAAGCAGTAAAGGAGTTTGTTAGCTTTCTTGTCACTTAAAATGCCCTTGCGAAATGTGGTAGCCAGGAACCGTCAGGAGATGAAATCTTACCAGGAAGCTGTAGGGACTGCTGGGCCTCAGAAAGATGTCAAGCACTGGTCAATGCTGCTTCTGCATTTGTGGCCCTGGGGGAAGGGAAATGTCAAGTTCTCAAAAACACAACAAAATAAAACTTAAACTAAAACAACTCTAACAACAAGAAAAGCAGCAACACGTAAGAACAATACAAGTCCCTTTTGGGGACACTGTCCTTCTATGTGGATGGCTTTAAGCTCCTGGTCCCCATTGGATATGCTGTTTGCTATTTTCTTTGCCTTAAACCATGATTTGCAGGTTCAGGGAAGTAAAAAAGCCCTCCTATTAGAACACAGGCTGCAATCTCTTTGACATCAGCTGCAGCAACTTCTTGTTAGACATGTCTCCAAAGGCAAGGGAAACAAAAGCAAAAACGAACTATTGGGACTTCATGAAGATAGAAATCTTCACAGCAAAGGAAACAGTCAACAAAACTAAAAGGCAACCTACGGAATGGGAAAAGATATTTGCAAATGACATATCAGATAAAGGGCTAGTATCCAAGATCTGTAAAGAACTTATCAAACTCCACACCCCAAAAACAATCCAGTCAAGAAATGGGCAGAAGACATGAACAGACATTTCTCCAAAGAAGACATCCAAACAGCCAACAGATACATGAAAAAATGTTCCACATCCCTTGGCATCAGGGAAATACAAATCAAAACCACAATGAGATACCACCTCACACCAGTCAGAATGGCTAAAATTAACAAGACAAGAAACAGATGTTGGCGAGGGTGTGAAGAAAGGGGAACCCTCTTACACTGTTGGTGGGAATGCAAGCTGGTGCAGCCGCTCTGGAAAACAGTATGGAGATTCCTCAAGCAGTTAAAAATAGACCTACCCTACAACCCAGAAATTGCACTACTGGGTATTCACCCCAAAGATACAGATATAGTGAAACGAAGGGGCACCTACACCCCATGTTCATAGCAGCAATGTCCACAATAGCCAAACTGTGGAAAGAGCTGAGATGTCCATAGACAGATGAACGGATAAAGATGTGGTTCATGTATATAATGAAATATTATGCAGCCATCAGAAAGGATGAAATCTTACCATTTATATCAATGTGGATGGAACTGGAGGGTATTATGCTGAGCAAAATAAGTCTATCAGAGAAAGATAATTATCATATGGTTTCAGTCATATGTGGAATATAAGAAATACCACAGAGGATCATAGGGGAAGGGAAGGAAAAATAAAACAAGATGAAAATAGAGAGAGAGGCAAACCGTAAGAGACGCTGAACTCTAGAAAACAAACTGGGGGTTGCTGGAGGGGAGGGGTGGGTGGATGGGGAACCAGGTGATGGGCATTAAGGAGGGCAGGTGATGTCATGAGCACTGGGTGTTACACACAACTAATGAATTACTGACTCTACATCTGAAACTAATGATGTACTGTATGTTGGCTAACTGAATTCCAATAAATAAATTTTTAAAAAGCTCTCCTATTGCCCACAGGCCCTTCCTCTTCTGGTAATAGTCACCCAAAGGGGACACATTCTTCTAGTCACAGTTAACAATAAGGCTTAGAGTCATCTCAGAAGACTTTAACACAGTGACTGATAATCATAGGATAAAAACGGAGATTTAAGAGGGCAGAGGGGGTAACGGCCGTCTCTGGCATGGATGGCGGTGAGGTGGGATGTGGGCGAGCCAGGAGGGAGGGCAAGAAAATGTTCCAGAAAGAGAGGTTGCTGGATAACCTTCCGCCTCGGGCAAGGCCGGGTGGTGATCAGATGTTCTCGTTGGTTCAGCAAAACCTTCCTCCTCACCCCCTGCAGAGCGATTGGGAAAAGTTTTCTCCGACACAACAGGTACTTGCCTCACGGAACCCTTAGCGATGATTAAGCTTTTGCTGCGCCGGTGTTTTGCCGTTCTTCTAAACAACTACTTCCTTCCTCCTCGCGCTTTTCTTCCAGGAAAGAACGTCCATTTCCGGGCTCTGATGCACTACAGCCGGGGGTGGGCGGGGAGTTAGCGCGTCACTTCCTCCGTGACAGGTCAAGGGCATTTGCAGATAGTCCTGCGATCACTCTTTCCATGATCGACAGCTGAACCGCCCGCTAAGCATTATAAGCCACAGGTGGCTTCAGAACCCAGCTCTTGGTGCCACGATTAGCACGAGCTATTGGGTAAACGTTCACGGGGACGTCTCGAGAACATGTTCGCACAAGTGTGTGTGTGCGTGTGTGTCGGGGAGCGGGGGGAGGGTACTTTATTTCCAAACTTACATTTAAAAGTGTAAACAGCCCAGACATGCCTCAGTCTTGAGCTGCATGAATGAGCGTGTGCCTTCCTTGCTAACCCCACGTTCTGTGCCTTCCTCGCTAACCCCACGTTCTGTACAGTGTATTAGGGAAGCCCAGCCCTAAGTATGTGTCTGCTTCGTGTTCAGACATCTGGTAAAATCCACTTGCTCCCACCTCCCTGAAGATGCAGCAGGAAGGTGCATATGTGGATCCCCAGGGCAGAGTGGAGCCAGTCAACTCAGCGGGTTTGCATGCTCCATCTGATCCTTACGCAGGTCATATGGAGCCTTGCTGAGGCTCTGGATGAGGGGCCACCTCTCCCTAGGAATCAACTCCATGACTTGCTATGGTGTTTGCACTACCCTGCCCACACTCTCCACCTATTTTAGACAGCACATGACTCTGACTCACACAAAAGAGCAAAGAACTGCATGATGGCTTGAAAACATGCCGCACACCCACTCCCTTGGGCAAGACTCCAAAAGAAAACTCTGGTCTCTGAGTACCCATGCCCTTCTGGCATTTGTGAACAGACCCAATGAGTGAGGTCATCAAAATTCAGCAAGAGACAAGCAAACATTTAAAAATATCTCCCAAACATACAAGTTGAGTACTTGAGCAAACATGTGGGGGCCAAAAAAAAAAAAGAAAGAAAAGAAAAAAAAAGTCAAGTCATTTCTAGCTCGATGTCTTCTCTGATATAGTTAGCTCTGCCCAGATGCTGTGGGTGGGAAGAAGCCTAAAGGGGTCCATATCGGCAGGGTCCTGAGGCCACCAAGAAGGTGCATGGAGAGACTTACTGCAGGGGCCAATGGCTTCAGGTGACGTCATGGAAATGAAGTGCCCCACGGTCAAGGGCCCTTCCCTGTGGCGTCTTTCCTTTGCTAGGTTAACCCTCAGAAATCATCTTAGCTGAGAGCTATTTTGGCAGCGAGGTCTGAAACCCACTCAAATTTGCTCAAATAAGTTGTGTGTTGTGTGGGGGTAGCAGGGAGAAGGGAGAAAGCTCACTCTCTGTAGGGAACTCTTGGGGATTCAGGAATTGCTAATGAACCACACCTCCATAGGGCAGGAAGCAGGGTTCATCAGAAGCCTCCACAGCCAGAACCAGGCTCTTTCGCTTAGTGCAGGCTCACAGCCTCCCCTCTTGTGGGTGTTCACACATGCAACAGTGGGTCTAACACAGAGGATCGCTTGAGTCACTTGGGCTCCGGGTTTGGGGAACAAAGGGAGTGGTGGGGACTCTGGGCCACTTACAGAAAATTCTTCATTCGTCCTGTCCCCCGTTGAGTTTGCTGAAAGCTCAGTTATCCTAAGTAGAACCCCACAGACAGCTCCAGAATCTGGAGCCTGGCCAGTGGTGCTCCTAGAGGGACCCCTTTGAATGCAGGTCCCCAAAGTCTGCAAAGTCCCAAATGCACCTCAAGTGACTATTCTTAGAAAGTCACAATTTCCCTGCCGTGTGCTCTGGAAGCCCACCCATTGTAAAATGTGAAAGCGTGGCGTTTTCAAGTGTTGGCAATCACTTCGAATTTCAAACCCTGCGGGCCAAGCAAAACATATTGTGCTTCAGATCCGTCCTGTGGGCGGCTGGCTTCCAGCCATGGTGCCCCGGTGCCTCAGCTTATGTTCCACGTATCTATTTCCTTCTGTTCCTCAACCGTATTGGCAAATTCTATCCACATCTCTGAGTTCAGAATCCCTGGAGAGTAATTTCAATGGCTGCTGGCTTGCTTAGCGCCATCGCTGGTCCAATCCCATGGTGGGTTGGAAGGCCCTTTCTAGAAGTTGTAGGTGACCGCTGTTGACACTTCCAGATTTGGGCTCCTCTTTGGATCACATTCTTGAACGGAGAAGGGAGGACCTGAGAAGACCTGCCTTCCCTGAACTTTCTAATCCTTCCTATAAGTAAAAGGAGGCGGCAGTCATCAGATGCCCTGTGAAAACTTCCCAGCATGCTTCGGGGGGGGGTCGCCTGACATCTGACAGGAACTATGGTGCATCTTCTCTGCTGATTGCTTTTCTATCAGGGTTTCAGAGCAGAGATGAATATGGGCCATCACCCAAGCGTCTTGTGTGGTCAAGATGGACTCTTTTTTTTCTTCACATTTACAAATGATACTCCTCCTCCTTTACTCACTCTTGCTTGGAGATAGGTCGCTGCCTGATGGCCACTCTTGTAGGATGAGTTCCAGAATATTCTCTCACTCCTCCTCTACTCACTCTTGCTTGGGGATAGGTCGCTGCCTGATGGCCACACCTGTAGGACGAGTTCCAGAATATTCTCTCACCAGTAAGGAAAAGAACTGGCGGTTGTCAGGTTCTAAGGTGAGCTGCTTGTCTTCACACACTTCTCGTTTTCAGAAATGGTGCAGAGGGCTGGTGATACTGCATTTCTCTCTGCTTGCTTGATCCGATCACATAATTTGCTTTCAGATCCAGCCTTTTCCAAGTCTCTGTAGACTCCACTCAGTCTGTGTATTCTGAAAGACAGCGCTGCTCAGTCTTACAAGGATTTCTTTTCAAGCATCCCATTTCTGGAAGGCGGCACCAATATCCTTTGCTGTTCTTCCTACCCACCCATGGCAGAGCATAGGAGAGCCTGCGTGATTTGGGGCCAGCACACCTGAGTGTCCGTGGAGGCCACTGAGGGTTACCAGGACCCTGCGTTCAGGCAGAGTATCACCATCTGCCCCAGGGCGGACGGACAGAATCCCTTGCTAGCCCAGCATTCCTGCAAGCTGCTTTCCTGGGCTCTGCTCTCCCTGCTCCTCGGCCTGGGCTCTGGGAAGACAGGGTCTTTGGAGAATCCATATCATCAGACATGAATGGAAAGGGGAGAGGAGGAATGGGAGGGAGAGAAGGACAGGGAGATGGGGGAAGGGGACGAAAGTACCTTTGCTGGGACCATTTCCATTAGTTCAGACCGCAAATCAGACTGTACCTTAGATAGGAAGATAGCGATGGCGAAGAAAATGTAAGGACTAGAAACTTTCGTGCTATTAATTTCAGGAATTAGGCTTTAAGCAAATGTGTGCTACAAGAAGGAATTTTTTTTTTATTAGTGTAGAGAAAGATAGAAAATTCATTCTGTACAAAAGTATATTCAGTGACAAAGTAAAAGCCTCTCTCCACGCCGACCCCCTGGCCCTCTCCCTTCAGTTGGTTTGTCTTTCCTTCTAGGAAATATATGCATATATTTTTATATGTATTTCACAGAAGAGATCAAACTACACATGCTTTTTTTTTTTTTTATAAGTTCCTTGTTTTCAATTATTAATAAGACCCGAGGCTCTTTTATAGAAACACAAACAGGCCTGTCTCACTCTCTAGCAGGCTGCCTGATCTCCCACTGAAGGCTCGTTTCTGTAACTAGTCCCCACGTGTGGATGCTGAGGGTTTGTTGTTTTTTATTTTTAACGGCATTTGCTCTTGCAAACAATACTGTTTCTTGATGCATATCTACAGTTTGAAGTCCTGGTTGAAATTGCTGAGTCAATGACTCTATGCACTTTGCTTTTTGATAGATGACGGTAGGTAGTGCTTTATTTAGTCACACACGTCACCTGCGCCAATCAGCAGTAAGACTCTGCATATTATTAAAAACCAGGGGCGCCTGGGTGGCTCAGTCGTTAAGCATCTGCCTTCAGCTCAGGTCATGATCCCAGGGTCCCACGATCCCATACCTATTGATGCATAATCTACAGTCAGATCTAAGTGTGGGTTGGTGGCGAAGACAAAAACCACAGTCTTGTCTCCTCAGGCTGACTGGATAAATGATACATATATTTTTAAATCCCGGGGTTTGTCTGTGCAGTAGCCAAAGGAGGGCATGGGGACAGGAGGAAGGGTTACTGTTCAAGCGTGTGCTCCCTCTGCTTTCTTCCCCTGCTCTGATCTCCAATGTGCTTGGCGCATCTGTACAAGAGTCTCCCAAAATAACATTCTCCCCGGGCGTCTCATCTCTGCTCCCTTCAGGGGAGTCCGTGAGTATCTTCCCGGTGGCTACCCTTCAGCTGAACTTTCTGCCTTCCAGAAATAGACCCTGGCTCCCGCCCGCTAATCCCGGGTCCTGTGAGCTGTCCCTGCAGGAAGGGACGGGCTGCAGCCGCCGAGTCTTATACGAGGCAGCAGAAGCAGGAATGTGCAGGAGGGCCTCCCAGCTGTCCCGGGGCTCTGTGCTCCCCACATGTGAGCTCCAGAGTGGGGCCCAGTGGGTCATTTAATCTCCCGTTATTTTTACCGCAGCTCTGGCTGCTATTGAGCTAGGGAATCTAAAGGAAGGTATCCTTCCACCTGCTAAGTCCCGAGCAGGAAAACAAGTACCCTTGGGGGGAAGAACAAAGGTCTTGAACCTGCCAGAGGACCAAGACCGAAACCCTGTCCTCCCTCAACCCGTTGGGAATAGCGCGCTTCCAGAGCTGAGCGTGTTACACGCCCCACGGATGGTAGACACCGAGTCACCAAATCTTTGAACCAGAGGCCTTAGTAAGAGAGACTGTCCAGTGCTACCGTCTCTTGACTCCAGTCGCAGGACGTTGGGGTAAGTGTCCCATAGACATTTCTGCCCCCCACCCCCTCCCCGGGAGCACATACATGGAGAGAGGAAGGGAGGAATTTGGAGAACAGCTCCAAATGCACACATTTCTTCTCCCCTTCAGACAAAAGGCTTAATACAAAACTCTGGAAAGAACAGCAAAACCTGGGAGATCCCATTCCTAGCTCCCGTTGTCGTGGAAAACCGAGAAAGACCATACTGCCGAGAGGTGACATCTTGAGTGTCGTATCCAGTGAATGCGGATGTGGTTGAAACGTTAGGTGATCGGACGAGTCTTTTCCACCGATGAGCGCCGGCGGCTCTGCGCTCCGATCCACGTGGCCGTGACCCCTTCGGTAGGTTGTGCTAAAATGTCAGAAAGGAGAAGGTCATTCACACAGACCTGCAGCCCCGCTGTCCCAGGCCCAGCCGCCAACCCTTGCCAAGGGGAACTCTGGCCACAGATTCCTCGCCCTGCAGGCCCAGATGGCAGCTCTGAGAGCAAGAAGCTCCCCGAAACTGCCACCAGGGTCCCGTCCCTCTGCCTCGGCTGTCGTGAGCACGCGAGCCATCCAGTGGACGCCTTCACCTGCTCCTTAAATCACACGCACTATCTCCGCCTAGAGAACTAAGACATCCTTTTACACACCACTGTTCAGCAACGACTCTTCATCGGAACCTACAATTCATTGAGGGAAAAATAAATGGACCCAGAGGGTCGGAATCAGGGCAGACACACAGTTAATAACGGGCTGAAATAAAGCTCTGCTTTGTGGTGTCGGCTGCAGTCTGTGGGGTTAATGCTCCTCCTTGGCCAAGTTCAAGCTGCCCACCTAATGTCATCGAGTGCGGGGTTGGGAAGAGGCTCCCACAGTTGGCTCCTGAAGGTAGGTGTGAGCCAGTGCAAGCCAGCATGAGCACGCCGCCGGCTGGAATGGCCAGCGGCAAGTCATCTCCGTCCCTGGCGTCTTACTTTTCCTAGACCAGAGCAGAACTCCTGTGTTTATTTTACTATAGTTTTGTTATTTTGTTTTATTTTATTTTATTTTATTTTATTTTATTTTATTTTCCTCACCACATACGAGGAGCATAAACAGTAACTATGACTATCCTTCTTGCTGTCACTTGGTCCAGTTCCGATCTCGGCACCATGACGGCCTCACCAGTCAAATGAGGTCTGCCCAAATAGTCTGTTTCTTGGGCAGCATACCAAGAGCCGCCAAACAGGGCTGTCACAGGTCTCACAAGGCAGGAGCATCCTAGGGAGGGACATCAGGGTATGGGTTGTGGTCCCAGAGCTGCGCATCTTCTGTTTAGAAGAAATAGTGCAACAGGGATTTCCAGCAGTAAGATCACGCCATCCATAAATGATGGCCCTTGGAAGTGGACAGTTTCGGCTCAGAGCTTCCAGATACCCCAGCGGGAGTTGGCTGCTGGGTGGGAGCCTTCCCCGGTGCTCACTGGGGCCTCCAGCTCTGCTCTTTATCTGACCTCACCTCTCCTCCTCCCTCAGCCCAGACTCTCCCCCCTTCACCCCTGCACTGCAATTCCCTAGCCCTACTTCTTCCTGAGGCCAGGCACAGGGGCAGAAACACCTTTCTAAGGGCATCACAGTCCTTCTTGTTACGTGTCATTGTATAATTCTCAAACCTTCTTACTTCCATACATGTTTGGGCCTTATTAGAAGCCCCTGAGCCATGCAGGGCTGATCTCATTACCCTCACCTCACACCTAGAAAGAAATGGTGTTGGGATGCCTGGGTGGCTCAGTCGGCTAAGCGTCCAACTCTTGATTTCGGCTCAGGTCATGATTTTGGGGTCCTGAGATCAAGGCCGGCATTGGGTTCCATGCTCAGTGCAAAGTCTGCTTGAGATTCTTTCTCCCTCTGCCCCTCCCCCCGTTTGTGCTCTCTCTAAATAAATAAATAAATAAAATATTTTAAAAAAAAAAAGAAGAAGAAAAAGTGTCCCAGAGAGGCCAGTGACTTAGCCAAAGTTCAAACGATGTTTGTGGCAGAGCTGTGCAACCCCCCTTGCTTTTTTTTTTTTTTTTAAAGATTTTATTTATTTATTTGACAGAGAGAGATAGCGAGAGCCGGAACACAAGCAGGGGGAGTGGGAGAGGGAGAAGCAGGCTTCCCGCTGAGCAGGGAGCCCAATGTGGGGCTCGATCCCAGGACCCTGGGATCATGACCTGAGCCGAAGGCAGACACTTAATGACTGAGCCACCCAGGTGCCCCCCCTTGCTTTTATGTCTCCCCCAGCATATCTTTTCATCCCATTAGGATTCCTTGTAGGTTCCCAGCTAGACAGCCGCCCCATGCCAACGCCTGCATCGTCAGGGTGATGAATTCTATTAGCTCTCCCTGCCCCATGTCTGAACATCCTGCCTTGGGTCAGAACATCTTTCTGAACTTGACTATTTCAATGACCAAGGGAGAGCGTCTCCTGAATGGACTCTAAGGCGTGCAGTGAGGTAGTCCTGGAATTCTGAGAGGAAAATCATTAAACGAGCACCAGAGCTGGAAAAAAAAAAAAACCCAAGGAACTACCCAGCCCTCCCTGCACTAATGAGAAAGGCGAGGCAGATGGCTTGAGGGACGCGGACCAAATCCCCAGACTGGTTGGCCAGTGGCTGAAGGAGGACAGGACCCCGGGTCTTCTCCTTGCTCTTTCCCTTTAGGCAAAGCTCTTTCACTTAGGCTCCTGGTCCTCTACTGAAGACTTAGGATTTTCAGTTGTTTTTTTTAAAGAAGGTGAAGATCAGGAAAAAAAAGAAGGCGGCAGGCAAAGTCATAAATCCAAATGTTGGAAAACAAATAAAACCTCTTCTTTTTCTATGATAAGATCCTGCTGTTTCTTTATTCATCATGCACAATGCAAACACTAGAAAATGCCAGCTAGGGTAAATAATGTTTTATACATAAAGCTCTCCACCTTTAACCATGCGGAGGCATTTTTCTTCAACTATATGTGAGGTCTAATTCCTAAACAATGAGATTTCCTTTCCCAAATGAGACCAAATGTCCGAATGAGTAGCATGAACACAGTGCTCAGTGCAGCAGGTTCTGTAATTCTTGAGGATTTTCTTTAGCATCTATGGCACATCCTTTTGCAGGTCATCAGTGAAATGATTCTCTGTCTTGGTGAAATTGGACTCCGAGTGGCTTCTCTAGAAAAGTCTACGAAAGGGGCGCCTGGGTGGCTCAGTCGGTTAAGCGTCTGCCTTCAGCTCAGGTCATGGTCCCGGGGTCCTGGGATCGAGCCCTGCATCGGGCTCCCTGCTCAGCGGGAAGCCTGCTTCTCCCTCTCCCACTCCCCCTGCTTGTGTTCCCTCTCTCGCTGTGTCTCTCTGTCAAATAAATAAATAAAATCTTAAAAAGAAAGAAAGAAAGAAAGAAAGAAAAGCCTACAAAAAAGGAGTCCATTGTTGTTCACCTCTTCGTGGGGGTGATTCACAAGACGTTGACCATTCGTGTGAACTTGAGTATTTCCACCATGACGAAATCACTCGATCTTGGAAAACCTCCTGAGTCTCAGATGGAGAGACATCAGACCTGTGCTTGGTCTCACCATCAAGAGAGTGAATCATTCTCCCTTCAAGGCCAGATCAATGACTCCATGGGGTTTGGTGGCAAGTCCCCTTCCTCCTCCTCCTCCCAGTCTTTGGGACTGTTTGCTGATGCTATCAGTTTTCTTTTAAAGCTAAAAGAAACAAATAGCTAGCTATTTTCTTTTAAAGATGGTTGCACAAAGAAGGAGAAGCCTGAGTCTTAGTGGGGGAGAGAGGTGACTAGAGTAGTGAAGGCTTTCGCTCTGCAGTAAAACATTTAAAACTTCAAGGTAAACACCTGGTTGAGCAACCCCGTCAAGGGAGACAGTAAGCCTCCAAACAAATGATTTGTGTAAATGACCCATTTTCAGAGTCTTCTGTGCTGGGATGGGCGGAAAGCTGGAGAAATCAGGAAGTGGGAAATATCTTCAAGGGAAGGAAGGATGTCCGTGGATGGTGGGGGGAGAGTTCTTTGGGGCTCATTTTCTACCAGCTTAACCAGGACAAAATGTAATAAGGCCAGCAAAGGAAGATTTGCCACATAACTAATGAAGCTTATGCTCAGGGTTCCTTGATTGCTTAGACTCCTTCCAAGGCTCCCTAGCTAATTTTCTATTTCTAAGCTGTTTTCCTTTTCTTGAAGAAGCCCCCTTCCCTAAGACTGAATAAATTTCAGTCGCCTAAAATCTGGAGTAGCCCCTGAATGTGCCACGTAGAGATTCTGAGTTATAGAATTGTGAGCTGATGTGGGTCATGGAGGAAAATGGCTAGAGCTGCTGTTTTTCCTTAGGTGTGCAGGAAGGACCACATCTCTCTCTCTCTCTCTCTCTCTCTCTATTTTATGTGAATCAACCTGATTTCCCCTTGGAAGCCCCACCCTACTGGCCCACACACACACACACACACACACACACACACACACTCTCTACTCTGAGGATGGTTGCACACAGCATTCCTGCTGGGACCCAGAACCCCAGAGCCTGTGTCCTCAGGCACATCATTGAACCATCTCCCTTGAGGACTGGCCACTTCCTTAGGAACCTGAACTAAATGACAGGCACGTTGCCCTCTCCAGGGACCCACAGACTTCTTCCCTCTTCTGCTCCAAGAGAACCTCCTCTTTACTAAGCCGCTTCCTCCAAGACACAAGCCTCTTGTCTTTCCTGTTCTTTTACAATAACTCTTTCGGCCTACTCTCCCCACAGTGTGATGATTAATAGAGCAGATGTTAGTTTGTCTTTGATGGGCAAACTTCCCCAGGAAGAAAGGAGACTTTGCATTAAGTCCCTTGAGTGCGGACACAGAAGGGAGAGGGGGAAAGAAAACAGCACATTTCCATATGAAAATAAAATGACTATTTCTAGGACGCCTGGGTGGCTCAGTCAGTTAAGCATCTGCTTTCGGCTCAGGTCATGATCCTGGGGTCCTGGGATGGAGCCCTGTATGGGGCTCCCTGCTCAGTGGGGAGTCTGCTTCTCTCTCTCCCTCCGCTTGTGCTCACTCTCTCTCTCTCAAATAAACAAAATCTGTAAAATAAAATAAAATAAATAATAAAATAAAATAAAATAAAATAAAATAAAATAAAATAGAATGATTGTCTCTATAGGGCCACATGTCATCACATGCAACTCGTCTTGCCTCCTCATTTTTCCAACTGCTGGAAGAAAAGGCTATTACAAACCAGAGAAGAAAGCCCTTTATGAATTTAGACGGGGCAGAGAAGATGCTCCCAAGGAGGATTATAGGCTGCATAGAGAAGTGCTCGTTTCTGGGCACGATCCCAGGGCCAGTGAAGAAGTCCCTCGGGGTGTACCAAAGCACTCGATTGAGTTGGCCCAGCCATAAACCACGTTTCTTTTCCAGCTTCCTACTTCGTGAGTCAGTATTTGCAAAAGAGCTGCAAATATTGCCTCAAGGAAATGTTATGAGTGTAGTCCTGTGGCCTCATTTTCATGGTCTGTGTATTGGTTTTTTTTGTTTGTTTGTTTTTACTCTAGAGTCATTACAACGTCTCTTATCAGATAGTTTGCAGCCAGGTGTAAAACGGTATTCTGTGGAAAAACAGCCATCTAGCTCCTCCTGATGTCCAGAAGTGACGGAGTAAACCCTAACCTCTTCTTGTTCCTTTAGTTCGCGGGATCGCCCCCAAAGGACAGGAGAGCTCCCACTGTAAGTATTGACCAGCTCAGTGAGCAGGGGGCGGTCCGGCCATATTGCAAATAGTCCAGCATAAGAAATGTCTGAGTCGGGGTCAGCATTCTGTTATTTTTGCCTGTTGGCTGGTTTTGGGGGCATGGCGTCGTGATTCACGGGAGTCCGTGTCACATTGATGGAACAAGCAAAGGCATGAGGGGGTCTTGCGCTCAAAGACGTGAAGGAATTAGATTCGGTAATGAAACAGATCTTTGGGGGGAAGGCTGAGCCTTTCTTAGGCTTCTTCCCGAAGGTTCTGTGAACTCTGTGATACAAATCCAGCTGCATGTCTGTGTTCCTGAGGATTTACATCCTCGGGTTCAGGCTGGGATGCCATAAACTTGCCAGCCTAACACTCTGGCTGATGATGTTTTTAATTCCCCTAATGTTAACCAGCCTAGTGCTAAACACACATGATGAACTGAATAAACAGTCCTCAGTGGATTCCACCTCTCTTCATTCAGCCTGCAACTCGCATGCCCAAGAAGAGAATTCCTCCTGAATCAGCTTGCTGATTCTGGACACCATTTCAAGCGTCCTTGACACCCTTGAGTTTTCTCGCATGATCATCGTTTTGTAGCTCAAGAAACCACTGGTACCTCTCCCTCTGCCTTTGGCAACAGCACCCCCACATTTAGCCCAAGATGTTTACCATCAGTTACTCATCAGAGTGCACCTGTAGGGCTGGGGGCTGTTACCCCTGGCATTTTAGGGGTCAGGAAATACACTCTTGATGACACACAGGGAATGTGAGACAAACTCTGTTCAGGACTCTAGATACTCAGGGCCATACATGACCCAAGACGATAAATGCTACTGAGTTAGGTGGCTTTTCATCATTTTCCAACGGGCCCATTCTTCAAAGTACTACCTTCTTTAGAAAGCCTTCCTCAACCACTCCAGTCTGTGGTGACTCTTTCCCAGAGCCCCAGCCACCTCAACCACCTCCCAAACTCCTAACACATTTTTAAAAATTTTATTTTATGTTATGTTAATCACCATACATTACATCATTAGTTTTTGATGTAGTGTTCCATGATTCATTGTTTGTGCATAACACCCAGTGCTCCATTCAATACGTGCCCTCCTTTATACCCATCACTGGGCTAACCCATCCCCCCACCCCCTGCCCTCTAAAACCCTCAGTTTGTTTCCCGGAGTCCATAGTCTCTCATGGTTCATCTCCCCCTCTGATTCCCCCCCTTCATTTTTCCCTTCTTACTATCTTCTCTTTTTTTTTTTTTTTAACATATAATGTATTATTTGTTTCAGAGGTACAGGTCTGTGATTCATCAGTCTTACACAATTCATAGTGCTCACCATAGCACATACCCTGCCCAGTGTCCATCACTCAGCCACCCCATCCCTCCCACCCCCCAACACTCCAGCAACCCTCAGTTTGTTTCCTGAGATTAAGAATCCTTCGTATCAGTGAGATTATATGATACATGTCTTTCTCTGATTGACTTATTTCACTTAGCATAATACCCTCTAGTTCCATCCACGTTGTTGCAAATGGCAAGACTTGGGGTTTTTTGATGGCTGCATAATATTCCATTATATATATCACATCTTCTTTAACCATTCATCTGTCGATGGACATCTTGGCTCTTTCCATAGTTTGGCTATCGAGGACATTGTTGCTATAAACATTGGGGTGCACGTACCCCTTTGGATCACTACATTTGTATCTTTGGGGTAAATACCCAGTAGTGCAATTGCTGGATCGTATGGTAGGTCTATTTTCAACTTTTTGAGGAACCTCCATACTGTTTTCCAGAGTGGCTGCACCAGCTTGCATTCCCACCAACAGTGTAGGAGGGTTCCCCTTTCTCCGCATCCTCGCCAACATCTGTCGTTTCCTGACTTGTTAATTTTAGCCATTCTGACTGGCGTTAACACATTTTATCTGTATGTTATCTTGGTCTTTAACACATCCTCTTGATATGATCAGTCATTATTAATGGATTATATGACCTTCCCTCTGGAACATTTCCTCCCTAAGGAAACTCTGGACTCCTAGCACCACGCCTGGTCTCAGATGGGGCTGAGAACGGACCAACACCAGTCTGAAGGGCTGCTGAGGACAGTAAGCTAATACAAACGTGAACCAAGATGTGCTCCTCAGCTTGATTCAAAAAAACAAGGGAAATCAGTCCAGGTACCACCTCCCCGGAGGCCTCCTCCTCCTCCTCACAAGCAAGGAACAGCCAACTGCCCCCCCACAGCCCTTGCAGGAGTCTGGCTGAGCACATACAGTCTGGGAACTACCCCCTTGGCCTTGCAAGTTCATGCAGAAACAGACTCATGAGCTAACCTTGAAATGAGCACCCACAGATTGTCAGATTGCCCTGGGGAACTGGGCTGAGTTCCCGGCCCAGTAATCGAGCCTAGAAACAGCCTGCCCTCCATGTCCAAACCAACGAGCTCAAGACATAAGCCCACCTGTCCACCCAGCAAGCTTCACATTTAATCTGATCATACAGAGAAAACCAAAAACATGTTTACTTGTTAAAGAAAAAAAAGACAAAAATGTTCAACCACAGAACATTCGGGAAAAGAAGAAAAGTACAAAAGGACATCAAATTATCCATTATATCACCACCCAAAGATAGACACCGTTTAACATGCTGGGATATTTCTTTCTAGTCTTTTTTTTCTCTGTGTAAAAAATATTTGTCTCACGTAACTGAAATTGTAGTTTGAGAACCTGCTGTTTTTCACTTAACAAAACCATTTCGCTGGGCGTTTTTCCTGTTCTTAAAAATTCCAAAAGCATGATGTTAACAGCTTCATAATATTGACCATCACAGAGGTACTCTGATAATGCAACCACGTTTTTTTCTTACTATGTCGTTCACACGTTACGTTATGGCTACTGGAGGGCGCGACTGGGAAATGTAACCCAAATCATTCTGCTGAAATCTTTTTAAGGAAACAGTCAAAAAGACCCTCTTCCTGCTGGAGAAAATAAACACAATTTCTCATGACAAACCTACATTTTTCCACCATATAAAAATGGCCAGTGGGCCGATCCCATTGATGCCCCAACCCACCCTGTGTTTCCCTTTATCTTTTCAGCTGCAGCCACGGTAAGACCCTTTCTTGGTCCCCTGACAGCTTCTCATCAAAGCCCCAAGCCGTTCTCCTTCTCTGCCTGGGGTTTTCTCTGGGATTCAAAGACTCAAGAAGCAATCCTCGACCAATGACAGGGGGAGTTGGTGGATATATACCCCAAGTTCCTTGGCCTTCCCTGGGAACGTTCTGAAGCTCGTGCTACTCCTTTACTGGAGGATTCCTGGTAGGATGAAACAGCAGGTGCCTGTGATGGTGATCCACTGGTTATTGGCTTTCTTCCCTTCCTGCCTTACCATATGCATTCGTCGAGGTTGCTTTCTGGAATCCACTTCTGCATAACTAGCTAAGCTCAGCCTCGCCTCTGGGTCTGCTTGCGTGAACCCAAATGCACACGGTCCTCTAAAAGCTTATCTAAGAAAGAATATAGACGGGGGGAACCCAATTTCACAACGGGCCACTAAAATACTACTATGACTCATGTGCTCTTTGGAGAAAATACGAGTTTGCCTCACTAACATGAAGACAGTCTGGACCTCCTTCCTTTCTGAGCCATCTTGACCCCCTTCCCCCTTTGAAAATTTTCCTCATGACTTTGAGTGGAAATAGAATGCCAGTTCCCATTTCCCCGGCAGTCATTCTTTAGAACACACATACTGTTTGTCATGAGGGCTATTTAGAAATTTGTCGCCTTCAGTGGTTGTCCCACAAAGAATCTGAAGATGAAGTAACTGCAAATTCCAATGGATGTGTGCAGACCAAAGTGTCGGCTAAATCCAACCAAGAGGTTAATAGTCTTTGTTTATACAGCTGGGGCTTGATGCAAACCTGCAATAGCTATCAACAGAAACAACTTACCACGGAGTGCTCGAGGCCAATTCATAAAGCAGTGGGTGTTTTAAATAAATTAGAAAGCCAAAGAGTCTTTGAAACCTCAAACCGTTTACAAAAGAACTGAGACTCCTCTTTCTGCATAAAATAATGCAAACCTTTAGCACATTTCTAGAACATTCTCTACTAAGAAGTGTTTTGTATCCCAATGATCAAAGAATTTAAGGTCCTTCCCTGCTTTCCCATTCTTTGGACCCTCATTTCCCACATGAGCTTCCCCTGTTCTTCTTCGCTTCTTGCTGGCTTGCTACTTGGCATTTAGAGACAGATTAAAATCTTCGGAGGCTACATTACCGCACGTTTCCCATTGCCCTACTGATGTGTAATTGAAAATCAGCACAATTCTAAATCACCAAATGAGTAGGGGGAAAAAACCCCACAAAGTTCTAATATTTCCTATGATGAATGTTTTTGGTGCTTCTTTGGAAATGTCAAATATATTCCAAAAAATACTTATTGTCTTTTCTGGTACCGTAAGCATAGACTGGGTTTGCTTATTCAGTAACCTCATCCGTGGCACATCCGTGGTTATGGATCACTTTGCAGGACAGGATTATGCACTGCAAAGCCAGCTGAAGTCCCAAGTCACCCCCACGTATATGCTAATAGCCAAAGAATTAAAGGCACCCCAAATGTGGTCCTCTGGTTAGTATTCAGACAGGTGGTATTTATTTCACAGGAAAGTGGCAAGTCACATCAAGAATGGCTTCTGTGTTGCCAGAACCCCATAAAAAATTGAATTAATCTACACATCACCAGACAAATGTCCCCAGCAGTTTCTCCATGGGCCCCTGAAAATAAATTGACCTTAAAGTCACCACTAGACAGGTCTGGCAGCCCAGCTAATTTATCACCACTCACGCTGGCCAAAAACCTCAGCTGGGTTTGACATCCGGAAGATGAATGGGAACAGACTGTCCAAACAATTCAAGTGGTCGGAGATAAAGCTCCATGACTTAGGGCTCTTTCGGTTGACAAGGAGAAAAACCCAACTCCAGCCAGCTCAAGAAAAAAAAAAGGGAGGTGAGGAGGTTATGTTTTATGTACCTGGGAAGCCCTGGGTCTTTAAGAAAGTCCAGAGGACTTCAGGCAAGGCTGAATCCAGGGGCTCAAGCAGTGCCATCAGGATAATGCCCCTGTCTCTCCACCCTCAGCTCTGGTTGCCTGCAAAATTGGGGTCATTCCACAGACTGGAGCCCCTCTTTACAGCTCCAGCAAGTCTTAGGGCTGTCCCTGTTCGGCTTAACTGGGAGTACTCGCCCATTCCTTAGTCTCGGGTTATTTTGGCCAAGGCTGGGGTTTCGGCATGGCCCATAAACCTGGAGGGGGGCTGCCCACATACATATGAACTGGGAGTGAGAAGCGTGGTTCCCCAAACAGAAGATGCTGGGCAAGCAAGATGTCCAATCTGATGGCTCGTCCATGTTGATTATGATGAGGGAGCAAAATGCAAGCTGAGGGCAAAGCACAAGCTAACACCCCACAATACTGCCCTCCCCCCAACCCCCAGGGTAAGATATGTATGACATCCCTCGGGCGCTCCTCCACCCGAAGGACAAAGGAAAAGGAAAAACAAATGGTCAACTGATAGAGATCACGGTCACGTGGGACAAGAGTCTCCATCAGTTTGCAAATGTATCAAGGATTTCCAAGAAAAAAAGCAATCTTATCAATAGCCAGACCGCCAGAAAACTATAGACTCAATTTCTCGGAGCCCTAACGTCACCTTCCTCTCCCTAGGATAGAAAATCATATATAATCAGTCATTCCTCACACTTACAATGCAGCTCTTTCTGCCCACGGGTCCTGTCCCTGTGCTAAAAACACCCTTTTTTGCACCATAAACGTCTCAAGAATTCTTTCTTGACCCTTGGCTCCCGAGCCCCACTTCCAACCACATTAATTAGAAGCAGCAACCATGTCAGGCGTCTTTAATGCTCAGGGCAGCTAGTGCTGATCCTCATCGCTAGTAGGTGCTCATCTCTACTAGTTGATCAGTTGATTGACTAGCACAGAACAATGAAAACACCAGGGGGTTTCCTCAGTGCAAAGGCCATGCGTGGCAGTCTGCAAAGACAAAGGACCCCGCCAAAGTGCAGAATTTACTCATTCAGGTTATTAATGAGTCTC
Source organism: Halichoerus grypus (assembly GCF_964656455.1). Classification (NCBI taxonomy): domain Eukaryota; kingdom Metazoa; phylum Chordata; class Mammalia; order Carnivora; family Phocidae; genus Halichoerus; species Halichoerus grypus. The sequence continues at coordinate 140,934,454 of NC_135713.1, read as the reverse complement.
TGTAGACACTTGCCTAGCCCAAAGAGGCACAGGCTGGGAGACACGGCTCCAGCTAGATCTAGGTACCCAGCAACCCAGCGCCATATTTTTGAGTGCTGAACTTGCGGCTGGTCCCGTATCTAGGGGGCACGGGTAGCTACTTCCATAATATTTTGACAACTTCTCAAGCACTGGGAAGTCCCTAATTTCTCCCCAGCCAATCAACCAAACCCTGTGCAGTAGGGTGTTAAAGAAAAAACACTGGGGTGGGTTCTAGTCCCCACGGTGCTATTAATAAGATATGTGATTTCCAGCAAATCCTTTGGTGTCACTGAGCATCAGCTACTTCCTCTACAAAGCTAGGAATTCGTTCTTGTCAAGCTCGGGCATTCTGCACTGAGTTCTGTCACAAAGCGGGGGCTGCCAGCCCTGGCTTGCACATGGAGACAGTTTTGAGAGCTTTAAAAATAACCCTGACACCTGGGCCACAACCCAGATCAATTACATGAGAATTTCTGGTGATAAGGCTCAGGCATCAATATATATTTTAAATCTCCCCCGGTGATTCTGAGTTTCCGCGGAGAGTGAGAAGCACTATCCTATTTCCTTATTCTGTAATCTTCTTGAAGAGCAAGCAGAACGGGGTGAAAAGAGAGCCCTGGCAGAGCACACCCCCCAGGGACCCTGTCAGCAGCCAACGTGGCCCTGCAGCTAGGGGCGTCTGCCCTGTGCAGTCCACTTGCTGCATTAGAAATTATTGTCTTTTATCGATGCTCCCTAGTGCCATCTGGCACTCAGCATATTCCAAGGGCAGGTTTCCAGAATTAGGGTGTTATTGTTTTGGGCACTGAATTCTTAGGACAAATGGTTTGGCTGAAACCATTTCAGCTGAAAAAATATTTTTCACTCTTAAGAGGATAGAAAACTTCAAGGTGCTCCCCACGTTGCAGAACGAGCTAGAAACGGGTGGCGCCCAAGCGATAATGCAATCGTTTCCCTTCTCTTATGTAATAACGCATATTTCTGTTCAATTATGTGAATCGCCAGATTTGCTCTAAGATCAGAATGCATTGAAAAGCAGGAGGAAATATATCGCCAGCAATTAGCTGCTTTTTAAAAGAGAAAAAGAAATCATAATCAGTTGAGCTTTCTATGGTCCAATCATACTAACCAGCATTTATGTCACTTTCAATGATAGGTTGGTCTCTTTCACTGAACCTTTTTTTCCCCCTGGGGAATGAAACGGCTATACAATTTCGTGATTCACATCCATACCTCCTGCCACATAATCGCGTGTTCTGTGCGAGCCTGCCTCCTACGAGCGAGTGAGGGCTTGTTCTTCACCTCTGTTGTTTGTTCCTTCTTGTCCCTGCTCTGTGAGCTCTGATACCCTTTCAAAGTAACAAGACAGAAATAACTTGGCTTGAAGTTTCAGGAAGTTACCTTGTCCTCCTGAAGCTCCATTCATTGCAAGCCTTTTTAAACACATATGGGATGGGATTAAAATACAGGATATGGGGACCCCTGAGTGGCTCAGTCGGTTAAGGGTCTGCCTTTGGCTCAGGTGGTGATCTCAGGGTCCTGGGACCGAGCCCCGCATCGGGCTCCCTGCTCAGCGGGGAGCCTGCTTCTCCCTCTGCCTGCCGCTCCCCCTGCTTGTGCTCTCTCTCTCTCTCTGACAAATAAATAAATAAAATCTAAAAAAAAAAAAAAACAGGACATAAATTAAGCCAATGAAAAGAGGAGCCCTCTTCATTCCTCTCTTTCCCTCTAAGGTTAAAACAAGCAAACATTGTAGCGATTAAATAAAAGCAAGTGTCTTGGTTAACCATAGTTCGCATCATTAATTTTCTTCAGAGAGGCTCAAACCCATGGGATATATTTTCTAGTTTGTGTAGAGAAGCTCCTGGGTGGGAAGGGGGGCTTATGCTCATTTTATATGGCTTCATACCAGCATTTCCTACACTTCAGGGTAGATTTTGCGTCCCTGGGAATGTTCAAAACCTGCTTCTTCTACAAAACCTTTCCTATATCGATTTCCGTAATCAGCTGGATTTTGGCTTGTCTTAATCACATTGTCTGATAACACCAGACTCCATTTCCCATGGCAACCCTTGCCTGGGATTGAGTAGAAGGCACCCCTTTTAAAAGGAGTTTGGTCTCCCAGTTCAGCATTGTCCCTGCCATTTCCACTTGACTGACATCAGTGACAATTACTTCTTATCACCCAGGGAAGTCCCCATTGTTCTCAGGTTCCCTGAACCCTTCTGGGAGTTTTAGGGAGCTTGAATTTGTCATGGCTTTTCAGACACACAAAACCCTATAGGAGAGGTAGAGATAGATAGATAGATATCCCATATATACATATATACACAGACACATACCCAGAGAGAGATTTTAAAGAATTGGCTCATGTGATTATAGGGACTGTCAAGCCCCAAATTTGTAGGGCAGGCCGACAGGCTGGAAATTCAGGTGAGTTGATCTTGCAATCTTGAGTCCAAAGCCTGGACACTCAGGCAGAGTTTCTATAGTTCAGTCTGGGGGCAGAATTCCTTCTTTTGGGGGGAAACCTCCATCTTTGTTCTAAGAATCTTCAACTGATTAGACAAGGCCCACCTACACAATGGGGTACCATCTGCTTTATTTGAAGTCTATTGATTGTACATGTTATTTACATCTTTGAAAAATACATTCAAAGCCACACCTAGACCACTGTCGGACCAGATATTTGGGCGCCATAGCCTAGCCAGTTTGGCATAGAAAATTAACCATCAACAGAGCTACAGGCAGCAGGGCTGGGTTCTCAAGAAGCACAATGTTAGGGGCGCCTGGGTGGCTCAGTCATTAAGCGTCTGCCTTCAGCTCAGGTCATGATCCCAGGGTCCTGGGATCGAGCCCCACATCGGGCTCCCTGCTCGGCCAGGAGCCTGCTTCTCCCTCTCCCACTCCCCCTGCTTGTGTTCCCTCTCTAGCTGCCTCTCTCTCTCTCTGTCAAATAAATAAATAAAATATTAAAAAAAAAAAAAAAAAAGAAGCACAATGTTAGCACCTCCTTTGCTTCCCCTTCAACGCTCATCCTTCCTCAACCAGGGGGCTCTTTAGGTAGTCACAAGACCAGGGAGCCTTATATTCCTCCAAAATTATTGATGATATCCTGAGAGCCCTTTTGCCTGCAGCAGTGCCCCTCCCTGGGACTGTACATACAGGAAGGCCGGGCTGCTCAAGTGCGGGGAAAGGCCTGGGGGGCAAGACATACGGGAAACCACATCTTCAAGGAGTATTTCAAAGTATCACCTGCCGCCATTACATTCTATCTGTGTTCCTCAGAGCTGTTGGAGTTGAGACTCCTTTTTTCCTCCCCAAGGACAGAAAGTTCCCTTCACTCTTGTTGTGAATTCTTCATCACCCACTTCCTCCGAAACATTTATGCATCTGGACTTCTGCTCCCCACCCGCACCTAAGTGAAGCTGCTCCTTGGAGGTTTCTCGAAGACTCATTAATGATCAGACTCTCTTGGGTCCACACTGTCTTTGGCCTTCCACTGCCTTTGCGGGCTCTTACTGCGTCTTCCCTTTGGGTTCTTTTTGTGATCCTCTATTTGCAGGGGAATCCCCTCCATCTGACATTCTGAGTACACTATTCCCCAAAGTGTTCCTTCGGCTGGGTTCTCTTCCCCGCCACCATCTCCTTAACAATCTCGTCTACCTTCAAAATTCATCATCTTGATAGAGAAGATTCCATACATGTGTATATGTCTAGCTCCAGATTCTCTCGTAAGCTCTAGACTCGTATTTTTCCCCTGTATTCAGGACCTCTCCTCCTAGTGGTACCCTCTGGTACCTAAATTGTATTATGTCCAAAAGTCACTGTCTATTTCCTTGCCAAAAAAGCTCTGTGTGTGTGTGTGTGTGTGTGTGTGTTCCTCGTACTGACTTCTCTACGAATGCACCATAATTTCCAAGTACCTGGGTTTCAACCTGAAGTTGAGTGGTAGTTTCTGACCATTGTCTTGCCCTGCCCCCCACAACCACCTCACTTCCAAACACTGTTTATCCCATCGATACGTGTCTCACAGTCTCTCACGTTTCTATTCTCACAGCCACCATCCTGGTGGCCTCCTTGTCACTACCTGACTGTCCTCACTCTGCCACAACGGAGCCCCCTGATATTCCTGAGCACACCTGGGCTTCTCATTCTCCCTGCTTTTGTTTGGGCTCTTTCCTTTGCACCCCTCTTTCCGAAGGTTACCCTTGAATCCACGGACTTCGTTCTGCCATCTTGGCATTTTACCAGATTGCCTTGTAGTGATGTGTGCTCCTCTGAGTTTCTATTATGGCCTTAATTTGTCTTGGAAGCCCCTGAAGAGGTAAAGAGTTTACGATCTGGAAGGGCAAATCGGCTATATCCGCCGCTAAAAAGTGTTGCTCATGGAAGGCGCTTTGTAGATATTTGTGGAAGGAAGTAATTAATGGGTGTTCACCTTGCATCTCCTCCAGAATATAAAGTGAGGGTGAGGACTTGGCCTTCTCCTCTCCCATTCCCTCTCCTGCTCCAAGCCCAGGGTAGTGTGGGACACAGAGATCTCAGGAAACCTCTGTCACGTGAGGGACTTGTAGACTTCAAAAGACCTGGAAAGTATTGCCCTCCCCCCACTGCCAAAACAATCTCAACTGATTGCAGGGCTATATACCGATTGCAAATATATTTTGATAATCCTCCTAAGGTTTTAAATATTTTTCAATTATTTAAATTCAATTGCTTTAATAAAGAAGTAAATAACAAAACCTTTAATCAATCTAAAGATTGCACACAGAAACCTGGATATCTACCTTCTCTTGAAAAACAATGACATTTAGCAAGATTGGACCCCTAGTCCCACTGGATAACCATTGGCTGGAGCTTATTCAAATACCTCCTTGCTCTAGGGCCCAGACACTCCACTTTGCCGCAATTCCTTCTCACCCTTTTTAAGGTTAGCAGCCTGGTCCCCATAGACTCAGGAATCCCCTCCCTGATCTAAGCCATTTGGGACCATAACTTCTTTTTGTGGCCCACACATGGGTCAGGTTCTTCCTATGACCACATGCTAATGAGTATTCCAAAGTTCATGCCGACATCCCTCTCCAGACTAACAAATGAAGGCCCCCTTCCTGGGGGACCCGTGGAACCAGCCCCGTGCCAATTACCATCGGTGACCTTATTCTGTTTCCTTCTGCCTTTCTCCTCTGCTTCAAGGGAAAGCAAGCCAAGACCCTACACAAAAACAAGCTTTCATCCTCCCCAACCCATCTACAGTGTGAGTATCTTCCCAGAACAAAGGCTGGTGACAGTTTGGCCCAGCCTAGTGGCCTCTGCGATCACACATGGTGGGGAAGCCAAGGGAAAGTCCCAAGTTAAGCAAGGAGTCAGCACTACTGGGTCCAGAAGCATTTTCAGATCAAGGGTGGACATTCCAGAGCCCTCGGGATATCTGAGTTATAAAGCAGGTATTTGGGGACTTCCAGGAATCTTCCAGATGACGAATTGAATCTATCCCTTGCCATCCAGTTACCTCATGGACTATAGACTTGGCCTCTGTAAGCTGAACAAGACAGAATGGTCTGGAAATAGACCGCACTCCCTTGACTCCATTAACCTAGTAGAAATGCTAATGATGAATTTGACATGGAAATTGCTGGGGTGGGGCCCCAGCTCAGAGGAGAAGTGAAAACAGGGCGTTTCTTCAAGGGGAAGTTTGTGCTCAGTTCAGGTGTCATCAAATTCCTCAGGTTTATACTGTAATCGGAGTCAATCCCCACAGCCAGGCTTTCCTGAGAGAAAATTCATATACATACATACGGAGTTTATTGAATTCATATTACTTTATGAAAATGAATATTTAATGTATAGGGTTAAAATTTATCATTTTATAAAAATTAATTGAGAGATATATATACATATATAATAATGTTATATATATGTGTGTATGTATATATATACACACACACACACACACACACACATATATATATTACAATAGCACATACATTGGTTAAGCTTTGACGCTGCTTTTCTTCTTCCAGGACTTTTGAGAAACACAACACAATGCCCCAGGAGCGCGTTTCCTAGGTTGTTTTTAATGCAAACAAGGGGCAAGATGCTGTCACCCTTCCAGGGGCAACTCCAAAGAAGCAGGGGCTTTTCTGGTGAAACCTATGTCCTTAGCCTCCTCCGTGACTGGAAATGTACCCAACACAGTTCTTGGACGAGTGGGTTAGGAGGCACTTGGAGCCGTACAGCTGAGCGGGCGGTGGAGGAGCTCAGGGTCAATGATTTAATTCATTGGTCCTCCAGCTCCTGTGTGCAGGACCTTCTCTGTGGCTGGGAGCCAGGGCCCTGGGGCGGGGGGGGGGGTGTGGGCGGGCTCCAATCACCCTAGACAAAGTTCCTGCTCCCACATGTAGTCCCTGGGTCACTGTATTGACAATAAAAAAAAAAAAAAATCATCTGAGCCTGTACAGTTCCGGGCCTCTGAGCTGCCGAGGGTACTTCTCAGCGGGGGCTCCTAGCTTCAGACAGATGAGCTAAGGGCTAAGCTTAGTGGGGGGTTGCTCAGCACTCGGACCGGGACCGCTGTCTCCCAAGGCACCCCCTCCCAACATTCACTATGTGCCCTCTGTTCTTTCTGGCTGGGAAGTCGGAGCTCCTGCCATTTCTCCTTCCCTGCCCCTCTGCGTGTGTTGAGGTCCCAACAGCCCAGAGTTTCCCAAACTGGTGGCCACGGAGCTGCATCCTGCCTGTTCATCCAGTGAAGCGTTTTGGTAGCTCCAAGGTCCTGGCTTGTGGGCTAGGGGCTCCCTGTCCTACCAAATGACTTCACCCTTGTTGACCGTAGAGCATAAGCTTCTCCTCGGCCTTTTCCAACAGTGGGCACCTTGCACACTCCTGCTGGAAACAGTGAGCTCCTTAGAAACGTGGACTTCAGGTATTTTCACAGGGCGGGGGGCGAGGTAACAGTACCACGAAGAAGATGGGGTGGGTGGGAAGGGAGGAAACCAGTGGTGAAGGACCAGTCCATTAATTTTCATAATGTCCTCCAAGGCGTGCAAAAGAGAGCCATTCCACCCATTCTACAGGTAGAACACTGAGGCCCACAGACCGTGATGAAATCAACCACAGGTTATTTGTGAGGAGGGCCGGGTCAGAGCCTAGAGGTTCAACTCAGAGCTCCTTCTGTTAAGTTGTCTTGTCTTCCTTTGGCCTCTCTAGACATTTACCTAGAAGCAAGATGAATATATATATATATATTTTTTTTTCTATATATGAATATATAGAAAAAAATATATTTTTTCTATCTGGATAAAGGAAGAAAAGAAAGATAGCAATGCAAGACACCAATTAAAACTCCCGTTTCTGCAGAGAGCCGCACAAATAAACCGACACTTATATGGCCAATTAATCGATGACAAAGAAGGCAAGAATATACAAATGGGGAAAAGACAGTCCCTTCAACACATGGTGCTGGGAAAACTGGACGGCCACATGCAGAAGAATGAAACTGGACCACTGTCTTACGCCACACACAAAAATAAACTCAGAATGGATTAAAGACCTAAATGTGAGACCTGAAACCATAAAGCTCCTGAAGGAAAACATAGGCAGTAATCTCTTTTTATTTTTTGAGTGTAGTTGATATACAATGTCACATTAGTTTCAGGTGTACAACTTAAGCGATGTGACAAGTTTATACCTTCCGCTGTGCTCACCACCTGCCCTGGGGCCTCACTGGTATATACCATTGACTGTATTCCGTATGCTCTGCTTCTGGTTCTTACTCATTTTATAACTGGAAGCCTGTATCTCCCATTCCCCTTCACCCATTTTGCCTAAACCCCCACCCTCCTTGCCTCTGGCAACCATCAGTTAGTTCTCTGTATTTATAGGTCTGATTCTGCTGTTTGTTTATTCGTTGTTGTTTTTTTTTTAACATTCCATGTGTGAGTGGAATCATATGGTATTTTCTTTCTCAATCTGACTTATTTCACTTCACGTAATGCCCTCCAGGTCCACCCAGGGCAGTTATCTCTGGGACATCGGCCTTAGCAACATTTTTCTAGATAGGTCTCCTCTCAGCAAGGGAAACAAAAGCAAAAACAAACGATTGGGACTGCACCAAAATAAAAAGCGTTTGCACAGTGAAGGAAACTATCAACAAAACACCAAGGCAATCTACTGAATGGGAGAAGATATTTGCAAATGATGTATCTGATAAGGGGTTAATGTCCAAAATATGCCAAGAAGTTAAACAAATCAACACACACAAAAACAAACAATCTGATGTAAAAATGGGCAGAGGACCCGAATAGACATTTGCCCCAAAGAAGACACACCGATGGCCAACAGACACATGGAAAGAAGCTCAACATCACTCATCATCAAGGAAATTCATATCAAACCCACGTGAGATATTATATCACACCACTCAGAATCACTAGTAATGAAAAGACAAGAAATAACAAGTGTTGGTGAGGATGTGGAGAAAAAGGGACCCTCATGCACTGTTGGGGGGGCTGTCACTGTGCAAGCTGGTGCAGCCACTGTGGACAACAGTATGGAGGGTCCTCACAACATTAAAAGTAGAAACACCATACAATCTAGTCATTCCACTACTGGCTTACCCAAAGAAAACAGAAATATTAATTTGAAAAGATATATGCACCCCTACATTTATTGTAGCATTATTTACAAGAGCCAAGACATGCAAGCAGCCGAAGGGTCCATAATAGATGAGTGGATAACGAAGATGTGAGATTTTATATATATATATATATATATATATATATATACACACACACACACACATATATATAGTGGAATTTTGTCTTTGAACTTGAATGCTTGACCCTAGGAAAGAGGAGCAGGAGAGTCAGGCTCCTGGTCTTTCCAGTTTAGAAAAGGCACTGGGCCAGGTAGGGACCACAGGCACTGAGGCCCGCCTGCCCCTGTCTTTTTTTCCTCGGTTCTGTGTTACAAGAGTTGCTGGAGACAGTTTCAGATGATTATTTCATTTGTAAATATTGTACAAATTTAATAGCTTAAATTGTATATACAGCCAAATAAAGACTCGCATTAATGACTGGTGGAAAAAAAATATGGAATATGGAATATTACTCAGCCATATGAAAGAATGAGACCTTGCCATTGGCAACAACATGGATGGACCTAGAGGGTATTATGCTAAATGAAATAAGCCAGACTGAGAAAGACATACCATATGCTCTCACATATAAGTGGAATGTAAAAAATGAAACAAATGAGCAAACAAACAAAAGCAGAAACAGACCTATAAATACAAAGGACAAAATGATGGGGGTCAGAGGAAAGGTGGGAAGGGAGATGGGCAAACCGGGAGAAGGGGAGTGGGAGATACGGGCTTCCAGTTAGGGGACGAATAAGGCACGAGGATGAAAGGCACAGCATGTGGAATCGAGTCATTGGTATTGTGATAGTGTTGTGTGGGGACAGATGGTGGCCACGCCGGTGGTGAGCGCGGCACAACGTACAGACTTGTCAGATCACTGTTACACACCGGAAACTAACATAACATTGTGTGTCAACTATACTCCAATTGAAAAAAAACACACAATTTTTTTTCTGTCCTTCATGGTGGAGACAAATGAGTGGCCAAATTAAGGTTGGCCAAATTAAGCCACTTTGCTCAGCAGAACCCCCACTTTCTTGGTGTGCTTCTATGCCACCTGTAGGAATAGTCCAGAGGCTCATTCGGTCCCCAAGCACTTACCCAGGGCTCATGGGGTAATTAAGAGGGTGCTCAGCTCATGGGTCAAAATTCCCAACAAATGCAGCTGACCTCGAGACGGTCTGAGCTGTGTGTGTGGCATGCAAGGCTACTGCTTGGTCGGGGAAATCTGCTCTTTTCTGCCTTATTTTCACTGCTCTAGGAAAACAGTAAGACTGACAAAGTCACTCCCACCACGTGTCCCCGCCCCTGGTGAGTGGAGGCGGTCCAGGACCACCAGTGACCCTCAGGGGCTCCTGCCAGCCCTGCTGGTGAAGGTTGGGCTCACTGAAATTTGGTCTAGTGGAATGGAGGCCTATGGGGCTTTCTGAACGGAATCCATACCAAGAGCAAGAGGAGAGGGGGCACATCTAGGGAGCGCAAGGTTCGTGTTAGGAGTGAGGGGAGGGAAGGGGCGGTGGGATTGTGTAGGCCCCCAGGCAGGGCCAGAGCAGCAGGTTCTTGGTTGCTGCTGAGTGGGGGAAACTCTATGCCCCTGGGGCTGGTTTAAGTTCTCCAACGTCACCCTGATAGCGGAACGGAGCGGTTGGTGCCAAGACCTCGCTCCTAGAAGCCAGGCCCCATTCCAGGCGAGGCCAGACCAGCAACAGAACTGGCATCAGAATACCTACTAATTCTTAGAATGGTGTATCCCGGTGCCCCAGGACTCGGTCAAGCCAGAGCGTGGCAGGACGGTGACCTGGGATTCATCTGAGCTCCAAATGGTGCGGCCCTGAGTTCCGCAAAAACCCCAACGTGGTGAGAAGAGCCCCGGGCGGCTGCTCAGTCCTCTAAGCAATCATTCTACCTCTGCCCAGCTCAGGACACTCCATCCTCCTCGCCATGTCTACATTTGGGGTGACACATTCTCTCCGACTGGCTCCCATTAGGTAACGGAATGCCCCAATGACTGGATGAATTCCTGGCGATCGTGCAAGGGTCAAGGATTTGAAGTCTGTTCAAGTGCATGTGTCTCTAGGAGCCTCCACCTTGGCTGGCTGGTAGGGGGCTAGTTGCTCTGAATAAAGACTCCACTAACATGCTTCGAAACTCAAGAGGATATAAAAAATGCCCAGCAAAATGTCTGACCCCCTGGGCGTCTGGGTGGCTCAGTCGGTTAAGCATCTGCCTTTGGCTCAGGTCATGATCCCAGGGTCCTGGGATCGAGCCCTGCATCGGGCTCCCTGCTCAGTGGAGAGCCTGCTTCTCCCTCTGCCCCTCACCCCACGTGTGCTCTCTCTCAAAAAAAAAAAAAAAGAAAAAAGTCTGACCCCCACTTCCTCAGTACACCCCACCCGTCCCATTCTCCGTCCCCCAACAGTAACCATTTTGTCAGTTCCTCAAGTACCTCTCCAGTGTTCCTTCGAGCAAACACAAGCAAATACATACTCATTCCCCATTCCTTACACCAAATGTAGCAAGCTGTATACACTGGTTTGCAGGATGCTGGCAATCATCTTCCATCAGGTGACTGAGAACTTTCTCACTCATTTTTGTAACTAGGGAGTCCGTGTGGTTCCATCACAGCTCACTTACTGGTCCTCTAGACCTGGTCCCTTAGAGCGGGTTCCGTCTTTGCTACTACAAAACAGGCCGCAGTGGAAAACCTTGCACACTCATCTGATAATACACGAGAAGGGAAACGTCCAGAAGTCAGATAACTGGATCCGAGAGTCTGCGCGTTTGTAACTGGGAGGGATACAACCCCACTGTCTTCCATGTCGCTGGCCTGTTTGCTCCTCGTAAGCGTCGGAGGGCAGTGCTTGCTGGGCAGGCGAGATGTTTGAGGAGAGACGGTCCCGTGGGCCAGGGGTCGCCCCGCAGACACCAAGTGAGAGAGGGGTGAAAGGCAGCAGACTCTTCCATGCTGTCCGGAGCAGTCTCCAGAAGACGGGAACGCGTCGCCTCCGAGATGCCAAATCCACTTGAGCTACTCTGGGTTTTAGAAGGGGCTCTAAGGCATGATCGCCCTTGGGGAGGCCTCTTTCAGAACAGAAATTGAACAAACGCATAGACCCTTGGAGGTAGAACTCAGAGATGATTTGATGCTCTCGAGACCAGTTTTTGAGCTCATGAGGCTTTCCATGTCTGTGGCTCAGACCCTGGTGCATGGCAGGAGGGTGGCGATCTTGTGTGTCCCCCCCAACCCTTCTGTGACTTAACTAGCTCTCTGAGCTTCATTCAGGCCCCTCACCTGAGCGATGGGCTCCATGCTCCGTGCCCTGTATTTCTCTCAGGCTCGTGCAGGGAATCAGATCATGGGGCTGGGAAGCCCCTCACAAACTATAAAGTACTCTTCAAACATCCCAGTTATTGTCACTGAAAGGCAGCATCCAGTCCAATCAGCATGCAGGGAACTTTGGATCAGGCAAGGCGAATGAATGAGAACCCCGGGGATGTGCGTCCCTCGGGGGTAACCTGAGCCGTCTGGGGTAGAATACAGGTGCTAGCTTGTGGTCCCCGGTGCAGACCTCCCTGACTCCTTCCCCAGCCCTCGGCCTTTGAGAAGCTCAGCACGGTTCGGAGGAGGACATTCTGGTTCTTTCCGTGGCAGAGGCTGACTCATTTGCCTCTTCTCGGCAATAAGCGCAGAGACCAACACCAGCTCCCCCTCTCTTCTACCAAAGCACCGGCGCCCAGCTCTGTGCACCCAGCCCTTCCGGATCGGATCAGATCCATGGGGAAAATGCATCCATGAATATTCATTCACTACTCCTTTCAGTGTTCTGTGTAAAGCCCCTTTGAAAGCTGCTGAGAACTGGCAGAAAAGGGTTTGATGAATTCCTGAGTCAGCTGGCCCCTACCCCAGAACACATGGAACGGTTGTCATAGAGAGCTGGTTCACAAAGACAGTGTCCCCGCAGCTGTGTGGCTCAGCCCCACAGCCACCTCCCCCTCTCTGGCAAGAATCGAACCCACACTGGCCCGGGGCTGGGCCCTTAAGAAGTCAGCGCCAGAACCAAAGGCTGAATTACACTTCCCCGAGGGGACGTCCTCCACACACACCGTATGGAGCTGGCCCTGAACCTGCCCCCTTTCCTCCATGCTTCCTGGGCTCTAGTCCATCCTAGACACAGCATCTCAGACCCCACAGCCCCCTGGGGAAGGCTTCCCCCACTGCCCCATCTCACCAGGAAGCTTCATTCTGCAGTCAGGGAACGGCTGGTAGCCACCTGCCTGCAGGGAATTAATTGCACACCTTGCCACCTTGTCATGTCTCCCTGCGCTGCTGGCCTGCTTTTAGAAATGCATTTCGTGGGGGACGCCTGGGTGGCTCAGTCGGTTAAGCGTCTGCCTTCGGCTCAGGTCATGATCCCAGGGTCCTGGGATGGAGCCCCGCATCAGGCTCCCTGCTCCGCGGGAAGCCTGCTTCTCCCTCTCCCTCTGCTTGTGCTCTCTTTCTCTGTCAAATAAATAAAATCTTTTGAAAAAAAGAAAAAAAATGCATTTCATGGGATGCCTGGGTGGCTCAGTCAATTAAGCATCCAACTCTTGATTTCAGCTCAGATCAAGATCTCAGGGTTGTGAGATGGAGCCCTGCATCTGGCTCTACACTCAGCGGGGAGTCTGCTTCTCTCCCCCTGCCCCTCCCCCAATCCCTTCCCCTGCACACATGCTCTCTCTGAAGTAAATAAATCTTTAAAAAAATGTGTTCATCATTATTTAACTTTTTACATCTTCTTTCCCTGTTCATTCATTCCCACACTGATTTTCATTCAACAAACACACGTTGAGCATATAATATGTACACATTGGGCATATAATATGTACCTCGATGAAGTGATGAAGCTCCAGCAATAATAATGAAAACAATAATAATAATAATAATATAGAGGTGAGCAATGAATAATGTATAGAATGTTGTTGTACACCTGAAACTAATAGAGCATTGTATGCCAGCTACACTTTGATAAGAAAAAAGGAAAAAATAATAATACAGGGATACCTCATTTTTTTAAAAGATTTTATTTACTTACTATTTATTTCTTTGAGAGAGAGAGAGCACATGAGCAGGGGGCAGGGGCAAAGGAAGAGGGAGAAGCAGACTCCCTGCCAAGCAAGGAGCAAGGAGTCTGTACACAGGACTAGATCCCAGGACTCTGGGATCACGACCTGAGCCAAAGGCAGACGCTTAACCGACTGAGCCACCCAGGCGCCCCAGGCCTGCCTCATTTTATTGGCACTTTGCAGATAGCACATTTTTCACAAATGGAAGTTTTGTGGCAATCCCGCGTCAAGTGAGCCTATCGACACCATTTTTCCAACAGCATTTGTACGCTTCGTGTCCCTGTATCATATTTTGGTCATTCTTGCAGTATTTGAAACGTTTTCATGATTATTATATTTGTTACGGCCATCTGTGATCTGTGATTTTGGTTCGCTGAAAGCTCAGATGGTGGTCAGCATTTTTTAGCAATAAAATATTTTGTAATGGAGGCATGTACATGAGGCTTTTTTAGACATAATGCTATCACACACTTCACAGACTACAGCATTGTATAAACTTTTACATGCACTGGGAAACAAAAACATTCATTGTTACTCGCTTTATTGCAGTGGTCTGGAACCGAACCCACGGCATCTCCCAGGGATGCTCGTAATGATGCTGATGATGTAATGATACGACAATAACAATAACAACAATGTTGACTAAGTACTATACTCCAGCTTCCGTGTTTTCCTCTATGCCATTTAATTATCCCAACAACCCCTGGAGGGAAGGTATATTTTTATTCCCATTTTACAGATGAAGAAATCAAGGCTCAGAGAGGCTAATTAATTTGCCTGAGGCTACACAGCTTGTCTATGATAAAGTGATCAATAAATCCTCAAAAAGCTCCTGGCTTTGTGAAGAGAGAAACCCCTTTTAAAATCTGTTTTTCTGAGCAGTTCTGTGCTGTCCATATGAATTGTGATTAGCTGGAGCTCCATAAGGGTCATCTGAGAAACCTCTGAATTCCTCCTGCCAAACAGATGGACACTAAGACCAGAAAAGGAGAGGGGTGTCCCACCAAAATCCTAGACTGTCAGAGGTCCAAAGCCACAGACCCTGACAACCTGCTACCCAGTTATATTCTTAGCTGTTTCCCTTATTCATGGTTTCAGGACCCTTTCATGTTTATGGCACATGGTAAACCCTCCAAAAAAAAGGAGGGGAAGAATAACCTTATAGAGCAGACACTGTTAAAACCTAACAACAATCAGGGTGCCTAGGTGGCATAGTTGGTTAAGTGTCTGACTCTTGGTTTCGGCTCAGGTTGTGATCTCAGGGTCGTGAGATCAAGCCCTGCCTCAGGCTCCACTCTCAGCATGGAGTCTGCTTAAGACTCTTCCTCTCCCTCTGCCCCTGCCCCCCACGTGCTCTCTCTCTCCAAAATAAGTAAATAAGTCTTTTTTAAAAAAACTAACAATAATTATTCACCTGGTTGCCCCCTTTCTAACAGAAAGAGAACCCAAGTTTTGTTCACTCTCCCTAAAGGATCCATGCTCTTCAGGGATTGGTTTAGGATGGACAAATGAACCAATGCTGGCCAATGAGACACAGAGGAAGGCTTCCAGAAGGCTTCCGGAAGTGTTTTCTTCAGCTCTTAAAAAGATGTGAGAGAGATCAAGAGTACCTTCTTTTCTGTCTCTGCACATTGTTGACCATGTGTGAAGCCTGGAGCTATGGCAGCCATCTTGGCACCATGGGGGCCAGACAAACCAACACACTGTGGATGGAAAGAACCTGGTTTTTGATGATACTGTTGAGCAGCTAAATTAACCAATCCTGGAGATGTCTTTCTGCCAGATTTCATATCAAATGAGATCTAAATCCCCTTATTGTTCAAGCTCTGATGCGTTCTGCCATAAGTATTTGTACATGAAATGCCACTATGCTCATTGCCAGCAATGTTCCCCAGAAATGGAGGGAAGGGCGGTAAGTATGCCCTGCTACCATACAGCTATCCATAGTCTGTCCACAGTCTCCCCATTTCCCCTGGCTCTCCTGGCCAGCTCTCCTTCTCTGGCTCCCAGTTCAGCCCTCAGACGCTGAGGATAAAGAGCAGATGTCTGATCACCTGAGCCTGACTCCTCTGCAGTGTCAAGTTGTGGGTTCCCTCCAGGCTTCAGATGACCTGTCCCTTGCTCTCTGGGTCCATCAGAGGACACAGGGGTGGGGTGGCCCTGGTGACAATGCTGAGAAAACTGCACGGACTTGAACAGAGGGCTGAGTAGGAAAAAGTTCAATCAACAGTAAGGAATTCTTGAGGAAAAGGAAATAAGAAACTACCAGTGTCTGTGCCAACAAACTCTGCTTGCAGGACGCAGGGACCAAGGAATAAGAAATGTGAAGAGGGAGGACATCTGCAATTATAAAATTCCCTGGTTTTGTAAAAGGCACCATTTCCTGAGCATTTACCACCTGGTGAGCAGTACGCGAAGCAATTTGTAGAGTAGGTCTCCTTTCCTCCTTACAACGTCCTATGATGTAGATATTTCAACTGTGTCTAATTCATAGAGGAAAATCAAGGAGATGATGTAACTTTCCCAATCCTGGGCTGCTGGAAAGTGGCAGAGTGAGGATTCAAACCCACTTCAGCTGACTCAAGAGCCCATGCTCCACAGGCTGCCACAGTGGACAACTTCATCCATTCTTTTGTTCATTTGCTGTTTTAGTAAGCATTTACTGAGCACCAACACTGAGCCAGCCAGGACTTGTGTTGAACTCTGAAGCTACAAAGATAAAGAAGACACAGTCTCTGCCTGGGGCACCTGGGTGGCTCAGTGGGTTAAGCGTCTGCCTTCGGCTCAGGTCATGATCTCAGGGTCCTGGGATCGAGTCCCGCATTGGGCTCCCAGCTCAGTGGTGAGTCTGCTTCTCTCTCTCCCCCTGCTTGTGCTCTCTCTGTCAAATAAATAAATAAAATCTTAAAAAAAAAAAAGACACAGTCTCTGTCCTCATGGAGCCTACAGACCAGCAGAGACCCGCCATGTTAACATCTCCATTTGTACCACAGAAAGACCACCCCCAGGCATTATGGAGCACAGAAGGGGCACCCAACTCATGCCAGGGGCAGAGAGGCCATGGAAGGAGTCCTGGAGGAGAGGAGATCTCCTGAGTTTCAAACAACAGGTAAGAGTCGCAAAGGGGACGCGGAGGGAGTCATGTTGCCGAGGGGACACAACAGCAAAGGTGTGATTCCACTGGGCCCTCTCTCCTCAGGGGGCCTCGGGCCCCTCCCTGTCATTTCCCCAGCACAGTACTCAACTTCTTACTGGGGGTCGGGCTTTCCCTACAGTGGGTGCCCCAGAGCAAGCATTCCAAAAGCCAGTTCCAAACTGACAGGTCATCACTTCTGCCACATTCTGCTGGTTAAGGGGGTCCTAGACCCCAGTCCAGATTCAACAGAAGGGGCCTTAACCTCAATTCTCGGTGGGAAGAGTATCAAAGAATTTGTGGCCATCATTAATCTACCTCAGTGGCTGCAGGAATGAAATGCGCTAATATGTACATAACACCTAGACTAGTCCCAGTATGAAGCAAGCACTCTACCCACATCTGCTCTTGCTGCTATGACTTTATTCCTAGTGGGACATTCAAGAACCTTGCTGGCAAGCTCAGGGAAGCAGGACTTTTCACAGCTGACTCCCTCCCTCCACACCCTTTCCCAACAAAGGGATAGTTCATATCAGAAAGAAGAGGCTGGAATCCTAGCTTGGTGCCTCAGCCTGGCACAACACCCCTGGCCAAGACCAGCCCATGACCTGCTGGGGCTCCCGAAGGGGGCTTGCAGGTAAGGGTGAATGCTGTGCTCTTGCCTGGAGCCTTGCACAGAACACCTGCTGCTTCACCCATCTGCAGCCCTGACTCGCCCGAGATGCTTGCATGGAGCACATCAGGCGGTGACCACCTCCTTTGTAGGACAAGAGTTTCCAGGGAGAGCCTTCAAGAAAAAGGAAGACTATCCTTTCCAACTGTGTCTGTTGTCCTTTACGGTCAATATTTTCTATCACTTTCTTCCCGCCCCCCCCCCCCATCAAGATGAATGTATGGAGAGTCAAGCGTGCATGCATTTACTCATTCACACGTTTAAGCAACACTTACAAAGCATCTATGGCATATGAGATACTGAGCTAGATCCTGGAGTACACACGGAGCAAGACAGACAAAACTTTGACCACATAAAGCTAATATTTTAATGGAGGGAGCCAGATATTAAACAAGCACAGAAAGAGGTAAACGAGTGAGATACAGGTTCTGATCATTGATCTAAATGGAACCAGGGGACCTCATAAAGGGACCTGGAGGAGCCTCTTCTACTTAGATGGATAGTTTTGGATCGGCTCTTTAAGAGGTGATATCTGAGCTTGGACCTAAGAAATGAGAGTATGTGGGGCATCTGGGTGGCTCCATCGGTTGAGCATCTTGCTCTTGATTTCAGCTCAGGTCATGATCTCAGGGTCATGAGATTGAGCCACACATTGATGTGGTCTGTGCTCAATGCGGAGTCTGTTTCTCTTCCTCTCCCTCTGCTCCTCCCCCCGCTTGTACTCTCTCTGTGTCCCCAAAAATAAAAAGAGAAGAGGAGGAGGAGGAGGAAGAAGAAGAAGAAGAAGAAGAAGAAGAAGAGGAGGAGGAGGAGAGAGGGGGAGGGGGAGGAAGAGAAGGAGAAGGGGAAGAAATGAGAGTATGCTAGCCTCTTAAAAATCTAAGGAAGAGAATTCTAAGCAACGTGGACACCAAAGGCCAAGACGTTGAGGTGAGAAAGAGTTTCATGTGTCTCAGGTCCAAGGCTGAGCATAGAGACGAGTAAGGTTTGTGGTAAGGCTAAGTCTAGGCAGGAATCCAATCCTGCAGGAGAAGCTGGTCTGGAAACCCAACTTAAACAGGGAATTTATTGGCTCAGCTGAAAAGTAGAGGCATGGCATGGGACTGAACTGGGTTCAAAAAGAGTCAACAGGACTTGCGCACCTGACATTATAGCTAGACGGGTTCCCATAGTTCCAGGTGTTCATCGTCTTTGCAGCCAGCCATCCCCACTGTTCCAGCAAAAGACCTGGGCTTCAGTCTTATTGGATCAACTCAGGAGATGTATTCATCTCCGAGCCAATCATTGTGACATAGAGAAAGAATATGCTGATTGCCCATGTTGGAGTTATATGCTGAACCCCCAACACAGAGAGTGGGGTGGAGTCAGCCTGGCCAGACCGCCTGCAGTAAGAATCAGGGAAAGAATAATTCTCCAAAGAAAACTGGAGAAGCAGGGGCGCCTGGGTGGCTCAGTTGGTTAGGCAACTGCCTTCGGCTCAGGTCATGATCCTGGAGTCCCTGGATCGAGTCCCGCATTGGGCTCCCTGCTCAGCAAGGAGCCTGCTTCTCCCTCTAACCCTCCCCCCTCTCATGTACTCTCTCTCTCTCTCATTCTCGCTCTCTCAAGTGAATAAATAAATCTTTAAAAAAAAAAAGAAAAGAAAACTGGAGAAGCAGCTATCAGAAGCAGGTGCATGGATGCTGAGCAGCCATGGGTGGTGGGAGGGAGGTATCCACAAAGCAGGGCTGTGTATACCATGGTAAGGAGCTGGGATTTTATGTTAAAGTATACTGGGAAGCCATCAAATGGTTTTAAGGGGGGGCAATCTGCTGGCATTTGATCTGATAACATTTCAAAAAGGTTACTTTGACCCCTGAGTAGAGAAAGGATTGCAAGTAGCTAACTCTGGAAGGATGGAGATCAGGGAGCTCTTACAGAATGATAGGCTGCAGAGGTTGGTGCCTTGAACTTGGGCATGTGGGTGACAGCACTAAGAGTCAGAGAAACGTGAACAGATCTGCGATGCTCTTGTGGGAGACGTGATGTTTCTTGTTGATGGAGTAGAGGTAGGGGAATCAATGAAAGAAGAAGTCAAGCATGATTCCCAGGGCTTGGGCTTGATCATCTGGCTGAATCATGATGCCATTTACCAAGACGGGAAAGGCATGGGAGGTGGGAGGACAGGGACAAGTCACGAGAGTAAAAACCAAGAAGCCCATTGTGGGTGTGTTCAGTTTGAAATTCCGGTGGGATTACCAAGTGGAGATACTGAGTAGGTGGTTGGATGAATGGGTCTGGAATATAGAAGAAAGGTCTGCGCTTGAGTTATAAAAGCAGGGATCATCAACACACAGACATTATTTAAATGTGAAAGGCTAAATGAGATCACTCTGGAGCGTGTACGTTTGAGCCTTGAACACCATGGGTTTGAGCTGTGTAAGTCTACTTACAGATGGATTGGCAGGGGGGATAAATACAGTACAGTACTGTGAATGTATTTTCTTCTTCTTAGGATTCTCTTAATAACATTTTCTTTTCTCTAGCTTACTTGAGTGTAAGAATATAGTATACAATACATAGAACATACAAAATATGTGTTCATCGACTGATTACGTTATCAGTAAGGCTTCTGGTTAACGGTAGGCTGCTAGTAGTTACGTTTTGGGGAGTCAAAAGTTATACATGACTTTTCAACTACACGGGGGTGGGTGGCACCCCTAATGACCATGTTGTTCAAGGAGGAGACTTTCATACTTGTTCCCCAACAAAATTTCCACTCTGTTCAAACTGGCTTACTTAGGTTCTAGGCAAATATAGGCTCTCCCATTCCTGGATATGTGTGTGTATGTGTGTGTCATTCCATCTATCTGCAATGACTTCCTCTCACTTCTCTGTACTCCTGAAGACTCACTCCATAACATTCAGCTCAAATATACCCTCTCCAGGAATCCTTGGAGCTCTAAGTATTAGCTTATTAGCTCAATTGCAAATGTCAGCCTCTTTGCTTCCTATGACTTTCATTGTCTATTCACCAGACATTTGGCATTTAAAAAACAATGTCTCATGCTCTGTGTACATCTTTTATTTCCCCTAAATAGATTATAAGCCCTTAGAAGGCAGCCTTCAAGCCTTCATACTCCCCACACCGGGCAAGTTGCCCCAAAAAGAGTTAAAAAAAAAAAAAACAAACACAAAAATCTGTCGATCAGAGACAATATCCGCTCATACTTTCTTGTGGTGTTTTTGTTCCAGTGGCTGGGAATTCATCTCAGACTCCCACACTTGGCGAGACAGGGGCTCAGCAAGGGTGTCTCAATCAACCCCCTGAGAATGAGGCAGCAATTGTTCGTTGCTTTTAAAAATACTTATGGCAAATAAATGCTTGTGGCAAATAAAGAGAATATGACTCAATCCATATTGAAAAGAACCAGATGAAAGTAGTTCCCCACCGAGGAGAACCAAAGAATTAAAATGAATGCCTAGGAACCACTTCAACTATTTCTGCATCTATCCCTGAATAATATTCCGCTCAAATGGAACACATCTCAATGTGTTTGTGCCCATTTAACACTCCTTCTTCCTTTCCCAGCCTGGGGTTCCATAA
The DNA here is from genome assembly GCF_964656455.1 of Halichoerus grypus. Taxonomy (NCBI): domain Eukaryota; kingdom Metazoa; phylum Chordata; class Mammalia; order Carnivora; family Phocidae; genus Halichoerus; species Halichoerus grypus. The sequence continues at coordinate 140,913,294 of NC_135713.1, read as the reverse complement.
CTTACAGCTTGGAGCCATCCCAAAATGTTTGCAGGTGGTCAAACTGGATTTCCAAGCTCCAGAAGGCTCCATCAGCACTGGGGAATCTGGAGAGCCCCACATTGTCATTCTTCTTTGGTTGTACTGTGAAAGACCTCCCCATCCCGCCTCCTCCACGGACCACCCCTCAGTTCTCTACTTGGACTTGTCTCAACCTGAATCCCAGTAGTCTGGGGCTCTCCTAGGCTCCCTCCATCTGGGCTCTCCTTGCACTGCTGCCCACAACAGAGTTCTCCAATTAGGCAAATCACCCTTCAACCCCAAATTCCTCTTAAAGCCACAGCAAGCACACCCTTGAGTTGGCGAACTCCAGTGGCCATGACAATATTGAAAAAAGTGAAGCAAGTCTGACTCAGTTCTCCAAAGCTGACTTGCTTCTGATTGAGTCATATCTGCCTGTTTTCCAGAGGTCATAGTACTTTCCCTTTCTGACTCATGTTTCACTTCAAAACTAGTTTAACTTGAGTCTACCAGTGGAGCGTGACCCTTCATTTTTGCCTCTGTGACCTCCAGATGCACTTGGGTCCTAGGGCTCAGCCTATGGACACCGTGTGGTGGAAAAAGACCCATCTTGGAATAGGAGCTTTGGACCTACCATTTAAAATTGCTCATGATCTCCTGCTAGCTAGACAGAGCCTATTTCCTTACATGAAAATGACGGTTAAAAACTTTGAAGTATTGTCATGATGATTAAGTAAGATAACATGAGGGAAGTGCCTGGAATCAAATCTTGTATCTAAGTAGGGACTTAGCCAACATGAGGTTGAACCGTATGAAATGGCCATTGGAATAGGACCAAAAAAATGGGCAAATACTGACAATTTCATACGGTTCAATGTGCCATTAGCCTGCTACTCAAGCATTGAGGAGATTAGAGTCCAACTGGCTGGAGTCCTGGGTACAGACAAGGTGGAATTTTCGGGTTGGTACCTCAGATTTGACTTTTATTTAAATCATCAAAGAATCAAGGAATGCCAGCACTCTGCTAAGTCCTTTCCATGCTGGAAGAACTCTGAGCTGCTTAAGCAAAGCTCATTTAAGAGCTAGGATAGCAAGGTGGTCTGGGGAGAGATTTCCTGAGCTCAAACCCCAGCTCTGCTACTCACCAGCTTCTTGACCTTGAGCAAGTTTGTTGGATAATCTGAGAGCCAGTTTTCTCCTCCAGGACATAGGCTAATACAGGGTTGCTATGACGACGACTAAGTAAGTTAATATATGGAAAGTTCTCAGAACACTGAAGTGTTGACTGTCATTAACTTGATTTAAAATAGGTGGTGTGGAGGGGGGGATGCCTGGGTGGCTCAGTCGGTTGAGGGTCAGACTCTTGATTTTGACTCAGGTCATGATCTCAGGGTCATGGGATCGAGCCCCGCATCAGGTTCCACACCGGGCGTGGAGCCTGCTTAGGATTCTCTCTCTCTACCTCTCCCTGTGCCCCTCCCTACCCCTTCTCTCTCTCTCATAAAATAAAACAAAATAAAATAAAATAAAATAAAATAAAATAGGTGGTGTGTCCTGACATGAAACCCAAGGACAGAAATTAGAATTCCAGCAAAGGAAAATCAGCCTCCTCTCCTAGAGCAGTTCCAGTATAGCAGCTGAAACCCGCCTTGGGAAGCTCAAGGGTGGGGGGTGGCATCACCTAGGAATGCTCAGTGAGGGTCCTCCCAGCCAGCAGCATTACATCTGTCTTGAGTGCTTCGAGAGAAGGGCAGAGAACCTCCCAGTCACCCAGAGCAGAAGTAACTCACGCACACCCTGCAGAGCCCAATGGAGGAGAAGTGACAGGAGACAAAGAGGAAGGGGACAGAACTAGCGCTCACCATGGAGAAACAGACACTGCTTGTTGTGGTGGGAACTAAAAGCATTAGTTGAACTCACTGTTTACTTAGAAATTTAGATGAGGACAAAGACATCATAAGGAAAATGATAATGATGTCCTACAGGTTTCCCCAGAACGACGTTCATGCGTATTATCTGAATCTATCCATACAAAAAAAAAAAAAAAAAAAAAAAACCCACAAAACCCTATGAGTCAGGTAGGCAAAGCCAGCATTGTATTTAAAGATGAGCAACTAGAGAGCCTAGGTGGCTCAGTCAGTTAAGCATCTGCCTTCGGCTCAGGTCATGATCTCAGGGTCCTGGGATCGAGTCCCGCATCGGGCTCCCTGCTCAGCGGGGAGCCTGCTTCTCCCTCTCCCTCTGTAGCTCCCCCTGCTTATGCTCTCTTGTGCATGTACGCTCTCTCTCTCAAAGACATAAATAAATAAATAAATAAATATAAATATAAATAAATAAAGATGAGCAACAGAAAGATGCAGGAGCATAAAGGACTTACCCAAGCCTAACTGCCCACTAGGTGATGGAGCTGGAATTTGAGCCCCTTAAAGTCAAGGCCATGTTTATCTTTGTCTTTCCAGCACCACACACTAAGCTCATGTTTACTAAGTGAATGGGCTCCAATGGGCTATACCTTGAATATAGACTCATGTTCTCAGGCTAGTCCAGGATCTCAGGCAATGACTTGGCTGCTCATGCTTTGGGTCCCAAACCTGCAGCTGGGCAGTCCCTCAGAGGCATGGAAGGGGGCAAAGAGAAAGGTTTCAACAGTTTGTGCCAGAACAGATTGGGTATCTCATACATGTCATCAGCATACTTATGTCCCTTCTCTTCATAACCCTAATGACAAGTGAGACTATCCATCCACACCTCTCAGGCTGCCATTTATAACCCGCTTGCTTGTGTGCAAAACAAGGGATAAAGCCTGCCTTATAGGGTGGTTTTGAGGTATGTCTCCTATTCACAGATAATATATTTAAATAATTAAAATTGTGTGTGTGTGTATACATGTTGTTTCCATACAACTATTTTAGTTGACCTCCATGGGAAGGTTGGTTTAGCCTGCAATTAAGGGAACTGAAAGTCCTCTATTTGCTTTTTAAATAAGGAATAAGAGTAGTTGTGTGTGTGTGAGTGGGGGGGGGGCGCACGCGTGCGTACAAACAGACACATACATTTGCTTAGCAAGTACACCATGTGATTTGCCCCACATCTTATTAGAGACAGATCTGGACAGAGTACTTAAAAATCTCAAGAGAACCTGTGAATGCACTTCTTTTCTTCTTGCACCTTTGAAGGAAAGACAGACATAGATAAAGAAATAGAAGATTTGGACCCAAGCCAGCTCAGTCTTGTTCTGGGCTTTTTCCTCATGTAAAGGATATTCCCCCCTATTCCGAAGCAGGGGAGATTGTAATGCTAAGTGTCCAAGCCCCTGCTCTGTTCCAAAGAGTTTTGGAGGGGTTCTGAGCTGTTGGAAGGAGGAAGGAGCGGGTATTTCTCTAAATGGAGCAGGTTTGACGAAGGACTGGGGAGTCTGGAGTCCTCACCACCGCCTGGAAGATAGAAGGACCCTGGGCTATGTGCTGTTTACTGGTGGTCCCTCCATGGTGGCAGGTCCAGCGACAGAGGTAGGAATGCAATGCTGGTACAACTTCCAAGGGCCTCTGGGTACTGGGGACAGATGATGCTTGCTCCCAAGAGACAAATACTTGCAGCTTTTATCTGCTGGCTCTGTAGCCAGTGATTCTAATTTGTCTATGCTGAGCGGAGAAAGCCCTCGGGGTATAAATTGATGTGGCTCATCTTTGCTCTCTTGAATCCTTTAGAATTTCCTCTTTATCTTTCTGAAATGTTGTCCACAATGTGGGGTAGGGTTTGTGTCTTTGTGTTTTCTTCACTCTGCAACTGTAGGAAATTGTATGCTTTCCTCTCTTTGACTTCTTCCCTCGATTCTCTCTCTTCTTTTTTTGTGAAACTCTTCCTAGGAAGGCTGTTGGGATTGCTGGATCTGCTTTCCACGTCTCCTTGCCCTTCCCCTCATGTTTTTTCCCTTTGTCCTTTTGTGTTATTTTCTGGGTCGATTTTTCAGGTCAATATGCAAGCTCACAAATTTGCTTTTCCTTTGTGTAACTAGTGATCTTCTTCAGAGGAATACTTTTAGTGACAAACCTAACATGAAGAAAACGGTGAAACCTTGCAGAAGCTCATAATAATCAAAACAAATGGACAGCCTCACCATGTTCTTGAATAGGAAGAAATAGTAACATAGAATTGACAATTCTCCACCTAGAAATCTAAAGCAATCCTGGTAAAACCTTAAGAACACTGTTTTTAATAAACAAGCCGTCTACAAGTTTTTACTGGTTTTAATAAAAAAAAGTCTACAAGTCTTTACTACAAGTCTTTACTGTTTTTAATAAACAAGCTGTCTACAAGTTGTCTACAATGACAAAAAGAAGGTAGAACCTGTAAAAGACAAAGATGGAAGCAGACCAGAGAATTCCATGCAACTTTGGAAGATAGAACCAGATGAGGGGAGGTGAGTGATTTTAGCACGGCGGAGGAAGCAGTGAGCCAAGTCACCTGGAAAGGAACGACCAATAATTAGTGAGCCAAGTCACCACAAAGGAAAGCCTGAGATGTTCAGCTTTGGCAACAGCAAGTTCAGTGAAGGGCTGGGTTGACATCAGGAGCTAAAATCGGGCATTGTTGGAAGCTTGTCTATGGAGTAGCCATATCTTTCCCTCACCTCATGCAGTCAGGCTACTGATCTCCCAGACTGGTGATTCAAGAGTTATTTTCTGTTTAATTTAATGGAAAAGGTTGAGACTTAGGCTTACCCAGATGGAGGCAGCAGAGGGGAGACACATGGAATTCTGCAAAAGAAATGGTTGCACTACACAGTTACCTTCCCCCAAATGGCCCTCCATATGCTGACAGGTGCATAAAGAATCTCAGAAGATTCTTTCTTTCACAAACTAAATGGCTCTAAAGACAAAGCTTCTGGTTTTCTGTTTCCTCCCTCCCTCACTTCCTTTCTTCCTTCCTTCTTTCTTCTTTCTTTCTTTTCTTTCTTACTTTCCTTCTTCTTATGAACTCTCTGCTCAATCACCCCTAAATGGAGCCACAGGTCAACAGGTCCTGCCCATGCACTCAGGGCCTCCAAACAATATTTTAGAGGCTCACTCTTAGATATGATCAGGTGCCAACTCTCCCAGACAATGGACGAGAACCTCTAGCATGAAAGAGAAAGACCAACGTGAGAATGAAGGAAAAAAAAATCTTGAGGAAACAAATGGAAGAGGATGTAAGATTTAAAAATCTATAACACTAGGGAAAAAAGTGAAGAAATTGTATCCTTATACCCAGAAATAGAGGTTATACAAAAGGATAACTAACTCAAAGAACAAGAAATAAAAATCTCTCCTAGAAATAAAAATTTAATTGAAATACAATATTCAGTAGGAAGGTTAGACAATAAAGTTAAGGAAATCTTCCAAGAATGAGCACAAAAAGACATAACATGAAAAATTAGGAAAGAAAAGATAAGTGAAAGGGCACCTGGGTGGCTCAGTTAGTTAAGCGTCTGCCTTCGGTTCAGGTCATGATCCTGGAGTCCCGGGATCGAGTCCCACATTGGACTCCCTGCTCAGCAGGGAGTCTGCTTCTCCCTCTGCCCCTCCCCCTTCTCATGTGCTCTCTCTCAAATAAATAAATAAAATCTTTAAAAAAAAAAAAAGAAAAGATAAGTGATGTAGAGGATGAATCCAACAGGCTCACCATTCAACCAAATGATTTCTTAAAAAAAGAAAAGAGAAAATACAAAGGTGGGAAATATGAAAGTTTTGTGGCAATACAATTTCTAGCACTGAAAATAAAAATCTCCAGATTGCAAGTGTCTCTTCTATGCCCAAGAAAATGGATAAAATAAGACCCATACCAAAATGCATAAGTTACGAGATGCCAGATTTCTGGGGGAAAACAGAAGATCCTAACGGTTCCCAAAAAAGCAAAAAAAAAAAAAAAAAAAAAAAAAGTCATTTCCCAGGAAAACAGATATGAGGTAGAAATAGGATTATCCACAGCTACAGTGAATGTTACAGATCAATAAGGCGGCGCCTTCAAATATTTAAAGGAAAATTAAGTTTTAACTTAGATTTCAAATCCTAGCCAAATTATAACTTCAGGGAGTAAATGAAAGAGACATTTTCAGAATGGTGAAATACTCCCCTTGTTCCTTCTAAAAGGAACTGGAGGACTTTCAGTTCTCTTAATTGCAGGCTAAACCAACCTTCCCAATGAGGTCAACTAAAACAGTTGTATGGAAACTATATATATATATATGTACACACACACACATATGTACACACACATATGTACACACACACGTACACACATACGCGCACACACATATGCACACACATGCACACATATATGTACATGCACATGCACACACGTACACCCACAATGCACACACATGCACAAACATATATGCACACACGTGCACATATGCACATATATGTGCACACATATATGCACACGCACACACGTACACATATGCGCACACATATATGCACACACGTACACATATGCAAACACACGTGGACACATGTACACACATGCACACACATATGTACACATGTACACACATATATGTACACACATATATATGTTTTGGGTGCTTTTAAGAAGAATTAAAAAATAAATATGTATTATTTATATTTACAACCAAACTTCCCATTGAGGTCAACTAAAACAGTTGTATGGAAACTATATATATATATATATATATATATATATATATATATATATATATATGTTTTGGGTGCTTTTAAGAAGAATTAAAAAATAAATATGTATCATTTATATTTACAAAATGTATTTAATTATATACTATATATACACAATTTATATATACAATACAATAATGTTTATATGTAAATTTAATTATTTAAATATATATCTGTAATTATTTTATAGTCAATATATTTTAATTTATAAATATTAAATATATTATTTCATTATTTTACTATACGATATTAAAACATATAATTAAATGCATTTCGTAAATACAAATGATACATATTTATTTTTTAATTCTTCTTAAAAGATCAGATAGCGCTGGATTACTACGCCAACATTTTGGAGAATCCGAGAAGCAAGCTCTCAAAGCTGCTTTTGTTCTGCTCGGGAAGAAACAGCTGCAGTCTGGGGCTGTGGTATTTGGCAGCCTCCCTGGACGAAAGAGATAAAAGGGCCAGCCGAGTAGAGAGTCTGATAAACACCCGCACATTAAGTTGAGGTCCTGAAGGGCTTTGCTCTTAGCGCAGTCTGCACATTAGAATCTCGGGGGAGCTTTTAAAAATTCCGAAGGGCAGGCTGCACCATGGACTAATGAAGTCACAGGACCTGGGGGTGGGACACGGGCGTCAGTCTACTGGAAAGGTCCCCAGGTGATGCCAATGTGCAGGTGAGTTTGGGAACCAGCGGTGTGTGAGACAGCATATCAGACACTGTTCTCACACGGGTGACTCTGGGAATCGCAACTCTGCAACTTCAGTTCATGTGGTCCCAGAGTGTCAGAAACGAGTGAACATTCTCTGTGGAGGCATATATTTTCATCCTAGGTCTCAAATTATTTATATCCCCCCAAAAATGTTTAAATGCAATGTCAAGTGTAAGTTCTCTATGAGTGAGGACTGGTGGCGGAAAATGATAACGAAAACAGAACCACAAAGACATACTGACTTCAGATAGTGAAAGTATTGGGCACAGACTCCATAACCATGTTTCCTGTCTTGAAAGAAAAAAAATGTAGAGCTTGGAAATTCCAGCTGGGAAGTGGAAACCAAAAAAAAGTGACTTTGATTTGAAAGAGAAGGAAGTAGAAATTCTGGAACTAAAAAAAATATAATGACCATGATGAAGAATCCAATGCACAGTTTAACAGTCGAGTGGAGATAGCCAAAGATTTGACCAGGAAACTTGGAATATAAATCAGAAGAAAATATACAGAATGCATTAGAGAAAGGCCAAAGGGATGAAAGAGAAAACAGAAGAGAGGATAAAAACATCAAGTAAGCTTTGGTAAACTTGCTTGAAAGGTCAGATGGTAAATGCTTTAGGCCGTGCAAGCCACACTGTGTCAGTTGCAACTCCTCGCACCTGCCATTGTAGCTTTAAAAAGAAAAAAAGCCAGAGACAAGAAGCAAATAAATAAGCATGACTATATTCAAAACTTTGTTTACAAAAATAATACAAAAATACCCAGAGGCCACGGTTTGTCATAGCATAAAAAAGATCTAACATATGTATGTTAGATCTTGGAGACATATGTCTCCAATTAGACCCTAGAGGACAGTATCGAGGAATAGGGTAAAAGCAATAACTGAAGAAAAAAATTACTAAGAATGTCCAGGAATTGATGAAAGACAAGGTCAAGTGTAAGTTCTCAATGAGTGAGAACTCGTGGTGTTAATCAACTCACAAATTTGGGAGTCCAATAAATCCCTAGGACAAATAGAAAGGAATTCACACTTCTTTGGTTTGCAAGAAAAGCAAAGAGAAAGAGAACGTCTTAAAAGGAGCTAGAGAAAAAGATTGCTTTCAAGGGAGTGACAGTGACAGCTGACTTCTCAGTATCAGAAAATAAAATAAAAAGCCAGAAGACAGGGGAATGTTATTTTCAATATACTGAAAGAAAATAACCACCTACCTAGAAGTCTAAACTCAGCAAAATTATACTTCAAAAATGAAGGCAACATAAAGAAATTATTGGACAAGTAAAAGCATGGAAAGTTTGCCTTCTATAGATTTGCACTAAAGGATATCCTAGAGAATGTACATCAGACATAAGGAAATTAAAAAGTATTTGCCCCATCTTAATGTAAACACGAATTATGTATTTAGCCAAAATTTGGGATATACTCTGTGGAAGAGGGAGTGGAATGAGATGTAAGAGAAAGAAATACTTATTAATAGAAGTCAGTAAATGATGTGTAAACGTGATAAATCAAGTGATTAGCAGTATAATCACATTATTTAGAAATATAAAGGTTAATGCCAGAACTATCAGCTAAAAGAAGCAAAAGTGATGACCTCTGAGGAGAAATGAAGAGATGAAGAGCATCAGGACAACTGTTGTTTATAATTATAAGCCTCCTTGTTTGTTTAGTTTTTAAATTATATGCATGTATTCTTTTGTTTAAATTTAAAATTAAAAGTTAAAAATAAAACCAGAAAATAGAAGCCATGAAAGGGACCTTTTTCTACCAGATATAAAAATTAAAATGGAAATTAAAATTATAAATTATTTTATGCAGGAATAGGCAAACAGCTGACTACATCATAAATCATATAAGTTAAATAATAATTAATTGGCATGGAAATAAACAAATAGATCAATGAAACAGAAGAAAAGTCCACACGGATTCACATTCATATGGGAATTCAGTTCATGATAAAAGCAGCATTTTAAATCAGTAGGGAAGTATAGTTTTTGATGACTGGGTGAGACACCTGTCAATTCATTTAGAAAATCAATGTTAGGGGCGCCTGGGTGGCTCAGTCGGTTAAGCCTCTGCCTTTGGCTCAGGTCATGATCCCAGAGTGCCCGTATCCAGTCCCAGCATCAGGCTCCTTGCTCAGCGGGGAGCCTGCTTCTCCCTCTCCCTTTGTCTCCCCCCAACTCGTGCTCTCTCTCTCTCGCTCTCTCTCTCTCTCAAATAAATAAATAAATAAAATTTAAAAAAGAAAAAGAAAATCAATGTTAGACCCCTGTCTCATAGCATACAAAGAAATAAATCTTGGATTAAAAGGTTAAATGCCAAAAACAAAATTATAAAAAGAGAATGAGATATCTTCTCATTCTGAGCATGAAACAGGTCTATACAATATTTTTACATGAAAAAGGAAAATGGTAGTACAGTATAATTAGGATGGTTATGGTTTTTTGTTTTTTGTTTTCTTTTTAGAGAAGGAGGTGGGGGAGTGGCAGAGGGAGAGGGAGAGAGAGAATCTTAAGCAGGCTCCACACCCAGCATGGAAACCAGAGTTGGGGCTCAATCTCACAACCCTGAGACCATGACCTGAGCCGAAATCAAGAGTCAGTGGCCCAACCCACTGAGCCACCCAGGTGCCCCAATTCTGGGTTTGTTTTTTTTTTAAGTAGATACACATGTGAGTGAGTTTGTGCGTGCATGTGAATGTCTATGTGTGCACTTGTGTGAATGTGGATGTGAAGGAGTGTGTGTGTGTGAGTGTGCATGTGTGTTTGTATGTGTGTGTACAGATGAGAGTATATGAGTATATGAGTATGAGTGACAATGTGTGTGAGTGTGTGGGTGTGTGAGTGTGTTAATAACAGTGACTAGATTTTGGTGGTGGTGATAATGGGGGAGTTTATAGTTCTCAAAAATGTGGCAAAGTTGGAATGATTATTACTTTCATTTTTGCCTCTTATCATTTTTCCAATAAAAAATGTGAAAAGAAAAAAATTTAAAATATTTAAAAGTTTTCATCCTAACCTTTGAATCTCTCTGTCTATTACTTACCAGGGTATTTGTAAAAACTGTGCTCATATGTAAAGGCTAGAAGACGAAGTGCGTACATCTGCTACAACTACTTTAATCTTTTTTTAAAAATAAATTTCCTTTGGGGGCGCCTGGGTGGCTCAGTTAGGGTCTGCCTTCCGCTCAGGTCATGATCCCAGCGTCCTGGGATCAAGCCCCGCATGGGGCTCCCTGCTCAGCGGGGAGCCTGCTTCTCCCTCTCCCTCTGCCTGCCTCTCTGCCTACTTGTTCTCTCTCTCTCTCTGTCAAATAAATAAATAAAAATCTTTTTTAAAAAAAATAAATTTCCTTTGTAAATAGGAAATGTTCCCTTTAAGCAAAATTTCTTGAATGATTATAACTTGCCGGACATAGGACTACATATATCATGTAATTTCTCCTAACACAGTGGAAGTTTTCTGAGTAAAACTGCAAGCCAAATTAAAAGAGGGAAATTCTCCTTCTAGATCTTGCTAGGAAATAACTTCAGAACTCCAAAGCAATAATGGCAATTTTTTTCAGTGGATTCCTGTACTGTGGAGAAACTGAAAATACTGAGATGGCACAAATAGCACCCCTATATCCTATCAGTTGTAAGAACTGCAAAGAAAAAAGATGCACTGGCAGAAATTTTTCTGGAAGCATTTATTAAAAATAAATCCCGTTTGCCCTAGTCGTTTCTTTCTTTCTTTCTTTTTTTTTTTTTTTTTAACGATTTTATTTTATTTATTTGACAGAGAGAGAGGGAGACAGCTAGAGAGGGAACACAAGCAGGGGGAGTGGGAGAGGGAGAAGCAGGCTCCCAGCCGAGCAGAGAGCCCGATGCGGGGCTCGATCCCAGGACCCTGGGATCATGACCTGAGCCGAAGGCAGACGCTCGACGACTGAGCCACCCAGGCGCCCCGCCCTAGTCGTTTCTTTAAGCCGCAATAGTAAAGGTCGTTTTTTCTCTCCGTGTAACCCAGGCAGCAGATCAATAAAATCGAGTTGAAAGCAATAGAAAAACAACACCCAAACAAGAATAGAGGCTTTATATCATCTTGGACAACCGGCATGAACATCTGAGACCTTGAGGAACACGGAGGCTCTATCTTGACCTCTGTTTCGCACCTCAGATCCCTGCCATCTCTTGCCACCATTTATTCCAAGACATCCTGGAGGCCTGCTTTACGCCAGGCACGGTGTTGGGCACCGAGGATGTGACAACGTCAAGTCGCTGTTAGCAGAGGGAGTGGGAGAGACGGGTAAGCGGCGGGCAATTCCAATTCAGAACTCCACATGCCCGCTGGGAGCCCGGAGCTCAGGCTGCGTCCCAAAGCCATCCGGAGTCGCCCCAGGCGTGAGCAGCCACACAGGGCGCAGAAGAGCAGCAGAATCTAAAAGCATCTTGACTTGCAAAGTGAATACCGCATTAAGATCACTGAGGCAGCAAAGAGCGCAGGTGGGCTTGCGGAGGTGGGTCAAGCCCCGGGATTCACAGACCGCAGGAGGGCTTTAGCAGGCCGGCTGGGATCCGCCCCCGCCCCGGCTCCGCCCCCGCCCCGGCTCCGCCCCCGCCCCGGCTCCTCCCCGCCCCCGGCCCCCGCTCTCCGGCCCTGCCTGGTGATTACTACATCCTACTGTCGCGCGTCCTGCCACCGCCTTCGGGACGCTGCTGTAGCAGTGTGCGCAGCTGAGCTCTGCCGGAGACACCCCGCATGCCGCCCCCCCACTGCTCCTACCCCTCAGCCCTCAAGGGAGGGGACACTTCTTTCCCGCCCGTCTTTTCTATGCTCACCGTCCCTTCCCTTCGTTCTCCGCACACAGATGTCCAGGCAGGAGCGTTTCAGGAATCTGCACCTAACATTCAGAGGTGACGGTCTGGAAGTACAATCCAGAGAACAGAGTCCAGGAAGTGCCGGGACCCAGATCCGCCCGCAGGGTCGCTTCCGTCCCTCCCCTCCTGATGCCGCGCCTGCTGCCATCGAGGCAGGGAAGTGATCCAAGCCTCTCCTGACTCAGAGCTCGGGAGGCAGTGTCTTCGCTTATTTTGCTCAAGTACCCTAAGAGAGGAACGGCCATCAGTCCTGGTTCACACCTGATGCGCCGGTGTAATTATTAATAGGTCCCCCCTTCCAGTCCCCAAACAGACCTCGTTTGGGATGTTCAGTTCCATGGTCACCTCGCCTGGGAATAAATAACCTGCTCTAGGACTGACAGTGAGAATATCCATTCCTTCTGTGCAAATCCCACCCCCGGCCCCAGAGGACCCAACAATACTTAGCCTCCAATTGTCTGAAAGCAGTACTTCTACCAAAGTCTGGCTCGTTCTGTCTTGAGATCATGTGTGGGACCTCGGCAGTCCAATCCAGGGTGCACTGTGGCTAGATCAATACTGTCCCTCTTCAGTGGGAGGCACATCCTCGGCTAATTAGCAGTCCAAATGAAGTTCAAGAGTGGGCTTGTTCCATGCCATTCACACCAGGGTACAAGCCAGGCGCCCACAGGACAGTTCATCCAGCATGGTTCCCCTTCGATGACAGGAGCCCCGTGTGTTAGAGGACTGAGCAACTTTAGAATATATGCAAACAACTAAACATGCGAACGAACCTCTGACCTAGCTACCAGCTTTATTGGGAAGGGAGTATAAATGCCAGCTCAGAAGTAGGAATCCCTCTGTCTTAACACCGGGGCGCGCACGGCCTTATCCAAAGGCTATCTGATCAGCAAGCTTAGGCTACCTGCATGGAGGGGATACATGTCAGATCAGTGAAGAAATTGGGCTTTTGGACCCCGCCCCCCCGCCAAGCCCCCCAATCCCGTCACCCTCAAACCCAATCAGACGGAATCAGGATGTTAACGGTGGGGGCTGTATAAGCTGGCCCAGGAGCCCAGCCGCTCTGGGCTCTATTTGACGTGGGTTTTTTTCCATTTCAATGCAGTTATTGATTCTGCGCCTGCTTTCAGAGCCTCCCGGCACGTGAGATGATTATTGCACAGGGAACACCGATTCTGTCTGGGCTGCCCGAGTGCCTGGCAGGCTGCAAGTGGCTAAGTGTTCAAGACAAGCCGGCATTCAGCTCCTGCCAGATTTACAAACTGCGAGGCCAGCCTCGCGTGGCACCAGCTACCCCGTGGGCGTGAGACACTCCAGCTTCCCCATATGTGTCTATATGGAGTGTCTCGGTTTCTAAATTGAGGCAGAAAATGTAGACCTGAGTTCTAATTCTAAGTTTTTCTTCTAAGGAGCTCACATCCACTCCGGGGGCCTTGGTCCCCTCCACTGGCAAGTAGAGAGGTGGGGCTAGGAAGCCACCGACCTCCCCCCTTCTGCTCTGACATTCTGTGGGACCTCGCTTCCGGTGTCAGTTGCCTGCTGGTTGTTAGACCTCAACAACTATTCTCTGGGCCTCAGTTTCCCCATTTGCAAAAGCGGTACGGTGGCACCCATGCCATAAGCGTCTCACGAGGAGGTTGTGGGTTCTGAGTGGTACGGGGTACGTGAAAACATGCAGCGCATGATGGCATACAGTAGGAGCTCAATAAATGTGAGTTTGCACGGCCTCCCAGGTTCTCCATCTGTGAAAGCTGAATGACGCTTGCCTTGTCTATCTTTGTGAAAATTTAAATGAGCTCTAGAACGAGATGCAAAGCGCTGGGGATTAAGAAAAGCATAGGAAAATAGCAGGAATAATGATCGCGCCGAAGTGGGCTGAGATCAGAGTTGAAGACATAGCGGGTAGCGGATCTGATGCGCCTGGTTAATTTATTAACCCAACTAAAACCATACATAGAGACGTCTGCTGAAACCCCTGGCCTTGTCCCAGATCGCACTGAGAGAGGGAAGGCAGAGGAGGACTCTGGGGGGTTCCAGGGCTCGCTGGACCCCTCGCTGGACCCCGAAGCCAGGCCATGCGCGCGGAGCGGGGTGGGGGGTGGGGTTGGCGATGGTGAGAGTGGCTGTTGGGGGCGGGGAGGCAGTGAGCCAGAGCAGAGGGGTTATTTCAGAATGGCTCACTAGGGCTTACAGAGCACGTTGGCTCTTTCTAGCAGGAAGGGGCTGAGCTGGAGGGAAGTTTACTTCCCCCCTTATGAAAAAGGGTAATTTTGCCTAGAAGGAGAATCACCACAATAAATAGAGAGTCTGTTTCCGGTTAGGCTGAAAGCTCAGACTGAGGCTGGTCTTCTCCTGGTGGCCCCAAGGGAAGCTGGAGCATGGGCTGGTCAGAGTGGGTCATTCCCATTCACATGGGCCTTCTCATCATGGTCATTCCCACTCCCACGGCATGAGAGGTAGGATGTAAAAAGACATCGGCCCACAGCCTCTCTTTTTCTAAGCACAGATGACAGAAGTCAGAAAAAGTTGTGGCAAAAACTGGAAGAAGTCAGCAAAGCCTTCCATTTTGGCTCCCATCCCACAGCCTTTCCCTTCCCCTTTGACAGGTTTCCAATGACTTCCTCCTTTCTAACCCCCTCGCTGGAAGCAACACAGAAAGGGGCAGGGATAGGAAGGACATGACAGAAGACAGAACCCAGGGACACTCAGGAGTTGAGAAGTGAGAATCAGGACAAGACACTTTGGAGTCAGCTAATGTTGATAGGGATCGAACATGAAAATGGGATCAGAGACAATTACTGAAGAGCAAATCACAGATTCTTCAAAACTCAGCAAGTGGCAAGAGAAGAACCAAAGATGCAGTTTGGCCAGATAAGATTATTACTAATTAGAGAATCATCTTGTTCTCTAATCCCAACACAGACCCCATGTCACTGCCACCCCCATTCCTCCCAGCCACCATCCCCCAGACTCACCATGCTCACTCTTGCTCTACCTCCTTCAGTCCTTCTAATGACAGCCAGGGGGTACTTCTGAAGACATGAACTGAGTCATGTCACCCCCTTGCTTAAATGACAATTTCCAAGTACAATTAGAATAAAACCCAAAATCCTGGTCATGACCTCAAAAGCCCCATATCATCTAGCCTCTGCCAACTCCTCAACCTGATACCTAATCACTCTCTCTCTTACAGAGCATAGGCCACCAAGGTTTACTTTCAGTTTCTAGAGGTACCAGGAAACTGCCCCAGGACCTTAACTCATGCTGTTACCACTTCCTGGAAAACTGTCCCTGCTCTCCCCCACACTGACCCTGTTCACTGATAAGACTTCACAGTACTTTGTTAATGCCTCCTTCTTGATATAAATTAAGTTCCCTGTCTCTGGGGACCCTATGCTTTCCATCTGTTTGTTACTTACATATGAATATGTATGCTTATTTGTTTAAAGTCTGTCTCTCACACCAGAGTAGAAGCACCGTGAAGGCTGAGACCATATTGCTTTTGTTCATTATCATATCCCCAGTTCCAAGCATAATACCTGGCACACAGAAACACACTACAAACGTTTGTTGAATGAATAATGAATAAATGAGCTGCTGTATACTCATTGCTCCAAGAACCTACATCGACAAACTCCATTAGGTGGACATTCCCTTCTCCTGCCCAAGTCATGTTCCTTCTCCTAAGGCACTAACCAGTTTCTCCCAAGTTTTGGCTATATTTTTCCTCCCCCCCCATTAGACTATACACACCTGTAGGGCATATTTGTTCACCTCTTTGCAGCCCCTGTAATGTCTAGCACATGCCTTGCATTTTTAATGAAGGTTTAAGACAAGCTTAGATGGTTGACATCTTACCTTTTCCTGAACCTATATTGTTAAATTAATCTTCAAATTCCCAGTGAGCAAAAGATAGTGGGATGGGGCCAGAAAGAAAGAAATGGGGGGTGGAGGGTGATGGGAAGGGAGAAGGAAGAAGAAAAGGGAAAGGAGGAATGAAAGGGGAATAAAGAGGGATGGGGCAACCTTATGATGAATGGAATGCATGTGAAGTCCCAGTTTTCATAAATAGTTTACATTTTTTTCTTTACCTCTTCTCTTGCCATAGTTGCATTTGGTTACTGGTACAGCCCAGGCTTTTTGCTAAAAGTTGATGGCTCTAAGAGTGGTATTTCATATTTTAAGTCTTGAACCTCCTGCTGATGATCCTCCTAACAGACCTGAGGGATTGAAGGGTGACAGTGATGGTAGAACCCGTTTCACAGATGGGGACACTGGCTCTGCAAGGGTTGGCTGGTTGGCACCAGAGAGTGAAGCGGCAGCAAGCTCAACTTGAACCATGAACCAGAACTATCTCCCACGGGTCTCAGAGATCTCTAATCAATTCAGAAACCTCACCATCTCTGGGTCAAAGTGTGTTCTTTAGATCAGTGTGTTCCCAGGATATGTCTGAAAGAACTTTTTTTTCTTTCACAAACGGCTCTGCTCTTTCTATCAATTAAATATGATGTCTCAAGGGTCATTGTGTCATTCCATTTGACCCAAAGAATTAATGAATTTCTAACCTATGTACTAGGGAATATTTAGTTGGAATGGCTTTCAAATGAAGTCAAAGTTTAAGTGGAGAATAGCTTAGAACTCTATTAATATATTCTGAAAAAGATATACCTATTTGTAGATGAAAGAATTCAACTGGCTAAGTCAAAGAGTAAGTAGCTAATTTACCCTCGACAGTATTAATTTACTTCACAGTAGTTTCCAGAGAGTAAGTCATTCAAGTCCTACCAGATGGTTCTCCATTTTCCCATTCATTCACCTGATCCCCTTGGGGTAGACACAGCTTCAAAGAAGTTGAGAAGGTGTATGGAATCTTAGAGGGAAGAATGGCATGTAGCCAGAAATATACTAAGACAGGGATTAGAAATCTGGACTCTCCTTCCCTCTCCTCCAATAGCGAGTGTGAAGTGGGGTAAGTCAAATCCCCACTCTGGATCTTAGTCTCCTAAACTTTGGTAATAATCTCTAAGATTCCTTCTCGCTTTTCTTTTTCAAGATAGTAGGCAATCAGGGTTAGTCCACCCCCTCCTTAATTCAATAATTTCTCCTAAAGTGCTCTAATGGAAATAGACTCTTCTTAGCTGGGACGCATGAGTGATAGGGAACTCCGCTTCCCAAGGTATTCACACCTTGTTAGTCGATTTGCAGTCTTAAAACATGCCTCTCTGTAATTTCCTCTCATCGACCTTAGTCTGTGCACCAGAAAAATCCAGAATAACAGACCTTATCTGCTCACATGACTGCGGTTTAAAATTTGAAGACCTTATCCCGGCCTCCGTCTTCCAAGAGAAACCTCTGCATTTCCTTTCACTCTGTTTAAATGCTTTCCAGACACCTTAACATCCGCCTTGCTGAGGGCTGGCCCCTCTCCATTTTACCAACATCTATCTTAAAATGTAGTGTCCCAAATTAAATTGTATATCTTATCTGTGATCTCAGCAGAGCTCAAAGCATGTCTCCAGTGATCTAGGAAAAATACTTCTCCGAGTAGTTTGGTTTTATTGGTAATGAAATAAAAGCAAGCACTGGCTGTTGATCTGGTTGTTTTTTTTATTTGTTTAAAGCATCTGTGCGGGGGGGCGCCTGGGTGGCTCAGTCGGTTAAGCGTCTGCCTTCAGCTCAGGTCATGATCCCAAGGTCCTGGGATCCAGACCCGCATCGGGCTCCCTGCTCCACGGAGAGCCTGCTTCTCCCTCACCCTCTCCCTCTTGCTCTTTCTCTCCCAAATAAATAAATAAATAAATCTTTAAAAAAATAATAAAAAACTAAATCATCTACATCACACTGTTGCTTTTCATGGCTGTGGTTCCAGCTGAGCCTAAATCAGGATTCAGACTCTGAGAGTAGATGATAAACTGGTACTGATGGTTACTAATGACCCACAGCATTGGTCATTCTGCATAAAGGTGAGTTTCATGGAGGAAGTAGCCTGTAGGGAGGGCTTGGTGCCAGAGCACCTGGGGATGGAAATGGGAAGTGAAGACAGGTGTCTACCAAAACTGTGGCCTTTGAGATGTCATAGATCTGGGGAGAGTAGGGCTGGGAATGATATTAGGGTACAGGCAAGACTATGTTAGCAACTGGGGGAGGTCGCACCGCCCCATCTCTGCTCATGACCTAGCAGAGTCTTTATTATTTTTTTTAATAAAATGGGTCTAAATTTTTTTGGGGGGTATAGGTGACACACGATATTACATTAGTTTCAGGTGTACAACATAGTGATTCGACAAGTTTATATACGCTGTGCTCACCACGAGTGTCGTCACCACTCGTCCCCATACAACATTATCATAAAACCATTGACTATGTTCCCTATGCTGTGCCTTGTATTCCCATGACTCATTCATGCCATAACTGGAAGTCTGTGTCTCCCACTCCCCTTCACCCATTTGGCCCGTCCCCCCGCCCCCTAGTGGAGTCTCGATGTGGTGAATACTGAAGGAAATATGGCCCTTGAATACGTCTGCCCCTTGGAGGGGACCAGGGGTTGCCACGAAACACCCCAGCAGACAGTAAGCAACAGGCAACAGTGGGGGAGAAAATCTGATCCCCGAGTAGCCCATGGGTGACCTTCTGAGGATTCTAAGAAAAGCTTAAACGTACTTTGAAGATGAACTGAGATCCCGGCTTAGGCGCTGCCAGGGAAATCCGAGCTAGTGAGCTTGAATTATTCCCGGTAAGGAGAGCTCACAGGGACCATTCAGCTGATGAAGCAGAGGAAAAGTGGGTGCTCGTGATACAAACTTAACAGGTCACACAATCTCTTTTTTTGTGAGCATCAATCTAGAGCATCCAAGACTTCCCTGAAAAATTCCCAAGTGATGCCAAATCTTCTGGTCTGCATACTACACTTTGAGTAACAAGGAATTAGAATGATACGGCCCTAAGTCCCTAAAAACAGTATCGGATGAAAAAGTGCCTGAACTTGGACTATAATATTTGGCTTCACTGCTCCTTGCTGACTCTCCATCTTTTTGACTCCCCTGAAACCTCCTCCTTGTTGTGAAAAATGAGTCTCTGCCCCCAATATTGTCGCCATATTTGTGTGGCCCCTGAAAGCAAAGAGAGAACAGCCACGTGCAAAGGAAACGTCTGGGAAGCAGAGCTGTCTACTTTGCGGAAGGAGAAGAATCAGCTTTGCTTCAGGAGGTATTAAAATTAATCATAGAAACAAGATTTTGAACTTTCATTATGTTTGACCTGATATTTGATGTTCCAGAATGACTAGTAAATGAGAGAGGGAGAAAATGCTAAGAAGTCATTTTAACATGATTTCTCTGCTCCTTTAATCCCCATACAAACTGCCTAGGGTTCTGTAGAGACTTTAACTCCATCAAATCAAAATGTGTGCTCACAGGAGACCCCCTGGTGAGCTTCTAGATCTTGTGATTATTGCCATTGCGGCCAGTGGCAGGGGCGTGGGGAGGACAGAAGCTACAGGGGTAGGTGATGGGTTAGAGAGACTATGGGAATGAGCTCACCCTAAAGACAGACCTTGCACTCACTCAGCCTCCAGCCAAGGAGCTCATTTCTCTTCCTTTCAACATTGTCAGAGAATCTCCTCCATTCTCCTCAAGCATCACATTTCAAAATCTCACACAGAAAACCCTTCCTGACAACCAGCCCTAAAACACAAGGCAGATGCTCAGGGACAAGGACACCTGCAGAAATTTCACATGGCACTCAAGCACAGAGGGATATGCAGACCTACCATCGCCCCTGGAAGGTGGCGTCTCAGAGGAACACCACACTGACTCGGGTTCACCCTCCAGGTCAAGCTCTGTGCCCCCCTCCCCTTCTTGCCCCTGCTATAGTCTTCAAGTCCTGGGGCTTCGGGTCTCCAATAGGAGTAGTTCAGTAATCCTGTCCACCCAGGCTCCAGTAGGTTCTCTTCAACACTACGTGAAGAGCAGACGTGTGCACACAGCACTTCCCTCCAAGAGAGGTTCTCCAAGCCCTGCATAAAAATATTAACCACAGAAGCCAAAGTGATGGCCAACTGGCTTCTTTTGGCTGGCCAGGACCAAGCGAGTCCTAGATGAGAGAATGTACACCTTGCATGTGGATAGCCGGAAAAGCAGATGACTTGGGCCAAATGCAGCCAGGCAGGTATCTACACTGGATAGGTGACCGAGGAAGGAGTTTTCTATAACCGTTCTGTTCCAGCCTGCCTGGCAAGTCGTTCCTGTCTCCTTCCATTTACCGATCTTTTATTCCTCATCTATTAAACAAAAACGAGGAGGTTTATGACAAAAGCCAAAAATCCAACTGACCCATCAAAACAAAAATGAGAGGACGAGGGTCTGGATGGGAAAACACTGAATTACAAAGTCTAAGCTATGGGATGGTCATTGGAATCAGCCCCAGTTTAGCTCTGTGCTACTGGTAGCCAAGGCAAAAAGGGGATATTATTAATTTTAAAACTCTTTTTTTTAATTAAATTTAATTTATTTGAGAGAGAGCATGAGAGAGAGAGAGAGAGCGCACAAGCGGGGGGAGGGGCAGAGGGAGAAGCAGGCTCCCACTGAGCAGGGAACCCAACATGGGACTCAATCCCAGGACCCTGAGATCATGACCTGAGCCAAATACAGCTGCTTAACCAACTGAGCCACCCACGCACCCCAATTTTAAAACTCTTATAAAAGGAGACACATTTCATGAACAGAAACAAAAATGCCCCCTACCTCTAAAATGATCCCTCCACACCGTTGGTTTTCCCAGTTTGATTAAATCAGAGACAGAGAGGTTCTACTATTCCTCGAAAGTGATACCACCAACACTGGAGAGTCAGAAGGCCACTCTCGTGTTTCTGGACTTTACATATACCTCTGTGATGACAATCTAGTTTGCAAAATTATACTTCTGGGATAAGAATGAATTAGTGGACGTGAACCGTCAAACAACTCTAAAAATGGACATCTCCAAAAATAGCAGTTATTTCAGTATTAGCATCCCAACCCTATGGTAGGAGCGTCCATGTATGTTAGGTACGGGGTAGGTGAAGCTCATGTCCTGAAATCCTACCCTTCCACTTCTTCTTCTTTTTCCTTTCCACCTGACACATGACAAGGTTGGTTGGTTTGTTAATGGTAATTACTGAAACTTGGGCTTAGGTGATATTTTAAAAATACACATAACATAAAAAGAGCCACTTTAACAATTTTTTGAAAATATTTTATTTATTTATTTGAGAGAGAGAGAGAACACGAGTGGAGGGGAAGGGCAGAGGCAGAGGGAAAGAAGCAGACTCCCCACTGAGCGGCAGCGGGGGTGGGGGGTGGCGGGGGGAGGCCTCAATCTCATGACCCTGAGATCATGACCTGAGCCAAAATCAAGAGCCAGACGTTCAACTGATTGAGCCACCCAGGCGCCCTACCACTTTAACTATTTTTAAGTGTACAATTCTGCAACCCCACCTCCGCCCTAGCCCCTTCTAGAAAGAGAGAACCTATAGACATTATTATTTTTCTTAGGGCTGTATCTATGTGTCTCTTAAAGAGAGGTCATGTTGTGTGCCTGGGTGGCTCAGTCGTTAAGTGTCTGCCTTCGGCTCAGGTCATGATCCCAGGGTCCTGGGATTGAGCCCCAGGTCGGGCTCCCTGCTCAGCAAGAAGCCTGCTTCTCCCTCTCCCACTCCCCCTGCTTGTGTTCCTTCTCTCGCTGTGTCTCTCTCTGTCAAATAGATAAATAAAATCCTAAAAAAAAAAAAAGGAGGTCACGTTTACCATAAAGGAAGGCAATGAAGGATTTTCAGAGAGGAGAGATAATGAGACAAAGAACTTTGCATACTTAGAAATAGGTGAGGAGTAAAACTTTGTGTGACTTTCTAATGTCCTTAATATACCACTTCCTCTCCCTTCTGCTCTCCTTGGGGTATAATGAAAGAAGCATGAGATTCAGAGGTGCAATTCTGCCATGTGTTAGTTGCATAACTTTTCTGCTGGTATCTTTCTGCCTTGATGTATTCACCTGTCAAATGGGGATAGTAGTACTGATATCAACGTTGTTGTGTAATTTAAATGAGGTAATACACATCAAGAGGAATCTTAAAATTACTCTGCACAACTTGGTTATTATTTATGTGAAATTCTGGTCCCAATAATACCATTAGGCTGCAATTGCCGGGAGGACAGGGTCTGGGTCCTGTTCACTGCTCCGCTGAAGCCCCAGCCTGAGCACCTGGTTGGCATTGAGCAAATACTGGTTAAATGTACGGAGGGACAAGATCTCTCCATTTTTCTGAAACTTCTTAACATATCCAGGATAACGAGAAGTAAAACCTTAAAGAAGAAGTAAATAGATTGAATGAGAAAGCGAGTGTGTGTGGTTTGTTGCACTCTGGGTCCAACGAATCAACATTAGTACATAAAGCTGGTGCTTAAGTCATGGGCACTCATGACCTCACACAAACTTCCTATAAGGCGATTTGGCAAAGGGCATAGAAATCTCAAAACCAATCACACCTTGACCCCAAATTCCAAGTCAAGGGAGTGATGAGAAACATCCAAAGATGTGCGCAAACTCATAGCCGTAAGGATGTGCTGTAAAGGAAGAACCAGACACCACTTTCTCACCCAACAAGAGGGACTGGACAAATAAACCATCAATGTCCAGACAACAGGACACAACTCAGCCACAGCCTTTAAAATGATGGCAGAGAAGCGTCTTTATTAACCAGGAAAGATGTCTGGAACATACTCAATTAAAAGACAAAAAAAGACTGCCAAGCAATTCACACAGAATGAAGGACACAGGTGTCAGAAAATGTTAACTAAGATGATCACGGGGATTATTCCTCCTTCTGCAGTTCGGTTTTGTTGAATTCTCTCCTGATTCCATAATAAGCTATGAATTTTTTGTGTGATTTTAAGAACAACAGAAAAAGAAAGAAAATATAGCTCCAGATAAATGCTTTAAGGGGATTTGGGATGCCTGGAAGACACATAAAGAGTCCCAGAGAACAAAGCCCTACATTTAGACACCAGCCAGGCATCTCGAAGGCTTGAGGGGATGCCGAAGAGATGCCAGAACCAACTGGTCAGCTGAGGAGTCTCTGTCCACTGAGGCATTTGAAAAATGTATGGTCCTTGCCTCCGGCTTCCCCAGCCAATGCCACACTGACCTCCAGTCATCAATATCGGCCCCTTTTCTCCTCCATTTGAGGTCTGGGCATCTGCACGAAGCAAAGGGAGGAAACGTCCTCTGAGTCACTCTGCCAGGTCCCCGGCTGGAGACCTTAGCATCTCCTTTCCTTCTCCCGGAGGAGAAGGTGAGCCTGGAGACTTCAGGGCAACCACCCAGAGCCAGTGTCCCACCAGCCATGAATAAAGACTGCAGTCCAACGCAGAGGGACCACGGGGTATCAATGCACCAATAATTTTCTCCTGCTTAGTAAACCCTGAGAACAATCTGATGACTGGATTTTTTTTTTTAACTTTGTTCCACAAAAAAAAAAAAAAGTGCTTACACAGTAAGAGTGGCCAAGGAAGTATTAGTTCTGGTTTTTTGCAGTTGCAACATTTTCCGGTTGAAAATTGCTTCATTATCTACAGTGTCCTCTCTGCTTCCCCTCTCCGGCCTTTTGGCTTTCTTGAGAGTCCTGAAACTCCCCCATGCTTCTAGAGTGTACGAGCTTGTTCGAGAATCCATGCCAAGACTGTGCAAGTATTGAAAATTCTCCATGGCTTGTCCTTTCTCTGAAAAATGCCTTCATGTTGGTGTCTCTCTAACGACCTTCAAGCTCATCATGAGCCCAGATCCCCCTCAGTCTGTCCAGTGGGGTCTGGTATGCTGGCAATTCCAGGAAAGACCTCAACCAGGTTCCCCCAAGAATAAAGACCCTTCAGGACAAACATCTCGCTGGACCCAGGGCTCTGTTGGGTTTTTTTTTTTTTTATTAAACATATATTTTTAAAATTTCTATTTAAATTCCAGTTACTTAACATACAGGGTTATATTAGTTTCAGGTGTACAATATAGTGATTCAATACTTCCATACATCACTCGGGGCTCATCACAACAAGTGCGCTTAGGTGATCCCCATCACCTATGTCACCCATTACCAACCCCCACCTCCCCTCTGGTGACCATCAGCTTGTTCTCTAGAGTTCTGGTTTACAAAGTTCTGGAGAACCAGGCTCAGTTCCTTCTGAGCACGAAAATGTTGTTCAGAGGACAAGTCCAAAGCCAAGACTTTACGACCATATGTTGGGGGTGCCTGGGTGGCTCAGTTGGTTAAGCGACTGCCTTCAGCTCAGGTCATGATCATGGAGTGCCGGGATCGAGTCCTGCATCAGGCTCCCTGCTCAGCAGGGAGTCTGCTTCTCCTTCTGACCCTCCCCCCCTCATGCTCTCTCTCTCTCATTTTCTTTCTCTCAAATAAATAAATAAAATCTTTAAAAAAACCCACACACACACATATCTTACTATGCTTTAAAAAAAAAAAAAGACCATATGTTGGGCCCTTGCTTACTTTCCTACACTGTAAGGGAGAAAGGGAAGAAGACGAGAAAGAGTTATTGTTGGTGTTTGGGGATGAAAAGTACTTTGTTCTAGAAGGTGAGAGCATAGGTTCAACCACACAGTATTAGGTAACGCCACTTTTTGGGTGGATGAATCTGTTGGGACTCTGATCTGAGTTCCAACTAAGAAAAATCCCAAGACTAGTGGTAGGCTTCAGCAAAGGGGAGTCTATTGTCTCAGGGAAAAGCCAACGTCAAGGCTGGGTCTGTCTGGATACGTCATTCAGCTCAGACAACGCCAGGGATCAGTCAGTCTCTCTCTTGCTAACTATTCATCTGATTTCCTCTGGGTTGGCTTCCTTTCCAGTGTGCTCACAATGCTGAACTCCCAAAGAATCCTGGCTTTCACCCAAGTAGACTAAGGAAAGAGAGCTTCTGCTTCTTAAGAGCTCCACAGTAGCCCCAGGACCAAGTCATATTGGACTGACCTGAGTAAGCTGCTCTGTATGACTAGCTCATGGGGTTTGGGAAATGAAAGGAGCTGATGGGCCAAAGCAAAATTGTGATGTTCCCAGAAGAAGGAAAGGATGGAGGCCCAGAGCCACCCAGGCGCCCCTGAACTGTATTTATTGAAACGAATACATTGCATAAGTGGACACACAGAGTTCAAACCCATGTTCTTCAAGGGTCAGCTGTACATTTCTACTTGTATATGTTTAAAGTGTCTTGGACAGGCGTACCTATACCCTAATGAAAGTGGTAGCTGGGACTGGTGTGTGTGTACGTGGGGGTGGGGGCGCTGGGAATGGAGGGGAGATTTCAGCAATTTCTCTGATGCAGTTCTTCCTGAAAGAAAGTGCTATGAGGGGCGCCTGGGTGGCTCAGTCGTTATGCATCTGCCTTCAGCTCAGGTCATGATCCCAGGTTCTGGGATCGAGTCCCGCATCGGGCTCCCTGCTCAGCAGGGAGTCTGCTTCTCCCTCTCCCTCTGCTGCTCCCCCTGCTTGTGCTCTCTCTCTCAAATAAATAAATAAAATCTTTAAAAAAAAAAAAGTGTTATGAGAGCAAAGGAAACAAAAATGGGGATGCACAGGCTTATGATATTACCCCATAGATCCACAAAAGAATGAAATACATACTGTATTATTCAAACAATTCAATAATTGAATAATAATTCAATAGTACAAAGAATTTGAATATTCATACAATTCTATGGAACATTGGAAAAGGCAAAGGAGAGAAATGCATTGCATAGTGAAACCAAGAGGAAAGGAACTTGCAGCGCTGGGGGGTTACTAAAGATGCCTTGACCCCTTTCAGAGAACACAACCCTTTTACTCCACCCTCCTAGGAGGGAAGCTATGTGCAAATGGGATATTTTTATTTGTTTTATTATTTTTTTTTTAAGTAGACTCCATGCCCAGCAGGAAGCCCAATGCAGGGTGTGAACTCACAACCCTAAGATCAAGACCTGAGCTGAGATCAAGAGTTGGGACGCCTAACCGACTGAGCCAGGAGGCACCCCAAATGGGATATTTTTAAAAGAAATCATTGGAAAATCCTGAATGGCTTGATTGATATATGGTTGATCAAGACCTGGAATTTGCTTTAAGAATTTGTTTCCTTTCTTTCTCTTGATTTGTATGGACTCCTTCCATAGTAGAAACACAATAGCCAGCATTATTTTCTAAGCTTTGGAGAAACAATTAAACCTGGGCCAAGAAGCCAAGGGCACAAGAAGAAAGAAGCATACAAATGCTTTAGGCAACTTCTCGAAAATTTCTGAAACATGCCCAGAAACGTGGAATTGCAGATCTGCTAAAGAGAAGGGAAATGTGGGAGCAAGGCTCCACACCCAGCGTGAGCAAGAGTCAGATGCTCAACCAACTGAGCCACCTAGGCGCCCCTCAAATAATCTTCTTTTTATTTTTTTTAAGATTTTATTTATTTATTTCACAGAGAGACACAGCGAGAGAGGGAACACAAGCAGGGGGAGTGCGAGAGGGAGAAGCAGACTTCCCGCGGAGCAGGGAGCCTGATGCGGCTCGATCCCATTTAGGATCATGACCGAAGGCAGACGCTTAACAACTGAGCCACCCAGGTGCCCCAAATAATTGTTCTTTTAACTAAATACTCTCTATTATTGCAAAATAAAGAGTTGCAGGGATGTTGTTGACCTTCCAAATATACTTAAGGAAACATATTTTTACTTAGGAGAAAGGCAAAAGAGATGACATCAGTTACTTGAAAGAACACAGGGGTCCTCCAGCTCCGCTTGGGAAATTGTTTTAAAAAATCTGCTCTCATCTGTTAAAAATGGAAATTGAGGAATGAAAGGACTCCTGGCGCTTCGCTCCAGAAGAAGTCATAAGTCAAAGGGGTAAAGGATACTTCTAGATCGCTACCGTGGTCACAGAAAGGACTGCCCTGGCGTGATCCTGAAGCTTCCCCAGGATCCCAGATCAGCTAACCGTGATTTCTACCCGTTGTCATGGTCAACAAGAACTACGGGATTTGGAGTTCAGTATTAGCACATGGCCCCCTTCTCTCAAGGGGATCTTACCTGGTGCGTCCACCCTTCTAGAGAAAAGAGCGGAACAAAGATGAAGCCAAGCTAGGAAATCATGCACTAAAGAAGAAAGGGGAGGGAGGTAGCAATGTTCTTTACGGACACTCCTGTGTGTGGGCACTTCACAAACATCATCGTCTGCTTTAATCCTTACAACCGCTCAGGGAGACAGGTACTTTCCTCTCCTTCTTTTCAAATGAGGAAACAGGCATCAGGAGGTTAAGTACTTGCCCAAAGCCCCTCAGCTCCAGCAGGTGGCTCCATTGGGAGTGGGGGAGGGGGCACCAAGCAGTGCTGATGGGGGGAGGGGGTTGCAGCTCACACTCTCCCACCTGCTCCTAACCTCACTTCCATTGGGGCCGACCTAATTTCACACTTGGCCTGTATTCCCTGGTGCTCAAGTTAATTTGTAAGATTGCCCTACTTTTTTTTTTTTTTTTTTAGACAGTGACTCTATTTGAAGGCTCTTCGTCACAAGGGCACAAACATCTTTTCTAAGTGAGTACTATTTCTGCTAATGATGGGAGACTGGAACAAGCAGGAGGGCAGTCTCTGACTCACCCTCTTTGGCTCCATCCATGAAAATGGACCCCAGAGATTCCAAACAAGACAGACTATAAAAGGCATGGCTCGGGTGCTTACCCTCCAGTGGGTTGCAGACTTGGGGACGTGGCTTCTGTCTGACCCAGAAACCAGGCTTCTATGACTGAAATCTGTTCAGATGCTTGTCAAAAAAATATCTCTACCTCTTCTCCCTCCCAAAGTGCCTCTGGAGCCTCAGCAGATCTCGGCTCAAGTAT
Organism: Halichoerus grypus; assembly: GCF_964656455.1. NCBI lineage: Eukaryota > Metazoa > Chordata > Mammalia > Carnivora > Phocidae > Halichoerus > Halichoerus grypus. The sequence goes on along the minus strand of NC_135713.1, from coordinate 140,885,161 downwards.
TCCAGAACACCTCCTCCCGTTGGCAAAGAAGGACTGGAACTGTCTAATTTTAGGGTCTAACAGTTGGCAGGCAATTAAAACCGTATTTATTATGGGCTTCAGAGGAGAATAATTTATTTATGGGTAAATTAGGATCATTGCAATACAAACATGCTCCCACGGATCAGGAATTTGCTATGCTCAACCAGGGACTCTAAGAGCTCTGCCATTTTTACAGTATGGGGCTTCCTGTCGCAAAACAAGCAAAAAGATCAGACACTTCTAGTCTACTTTCAACATCGGTCGGGGCGCCTGGGTGGCTCAGTGGGTTAAGCGTCTGCCTTTGGCTCAGGTCATGGTCCCAGGGTCCTGGGATTGAGTCCCATATCGGGCTCCCTGCTCAGCTGGGAGCCTGCTTCTCGCCCCCTCTCTCTGCCTGCTGTTCCCCCTGCTTGTGCGTGCTCTTTGTCAAATAAATAAATAAAATCTTTAAAAAAGAAAATCGGTCCCGAATGCGAAAGCAGGGTTCTAGTCAAGACTCTATTTTTTAGCATTGGTAATGATTTGAAGTAATGGATCAAAGGAAACTATCAACAAGAAAATCTCTTCCCCTTCCTGAAAAAAAAAAATTACATTAGTGTTAACAGTTCGGAAAAGCAAGATGAGAGTATTTGGGGTTTGATTTGCTTCAAAAATTTTGCTGACCAGAAATTTAGGCTGGAAGTAGGTGAGTCTAATTACGCTGGCTTATTGGATGACACTGATTTGCCAAAATAGAGAAAGTCAGGCTGTATTATTTACATAATGAGAAATAAAAGAAAAATAAATAAAATTGCTTACACTAGGCTACACTCCCAACTGTCCTCTCTGCCTTCAATTTCCTGTTTAAGAGTCTTCCAACCTAGAGTATGTCCTCACCTCCACCGCTATCATTTTACGGAAAGGCACAAAGCATAAAAATACACACATGCATGAGTCCCTTCCAATGCAAAAAGTGTATTGCAATGTTCTATGCAGGGTAAGACATTTTGTTTTTAACTTGTTTTTATGTCCTGATGTAGAAAAAAGTCTAAAGCCTTAAACTAGGATGTAGTCGTATAGCTTTCCATTACATGATCTACTTCCCCCAGATTGAGGACAGATTGGTAACCTGGGACTACACCCTTGGGGTTATGTGTTTCTGCATCTTTTAAATCTCTTTCTCTCTCTCTCTCTCTCTTTTTTTTTTTTTTTTTTTTTTGAGAGAGAGAGAGCTAGCAGGTGGGGAGGGGCAGAGGGAAAGAGAGAGCAAGAATTCCAAGCAGGCGCCATGCCCAGCATGGAGTCCAACGTGGGGCTTGATCTCCTGACCCTGATATCCTGACCTGAGCCAAAACCAAGAGTTGGATGCTTCATGGACTGAGCCACCCAGGGAACCCTCTTCATCTTTTTTTCCTGCCCCTGCTCACTATTATACGGTAGCCCGGGTGTGAGTAGTTACACATGATTTCCAACTAGTCCCTCTACGGTCAAACCCATTCAAGTACAAGGAGAAATGAAGAGCTGATAATCACCCCGGACCACCCGTCCTAAATGAGTACACAGACACCCTCCCTCCTTGGGTCAGTCTTCATCACAGAACATGTTTTGTTTTGTTTTGTTCTCATGGAAACATTCATTACTATAGGAAATGATCTCATTGATTTGATTCCTTGTTTATTGCCTGTCTCTTTTTACTATGACGTGCTTTCCATGACATTAGGAAATGTGTCTTTCTAACTCATTCCTGTGCCCAACCACCTAGAATAGAGCCTGGCACATAATGGAGATTCAATAAATGTTTGCTGAAGGAAGGAAGGCCCTAATGACTTTGGGAAATACAAACAATGGGTCTATAAGTGAATAGATAGTACTCAAGATAGCACTAAAGAACTTTAGAGTCTTGTAGATAGAAGGAATCTCATAGGTCATTTAGAGTTGGCAAATTTGTGTAAAAGGACCAGATAGTAAATATTTTAGGTTTCATGGGCCACATGGTTTGTGCTATGATTACTCAAGTCTGCCATTGTAGCATGAAAGCCCGATAGACATTATGTACATGAATGAGCATGCTGTGTTCCAACAAAGCCGTGTGGACAAAAATGGTCAGCGGTGCAATTCGAAGATATCTGTACCCCTACGTTTATTGCAACATTATGTATGGTAGCCAAGATCAGAAGCAACCCAAGTGCTCACTGATAGATGAATGGATAAAGAAGATGTGATATATGTATATATAATATATATGTATATATGTTATCATATGTGATATATATGTATATATATATATTACACAACAGAATATTACTCAGCCATAAAAAAGAATGAAATCTTGTCATTGGTGACAACATGGATGGACCTAGAGCATATAATGCTCAGTGAAATAAGTTTAGCCTGAGAATGACAAGTGCCATACAATTTCACTTATATGTGAAATCTAAAGAATAGAACAAATAAAAAAACAGACTCCTAATACAGAGAACAAACTGGTGGTTACCAGAGGGGAGGCAGGTGAGGGGATGCATGAAAGAGATGAAGGGGATGAAGAGGTACAGACTTTCAGTGATAAAATAAATAAGTCACAGAGGTGAAAGGTACAGCCTGGGGAATATAGTCAATAAGACCGTAATAACATAGTATGATGACTACTTATCGCGGTAAGCACTAAGTAATGTACAGAACTGTTGAGTCACTATCTTGTATACTTGAAACTCATATAACTATTAGTCAACTATACTTCAATAATAAATAAATAAAAAATAAATGTAAAGAAGTTGAGAACCAGGAAAAAAAAAAATAACAGTCAGTGATGGGCTGAAGTTTGCTGACAAACCCACAGTATCCCAATGGCTTTCTAAGAATACGTTTTACCAAGGACAATTAAAGGAAATATAAGGATATAACTCTGAGGCTTTTTATAAAGCTAATTTTTTCAACTTAAAAACTTTTTAAAAATTTTTTAAATTTTTTCATTTTTAATTTATCTGGGCTGAGATCAAGATCTGAGCTGAGATCAAGAGTCGGACCCTTAACCAACTGAACCACCCAGGTGCCCTCCCCCTTTTTTTTCTGAGTATCTGTCCTTCCTAGTTTTTTGATCATCAAAACATTTCTTCAGATAAATGCTGGTGATGATAAATTGATTTTGTAGTGTTAATATCCTTTCTTGGAACAACAAAAGTGGGCACCGTTAATGAAGTGTCACGATATGTTTTGGACATTTTTCCTCTCCAAGAAACCCAAACGGCTGAGAAAGGACCACAGTGCTCTCCCATACACCCACCTCATTCGACAGCCGGGCTCTCATTTCCGGTCAAGAGAGCCCTTTCTATGTCAGGAAAGCAGGGGACGTTAGATGTTGACAGAATCAGGATGGTCCGGAGAACTAAGCACCAGGAAAAAGCCACCGCACCCCATAGGACCGTCTTGGCAAATGACAAGCACCCCATCAGTCTGCTGCACCGCACCTATGTTAGCAGGGGTGAAGTGCCAGAAATTGCCTTGCCTGCCCCCAAAGAACAGATGCTTCTAGCACTGTGCCTGTCAAAACAACTGTTCCCCTCCCCCTCCAGTGCCTGGGCACCGTCTTACTTTATCCCAAGCTCCTCCGAGGCTTGCACGGATCCCTGGGCTTAGCTGAAGCGAGGTCACTCACAGGACCCTCCACCTGCGAGGCGGGTGGAGAAATGTGTGTTTAGCCCTCCAGCCACATTGAACAGCAAGTCAAGACAGAAGGGGATTGGACTGGGCGCTGAGTGAGCCAGTTAATAGCATCTTCCATGGGAATCCTGAGCTCCAGAGCTCGTTACTGTTATCTTCACACAGGTCCAGGCTACTCCAGAGGACAAGGGAGCACCGGCCTGAGGATCTGTAGCGTAACCACATTTTTTGGGAAGAAAAGTAGCCTCTCGCAAGGTTGGTGAAAGCCACACACGTAGGAAAGTGGAGAACTGGGAAATAATCATCCAAGTAACTCAGATCTCAAAACAACTTCTTTGCCTGATCACTAAGGCAAAAGGTGAGAAACAAGCAAAGACCCTCGCAATTCAAATAATTGCTTCAGTCGTTTTTGCACGTGCAGACCTATCTTTAAGCCCTGGACTTGAGGAGGTTGGGGCTGGGAGTTGCTTCTTCTAGGTTCATATTGGCTTCTGCACGCAGCTCTCAGACCTGAGTGGTAATGTCAATGAAGCTGCTTACCCCTGAATCCAGAGGGGATTCTATTTAAACAAAATACATCAAAGAATCATATTAGCTTCTTTTTATCTCTCAGGAGATCATTGCGGGGCCTCTGGGTGGCTCAGTGGGTTAAGCGTCTGACTCTTGATTTCAGCTCAGGTCATGATCTCAGGGTCGTGAGATCGAGCCCTGTGTCGGGCTCCACGCTGGGTGTGGAACCTGCTTAAGATTCTCCCTCTCCCTCTGGCCCTCCTCTTCTCTCCCTCTCTCTCTCTCTCAAAAAAAAAAAAAAAAAAAAGATCATAATTGTTGCTTTGAGGTAAGAGCTAGAAAGAAAACACTTATACAAGGAAAGTTTGACTTAAATAAAAGTTGCTTGATGGGCCAGTTCTAGTAATCAGAGACCCAAGTGAACATACCAAAATGCCGTAGTTACGTCTGGATAGCAGAATGGCAAAGACATTCATTCTTTCCAAATTTTCAAAATGATGCATATACCATGTATTTAACCCTTTTTAAAGATTTATTTATTTATTTTAGAGAGCGAGAGAAAAAGTGTGAGTGGGGAGAGGGGTGGAGGGAGAGAATCTTCAAGCAGAGTCCCCACAGAGGATGAAGCCTCACACAGGGCTCGATCTCATGACCCACGAGATCATGACCTGAGCCGAAACCAAGAGTCGGACGCTTAACCGACTGAGCCAGCCAGGCGCCCCTGTATTTAATCCTTTTAACACCAGAACAATCTACTCTGAAATGATATATCAGGATATAGGTATTTCTTTTTAACGCATTTTAAATTTCTACCCCTTCAATAAATATTTATAGTTCATTAAGTGCAGGCTGGTATCTAAGACACGGAGGCCCCCAAAGATGTTTGAGATATGATCCTTTTCTCAAGAAGTTCACAACCGAACCAACACAGTTTAGTTAGAAATGGCGCCATTACAAGTCCTCCAGAAGGCGTCAAGTGTTGTCAGAGATATTCATGGTAACAGAAGCTATTCATTTTGTGAGGAAAGCAATGTGAATGCTGATTTGCACATGTGATCCTTGGATGCACAAACTTTGTTACCCCGAGAGGGGCTGAGGGGTTGGGGACGAGGCAAAGGAAGAACATTGCATCACAGGGAAGAAAAACATTGCATCGTAGGAAACAAAGAAAACACAAAAACAAAGGTGTGCACACAGAGCAGTTAATGTTTGCTGAGAATCTCAGTTCAGCGGTGTCCTCCATGTCTTAATAGAACCCAGTGACCAAAAATATCATTTGTGCGTGTTTGTGTAACCAAGTCCTCTTCGGGCTTGGAACACATCAAAAAAAGTCATGGCCACTGAATCTTCTAATGAAATGAATTGGGACAAATGATGTTATGTGTCTCAGCCTATTCGGGATGATCTAACAAAACACCACCAGGCTGGGTGGCTTATCCACAACGGACATTTCTTTCTCTCGGCTCTGGAGGTTGGAAGTCCAAGATCAAGGCACCGGCAGATTCAGTGTCTGGGGAGAACCTGCTTCGGGGGTTGACAGACTGAAGGCTGTCTTCTCCCTGGGTCCTCCCCGGGCAGAAGGGATGAGGGAGCTGTCTGAGGCTGTTTCTACAAAGGCACTAAATCCCGCTCCTCATTACCGAACCACTTCCCAAAGGCCCCACCTCCAAATACCACCATGTGAATGAGGGAGATGGGGTTTCAACCTACGAATTTTAGGGGGACACAAACATTCAGTCTATATATATGGTGTTATGTCCTAGCATTTGTGAAGAGCAGGCCAAAGAGATCGGGGGTTGTCTAGCCATGTACTCAATACCACCACCCCCCAGAACTACTTTGTCTATTAAGCGTTGCACCCTCTACAGGTGGGGAAAGCCAAGTACTAATCCGCTTTCTTTAGATGAATGCGAATTTTCCCTCCCGGGCCTGTGGTCAATTTCCAATCAGAGATGCTTGGCAGAGTGCTGTCTACACAGCACCCTTGAGACCTGTCTCTCCACCAACACTGGGAACACTTTGTGGCAGCCTCCAGAACGTGGTTCACATTCAGAAGATGCATTTACAAGGCAAGAGTCCCGATCATCTATGGCTAGGTTGCAACTTAATCACATTAAATTACTTACTTAATACTAACTACATGGAGTTTATATCTACTGATCTAAATGTAGGCTGACCAAAAAAAAAAAAAAAAGTAGGAAGCATGTTTACAGTTGGGTCCAGACATACGCAGACAGGGCTGACAGCCTTCAGGCTCTGACAGAAGCCAGCTTGCGGGGTCAGAGAAGCCTCTGAGAGCAAATTCACCATTTAGCAGAAGCCCGGCAGACTCGCAATAAGGCTTGAGCATCAAGGGATGAGCAGCTGCAGAGAGACAACGCTTGAATCCCTCTGGATCCAACTACTTGGGAAGCATATCTATGCTCCGGGGAGGAAAAGCCTTGTATATCAGGACTGACAAAGCTCCTCCCACCCCACCCCGCCCAGACCCTGCAATGACCCAGAACTCTCTGCAGGGGGTGGTGTGCCCGAGTTGGCGTTCTTACCACATGCTAGGGGAGGCTGAGAGTTAGACAGGCTTCGTGGGGAAGACTTTTGTTCAATATATGAAAGACTTTTTTGCTTTTTTTTTTTTAAGATTTTATTTATTTATTTGACAGAGAGAGAGACACAGCTAGGGCGGGAACACAAGCAGGGGGAGTGAGGGAGGGAGAAGCAGGCTTCCCACGGAGCAGGGAGCCCGATGTGGGGCTCGATCCCAGGACCCTGGGATCATGACCTGAGTAGAAGGCAGACGCTTAACGACTGAGCCACCCAGGCGCCCCTTTTTGCTTTATTTTTTTTTTTAAATAAATAGAGAGTAACATTCATAGAACTGTTTAATCTTGCCAAGTAGTGAGCTCCCTAGCACTGGAAGTGTTTGAGCAGAGACTGAAAGATCAGCACAGGATGGAGAGCAGCCTGGCCCACCTCTGAGGTCGTTTCCAGGGTCCTATGGCTCTAGCTAAAAAATGGGCTGGAATGTGCCATTTTTATTTGCCACGTCTGTTCAGCTCACATGCATGTGCATGAGAAAGTGTTAAGAGCATGCCAAGAAGCCGACTTTCCTACCTCACTGTATTGTGGGGACAGTTAATTCTGTGTCGACTTGACTAGGCCACAGGATGCCCAGATATTTGGTCAAATGTGGTTCTAGGTGTTTCTGTGAGGGTGTTGTGGATGAAATTAGCATTTCCATCTGTAGACTTTTAACATTTGATTAAATTAAAATTTTAATCAGTAGAGTAAAGCAGATTGCTCTCCATAACGTGGGTGGGCCTTGTCCAATCAGTTGAAGGCCTGAGTAGCACAAAGAGATGGACTCTCCTCCAAGTGAAAGAGAACTCTCCAGCAGACTGCCTGTGGACCTCATCCGTGCTATCAGCGCTCCTGGATCTTCAACCAGCTGGCCCATACTGCAGATCTGGACTTGTCAGCCTCTCTAACTGTGAGAGCCAATTCCTTATAAACCTCCTTCTGTATACATGGAGTTCTGTTTCTCTGGAGAACCCTGATGAATATAACTTGCCTTATCAGTCTCCTGTGCTGACTCAGTCTCTAAACGTTGGAAGCATTCCAAAAGTCAGTCCTCAGTAATCTCCTGTATGTACATCTCTTCCGAGGTGAGCCCAGCCAGGCCATAGATTTAAACATCATCCTCTATAAACCATTAGTTTTATAAGCCAGCTCTGACCTCCCCCTGGAGTTGCAGACCGGACTGCACTTCGAGTTTCTTCTTGGATGTCCAAAAAGATCTCGAATTTAACATAATCTAACACAGAACTCTACCCTCCACTACCCCTCTCTTCCTTCACTCCCCATCTTAATTAATGGCACCACCATTCGCCCAGCTGCCCAGGCTCAAAACCTAGAAGGCATCCTTGATGTCTTCTTTCTCATTCATATACGACCTCCAAACCTTTAGCAAGACCTACGAGCTATTCCAAAATAGACCCCACCTCTAGCCACTTCCCATCATCCTTACTACCAGGCTCTGCTTCTACTCTATGTTTCCTCCCTTTCTTCTCCTTCCAGGTGTGGCGGTATTTTTAAAACATGAAACTGATCACATGACCTCTGTTCTCAAGACCCTCCCACAGTTTCCTGTTTCTCTCAAAATAAAATCCCAACTCCTTCCCAGGGCCTCAAAGGCTGCCTCTGTTCCCCTCCCTGACTTTACGTCCTCTGGCTCCCACACCCCGGCCTTCCTGCTGTTCCTGGAACACCCAAGCTCGTTCCAAGCTCAAGGCCTTTACCTGTGCCATGTCCTCTGTCTGAAACACTCTGTCCCCAAATCTTTATGACAGTTTTCTCCTTCCCAGCATTCATGTCTCAGTTTCAGTGTCACCTCCTTAGAGGTCTTCCCTGACCCAGGGTCTGTCCCCTTTTCTCCCCCACCTTCCACCCTGAAACACTGCTTTCATTTCTTCATAGCACCTATATTTCTCCATAACACCAGGTTGACCTCTGGATCTGGGGACCCACCTGCAGCAGAGACTGGGCCTCCAGAACTACCCAAAACTCACCCAGGAAGCGCCATGGGAAACGGCTGCCTCGTAACCCTACTGAACCTTGACAGGATGGACAAGAGACACAGGTTTCCAGAAGGGCAGGTTGAAGGTGGGTTCTGGGCTTGCTGCACGGGGGACAGGAGTGAAAGCAAAGTGCCCCCATCTTAAGGGCAGGTCGACCAGGGGGAAAAAGCCTGACCAACTCTACAATCAGAGATTACATTTCCTTGGGAGTAAGGGATGGAAAAAAGACCTGCTAGTGGAAGATCCTTCATGGAAACCTGAGGCCCAGGAAGGAGGGAGCCCTCAATTAAAGGTAATAAAAAAAAAAACACTGCTTGAGGTAATGGGCTGAAAAGCAAGTAAGTTGACTAAGTTGACTAGTTTATCTCTAGAAGACTGTTCTTCAGTCATGACTCGGCGCTGGAAGAGATGCAGGCTTGGTGGTGGCATTCAACACCGTAATTATTTCCTACGGAGCATTGCTCACACTTCGCTGGTGCTTACCCATGGCAGGTGAGAGCTCCCACTGCCCTCCCCGCCCCCCCAACACCTCTTTTACAGGAATTTGGTTACATAAGTTAATGATCTTCCTACTTCTCCTGTCTTTCATGTCACTTACAAATTAACTTGCCTTTCTCTTCCGTGGCTTTATTATCGTTCTGCACCTCTGTGAATATCTCGCTTAAATTGTAGGTTCTGATTTCAACCAAGGATGCAAGATGGAAGCAACAGATTTACTGGGTTGAACGGTACCATGCTGGAGGTGCAAAAAAAAGGAAAAAGAAGAAAACAGAACACCTTCTCCTTCTCCCATCCTCCCAAATAGGCCCCCATCATTCTCCATGTGACAAACGCTAGGTTGGGCCCCACTCAGTGACTCTGCAGGCCTGGTCATCCTCACCTGATCGGTGCCCTGTGTTTGATCTGGATTTCCACCCTGTCTCCCGACAGCAAATCACAGGTCGGAGTGGCATTTTAACGAACTGTGAACACTTTCGAGGACAGAAAGAGCAACATAAACTGAAGATGGGTCTTCAGAAAAATGCACAAGGCAGGTAGTTGTTGTTTTAAAGCGCATGCAAAGAAAACGTGTAGGAAAGAGAGCAGCATTACGTTGAGTGAATATCTGTATCACACTGAGCATCTACCTGAGAAAGTCCTGGGAGCCGACATGCCATCTCAAGCCATTTCTAAATATAGGGATTCTTAACACCATCACCATCGGAAGTCTTAGCTCTAACAGAGTAGCTGAGGAGCCCAAGAGTTTTTCTTTCTTTTGCTAAACAGTCAAGCCCCAGTTTTACGAAAACCAGGATTTGTTACTAAAAAGATAATTTCACTGTGTTTCAGCTAGGATTCCTCCATCCTAAGCCACAGAAACCAACACCAGCCAGCTTAGCAGGAAAGAGGGATTTACTGAGAGGCTATGGGAGCTGACACTCACGAAGGAAATGCTGAGGCACCAGATCTCGACGGGGACAGGAATAAGGCTACTCTGGGGACCGAGGGAGTCGAAAGAAACAGGGAGCCTCTTTGGGATGCCACTGAGTTCAACGCGTTCTAGTCATTTTTCCTCTGGATTCAATCCACGGAGACGGAGCATCCGATTGCCCTACTTTAGTGACTGTTCAGCACAGCCGTCCCACTAGGACTGGAACGAGTGAAAGAGGGGTGAGTCTACCCAACCTCATCATGAGGCTGCCACGGGAAGACAAGCATGGTGGTGCGGGAGGGTTGAGTGGGGGTGGGACGGGGGAGGGGTGCATAAAAGTCCACTCCAGAGCACCGAGGGACTTACTGATGGAAGATGTTTTCGACTTCATCAGGTACTTTTTAGGTATTAATTTCATGACAGTGACTAATTTAATACATTAAGAAAAGCCTCTTTCTCGATGCCCTGGCTTAGCAATCAGGAACAGCTGCTCTGCTCAGCGATTGTCCTGAATTTGCACCAGAGGGACTCAGTTGGGTGCCACTGAAGGTACTGTCCTCCCCCCACCCCGTCTCATTACCTGGAAAATTATCTTCACTGACCTCTCATGGTGTGCACGCCGCATACTTCGCTTGTGCTTCTCTTTTTCCGTTTTATGATTCAGATGTATCTAAATCCACGCACTCCTTAGAGACCCGTAAGTTGACTATTGTTACTCCCCCCTTTTGCACTATTGTTATTTTAGGGAGAAATATGTACTCCACACATGGATGGTTAGACTGCCTTAATATTCCCTCCCATGAGTCTCTCAATAGGCCGATACTCTTTTGTTTATTTGTTTGTTTCTTTACTTATTTACTTATTAAACAGGCTCCACACCCAGCAAGGAGCCCAATGCGGGGCTTGAACCCACAACCCTGAGGTCAAGACCTGAGCTGAGATCAAGAGTCGGGACACTCAACTGACTGAGCCACCCAGGCGCTCCGGGCCAACAATTCTTTAAATTGGCTTTTTCCTTGTGGGTTTTATTTTTATTCTCTGTGTGAACCAAGAGCATGTGCAGGGCTCATTTATTTGTGCCTTTGGATTTTTTTTTTCCTTTCTTTTTAAAGATTCTGACAGCTGAGGGAATAGTTGCTCTTCCCTTTTTGAGACAAGACTACAGTGGTAATTTAAGAGAGAACACTGTCAAGCTGGGATGTGTAAAATTCCCAGGGTCACTCACAGGCGCCCCGAGCGCCCCGAGTGCCCCGCCAGTCGCTGCTGCTGTGTGTCTGCGGCGCGCGGGGCACAAATGGGTTGGAATCATCCGCGAGGGTTTGGTTTCGTAACTGCTAAGGAAGTGACAAGTCGCCAAGCACTATGTTTAGAGTCCCTGAGCGAGTCCTCTTCCCCGCCCACTCATCATCCAACCCATCAGCAACCTTTTAGGGGCTCCGTGTGAACGCCCACCTGCACCCTCCTACTTCCCTCTCCGTGACCAGCACCCTGCGCATATCCACCACCGCGACCGGCACCCTGGGCGCACCCACCGCCTCGACCGGCACCCTGCGCGCACCCACCGCCGCGACCGGCACCCTGGGCGCACCCACCGCCGCGACCGGCACCCTGGGCGCACCCACCGCCGCGACCGGCACCCTGGGCGCACCCACCGCCTCGACCGGCACCCTGCGCGCACCCACCACCGCGACCGGCACCCTGGGCGCACCCACCAACTCGACCGGCACCCTGCGCGCACCCACCACCTCGACCGGCACCCTGCGCGCATCCACCACCGTGACCGGCACCCTGCGCGCACCCACCACCTCGACCGGCACCCTGCGCGCACCCACCACCTCGACCGGCACCCTGCGCGCATCCACCACCGTGACCGGCACCCTGCGCGCACCCACCACCTCGACCGGCATCCTGCGCGCACCCACCACCGTGACCGGCACCCTGGGCGCATCCACCACCGTGACCGGCACCCTGCGCGCACCCACCACCTCGACCGGCACCCTGGGCACAGCCACCACCGTGACCGGCACCCTGCGCGCAACCACCACCGTGACCGGCACCCTGCTTGCAGCCGCTACCGTCTCCCATCTGGACTGTGGAGAGAGCCTCCTCCAGTTCTCCCAGCCCTGCTCACAACCACCGCTGCTCCCGGCAGCAGCTGAGTTCTCTTTCAATCACACACAGCCTGTCAACTGGAGGTCAGCCCCCTCTGAGGGCTCCCCATCACACCCAGAATAAAATCCAGACTTACCCCCATCGGCCACCAAGGCCGGATACAGTGCACCTGACAACCTCTCCCACTCATCCACTAGGTCCTTGCCATTCCTTAAATAACCAAGCAGGAGCCCCCCTCAGGGCCCTGCTGTGCTGTCTTCTGAAGGCTGGACAGCTCTCCTCTTTCTCTCCCTCTCTCTGGTCTCTGGCTATGGTGATCGTCCTCTCTGAGCTGCCACCACAGCCCCATTCTTACTCACTCTCCATCCCTCTACGTTGCTCTTAATTTTTCCCACGGAGCGTGTATTACTAGCTGAGATTACTGTATGGATATCGGTCTTCCCCTGGAAGGTAAGCTCCAAGAGATCAGGAACTTTGTGTGCATCACTGCCGATTGTCCAGTCCCTGCGATGCGACCTGCCACACAGTATGCTCTCGGTCAAGGCTTGTGGGAGGAATGGATTCTCTGACTTCTGAGTACAAGGGTTTCTACCCTGAGCTACTTAGGAACCCAGTTACCCTCCCCGGGGAGACTCTCTCGAGGGCTGGAAGGTGAGGAAGGGTATCTGACAATGTGGTGGTGTATGTAACAGGAACATAATTGGAAGGGACCCTGCAGGTCCCGACCATGTCACCGGGGCTCCTCTGTCATACCAGACTTGCACAGTCGCTGAGACCGTTCCAGCAATTCTCAACTCCCTGTACCCTACCGGTCTTTGGCAAGAATGCACACGCACTCGAGAACAGGGCGGGAGCACCTGCTCTTCAGCAAAGGAAACCACAACTCAAGGCCTTCTGAGAAATCCAGGCCTGCGTTTTGACGTTATGGAACCTGCCCGCTCTCACCAGCTGCTGGGGCCTCACCCTATCCCAATATAGTCTCTACAAATGGGAGCCCATCTGGGGGAAGGATCATGGCAAGAACGCCACATTTTGGGTCAGAAAAATCTAGGTTTGAAGTCATGAGCACTTGACACTTCACAGCCTGGTGACTTTGGCCAAGTGGCCGATGAGCTTATTCTCTTCCCCTGCTACAGGGGATATGATACCACCCACTTCACGGGCTCTCCAGGGGTGTCTGCAGGATCCGGCCGCGGGGGAGCCCGGCCCACGGCCGGTGCCCAAGAGCTCAGAGCGTGGCAGCACCTTCCCATCCTTCAGACCCCGGAGCTCTTCCCTCTGTCCTCAGACACTCGCAAAAGAAGGATCCGGCAGCATGCCCTATATGCTTTCTCCAGCATCGATATCTAGGCTTGGAAGGTTTGTTTTCTTAGCCTCACATAATCAGATGAGTTCTGCCTAATCAGCCAGAGATGTGGTCTTCCTCGGATAGTAACAGCTTTCGATTTTGCGAACACATTGCCTCTGCTGCATTTTATTCTCAGTGCATCACTAAAATGACAAGCTGCTTGCCTCAGAATGTATCAGGAATTCTGTTTCTTAGCAACACCCCTCCCACAGGCAATAGAAGACAGAACATAATTCCCTTTGGGCATTGGGAGTCGGCTCGGAATACGGAAAATGTGGCCCATCTCCCTGTCGAGGCAGAATCAGAAATCAGTTCGCCACCTTTGAAAGACACTACAGCGGAGATCTCTCAAAGGAAAGCTTTTGAAAAGCTTAGCACATTTCTCTTCCTGGCCCCTGTGGTTACGGGCCTTATTTTTTAAGGTGTTACAGAATTTTCGTGTATGAGTTTGAGCCTTGCTCTGCCTGATTCAAAATTAAGAAGGAAGCTTTTCTGGTGCTCTTTCCTGTTACTACCTTCAAGTCCATCTTCCAGGAAAGTATAACAGCTTTCTTAGCTGCCAATACCAACGGCCCTCTTCCGTTTTATAGTCTGGATTTCAGAAAATAAAAATTTTACACTTGCGATCAAGTATACGATACGCTCGTTGTGCACGTCAGGTTCGTCTAAAGGTTAGATCCAAGCGAATCTAGCATTCATCTTCTCACCTACTTTTCCACCAGACGGTAATATTAGCTACTACATTTATAAGCAAATTATGTGCCAGGTGTTCTGTTTAGCACTGTAAAGGCTTTATTTACTCCTCGTAAAATGCTTGTGAGATCGGTATTATTAATTCTCATTAACTACAGAACTGAGGCTTCAAAAAGTTAAGTAACCAGCTCAAGGTCACACAGCAAGTAAGAGAGACTCATGCACTTAAGTAATACGTTAATTTTTACTCTAGAATATTTTACTCATTAGTTTCCTTTGTGATTTTGTGTTCTGCTCATCGCTGCCTTTGACCTAGTTTGCTGAATCTAATCGAGGGAATAAATAAAACCACGTGTGATTTTTACATTTCTAGAAAAGGCAGTATTCAGTTGTGAGCACTAAGGACACGTGAACACATTTTTAATTAATACTAACCCCTTTGATGCTGCATTTGTATGCTACAAAGAGGACATAGTGAGTGAATCCAATGCAGTAACCAACCAACCAACCAAACAAGAAACTCCGGTGAGCTCAGACTTATTTTCTGAACCGATTGGTTTCTCAGCCACCAGCGCCAGGGTAATTTACTATGTCTTCTCCGTGTCTGTGTCTGCGATTCTGTCATGTCCCGTGGGTAACTAGGAGACCGGCAAAACAAATGTGGTCACGATTATTTAAAGTGTGTTCCCATCTGATGGATCTAATTTTTTCTTAGACACCTGACATTTGAATGGCTATCATATTCTATGACTAAAAACAGTCTTGTGATTATCATTTAATAAGCCATCCTTAACTTCAGCACGAATACGCCAGCAAATGTACTCTCTGGTATGCTGTCGACCCAATCCGACAAGTGCATTACCATTTCACTCTACGTTCAATAATGTCTTGAGAGGGATCACTCTCTCTCTGTATATATATGTGTGTGTCTATATAGATATATCTGTAGATCTCTAATATAACATGTGTATATATATATAGTATATATTACATATATATATATAGTATATATTACATATATATATATATATAATGGAATAATGCTGGAATTCCAGTATTCCGGCACAAATGGAATGACACACAAGATCCATTAAATACACATTTCTTCTTTTAGCTACCTTGAGACATCAGCCCATTGTTAGAGGTGTATGACATTCTCTTAAAGGGTCATGAAACACTCAATGCTTCGCAGACATGTAAATAGGGATAAAAATAGAACTTGTACTTTGGACACCAAAATAGCCCATGAGTGAATTTTTCTAGTAAAGGAGAGAAAATGCGCTATATGAAACTTTCACCTTCTCTTTTGCCCTGGACGTTACAGGCAGGTTTGTGTGAGCAAAGTCTGCAGTCTGCTACAACAAAATGAAGACCTACCTTTCTGTGGCTCAAAAGATTCTCAGCCCCAGATCTTGGCCTCATTACAGGTTGCTCTAAGCAACTTTGTTTTCTATTGTGGCAGAGGAAAAACAATGTTCACATTCAGAAGTGAGTCCCGTGGGCATTCCCAAGGTTGTCTACGATTCTTAGCAAAATTATAATTCCATGCTTTTCTGATCCATTGACAAAGTACAACAATTCCAGGGAGAATATCAATATAAGAATGACCTTGACTCACCATTAACTCATAAAACTGAAAATCCTCTAAAACCCTTGGACTTCTGACCCATCAGTTTGAAAATGAGGCTGGTGGTTTTGCTTAGTGCAGGGTGTTCTCTAATTACAAACACCTGGAGATAGACTGCAGCTAAATCTACCACCCCTCCCACCTTAAAATTTTTTTTTTTTTAATATATAGCCAAGCTTGAAAGAAAGAAAAACTCTTGAGGTGCCTGGGTGGCTCAGTCAGTTAAGCATCTGCCTCCAGCTCAGGTCATGATCCCAGGGTCTTGGGATCGAGCCCCGCATCGGGCTCCCTGCTCAGCAGGGAGTCTGTTTCTCCCTCTCTCCCCCTGCTCGTGCTCTCTCTCGCTATCTCCCTCTCTCTCAAATAAATAAATAAAATCTAAAAGAAAGAAAGAGAGAAAAACTCAAGTTTCAGAAATGAAGAGGGGATGCAAAGCCAGAGATTAAGTGCACAAGCTAATACCAACACAGATGGCGGTTAGGGGGGTCTCCTGGTTAGGGACTGAGGGTTCCACACCCACAGAAGGCAGCTCCTTGAGTCCCAGTTAGACCGGGAGCTGGAAATGAATTTTGCACGTAATGTCAGGAACCCTAGAAGACTAGTCCATAAGAATAGGGGGCCAAGAAAAGCTCAGCCTCCTAGTCCAGAGAGGCAGCAAGGAGCCTTTGTTGTGTGTTCATTATTCTGCATCAGGTTAAATAACAAAAGGCTCTCATGTGAAACTAACTTGAAGCCCACACGCTGTGCACAGGATCCAAATTAATTTCACCCCCTTTGTATAGGGCTTTCGAGCTGAAAATTTAATGTAAAAATGAATTCTGGAACACCTGGGGCCCTGGTTGCTCTGTAGGGATATTTCCTGGATGCATAGGTCTCACACCTGAAGAACTACCACCTGCTGAGGACAGCTATAAAAATAAAATTACACCCTTCGGGAGGAAAGGAGGTGTCACCAAGAGAGAGCACCATACACAGGAGGATTCACTCAAGACAGTCTAATGAAAAGGAATCATGAAATAGGAACGTTAACCCAGTGGACGGGAGAAACTGAAAAAGAAACAAGGATACTTGAACAAAAAGAGAACTTCTAGAGATAAAAATAGATGCAGTGAAATTTAAAAACCTAATAGGTTGGACAGCCGATGTATCTAGGAGATCTTAGAATTCGTGAAGGGAGGAACGGTTCAGGAAAATGAGAGTCTAGTAGAGGGATAGTGAAGAGGTAAGAAAAGAGACAAAGAAGAGATCGCAAAAGTCTAACAATACGTCCAATAGCAGTTCCAGAAGAGAAGAAGACAGAGAATGAGGAAGAGTCAACATACAAAGATACAATGGGCGATAATTTTCCAGAACAGAAGAAAGATATGAATCTACAGATTGAAGAATCATACTCTCACAAGCAGGATAAATAAATAAATCCCAACCTAGTCACATCATCAAGAAACTGCAAAATGCTGAAGACAGAAAATCTCAAAATAAATGAGAAAAAAAAAAAACAAAACCAAAAACCCAAATCAATCACCCACAATGGAACAAAGAATGACTGAACTTCTCAGCAACTTTAGAGGCCAGAAGACAATGGAAGAGTATCTTCAAAATGCTGAGGGGGAACACTGTCCATGGAAAAGCTGTTAATATACATCTTTAAAGTGTTTTCTGGGTCGCCTGGGTGGCTTAGTCAGTTAAGCGTCTGCCTTCGGCTCAGGTCATGATCTCGGGGTCCTGGGATCGAGTCCCGCATCGGGCTCCCTGCTCATCGGGGAGTCTGCTTCTCCCTCTCCCTCGACCCCTGCTCCTACTCTCGCACACGAATACTCTCTTATAAATAAGTAAAATCTTTTTTTTTAAAAAAAGTGTCTTCTGTATGCTAGAAAGAATTTTTCCCAAAAGGAAGTGGGCTGCATGTAATGAACAGTGCTGTTTGTGAAACTGGTAAATAAGTACGTTGGAGCCCAAAGAAAGACAAGAAAATGATTCACATGTATGGGAGGAGTGTTAAATCCCAGGTGAGCCATCCTCTGAGGAGGGCAACGACCGGAAATTCGAGAGGGAGGGGATAGAGTGCAAACGTCCCAGGGTGTGTGGAGCTCTGTTAGGCCAGCATGTATGCTGTATGCATTTTCTAGGGCTGCTGCAGTGATTTACCACAAACTTGGCTTCCAACGACAGCAACTGACACTTCCACAGTTGTGGCCGGCAGAGTCCAAAAGCAAAGTGTCAAGAGGATTAGTTCCTTCTGGAGGATCCAAGGAAGAATCAGTTTCCATGCCCCTGTCCCAGCTCTGAGTGGGTGGCTGCCCCCAGCCCTCGGGGTTCCTTAACCTGTAGCTACAACCCTCTGATCTCTGTCCCCAACTTTGCATCTTCGTGCATGTGGCTCTGACTTCACATGGCTTTCTCCCTTCCTGTCTCTTTTAAGGCCACTCTTCATTGGATTTAGAGCCCATCCTAATCTAGGATGACCTCATCTTGAAATCTTTGCCCTATAAATATATCTGCAAAGACCCTTATTCCAAATAAGGTCACCATCTGAGTTTCTGAGTGGAAATATGTTTTGGGGCGACAATTCAACCCAGTATACATGTTTAAAAAATGTAAAAGTAGTCACTAACCAAGTTGTTTTTTTTTTCTTCTTTTGAGTGGAATGTTAAAAATTCTAAACAAATAGAGGGAATAAGAAATAAAGAGAACAATCTCCCTGAAGGAGGCAAGGAGACCCCAAAACCAAGTAAAAGTATGGAAAAGAAGATGGCAGAAATCCAAATGAATGAGAAATTACTTTAAATGTAAATAAGTTAAGATGCAATTGTTAAAAGACAGATTCAGATTAGGTTAAAAATGAAACAAACCTAAGCCAACATAGACCATTGCTGATGAAAATATTTGCAGACTTGGGTAATATTCTCTTCACTATCTTCCTCAGCGCCATAGCTTAGCCAGAAGTACTGCATTCTCATCGGATTAATGTCCTGAAATCATTTTTACCCGTGTCAACATTAAGAACAGACTATGGGGGCCCCTGGGTGGCACAGCTGGTTAAGCGTCCGCCTCTTGGTTTCAGCTCAGATGGTGATCTCAGGGTCGTTAGACCGAGCCCCGTGTCCGGCTCTGCACTCAGCGCGGAATCTGCTTGAGATTCTCTCTCCCTCTCCCTCTGACCCCCACACACCCTCTCTCTCTCAAATAACAAATTATTAAAAAAAAAAAAAAACAGACTATAAACAGAGGCTACAGAACCAAAAAAAGGAAAAACATTGCTTTCAAACCAAATTTCTCCCATTCTAACTATAGCTAAGAAGTTAATTTTTCTGGCTCAGTTTCAAGATTGTTTAAAAGTAGTTTTAACAATAAAAAAAATTAAAAAATAAAAAAAAATAAAAGTAGTTTTAGATGGCTTAAAAGATTAATGAAAGGTTAAAGCTGTGAGATGTATTTTTGATCCCTCACTCATCTTTATTCTTCTTCCGATTCTACATCTTAGTTAAAAAAAAAAAAATTCTCTGAAATTCCAGACTACGGAGAACAGATCTTGTTACCAAGCCTGGTGGACGCTGACTGATTTTCAACAGTGGTGAGCACACATTCTGAATGCACAGTATGCGCCAGATTGAACGAGTTCACAATACAAAAGAGGTCACGTGCATGCACACACACACTCAAAGCTCCTACGATTTTCTGTAAGAAGTACACATTTCAAATAAGATAGAAAGTACAAATTTTAGCACAATAATGATGTCAAAAAGACGAAGAAAATTCAGTCGGTTGCACTGCGTACTTTTCCTCTAAACCTCATTTCGATAAAAAAGATGAAAAAGCCAGTCCTAACAGTGTGAACTATGGTTTGATGGCGGGGGGCGGGGGGGGGGAGGCGGTGGTGGAAGGTGCACATTGTAATATAGAAGCAATTTTCATTCAAGATCTCTCTCAATTTTTATTAAACCTAAAAGTCAGAAAAACCCTCTGCCCTCTGGAACCGTTGAAAATTAGCTCTGTTTGCCTCTCCCCAAAAGACTGCTCCCTCTTCAATAGCAAGGCTGTGTTTGGACTGTTTATTTCCCCGGCTCACTGTATCGGGCTTGATGGTCAACACATTTACTGAACATGTGACTTTATGTGATAAATTGCCCCCAAATTTATTTTCCTTCCACCATAAAGACTCCTTCTCTTCACCCTTCAGTACATTGGCAGGCTGGAGGAGTTTAAGTTCTGAGAGTCGGACCCAACAGTGTCCCTTCAGTATTTTTTTTTTTGGATTTTTTTTAACCTTGATTTTCACACCACCACCGCAGAATTTGTGTAAACATGCTGCACATATGCATGTTTATAAAAGCGCAGGTACACAGGCAGCAGTCTGATCTCCCATAATACCGCAAAGACCCTATAAATATAATTAAGTCTTTCCAGGGGAGTTAAGAGACTCCATGGAAGTCTTTTGAATTCCTCTTTACCTGAGAAGAGGAATAAAAAGAGCCTCTGGAAAGGTATATATGTTACATTTAGGTTTTTACAGATTGGGGAGGTAAAATGAAGAAACCCATAGTTGGGGCCTCAAGAAAACCCAGTTCAGTTAATAAATACAGAGCGCCATGTGTTATGAGGATTACTAGCAATTTCCTCATTTTGGCTTTCAGCACAAATTGCCTAAGGTGTTGGAGTATGCAACACATTCTCACGGAGAATAGTATCACTTTAATAAATACCCTTGAAAGGCTAATTAAAAGAAACACTCTTCCCTAACCTTGCCCCCGAACCCACTCCCGACCACCCTCGAGCATCGCTTCATTTTTAAGGCCTATTCAACTGGCAGGAAGACCAATTTCAGCAACTGGAACTTGTGATTCTATTTCAGTAATCACAACTTCTAAATTTAACGTGAAAAAGCGAGGCAATCAGCAAAAGCAGTGAAAAGATACTAGAGTCAGCTCTGCTGAGGCAGGGAGAACAGTGTGGGTTTGGCAACAGGTTAAATGTTTGTGTTTCTACTTTTGTACATTATGTCTCTTCTACATTTCCGTGTTTTCGATGGTGAGGCACTGCTTTGCAGGCAGAATCTTCCATCACACACAAGTTTTGTTGAGCACGAATAGTGTTGCCTTAGGTAACCTTGGAAAATGATCATCTGACTGGATACTGCAAGGCCGAGGATAAAAAGAAATTTAAAAAAAAAGAAAGAAATGTATATGAGCCCTGTGTTGTGGGAGGTCGAGTTCTTGCAGGGGTACCGGGTTAGCATTTCTGAAACCACTTTAGATGTACACCAGGGTTGAAAAAAATAAGTAAAAGAATTACAGTTAATAGGAGTCGGGTTTCTCACAGACAGAAAGAAGCTGCAAAGCACAGGGACAAAGCTGGGATGAATCCTGGGGTTCTGGATGAGGAGTTGGAGACAGAAGCATGAACTCAGATTTATTTTCAGCACTACAGACGGAGAAGTAACTGTAGATATGTGTGTGTGCCTGGGTCAATATACACTCAACAAGTGCATCTGACCATCAAGGCTTGGGTTCTGAATACCATTCCCCAATAAAAAGAACGGGGCTCCTTGGAGAAATGGCCGGTTCTTTAGGGCTGGAGTGGACAAATACAAGATAAGCCTGGTGCATTTTGCATGTCAGAAAGTAAGGAAGCCTTGGGGCGCCTGGGTGCCTCAGTCGGTTAAGCGTCTGCCTTCGGCTCAGGTCATGATCCCAGGGTCCTGAGATCGAGCCCCATATTGGGCTCCCTGCTCGGCAGGGAGTCTGCTTCTCCCTCTCCCTCTCCTGCTACCCCTACTTGTGCCCTCTCTCTCTCTGTCAAATAAATAAAAATTTAAATAAAAAGAAAGTAAGGAAGCCTCAAAAGAAAAAAAAAAATCAAAAAGATGTGGCTCCCAATGGCCAAAGCTGTAATGATCTGAGCGATGAAACATTAATTATAGTATTTGATTGTAACACACAAAAATACATATCCATGAGCCTATGCTGAAAAATGACTGAATGAGGGAAAAGGGACAAATTTCCCTTCTATTAAGAATTCCAAATAATAGGGGCACCTGGGTGGCTCAGTCGGTTGAGTGTCCGACTCTTGATCTCAGCTCAGGTCTTGATCTCATGAGTTCAAGCCCTGCATTGGGCTCCATGCTGGGCCTGGAGCCTACTTAAAAGAAAAAAAAAAAAAAGAATTCCAAATAATATATGCAGATACCCCTCTCTAGGAAGTGGAGCTTAATCCCCCTTCTCTTTGAGCAAGACTTGAGCTTACGGAATCACTTCCGAAAAAATAGCATACGGAATGGAAAAATGGTAAGTCTCCAACAGAGAAAGAAACCTGCCAGACACCATCATAACCAAATGTTCAAGGTTAATATCACCAGTGGTACATCACATCAGCATCATATACCCCCGGGAGATGTAATGAGAATGGTATATCACCTCTGTGGTATTCTTCCCTAGAAAATCACAATCCCAAGAAAACATGAGAAAATATCAGATAGATCCACATTGAAGCACTTTCTACAAAATATCTGACCAGGACTCTTGAATCATGTCAAGGTCTAGGGAAACAAAGGTTGAGAAACTGTTACGGACAAAGGAGACATGATGACCAAATGCAAGGTGGTATCTTAGATTGGGTCCAGGGACAGAAAGAAGTTTTTCCACTTTAGGAAAAACTGAAATACAAATTAAGCCCGTAGATTTGGCTAACTGTATTGTACCAATGCTAATTTCTTGGTGCTGACAAACTAGGTTTTCGTAAACAGGTACAGTGTACCTCGGATGTTAGTATTAGGGGAAGCTACATGATGGGTACGCGTAGGAATATTGCATACCACCTTTGCCACTTTTCTGTAAATGCAAAATTACTCCAAGAGTTTAAAACATTTTGTTGGAGTATTCAAAGAAAAATATCCTATAATTCTTACTAATTTGTATGCGTCATCTGTGAAATAAATAATATTCACAATTCGACTATGTATCAAGACCCTGAGAGAAATATCCCTCATTTTCCCTTAACACTCCAGGATAAACAGGTCACACTCATTTAAATTCATTCTTGACCTAATTCTATTTTCAGCATCTCCTGAATTTTAGCTACCTCCCACTATTTTAAGAATTTGCTTGTCCTGAACGAATTTAAGATTTAAAACGGAACAACAAAAGATCGAGAACACACCTTAGCATTAACTGTGTATAACTGGGAGGCAAGATGGGTGGTTTTCTTTTTGCTTAGTTCCCAAAGTCTTGGATAGTGAGTAGATATAATCATCATCATTTGGCATAGTGCCTGGTACAGCAGAAATCTGATATTATCGACTCAACACTGAACTGGTTATGACAGGTACTATTAAAGAATCAAGGTGAGGATTGCTCCCAGAACCGTGCCCCAGCCTCCGGCCATAAAGGACAGGGCCCAGTGGGGGTGCTCTGTGGACCAGAGGCTTCGGCAGGAGATGATGAGCCTCACCAAGTCCGGCAACAAGGGAATTTCTGCCTTCCCTCCATCAGACCATCTCTGCAAATGGGTGGGGAGCATCCACAGGAGAGTCTGGGGAGACCTGAGGTAGCAGCTCTCCCTGGGGTTCCCTAGTTGCTGCTCTCACAGCGTGCCCATGGGGGAAGCCCCCAAGCCCTGCGACCCCCACCACAGGGGCACCCCGGTCACGGAGGCCTGGACATCCTGGAGGACCGGGGGCCTGCCCCGCGTAAGTTAAGGACCATCCAGCTCCCCAAGCAGAGCCTCCAAGCCAACACCGGCAGCCCTTTGTGAACACGGGTTGCTAAATTCTGGGAACACCCACAACCCTGAAGTACCTGCAAGAAATGTCCTCAGAACAGGTGTCCCTGCAACAGCCTTGACCCTGGCTGTCCAGCCTCACTCCCTATGTTGTCTTTTTATTTCTCCCTAGATGGTCTGCATAGGACTCTGTTATTTCAAGCCGTGGGGTAATTTTTCTCTTTGGTTTTTTAATAGTCTCAGTTAAGCCCTTGTAATGAATATATTAAATAAACACATTTTTAAAAACAGAGAATCAAGGCATCAGGTGTCTGCTAAGTTTTTTGGTTTTTTTTAAAGATTTATTTGAGAGAGAGGGCGAGTGTGTGGGGGAGGGGCAGAGGCAGAGAGAGAGAATCTCAAGCAGTCTCCACGCTCAGCACAGAGCCGGACACGGGGCTTGATCGCACAACCCTGAGGTCATGACCTGAGCCCAAACCAAGATGACGCTTAACCAACTGAGCCACCCACGTGCCCCCACGGAGCCTGCTAAGTTTTAGAACTAAGTATCATCACAAGTGATATTATCATCTACAAAGACATTCAATTATAAGGATGAAAAGATTTTTAAAAAATATCATTCCTAGGATCAATTAGTCCTGGTTATGTGTTATGTAAATAAGGGAAAGCTGCCATTAACAAAGTTATATTTGGTCTTTCGGAAAAGGAAAAGAGTTAAGTTAATGGATAAGGCTCACATAGATCTAAAATAACCAAGGAGACCTCACATTAGAACAGACTGATTACTGGGAAGTTTTGCATATAATTTTTCTGTAACAGATGCATTTTTTTTTCCATTTTAAAATTTTTGGCAATAATGTCAAATACTTTAAACCACTCCACTCACCTGACTCACACCAAAGTATACAGTGGTTAATAACCACCCCAGATGTTTTAGGGGGACTAGAACTCACCCAAGTCCTTCTTCAGTATGAATGTGTGTCTTAAATGTATCCTTTCAGGTTACATTTTCAATTTTTTAAGGCAGGGCTCTGTATTCACTTTTGAAATCAGACATAAATATTAGATTAGGAAAATAAAACTGTGATAATTCTACTAAGCTGAGCTAATTTTAGGAGAGCAAATCTTACTTAAAATTACCTTTACAATAAAATGTGAGGGAACACGGTGGCACCCAGGAACCAATGATTTTTCAACTCCCACAATCCCCAAATTACTTAAGAAAGAACATTCTGGAGGGGATTGTGCTAAGTGAAGTAAGTCAGAGGAAGACAAATACCATATGACTTCACTTCTATGTGACATCTAAACAAAACACAGATGCTAAAATGCAGAGAACATACTGGTGGTTGCCGGAGTGGGGGAGGGTGGGGACAGGCAAAATAAAGGAGATTAAGAAGAAAGAAAAAAAAAAAAAGAACATTCTGACAGTACAGAGATGGGAAAAAAGGATGAAAAGTATCTTGAAGAAACAGTATCCTTAGGACATAAGACTTTTTCTTGTTCAAATCCTTAAAAATATAATTTTCTTATCCTTATACATTTGGAAGATTTCCTCTTAAATACTGGTGGTGGTCAGGGGGACCGCCATAGAACCAAGGGTAAGGAAGACTAAGGTTTAAAAGGGTTCCGTCAGAAAGATGACAAAGTCTGTACTTGTTACTGGTAAAGCAGGTTAACGATTCAAGTAGGGAAAGCCTATACAGCTGGAGATTTCAATTTATGGTTAGAGTTTAGAAATGACAGCCGGAGCATTTTCCGGACCTATTAAAACTTTTTGTATCAGTAAACTTACATATAAGAAAAAGACAAGGACTACCCAGGTTTTACAATTTAAAAGTGGTGGAAATAAATTGATGAAATTTACCTGCACAGTAATGTATTTATGACATACTTCTGATACCTAAAACCAAACCAGTTAAAATACAAGAGTAAGAGTTAAAAGCAGCCCCTCTCCCATGCACTGAACAACAAACAAGTCTTTCTGTATCTTAGTTTCTGTGGTCTTCACTGGAAAAGAAATCAGAACAAACTGTACAAAACCATTTTTTACAGAAGTATGAACAATACATGCCATCTCTAACAGTTCTGACTGTAAATTACCAGGTAGGTATTTTCTGAAACAGAAGCACAAGCATTATGACATCATCAACCAAATATGAAGAGTTAATACGAGGGGTGCCCAGGTGGCTCCGTCGGTTGAGCATCGGACTCTCGGTTTTGGCTCAGATCATGATCTCAGGGTTGTGGGAGGGAGTCCCACGTCGGGCTCCGTGCTCAGCAGGGAATCTCCTTTAGATTCTCTCTCTCTGCCCCCAGCCTTCCCTCCCCCCTGCGCCCCGCTCTCTCAAATAAAATCTTAAGAGTCAATACAAATACGCTTGTATTTGGTGCAAATTTAATTTTATTAAACCTTACAATGAATGTTGTGGCATATCATTTTCCATTATGTGACAATTTATTGGCTGGCATCTGAATACAGTACTTCTGAAAAATACACAATGGGAAGTGACAAAAGGGAGAAACTAGTTGTTTAGTGATATATATGAAGGCGGGGGGGAAAAAAAAGAAAAAAATGAAAAAAGGATGACGACCAATTAGTCTCTTCAGGATCTAACTCTAAAATGGTTAAATTCCAAGCAATAACACTGCTGTCGCAGTATGCAAAAATATGGTATTATTATCTCATCTGGCCCCCACAATTCCGATAATTACAAGGATCATTTTACCTGTAAAAGTCAACCTAAGTTTTCAGCTGGGTGATAGGATTTTAAAGAGCGACCTTTTCATATAGAATTTAAGGAGTCTTCCCAAGTCACAGTAGATGGGGGGGAGTCCTCTAAAATATTACACATTAAGGGAGTCGCTTTACAAGTCAGCAATCACTTAACTTCAAAATCAGAATGGGCACCAAGTTTATTTTTTGCTGATTTGGGTGTTTTACGCCCCTGTCAGGTTTATGGGTAAGAAAAAGGACTCTTTTTTAAAATCTAGAATCCACTTGTCTTTATAAAGTAGACTGGTATCTTATCTGTGTAAAATGACCATTTCTTTTCCAGGAATGATCAATAGAGGAACATCTAAAATTCAGCAGGCCTTACAAGGCATTTTTACAGAAACATAATCAAAACTTATCAACTCCAGCCTACAAGTAGCTCATTAAGTATTAGAGTACTCACTTGTGGTTAAAAAAAAGTAACACACGGACGTATCTTCTTGATTCAGTCAACAATTTTGAGAATACTTTCTGACAAAGGCCTTAACAGTGTCTGAGGTCACGTTTATTAACCAACCTCCTCCAAAATAAAATCATGGACTATTCTGAGCTATCAAACAATTTGTCAAGAGCTCCTAACAGCGTTTGGGGAGATGGCTAACAGAGGAGAATTGTGTCCTAACTGAAATAAGGCATTTCAGTTCTCAAGACTGACAACAGTTTTACGCGATCCATCTTTAGCGGTGGAAGATACGCCACGGGAGGAAATCCTCAGCTGCCCTGGGGTTGTTGGATTTAGGTTCACCCGTCAGGTAGTGTGAGGTGTGCCTTACCAAACTCTTCTCCCCGCCCAACAAAGGAGGGGGGTAATATTAAATCACTGAAAAATCCAGTTGCTCATCTTTTACCCCCAAATTATTGAGATCTACTAGTGTCGATTTACTGCACATACAGTTTCCTTTTAAAAAAAAAAAAAGCTCACGCATACGTACCACAAGGGTAAGAGGCAAATGATTTCAAAATGTTGATGTCTGGTATTTCTAGAAAGTGTGTCTAAATCACAAACGGGTTAATCTATGTGGCAGCTCAAACGTTCCACCAAATTTGCCCGTGGTAAAGACGGGTTTTAAAGCCTCTTCATCCAAAGGCTGGAGAGCGACCATGACCAGTTATCTCCCATTCACCCTTTTTGACAGTGAAATTCCATTCCCAACCTAGTAAAATATCTTTTAAAAAAGAAATTAAACCTCAATTATTTAAGCAGAAAGTAAGTCTAATGCTTTTTATATTTACTACTATTCATCACGAGTTTTTGTTTTGTTTTGTTTACTGAATAAAGATGAAATAAATCTAAGGTGATTCTTTGCAGTGATGACTCCGTAAATACCATGACATCAACCCTCAGGATAAAATGGGAGCAAAAACCCAAGTGGATCCAGCTCATTCAACTCACAGGTACACTTGAATTTTTTTTTTCGTCAAACAAATAAGGAACTTTTTATTCAGAACAATTTCATTAAGACATTTGCAGGGCAAATGTGCCATCATAAATTTTATTCTGAATAACAATAAAGTGCTGAAGGATAATTACCTGAATCTTTTTTTTTAGTACTTTTCACTTCATCTTTTCTTAAAAGAGCCCTTTCTGTGGCATTAGCGAAGCTGTGTGAAAGAAAAAAACCAAACCAAACCAAAAACAAAACAAAACAAAAAACCATACAGAAAGAAAAGCAGAGCAAAGGTAACTTCCAGTAAGGGGACAGGAAGCACTGCAACCTTTTGTGTTTATTAACTAGGGTGCCGAATAACTGAGACCAAAGTAATTCATGCAAGTTACCTTGAAAGGAAGGACACTGTTACTGACCTTGGATACTATGGCAGTAAATTGCATACAAAAAACCTTAATTATCCTAGATGCCTAGATCGGGCTCAGCAAGCATCATGCCCCTGACATGCTGTAGCTCTTTTTGTAACTAAAAGTGATCGATCGCTGAATAGTTCAACGGGACTCATTAAAGCTGTGTGATCAACTCTGAGGTTAAATTGAAGCAAATTCTCTAACACCTAATCACATCATCAGCACAAGCAGGACAACGCTAGAGCAGCATGAAAGGTGGGTCACTTTGTAAAGATTCTTCCTTTTACTGCATGATATATTAAAATGACAGACCTAAATTTCAACTGGGTTAATGAGTTAGAAGAGATCTGTTTCCCAAATTTAGCACACAATAATTTCAGTGGATTAGAGAGAGAAACCTCGGAAGAAGAAGAAGAAAAACCAAACAAACAGAAAAGCCTGAGCTCAGGGAGCTAAGCTGTAGCTCTAAAAAACGGTCATGCTACCAAGAGTACTACTTTCAAAAAAATGAACTTTGTAACCAACGTAACAGTGTTTTGAGTTGAAGCTGACCAACTGCTGCATAGAAAATGTGCTAACGGACAACAGTCAAGTTTCAGCCGCTGCATAGAGGAGATAAAGCACTTATGGTAACTGCAAATGGTAACAGGTCCATGAAGGGCGTACAACCCAGCATGGGTCCGTAAGGGGAAAAACCGGTAAGCAGAAATGGTGAGGAAATAAATCAAGTGGAAAGAGGGAAGAAGCTTGGACAAGGGAAGGAAGAAGCAGGGGAAAAAAAAGAAAGAAAGAAAGACCTTCAATTGTATAAAATTCACAAACCAGTAAAGTATAAAGACACCACTGAGAAACGGTGACCTCTGTCCCAAACGCCCAACAGCAAACAGAACCAGAACAGATAAGCCTTTGGCAGACAATTTTAGAAATTCGAATAGGACATTACATTTCTCAATAATTCACAAACAATATATTATATGGTATATTTATATTAAATACTGGGAAACCAATCCTGGAAAGTTGATGCTTCTAATGCTTTAGCCAATGACAGCACAAGGACATCAAGCTAAGTGAATGCTGGTGTTCTCACAACAGTGCTCACGTATGAGGCAACTGTCAGCGATCCGTGCTTTCAAGAGTGCGACGCGACAGTCAGATTATCATCTGTGAAGTGAAACAAAGGTCTCTAGCTTTTCTGGGATATGCCCTTTATAATATATTCTATGATTCACTATGACACGAGCAGCAAGACACTGCAGGGTGGTATGATTTATGGGCTGGATCAAATTTTTAGCGATTTCCTTCTCGTCCAGCAAGTCACTAGCAGTCTGCTTGTGCAAGTTTGTGGCATCGAAATGTGCACCTGATTTGATAAGGAGATTCATGATGTCGGGATGGTTGTTCAGAGCAGCGATGTGCAGGGGGCTGTTGTCGTCGGAGTCTCTGACGTTCACGTCGGCGCCACACTCAATCAGTATGGCCGTGACTTGCAGGGACGGGAATTTACACACGGGGTACCGGCCGACACAGGTGGTGTTCTTGTCCACGGCCAGGTGAAGCGGGCTGAAGTTGTTCTTCCCCCTCGGATGCAGCTTAAGAAACCTGTAGATAGTCTGCTTTTTGAAATGGTCCTGTTCTAGAGTACAAGGAACTTTTTCTAACAAGCAAATCAAGTGCAAAATAATGGAAAGAGCCTTATTTAACTGTAACGGGTCAGCCGGACACTGAGTTTGTTTGATAGCTCGCTCTATTTCAAGGACACTTTTGCACAGGATGCCCATAAGATCGTCAAACGTAACGGTGGTGCCCAGCAGGCCTTTAGCCCTATCCTGGAGCATAAAGGAGAACAGTTCTGCAAAAGATAACAAGCTGCTGGCGGTCATGGGGCTTAAAGGATCCAAATTGTTCTGCTGCATATCCAAAGCATACTTCCAGAGGTTGATGCATCGTTTGAAATTTCCAGAGTCTGCATAGACAGCGCCTCTGTATCGAATATAGTAAGAGGTATCAGGATGAGAAGGACCAAGAATACGTTCTCTAATTAATAGGGCCTGCATTCTCATCTCATCAGGGTCAGCGATAAGGCCTTCCAGCTCTTCTGCACTGTTCACCTCCTTGGCATAATCGTAAGCCATTATTAGTGTCTGTGGTACCGGTTTGCTAATTATATTAGTCCTATCACTGTACCTCATGTTCATTGCCTTTTTCCAGTATTTCAAGGCCCCAAGCAGATCTCTCTTTTTGTCTACAAATGTAGCTCCCAGAAGCTCTAGAGCATTGATCCGTTCTGTCTTGCTGGTCTGTGCATGGTGAGTCAGAAAATCCACAATATTTGTGTGACCAGTAACACTCGCTGAGAGAAGGGGAGTCATCCCATAACCATCCTTTTCCATCTTGGCACAATACATAAGAAGCATCTTCATGATGTCCAAACTCCCAGATTCTGCGCAATCATGCAATGCAGTATTACCTTAAGGAGAGGAAAAAAAGAGATAACATATTTTGAGGGACCAGGAGACAATGTAGTACATGTACGTAGCCTAGGAACCTCATACAAAGCAGGCGGCTCCAGGCTGACCTTAATGGGACATACTTTAATCTGAATACAAATGAGGAAAAAAAAACAATCCTCGGCACTTAAAACTAGTGTGACCCACTGCAGGGGTTAAATAAATACTTGCTAAGTTTGTTGAATAAATGACCAAATTAGGCATGAAAAGATCATCAAAGTCACTAAGGAAATTCAAAATGAATCCACGGCCTCTTGGGTTTTTTCAATAGCAACTGCAAGTGCATATTCTATGACTAAAAAGCGATGAAATGCAATTAACCAGCTAGTCAGCTTTGCAGCCAGTCACTTAAACTTTCTGGGTCAGCTTCCACATTTATAAGCGAGAAATCTAATCTAGAACATCTAAGATTCTCCAGTTTGAGTCTAACAGGAGTCAGAAATTATTTTTTCCATATTTCTGATTGCCAAATAAACTTCAGCTGTCTTAGTCAAATTCTCGGTGACAAAGTACTTTTCCTCAGAAAGCTCCCAGGAGAAAAACAAGTCCAGTAAAATGTGAAAAAACACGTGGGTGGTTCAACTGGAAATTTAAAAGGAGCCATCTGAAGTGTCCTTTCGTAATGGATTATTTCCCATTGTAATTTAATTTTGTACATATTCTCTGAAGATGTACTAAATGTTCCAACGCTGTCTTGTTCTTCCCACACGTGGATTCAAACGGACAACACACACTGGCACATCCGGAAAAGCCCGTGTGCAACATATGGAGACATTACAACCACACAGGTGTTTTAGCTGCCGAAGTTTAATGCCAAACATCTTACTACTTATCATAACAAGAATTACCACACGGACCTTTGATATTTACCTACGGTGTTTACAGAAAACTCCCACAGTGAGTCACCGGAGGCGCGGGTGCAGTGAAGAGTTACGGGAGCCCGCGACACTGGTAGGTTTCCTTAGAAAGAACTGGCTGCCGGGGGCCGGCCCTCGGCTCCCATTGGAGAACTCGCCTGTTCAGAAAACTCGCCCTCCATGATAAGGGGGGCTCACTGTCTGTATGAACAATACAGTTTGGGCTGAGTACCTGCTTTCCTTCTGGGAGCCTGGAATTTGGGGTATCTCAGGAAAGGGTGCCTCCGTGAACGGCATCCAATAAAAACCCTGGGCTCCGAGTCTCCTAATGGGTTTCCCTGGGCAGAAACTGCTCTGTGTCCCCTGTTATGAGGACACGGCATAAAAAAGCCTGCACACAGATTCCTGTACGCCCCCACCTGTGCCTTTCCCCTTTAGGATCCAGCTGCACGTCCTTATCACACCACTGTAATAAATGTTAGCCATGATTACCATTCTCTGCTGACTCACCTCCAGATACGGGGAAGGCCTTGGGGGACCCCTGACACAGCATGGATGTTAGAAAGTAGTTTAAACCTGAACACTTCCCATAACAAATCTGTAACTAAAATTCGAAAGAGCCAGTTATTACACACTGGGACTTGAATCCCTCCACAGGTCCCTCCTGTTTAGTCTTCCATGACACCTACAGGAAGTACACGATCACCTGCATACATTTGTTCTGACTCAGGATTTCGAAGGTCTATAATGGAATGGTGTCTGATGGCATGTTTTAGCAATGTGTCTGTAACCAAGCACGGAGAGAGCCCAGAACTTCTGCCTACTAATACTAATGTTCACTTGTTCAAAGTAATCTCAAGTAAGCAGAGCTATTACTAAATGTATTTTTAAGGCTCTTTTAAATTAAGAATCGCTTTTCCTCTAAGGAAGAAACAATATAAGAGAAATAGGAGGTTTAGATGGCATTCTTCTCCATTCGGTCACATAAAATCAAGAGTGAGAATGCAAGAGAAGCCAGTTTTTTAATTAACCTAACTGCTGTATCAGAATACACCAAACACGGGGGGAAAAATGTTTTTTTTTTTTTTAAATAAAAAAACCTATAGAATACTTTCACATCTAGTAATGGCAGAAGTGATATGATCACCCTCCCCAGTAATAACTTAAAAAGCTGAAAATGTTATTTTTAAAAATCTGTTTGATAGCATGTAAAGAGCTAAAAAGAGGACAACATCCAGAAGAAGAAAGAAAATCAGAGAGGTCCAGAATTTAGGGAAGCTTCCCCCAGTGGCCTCTTCTGATTCTGGAAGCACCAGTGAAAACACTGAGTGGACCTTTTGACAACTGTGCAGGGCTGGAGGAGAAAACTAGAGTCCAGAACCCACAAAGAAGGGGACTTTGAAACCCCCATACACTCCTGAGTTAGAGCTCGGAAGGGCTGCAACGTACTTAAAGACAAACTACAAACAGACCAGCAACTGGAGGAACCAAAATCCAATTTAAGATCATGTCAACACTGAATTAAAGAAATTCAGGATTGCTAGTGAAAGTAGTCAAAAGCCAAAAGCAGATACAAATACCATTTACAGAAAATATTATCTAGATATTATCTATTTACTAGGGCCCAAATTATTTTTCATATTCTTTATATCTAATGTTTGGTATCCAATCAAAGGAACCGCAACACAAAACCAAAGGAAATAAGAGCTGATGGAAAAGCCCAACAGAAGATACTGCTCATACAGTCATCAGACACAGACTTTAAAATAGTAATTATGCTGAGCAAAGTAAGAGAGATTAAAAAACAATTCTGAGAATTAGACAGAAAACTGGAAACTACAAAAAGGAACAAGATGGATGTTCTAGAATTGAAAACCTCAGTGGGTGGCTTTCCAAGCAGATTACGCATAGCTGAACACAGAATGAGTGGCTGGAAAAATCAGCCAGATGAAAATACACAGAAAGAAGCATGGGGGTGACAGGCTGGCAGAGCGGAGACACTGAGAGGCCGAGGGAACGACCGAGGGTTAACGCTCTCCAAGCTAGAATTCCAGAGGAAGAAAATGGGCCCAAAGCAATACCTAAAAGATAAAAGTCTGAAAATTTTCTGAAGCTGGTAAAGTATTATAAATGTAGTAAGTCTTAGAAACACCAAGAAAGAGAAATACAAAGAAAATTGCCTAGAGGCACAGTCCAGCAAAACTGCTAAGCACTCAAAGAGAAAAATTTCACAAACAAGGAAAAAGTGGAAATGACCTGCACGAGAGCAAGAGTTCAGCTGATGGCAAAGCTCTCACCAGGAACAGGAAGCCGGAGGACAACAGAATGGTATCTGTATCTTGAAAGCACTCAAGGAAAATAACTGCCAACTGAGAATTTTATACCCAGAGCAAGAATCAGGTGAATGAAGGACTGTTTGAGGTGAGAACAAAAAGAGAAAACCCATTATTACTGGCAAACCTAGTACTACAGGGTGTTCTCCAGGCAAAACGAGGATAAGCCACATGGAAGCACAGAGATATGGACATAAGCATCAACAAGAAGGGTAAATTTGGGAGAAATACTGACTTCGAAAATAACAAGTGACTCGCAGGGCTTGAAATACATACAGAAGTCAAATGCGTGATAGCAAGAGCATAAAAGTAATGAGGGCAATTGGAATTAAAGTATTCTAAAGATTTTTGCATTGCTTGGACAGAGGTAAACTCAGAAAGTTACATTATTCCTTTGGTAAGTCGAAGTAGTACAATAACCACTAAAATAACAGAGGGTATGCATCTTATTACTACATACTCTCTAATACAGAGAAAAAAATGAAGTAAGAAAAAAATTATTCAAACGCAGACAAAAAAATGAGAGACCAAGAACACAAACCAGGTAGGACAAATAAAAATCAGAAAGTAAGAGAGTAAAACCCAAATATATCAGTAATTACATTAAATGCAAGCAAACTAAACATTCCCATTAAAAGACACAAACTGTCAGACTGAAAATAGAAATATGTAAAACTCAACTACATGCTGCTTACAGGAGACACAACCTTCAATACAGGGACAGAAAAAGGCTGAAGCGAAAAAAATGGAAAAAAATTATACCCTATGCAAAAAGGAACCATAAATAAGAAAGCTGTCTGATATTAAGATATCAGACTAAGGAGACGTTAAGGCAAAAAGCATGGTTAGAGATAAAGGGAAACATTTTACAAGGATATAAAATCCAAAAGAACATAAAGATACAATATTTCCAAATTTGTTTTTACCTAAAAACATAGGTTTGAATTATATAGAGCAAAAATCAACAGAACTCCGAGGAAAATCAGACAAACCCACCCGCACCAGACACTTGAGCCACCTTTCTCAGGAGAGAAGAACAAAACCAATACGGGGAGAGAAGATTTGAACACAATGAACAAACTTGATTTAACTGAGGTATATAAAGGAACACTGGACTTAACACCTACAGAATACCATTTTCTTTCAAGGATATAGGAAAGAATACACACACTGACCACATTCTGGCCATAAAGTGAGACTCACAAAAACAGCAAGGGACTGATATCACTGATTATCTTCTAAGTCCACAGTGCAAGTTAGAAATCACACACACACACACACACACACACACAGACACCAACAGCAACAACAACAAAACACTAGAAAAACCTCCACAGATTTGAAAATTTAAATACATACTGCTAAATAACCTATGTGTCAAAGAAGAAACCCCAATGGAAAAACAAAATATTTGTAACCGGATGAAAATGAAAACCTTAAGTAACAAATCCTGTGGGATGTGGCTGAAACTGTGCTTCTATGTGCACCCTAGAAAAGAAAGGCTTTAAAAAGATGGCTCAGTTTTCATCTCAAGAAAGTAAAGGAGAAAAACAGTAAATTAGACCCAGAGAAAGTTGAAGCGAATCATAAAAGCAGAGATTAATGGAGAAGAAAAAGGTATCCAGGGGCGGGGGCGGGCGCGGAACAGGGAGGAAGGGAGTTAAAATAGCCATTCACTCAATAAATCCAGTTCCGGGGGGAAAAAAAAAAGGTATCCATATGTTAGCACACCATTTTTCTCTTTTCCTGAATCTGATGTATTAGCGGTTGCCCCCTCGTAATCCCCCTCGTAATCTTATCTTCATAACTAGGCAAAGCAGAGAAAATACTTATTCTACAAACAAAAAGCAGGGAAACTGGTAGTAAAACATAAACCCATGTCTCCCAATCGCCACTGCAGTGTACTGTGCATTCCTGGGGTCATATTTTAAATGCTAGTCATACTAGAATCTGATGAGTAAGTTCTATCTAATATAAGCCAAACCTCATAGTGGAACTCCACCGATCATGTTACTTTCCAACTCAAAACCTTTCATGCTTCCACAGTTGAAAACCTTTAAGATGGCTTTCAAAATTCTACAACACTGATTCTCAAAGCACGATCCGTGTAAGGCAGGGGGGCAAAGAGAAAGAAATCCAGAGTTTCAGAAAACGTTATGTGAAGTAAAGCTTAATCTTGGTTAGTGGGAACATACACAAGGTGCACTATGAGAAATGGATTTTAAAAGGCTGAGATCTTATTTGCCTACCCTACTTGTCCAGCCTCATTTTTCGTGTCCAACATGAACGCTGCACTGTGAATCTTGCCAGGAGTTGGCCAACGTTTTCTATAAAGGGCGCGATGGTATTTTTAGGTCTTGCAAGCCGTAATGTCCCCGCTGTAACCACTCAACTCTGCCATGGCCAGAAGTACCCGTTGGCAATGCATTCAATGAATGGAGATGGTCTTGTTCTAACAAAACTTGACTTATGGACACTGAAATAGGGCTTTCAGGGCATCTTCATGTGTCATAAAGTATTATTCTTCATTCCATTTTTTCCCCCAACCATTCAAACACGACATCTTCACTGTCAGGCAGCAGAGAAACAGGAGGGCGGCAGGCTTTGACGCCTGGGCCCTAGTCTGCCAACACCTCCTCTGGGACGTTGCCCGTGCCTGCAATTCACATGGCGGAGACCCTCCTCACGCTTCCCGTCCCTCCAGCCTAAGTGTCCCTGCCGGCACGGGGGACAAGCCTGCTCACTTCAACCTCCACGCCTCTGCTCTTCGTTTTTCTGTAATATTACTCCTTCTTCTTTACCATTTTAACTTTTTGTCCTTCAAGTTTCAACAGCAACATCAGCCACCTAAAGAGACTTGCTTGTTGATACCACACCAACTTGTCATTTTGAGGCTGCCTGGTGAATAAATGTGTCACTCTTCCTGGTGGGTATTCCTATTACATGAACTAATACGGTATTATGTAATACCTTACAGTAAGTACAATGTTACTGCCACAAACATCAGTTTTCTTACCTAAACGGTCTATTCCTAAAGGACACAGATCCTATATAATATTTCCTTTATATCCCAACTAGCAGTTAGCACACTGCTAAGGTTAAGGTAAGAGCCTTAAATTGTTAATACTTGATTATCAGAAAAAGTGATTCAAACTTAGCTTCTGAGGATAAAATAAGTTTAAAAAGTAAAGTCTTAGGAGAGAGATCGTAACTTCTCTAACAAGTTAAGTATATGCCCTCAAAGCCCTAAAAAAGTGCTTCTGAATTATAGCCTAGATCTTGCCTCCGAAGTTTAGAAAAGAGAAGCTTCAAAAACAAACAAAAAGCTTAATTTTAAAGCAACTATAATTTTTGTCTCAGGTCCCAGTCTCTCTATATAGATGTTTTGATAAAGTTGTAATTAGTCCATATACAACTGTTACCTGCTTTTCTCCCACATCTTAGTCATTTTCTCCTGGTAAGTGACCAGTAGGTAGTCTACATGAACTCCACAGATAACACATCATCATTCTTAATGGCTTTATGGTAGAAGTTCAAGTAAGGAGGCATGTCCAAGTTCACATAAACACTTCCCTGGCTGATGGACATCTGCACTGCTTCAGAATTTTCACTATTAAAATTAATGCCTAAAAACCTAGAAGGACAGATAATACGTGACTGCCAGGGGTGGATTCTGGGACAGAAGTTGACTGCAAAGGGGCATGAAGAACTTTCTGTTCTATCTTCATTGTACTGCTGGATAAACTACAGTGTATGTTTATCAAAACTTACACAACTATATACTAAAAAGGATGGGTTTTATTGTGTATAAATTATACTTCAATAATTAAATGATGAAAAAATTAATGCCTAATTTAAAACAGAATCACAAGTATGTGACAGCTTAAGATACATCTCTAATTCATTCCACAGGAATTAGACAATCTTTTAAAAGATCCACTTTTATTTTTTTTTAAAGATTTTATTTATTTATTTGAGAGAGAGAGAATGAGAGACAGAGAGCACAAGAGGGAAGAGGGTCAGAGGGAGAAGCAGACCCCCCGCTGAGCAGGGAGCCCGACGTGGGACTCGATCCCAGGACTCCAGGATCATGACCTGAGCCGAAGGCAGTTGCTTAACCAACTGAGCCACCCAGGCACCCTAAAAGATCCACTTTTATAGTATTCTTTCCGGCACTAGGATTAATTTTGAATTTTAATTTATATTACTTCTGTACCTAGGTATATAGGACATTTTTCCATGTCTGTTCACAAACTTTATTTTCTTTTATGACAAGTCTATTTATGTTCCAGTTTCTGTAATTATTAGTCTGACTTTATTCATCTTATAAAATGATAATCAGCTATCTGCTGTATTTGCTCTAGTAACAGTTTCATTCAAGAGAGCTATGCTTTCAGGATGAAATGCAAGTTCTTGTGAAAACATATAACAAGGTGAATTTAAAAATCAAGTTACTATGTTCTTGTGACCAGTCTGTGCTAAGTTACATGCCAAAGACCAATAAAATCATATATAATTTTTACTAAGTAACATCAGTGATTTAGATTTTTGGTGCATAACATCATATGCCAAGTACTACTGAATATTCAACTCAAGCATTTTCCCTCAGTTATGTGCCTCTATGTTTCCATAATACGATGGAAGATTTGGTATTTCTACCTCATAATGTCTTAATTTTGTATCCTCAGAGTGAGAAAGACAATTAAAAATAGAACACAAAGTTCAAAAATACTACCAGGCATCTTAGATGAAATCAAGGCTATTTAGCACTGAAATATAATTCACCTTTAAAAAAAAAAGGAAGAAAATAAACACTGTATTATACAATTCTCAGTGTCTGACTCAGAACATGTTCATTTGGAGAAAAAATAAAATTTCTGACACTGAATTCATTATGGAAAATTCTCATGATTTCTCAAAAGACATGTTTGTTAAATGGACATTTAAAAATCAAGCTAATGGTCCTTAAAGTGTTAATTCAGTTAAAGTATTTATACAGAAAGTTAAAATAGTATGATCTAAATATATTAATTTTCAACTACGTAACTTAACCTTGAAATAGTGCTAAGAATAAAAAGTAGCCATATTCGTTGAGATGCTTCTGGGATGGATACTAAGGGAAGGAAATGATCCAAGTGTTTATGCACAAAAACATGGTCACCAGAGGGGAGGTGGGTGGGGGATGGGGGAAACAGGTGATAGGGATTAAGCAGTGCACCTGTGATGAGCACCAGGTAATGTTTTAAAGTGCTGAATCACTGTATTGTATGAATATTACACTGTATGTTTATAATGGAATTAAAATAACTTAGTAAAATAACAAACAAAAAACATGGTAGTATTTCTCAAGAAGACCTATCTAAAAGTACCAATCTTAGTTGCTGTTAATTCTAAAGAGACTTGCAATCTTTTGATAGCAGGCATATAAAAGATAGGGATTTGTGTAAGTGCCTAACAAAGGGGTGAGATTTTCCTAAAATAAGTAATCCCAAAACATACCAGTATTTTGAGTAATAACTAGTTGGAGCCCTTAGAGTGCCCTCGCTCCAAACCAGATGTTTGGGTTTGACTAATTAATAAGTAAGTGATTGTTTGCATGAGATTGTTACCAATCAACTAATGACTTAAATCATACAAGAACTTCAACACAGAATTTATAAATATCTCAATTGGGTAAGATTACTTAGATTCTCCAGGATTAGAATTAAGTCAGTTTCTAAACCACTCCCAATTTCTATTTTTAATGAAACAAAAATGTTCTCACAAGGGCTGTAAAATATTTTACAAATACAAAATGTCTATTATAATTTCAAGTGCTTTTTCTAGAAATATCAATTCAACAGATTCTGCTATTTTGTAAAGTCCTCACACACTTCAAGTTTTGTGTGTGTTTGTTTTAGTCAAATACAGTTGTGCTTCTCAAACTTTAATGTACACAGTCACCAGAGGATCACAGTAAAATGTGGATTCTGATTCAACTGATCTAGGGTGGATCCAAGGGAAGCCCATGCTGCTGGTCTTTGCTACTTTGAGCAGTAAGGAAATAGAGGAGGAATCTCACTTTCTTGTTTGCTATATAGGCATCTGCCATAAAGCTTAGTATGTAATAGCTCTATCAAGTCATATAAAGATAAGTTGAAAAGAAGGGTTAGGTCACAGCCCTGTTTTACACCACACAGAAAATGAAACTTCACCATTCCTCTTTATGCTAAATGAAAACATTAGATGCCAGAGCAGGAAAAGGGTGTGCTGTACAACTAGATTACAGTCTGACCCACAGAAACATTTCTGTCTATGTAGTAAAGGGTATCAGTAAACTCTGCAGTGTTTTCTTAACAATTTTCTTGTTTAGGTCAAATCTAAATGATCTACAGTTGAATATTTCAAAAATTAGCTTGTAAAATAAAATCCAAGTTGCTGTAACCAATACCATCAAAAGAGTGAAAAAAAACAATGTAAACTGGTGCAACCACTGGGGAAAACAGTATGGAGGTTCCTCAGAAAGTTAAAAATAGAAATACCACACAACCCAGTGATTCTACTTCTGTTTACCCAAAGAAAACAAAAACACTAATTTAAAAGATACATGCACCCCTATGTTTATGGCAGTATTATATATAACAGCCAAGATATGGAAACAACCTCAGTGTCCACCGACAGATGAACAGATAAAGAAAATGTGGTGTGTGTGTATATATACAATGATAATACTCAACTATAAAGAAGAATGAAATCTTGCCATTTGTCACAAATGGATGGGCCAGAAGGTATTACAGTAAGTGAAATAAGTCAGACAAGCAAAAAACAAATATACGGTTTCGCCTACATGTGCAATCTAAAAAACAAAATGAACAACCAAACCAAAACAGAAACCCATAAATACAGAGAACTGGTGGTTTCCAGAGGGAGGGTGTGAGAGAGGATGGGTGAAATAGGTGAGGGGGATTAATAGGTAAAAACTTCCAGTTATAAAATAAGTCATAAGGATGAAAAGTACAGCATAGGGAATATAGCCAATAATACTGTAATAACATGGAATGGTGACAGATGGTAACTACACTCATTATGGTGAACACTGCATATGTTTAACTCAAATTACTACATTGTATACCTGAAACTAATACAATATTGTGTGTCAACTATACTTCAATAAAAAGGAAGGAAGGAAAAGAAATGGGAGACATTTTATAATCACCTCAGTTTTTACCAAAAAAAATTAAGTTTGTGACCAGTACTCATTTCACTTGTTCCTCTTCTTCTTACTGGTGTATCTGACTCCCTTTCTGTTACTCTTAACTTCCCTTGTTTTCTTAAAAAAAAACTAAATTTACTTAAAAAAAGAAAGTGAAAAAAACAATCTATAGAATGGAAGAAAATATTTGCAAATCATATATCTGATAAAGGACTTGTATTCAGAATATAAAAATTACTCTTACAACTCAGTAATAAAACA
Organism: Halichoerus grypus; assembly: GCF_964656455.1. Classification (NCBI taxonomy): domain Eukaryota; kingdom Metazoa; phylum Chordata; class Mammalia; order Carnivora; family Phocidae; genus Halichoerus; species Halichoerus grypus. The sequence continues at coordinate 140,843,792 of NC_135713.1, read as the reverse complement.
ATAACCCAATTTTAAAACGTGCAAACAATATGAAGACACTTCTCCAAAGAAGATAAACAAATGGTCAATAAGCACGTGAAGAGATGCTGAACATCATAGCACTGAAGAAATAAAAATCAAAACCACAATGAGATACCACTTCACACCCACTAAGACGGCTATCTCAAAAAAGAAGAGTAATAACAAATGTTTGTGAGAGTGTGGAAAAATTGGAACTCTCCTACACTTTTGACAGGAATGTAAAATGGTACAGTTGAGCTGTTTCTTAAAAGGTTACACAGAGGGCGCCTGGGTGGCTCAGTTGGTTAAGCGACTGCCTTCGGCTCAGGTCATGATCCTGGAGTCCCTGGATCGAGTCCCGCATCGGGCTCCCTGCTCGGCAGGGTGTCTGCTTCTCCCTCTGACCCTCCCCCCTCTCATGCTCTCTCTCTCATTCTCTCTCTCTCTCAAATAAATAAATAAAATCTTTAAAAAAAAAAAAAAAAAAAGGTTACACAGAGTTGCGATATGACCCAGCAATTCAACTCCTCCATCTCTGTCTCAGAGAAATGAAAACTTATATCCACACAAGAACCTGTACATGAATATTCGTATTAGCCTTATTCTAAGAGCCAAAAAGGAGAACCAATCCAAATGCCCATTAACTGATAAATGGGTAAATGTGGTCTATCTACACGAGGGATTATACAATAAAGAGACTAAAGCAATAAAAAGAAATAAAGTACTGACACGTGCTACAAAATGAATGAGCCTGGAAAACATCACACTAAGGGAAAGAAGCACACCACAAAAGACCACGTATTATGCTTCCATTTATTACGAAATGTCCAGAACAGGCAAATGCATAGGGACAGAAAGATTAGCGGTTACCTAAGGTTACTGCATTCGGGGTGGGAGAGGAGGGGGGAATAAGAGTATTACTGGATATGGGTTTTGCGGGGAGGAGGTGAGGAAAAGGTGGTTGCGTCGACAGCCACACAACTCTGTGAACATACACTAATGTGAACACTTAAATGGGTGAATGGTATGTGAATTGTGTCTCAAAGCGGTTTTAAAATCAAAGTACTTGTGTTTCTGGTAGAAGTGTAAGTTTTGACCTTTAGAAGCAGCAATTAAAGGGTCTCTTACTGTAACAGATTTGCTGGAAATGCACAAAAATAATTCTCACCTCTCCTCTTTAGCCTACTGTGCTTGCCATCCATTCTTCTTCAACTTTGTAGCTGGGACTTGTAAGAGGCCCACTTCCAAAGATGGGGAGGGGCCTGCGATTCAACTGCAGAACAATGCTGATCCCAAGTATTTTATTCCTGGAATAACTAAATGGTACGTGTTAAGGGAAGAAGTGAGAAGGGGTAGAGAGAAACACTTCAGGATATCCAAGGAGCACTAGAAGGTTCCTCCACTTAGGATGTTTCCCTTAGCCGTGTATATCCTAACTCTAGAGATACTCAAGGACAGGAGTTCAAAAAAAAGGAATCAGAACAGAATCAAATACAAACTGTGCCAAGGTTACCATGTGCCTTCCCTTCATTAATTGTGTAAGGCACTGAGTTCGGAGCATATGGAAATTTAACAACACAGGCCCTTGAAGCTCACAACAAGGTTAAACACTAAAAACATCTGCATCTAGAGGTAAGATGAATTCTTATGACTCAAAGGGAAATCAGAAAGTGCCTGGGAGATGGGTCTTGACATCTAGTGGAATTTTAAGGCTAAGAGGAACTGAGCTAAGGGATCAGGACTAAAGCAAATATTAGTGTAATTGGGTGAAAATTACACAATGTCAAAACATCAACATTATAATTCAGACTTCATTAAAATTCCCTTTCCGGCCGTTGTTCTTCCCCAAGCGTGGGGGACAAAGGGAAGAAAGATGTTTTTGGCAGATTTGCCACTCCCCTGTGACTTCTTTACCTGGGCCTTTCCCCACCTCTATCTTTCATCACATACATTCCTGATGTCTCAATAGCATACGTCTCCAGAATGCCAAGGGCTTCCGGAATTGTGTTTTAAAGAAACAACTGTAATCTAGGAAAATCTGATAAAGATGAACTCAGCAAGGGAACCACTCATACCCAATGGTCAATAAGTAAAACAGCCTCTGTCTTAAGTTCGTGCGGCTGAAAGGGCAGGAGAGTTCAGGATCTACTTATTTTCTCCACTTCAGTTCAATTGTGAGGATTCACAGTTCAAAATCCAATCTCCAGGCCTAGAGGAACGAGATGAGTACTTCCCCACCGCACTCAATCTACACACTTTCTACCCTGGGGACACGGAGAAGTGTGCCGGGGACACAAGAGGGCAAAGACGAATGTGCACAACTCGCAGGAGCAACCTGATGAGGGGGGATTAAAATGTTAATGAATTCAACCAGTAAGTCATTTAAACATTATTACTAAATCAAAACAAACACAGATACACCACAGAAGAAAAGGAAGTTTTAAGTCCCTCTCTCTAACTCTTGGAAAGCAGGTGTGTGGAGGTTGACCAGCAGCTGAGTAGAACCCTGGAAAGTCAAGAAAGAATGGACAACTTCTGCTTCCAACACACAGAAAGTCACGTACAGTAGAAGAGCCTACTGACAGGACAAGGGTCATTTTCTTGGTCCCTGATCTTAACACCAACCGTTCTTAATTTACAGGGGAGATTTTCTTACCTGAGATTCCTTTGCACTTACAGTGCGTAAAAAAAAATAATGGGATTTCTTTCTTTTTCACATTGTCTTAACTGAAATACATCTACACCCTAAAATGCCTATACTATGGGAGACAACTAATATAACATGCCTGGGGTTTGCTTTAAACTACTGCAGAAAACAAAAGGAGAGGAGAGAGAAATGTATTTTTTAAAACCTTGGCAAATGTGGGTAACTGCTGAAGCAAGGTGATAAGTACACAGTGGTTCAAGTCATATTCTTCTCTCCACTTACGCAGAAATTAGAAAATTTCCATAATAAAAAGGCAAATAAACTGCCTGAACTAGCTCTCTCTCAAACCCTTTTAAAGCCAGCTCTACTTATGAGCCTACCTGAATTTCTCCCATTTCTGGAGTTCTACCTGTACTGCTCATTCTTCACAATTATGGCCTTAATTTCTTACTTCACATCTTCATGTATGGATTTATTTCCGTAGTGAAAGAACAACAAAACAGTCCTTGCCATCAGGGAGTTTATAATCCTTTCTCTCTTAAATCCAACCTATTTCATTCAACAAACTTCATTTACCAAATACCCACTATGAGCCACTCTAACACCACATGGATACAAACACCAGGCCTCTAGCCTTAAAGAGCTCACAATGTAACAGAATTAGAATGCAGTTAGATGGGTTCCCCCCCAAAAAAATCCCAGTTATTTCTCAGCTGAAAACTTTTCACTAGCTTACCTCTGCATAAAGAATCAAACTCCTTTTCCTAGAAGTCACTGTCCTTTATAATCTAGTCCTGAGTGCCCTTTGGTCCAAATATGCCTACTTTTCCACTTCCTGGATCCTCCAAGGTTCTCAATGTGCCTTTCCTTATGCCATTTCCTAAACCTTTAAAACTGTATCAAATGCACTCTACAGATCTGAACCCTGACAATCCTTTCAAGGCCCAGTTCAATGTCTCCATGAAGATCACACTCCTAAAATCCATCAGCAGAGATTCACACTGCAACGTCCTTATCTTCTCATAAGCCTCCACAATGTCCAACACAATGTCTTGCCTACAGAAAATGCACAATGATTATCTTATTACCAATTTACCTAATTACCTTGGGTATTTAAAAAGACTAACCCATGCAGGAGGACAGCCTGTCCTCTTAGGGCCAGTCTCCCCAAACCCAACTCAGAGAAGCTCTTCTACTGGTCTGTAGTACTCAAATCACTGCCCAATGGAATGTGGGTGTAAAAGCAGAACTGAAGGGCTAAAGCAACCTTACCAGAGATCCTATTCTGAATCCAACAATAACATTAAAAAAAAAAAAAGAGGGAAAACAAAGCAAGCCAAAGATGACCGTAACCATGAAGTGCTGAAATCAATGTGGTAGCTCTATGGGCTTGTCTAATCACTTCTGATTTGGGGTCTATGGTTTTAAATAGCAACCCACTCTCCTGCTGCAAAAATCAACTGCTGTGTTAAACTGGAGAAGTATTCCTAAATATCTCAAAGTTTTTCTCCTCTTTGTGAATGCCATGAGAAAACAAAGAACCCACCGTCCCCGCAGGTAACGAGCTGGTGGTCGGTGATAAAGTATTATCAAGAATCAAATACAAGAAAGCACTCACTGTTGCTGCACTTAGCCTACTATGGTTTAAGTACCTACATACGAACCTGTCTCTCCGACCAAACCATGAGCTCAAGAGCAAGGAGTCAAGGACTGGAAAGGCTGTCTTACTCAGCTCTGGATATCCTAAAGTGTAACAGCCTGGTACACTGAGGGACTCAGGAAGTGCTCTCTGAGAGAATTAGGGAATGAATTCCATCGTTGGCTAAAACCTGTTCGAAATGCCAACAGCCTGTTAAAAAGTCATGGGAAAAAAAAAGTTAAAATAGTATATTCAAATGCCAACTGCCTGTTAAAAAGTAATGGAATGCAGAAGTCATGTGCATTTGATGTTTAAGCAGACCAAGCATAATCTACTGGTGGTTTCTTCCTGCACAACAATTTCCAACAGCTGACATATACCATTCCCTAAGAAACTATTTCATTTTATCCGTAATCTCATCACTCTTTTCTACTACTTCTTGGATAGGGCGAAAATGTGTGTGTGTGGGGGGGGATCCTTTCTTGATGCTCTATCAGATAGATCCTTCGCCAGTGTTCCTGCCTCAGTTTCAATTGGTTCCTGCTTTTTTATTATGCACCAACCCATTAAAAAAAAATCTAGAGCCAGTGAGAGAGTGATTATCAAAGAATGGAAGCTTCGGGATCAGAGTGGGGGAGGGTGCATATACACTTTAATCTGCCCCCAATTTAATTAAGAGTCACTGTCAAAATTAAAAGGGACCATAACAGGTAAAAAGCACTGCACACATATACACACACATATTTACATAACATAGATATATGACATATATTTGTATGTATACGAAATTGAGACTATCTGAAAACAACTTCTGGTATAAAACTGTTTTCTCATGTTACGTGTAATTTTTTTGAAAGGCACAGGTACTAGATACTGATACAGGGGCTGGGGGTGGGGTGGAAGGACTCTAAAATTAGATCATTTGACCAAAAACAACTCTAGAATTAGATCATTTGACCACATCCTCACATACAAGGCTGTATGATGATGGTGATAAAAGGAACATTCTTCTGAAAAAGCAAAGGTAATCGAGTTAGAGACCATTCAGTTCATCAGGGGAAAATGCTCACAGGAACATGAGCTACTTACAGGACAGTTCTCGCACACATTCTATCTCCAGAAGAGTATACAAAGCAACTTTGAAAACCATAAGGGAAATGGTACCACTACTCATCTCTCCAGTGACCTAAGAGTTTAAAACAACTTCACTTAAATATGTAAGTTCGACAATCTGTATTTTGAATGAATAAAAAGCCCAAAACAAAGAAACAAAAAATCCAACAAGCCTAAACAAACAGCCATACCTTTTAACACTCTCTCTGCTAGTTATGATTTCAAAGCATTCCCGATAATAATATGGTCACATAAACAGTAACTGTTCTCTTAAAACAGCATTCTTTCAAGGAATAAATGTTTAAAACAAACAAAAATGTCACACTGTCTTCTAAGCCAACAACCCACCTCAAAGAGATAATCAGGAACAAATGAAAAAATGTCTAAGAAAGAATGTCTACAGAAACATTTTGTCTCCTACTGAAAAACGAGAAGCAACAGAAAACTCCATTAGGAGAGTATGCAGCTACTGAAATTAAAGGGCTGTAATTAATGCCATTAAAGATATTACTGATTAAGCTTAAAAAAAAGGTTATAAAAGAGCATATAAAATCAAATTACATACATCTATGTATATAATAAATTCAGAAATATCTTTGGAACGATTATCTCTTAAGTGGCATTTTGTGAGATTTTTATATTTTCTCTGAAAAAAAAATTTACAGAAAATCACAATGAGCCTGCATTTTATATCAAACCTTTCAAAAAAAAAAGACCATACTAATTTCAGTAAATTCTGTCCAATAACTACGTACTGTCCCATAATGGTGTGGTTTAGCCTCTCTGAAAGGCAATCAGACACCATCACAATGATAAATGCACACTTTGATTCAGCAATCCCACTTATAGGTATCTATCCTACAGCCATTCTCACCCAGGTGTGCAAAGACACACTTCTGTTCAAGAATATTTACAGAAGCACTGCTTGCACTGGATGTGACCTAACTGACCATCAACAGGGCCTAGATAAATTACGTAGATTCATACAATGAAATACTGTGCATACACAGAATGAGGCAGTTCTGTGTGTTGGAATTGAATGACATCCAAGATAATTCAAGGTTTAAACAACAACAACAACAGTATGTATCAACTAACAGAAGGGAAAGGGGAAGGAAGAGACATAGACAAGTGTACCTATGTTCCCACAGACCATCTCCAGGACACACAAAACCCCATAAATAGCGCTTATAAATAGTAGCTTGCCAGTGGGCTGGAGGTCTAGAAATCAGGGGTGGTAAGATTTTTTCATTGTGAACACTGTCAATCAATTTGCATTGTTTGAATTTTATTTTTTTACCATACAGGTAGGCTACTTTTAATAGTTTGGTTTTTTTTTTTTTAATGGGGCAGCTAATTACTTTGCTATTGTATAAATAAATATGAAGGGGGAAAAAAGGTTTCCAAGTATCAAAATATGTGATCAAAACAGCTGTTTTTAAAAGTTTCAAAAACAAAATTCTCAACTATCATTTGCTGCTTTAGGCTTATTACAATCCCTGAAAATTACACCCAACAGTAAACCTGAGCTCTTCTTTTGGACAAAGGTGTTTACACTGTTGCTAGCCAACAAATCCAAGTCTGTCTAATCCAGTCCTTGTTTTGCTCTCAGGATTGTAGCAGTTTTTAAAATCTCTTTTCTCTCTTGCTATATTTAATACATGTTCTATGTGAAAGGTTTTTCTATTGGCCACACAATAAATAGAGAATAAGGGAACAGCTTTTCTCCTTTTCAACTGGTATTAATCCCTCCAGGTCAGTGTGGCCTGGCCTTCCCTGACAGAACAACAAACGAAATGCCTAGCTAAGACACATAAGACAATGACTCACTAAATATAGTAGTTTCTACTCCACCGGTGTTCTTAAAAAAAAAAAAAAAAAAACCCAAAGCTAAGAAAAATACATTACATTGCAGTATATTCTCAAGTGGATTCAATGCAAGCCTAGGGGCTCAGATCAACTGCCACTAACATCCCCCCTAACTCTGGGGAACCCAGGAATTGGAAGGGACTCCAAATCCGAGACAGAAAATGCCCCTTAACATCGCGACTGAGGTCTTTGTATCACACGCGTTCAACATATTCTCAAAGACCGGAGACACGGCCAACAAGGGTGTGCTGGAAGGGACACCTCATCAAGACAGGGCTGTCAGTGTGGGCTGGCTCAGCAGCCACTGCTTAAAGAGAGGTACCAGACTTCCTGAAAATAACGACAAACACTTAGAAAGCCGAAACGAAGACGGTGAACTCACCTTTAACGCTTTTTCTATTAACATCTGCCCCCTTTTCAAGTAAATACTGAGCAATCTCTTTGTGTCCTTTGTAACACGAAATCATCAAGCACGTATGGCCGTGTCGGTTGGACACTTCCAAGTCAGCTTTGTGCTCCACAAGGTACTTCACTATTTCCAAATGGCCATCGAAACAGGCAGCTCGAAGAGGAGTGGAATTGGTTAAAGTTGTGTTGTTGACAGACGCTCCGTGATTTAACAGAGACTGCACCACCTTCAGATGTCCCGCGGCAGAGGCGGCCCACAACGGCGGGGCCCCCTCGATGGTTTCGCCATCAAAATTGACCGAGCCCCCCACTTCTATGGAGGCACTGCACTGCTCCAGGAGGAACTCCACCATGTCAAGGTGCCCATACCTGGCGGCCATCAGGAGTGGCGTGGCTCCATTTGTTTTTTCAGAGATCAAGGAGGAAACCTCCTCTTTGGATTTGCTTGCCAACAACTTGGTGAGAAGCCGGAGTTTGCCATCCCGAGCTGCGTTAAATACTGCTGTCTTTAGATCCATTTATGTCCAGGTGAGAGGCTGCGCTTTTCTTTATCCTTCAAGGCAAAACTCCCCAGCTTAACTCTATCGACACAGGCAAGAGTTACAGGAACCGAAGTTCAATGTTAATCGCCGCACCCCAAACGGATATAAAACCACGGAGAGTCTGTTGTCCTACTGCCTTCCAACATCTGACAACCAGAGCACCGAACTAGAAAAAGGAAAAGTAGCAGTTTTGAATTTTCCAGAGCTAAAGGCAAAAGCACTATTTAGGTTTTCTTTAATTTCTACTCCTAGGCGGCGGGGGATGGGGGCGGCATACTTTAGGGACTCCTCAAGCCACCCAAACACGGTGGGGAAGAATACAAAAAGGTGCACACCGACCCAAACGTTTTGGTGGCAGGCGTTTCTCTTCTATACACGGTAAACTGAAACACTACAGGCAACCGGTTTTCTCGCCTCCCTAACCAGCCTAGCTCTGTTCCAGTTTTCGCTTTGCACACGCCCAGGAGAGTACAACCGAAAGAGGCAAGAGACGCGGGTTCAGAAATGCTTCTCTCTCTCCCTTCTGCAGAGAGCGAGCCAGGGGCGCGAAGGCCTCGCGGTGGCCAGAATGGGTTTCGAGAAGGAACAAAAAGGTCGGACACAACAAACCGCGGCCAGCTCACGCCAAAGCCCTCGCCCTACGGCTTCTCTTTCCTTTAAAACTACTCGAGGCTCTCAGGAAATCCGGCCGCCTTGGAGCGAACTTCGCCCGCCCCATTTTGATGCCCCCCGCCCCCTCCCCGCCAGGGATCGCAGGTTCCCGCGACCACCGTCGCCCCCTCCGTAACCTTCACCGCCACCTTCTCCAGACCCGGGCGGCCCCTCCCCGAGCGACCACGACCCCCGCCCGGGCGGCCGCCGAGCCTGGGGCCTCCAGCCCTGCGGCCGCCTTCCGCTGCCGGGGGCGCCCTCCTTCCCCTTCCCGCCAGGGCCTCCCCGCGGGCGCCTCAGGCCGCAGCCCGGGCTCCGGCGGGCCCCCCGCCGCCGCCACTACCTGCCCGGGGGCTGGTCCTCTCCGCCGCCGCTGGCCGCTCGGGCTCGGGCCACCCCCTTAAATGGAAACCGTTGTCCGCGCCGCCGCCCGGGCCGGCCTGCTCCGCCTGCAGCCGCGCAGCTCCTCCATGCCCCGCGCCCCACAGGAATGAATCCGGCCGCGCCGTTCGCCCCGCCCCGCCACGCCGAGCCGCCTCCCGCCCTCCCTGTCTGCGCGGGCTACAGCAGCTGCAGCGGATGCCGCGGCGGATGGTGTAATGGGCTGCGGGCCGGGGGCAGGACGAGCCTGAGCGAGGTTTCACATCACTGACGCGGCAGCCGCGCCATTGGGCCGGGGGAGGGCGGCGGCCGCCGCGAGCAACCGCGTAGGGTAGGGGCGGGGCGGGGCGGGGCGGGGCCGCAGGGGGCGGGGCCGCGAGCCCGGCGGAGGACGCACCAGCGTGAGGCACGCCGGGGGGCGGGGCGCCACGAGGGGGCGGGGCCACGCCGTAACGCGGCGACCCGGGGCCGTGGGGGTGGCGGTGCGGGCATCTCGCGGGCTTCTCCGCTCCCGCTTCGCCGCGCCTGTTTCGGGAGGCTGGTTTGCGGGACCTTCGGGTCTCACGGCCAGAACTTCCAGAAGGGTGGTGGCTGTTATTACTCCCTCGCACCCGTAAATGCTCTCGGACTACCCTCTTCTCTCCTTTTGGTGGAAATACACCGAGCGCTTAGATCTCGGAAAAACAAAACGAGAAAAACACTAGAAACAGAAATTTGAGAAAAAAGATTCGTTTGGGAGGCTGCCAATCATGACTTGTTCTTTTTTTTTAAATAAGGACTCTAAAAAGTAAAAATCTACGAAAAGTGGTAAAATTTCAGAGCAGCGCAAGTCAACAAGGTCGAGCTCCTGAACTCTTGCAACATTATAAAACCAGGAAATGAAAAAAAGCTAAAAAGTTAATAGGAATAAAGAGTATCATAGAGCAGGAGGAAAACTTATCAAATTTATGACGTTAAGACATGGGATGTATTAAACCAGCTTGAAGAGGAGTGTAAGCATGTTTGGGGAATGACGCCCATAGTGAATCGTGATGAGAAAATAGTGTTTGAAAAACTGATCATCCATCTCTTGAAAGCTTTATTTTGGGGAACTTAAACTTGCACCCAATTCCTTGGGTACCACTGGGGGAAAGAGAATATCAGATTAGACAGATTATCTGACCCCAGCCTCACAAAGGTAATCATTATTTTAAAAGACATTTCACACACACACACAAATCACAGCTTCATTTTTGCTTATTGACTCACAGTGTTGTCGAGAAATTTATGTAGTTTTGTAGTTGATGTAGTTCTGCATAATTGAAGTCCTAATTTTCATACAGCTACATATTTTGCTTTTTTCCCTTACCATACTCTAAAGATTTCTCATGTTTTTACAGTCTTAATAATCATTTTTTATTTAGGTAGTCAGTATACGGGCTCCACACTGGTACCCCAAAATTGAAGTTCAGGTTACTAGCATTGAGAAGAAAACATAGAAGAATAGAATATAAAGGATCAGGGCAGCCTTCTTTAACAATCTACCAACCCAGAGGAATAGCTGTTTTATCCTTAGTGTGCAGGTCACAGTTCTATACTCCCAAGGTACAAAATTGCAAAATCCCAGTTACAAAATCCCAACCAAGACCTAGCCTGAGCTGACCTGTCTCTCTTACCAAATTCAATAAGATGATGTAAATGGCCTGCAAACTGAGATGTGCACCCCCCCAGGGGATTTTCAAGGGGTAGGTGCACACTTAAGATCATTTTAAGACCACTTGTTTCTGAATCTTCAACTTGCATCTGTATTATTTCCAGAAACTGATTTGCTGTTTTAGAGAATGCAGTCAAGGTGTCTCCCTGTTTCCTTTCCCAACTGTATCACCATAGCCTTATATTTTCCAAATTGCAAAAAAAGGCAGGGGGGCATAACTCTCATTCACTGAGAATCTTAAAAGGGTGCATTATTCCAGGGTGTAAAAACTTCAGGGAAACTTTGTCAGTTTTTTATCAACTTAAAATACCGGACTGTGTTGAGAAAGTACATACTTCTAATGGCTGTGTAACAAGTTCTTCTGCGAGTCATATGATTTCCAAATAATTGCTTTCAATAAAGGATGACCTTAAGATCACTAAATGAGTGTATAAATTAGAAGGAGTTCAAAGGATTGACAAGTTCGGAACACCTTACAACCCCATCTACTTAGTAATGGTAAAAACATTCTTAGAATTTACAAAAATGAAAAACAGAAAACATTGATGCTAAACTATATCTCTTTCTTGTAAGAAGTAGTATTCAACAACAAATACATGCAGTAATTGTAAAAAAAAATTACTTATGTCTAATAATTTTAAAACTTTGTAATATATTTTATATTATTTTGAATACTTGATTATTGCTGATAAATATATCTCAGTCTAGGAGAAAATGTTTCAGCACTTAGCCACAGGAAAATTAAAAATTGAAATTTAAATGTATATACCTTTTCATTGCAGAGAAGTATAGTAGGGTGATAGAAAAAATACATTCAAACACAGAAATACATGAAATTAGGATATAATCCTGAGGGGTGAGAATATGGAATGGAGTTATAGTGTAAAGAGAAAAATAAACTAGGCAGACTACACTGTAGGTAAAGAGGCTTTTCATATATTTTTAAAATGGTGAATAGTAGGCATAATCACTATGGTGTTTACATTTTATTGGATTCATTTAAGAGACCGACTATTCCATTTTAAAATGTCAATGTTTATAGTATGCAGGAAATTGCCTCCTTTGCAACTACTTAAACTTATGATGAAAAATTTTAAATGTTAACCTAAAAATATGCAAGAGGGTAAACAGTATTTCATGTAGTAAGCAGAAATGTTTGAGGACCACTAATTTTACTCATCAATCCCCTATTGGAGGTTGTCTCCATTTCTAAAGATTTTGGCAAATTTGTTCTTCTAATTTTTTTTTTTTAGTTTTTACTTTTCTTAAAGAATCTCAACTAAAATTCCTTTTGTTTTTTTTGTTAAATGGTCTTACATTCTTTTTCGAAACACCTGCCTCCTCCCAACACTCTCTGAATGGGAAGTAAAAGGTTTTTGTTCGGTTGGGTTGGTTGGATAGGGACTGGTTTGGTTGTTAAGGCTTTGGATTCTGGTTTAATCAGCAATTATTGTCTTCCTAAAAGCCTCATAATGCTCTGGGGGCTATACACCAAGAAGAACCATGGACTCAAGTTCTAAGGAGCCTCCAGATGTGCAGGTGGGAACTAGCGGACTGGAAAAATGGGGAGGGACCCAGAGGGATGGCACATAAAATGAGGCGCCACGGCCAGGAGCCAAGGTGAATCCTTGGTCTGCTCTGAGGGGAGTGGGGTGTCGCCTGCCTCCACAGCTCTGATTCACTGGGCTTGTGGGAGACCCAACGCTTTACAGGTGTCTGTGAGGGTACCTCCCTGGGGGCCCCCAGGGCACTGGGAGCCCAGAGGCAACGTCATCCCATGCCTGAAAGGGGGATGGAGACCAACTGGACTAGCAGAGAGACGGCACCCTTATTACCAGAACAACATACATTTTCAAGCGTATAGGTTTTCTTCTTTTCATGTATTGCTTTGGGATAAATTTCCAGGAGTTGGATTATGGAACTTCTTTCTGGCTTCTCATACATACTGTCATTCTGCTTTCCCAAAGAGTTAGGCCAGTCTGCGATACGAGCAGCAGAGGAGTGTGCTGCATTCACCAAACCGTGCACCCACTGAAGATTACAGTTTTAAAATTCTTCTAGGATGTGTAAAATGATGCATCAAATTTCCCCAAATTCGCCTGGCCACCCTTGTGATTTGGGGGTCCATATAATCTCCTGTAATTAGTAGGGTATTCTTTCTACAGTTTCCCTTCTGGGGATTTTTTTTTCTTAAGTTTATTTATTTTTTAATAATCTCTACACCCAACGTGGGGCTCAAACTCATGACCCCCAGATCAAGAGTCACCCGCTCCACTGACTGAGCCTGGCAGGCGCCCCTCTTCTGGGGATTTTCAAACGTTTACTTCTTGCTGGCCTCTGCTTAAACCAGAAACTTCAGTGAAACAGTCCGCTTGCACGGTTTTGATGATCTTCATTAATTTAGTCTGATTTGGGTGAACGAAAAAATACTTTTTGTTTTCAGTAACTAACTGGGCAGCAGTTTAATTCAGAAAAGCATGAAAGGAGCCTGCTTTCATGAATACAAAAGTAACACAAAAATAGCACGTAGCCTTCCCCACGCCATTCAGAAACGCCTTTATTGTATGAGAAACCTATCTTTTTTTTTTTTTAAAGATTTTATTTATTTGACAGAGAGAGACACAGCGAGAGAGGGAACACAGCAGGGGGAGTGGGAGAGGGAGAAGCAGGCTTCCCGCTGAGCAGGGAGCCCGATGCGGGGCTCGATCCCAGGACCCTGGGATCATGACCTGAGCCGAAGGCAGACGCTCGACGACTGAGCCACCCAGGCGCCCCATGAGAAACCTATCTTATCAACACCGATTGATCATTTGTTTAACCAAGGTGCGAAGGATTTTAATTGTTATCAATCCATTCATCGTGTGCATAGCATCACCTGTGCATCGTGAGTCCTATTGTGTACTCTGTTAGATGCTAAGTGAATACATGGATCCTTGCTTTCAAAGAACTCATGGTCTGTGGGAGAAACGTAGATAAACAGATCAGAGTGAAATATGTATATAAACAACCCCGAGGGCCCAAAGGATGGAGCTCCCAAGGCTCCTTGGGCGAGGCTGGGAAGGAGGTGTGGATCCTAAAGAATGAGTGGGAGGAGGCCCAGCCAAAAAGCAGTGCGAGAAGGGAGGGAGCCCAATGGAGAAAGCAGGGAGATGACCGGACACAGGTAAATGGCCCCTCCCTTCTTCCCCACTCGCCCCCACCCCCAGGCACAGGGTGGTACCCTAGGCAACCGTCTGAATGTGCAAAATCCCAGCTCCCCTCCCTCAAGGTGCATCACAACTCACCATTTCCCGGTTGTACAACTCCACCAGAACTCACATTCTCTGGGTCGGCTGCCCTCTTGGAAGTTTCAGGAGCTCGGCCAGGTGCAAGTAATCTACTTAAAGCAAGAATACATCCAGGGGGTACTCACCTTTTACAAAGGAAACTCGTGAGCCCCGATGAATCTTACCATCATAGAAGTAAGGCAGAGCAGAATTCTTGTAGCCGGGAGCTTTCTGGATTCTCCCTGTATATTTTGGCCTAGCCTCTCTTTCCTTCCCTGAACTATGCAAAAGGAAGAGGCAGCAACTCGATCACCAAATTCTGCTCATCTCTTGGCACTGTCTCCCTCACTGGCATGGTGCCATCATCTTACTCATCACATTATCACCAACTAGAAATCCTGCGTCATCGTAAAAGTATCTGCTTCTTTCCTCTGTTAGCCCATTTCCTGAAGTTGTCAGGGCCCTGACCCCAGCTCTCTAGGAGCAATAGATGAGAAAGATCCTGAAGAGTCTCAAGAACTGGCTTCCACCCCTTGAGAGTCTCCCCTGATACATCCCAACCCAGCCCACCCAACAATGTCCAGAAGTTCTGACACAGAAGCCCAAATTTCTCGAAGAGGTGAGGATGTAATTGGTCACTCAGAGCAGGAAATCTGAGGATCTTGAAGAGCTAAAAAGAGGCTCCCAGGTGTGGGCAGATGAAAGAGGCCAGAGTCACCCCAGATATGAGGCCACTGTCAGAAGCACAGTCCTGTCCATCAAGGGCAGCTGCCAATGATCCATGTGTACATGACCTTTAGTCCCGGCCCTTCTTCCTGCCCTGACCTCTGTGCCTGCCACTGCCTGGCTGCCCAGGCCTATGTGGGTGGCCACTAATCAACCAGGAATTACTGCCTCACCAGTAATTCGTTGGCCTGAGCCCCAGTCTGGCAGATGCGTCTAGTAATTATCCCCCCTGAATATTTATCCATCTCACCTTTTTTTCTTTTTCAGATTTTGGCATTTGAATTTCTTTTGAATATCTGAATATGTCCCTTTTTGCAAGCTAGGAAGCAGAATTAAACTAAGGCATTCTAGTCCTCTAGGGATCCAGACCGAGTCTTGGTGATCTTCAGCAAAATGACATCATAATACAAGGTGCTAACAACAGGCTTCTAAACTCTAAATAATAACCACCTATCTACATTTTTTTTTTCCCTTAGGAAGCAGCCAAAAGTCCAGTCCTTAAAGGCAGGATATACAGAACATCTTGATTTACAAAGGACAGAATGACCCAAATGATATGCTGGCTAATTTATGGGTGGACCAGATGCACGCGGACCAAAGACTGGTGAACAGAGAAAGTGTTTACCTTTGGGAAACTCACTCTGAGGTTGAAAAAAGTCCTGGCTGCTGTGAATAAGAGAGCAGGTAAAAAAATATTACAGATGCACCCGCACCGACACTTGAGTTTGCCGAGGTCTTCCACTAGAACGCAGAGTTAGTGATGAGTGTAGGGGGGAGATGCTTACGTTGTTCTCAAAATAAATGACTAGTAGTAGGAAATTTGACCCATTGACCCATTCTTCCATTCTTCCATTTGCCACCAGAACAAACTGCCCATGAGGATGATGTAAAAAAAAAAAATGGTGAACTCCGGGGGGCGCAGTTGGTTGAGCCCCCAACTCTTGATTTTGGCTCAGGTCTGAAGACCACATCTCTCCCAGACTCCTTACAACCGCATCCAGGCCATCATGAGTGAGCCAAACAGTGGAGGATCTTATCCATCCTCGTAAGATAAAAAAGCCATCTCTACTTCCTGCAGCAGAATGGGCCTCGACATTATTGTTTCTTAGGGTATGGTGCACAGATCTTAAGAATATGGACCACCTAGGAAAGTTATTTAAGGGGAAGACTCCTGGAACACATTCTTGGAAATTCAGATTAACTAGCTTCGATGTGAAACACAAGAGTCTGCGTTTTAACAAATCCAGGAGATGATTCTTCCACCCTCTAAGTTGGAGAACATGGTCTTATGGGTTCTTGTCCAACTTTGTAAAGAGAAGGTGACATCACTGGTGGGCATCCTAGCCCTGTTTCTCCCAATTACCTTAGTGTCTACTCAGTAAGACTCACTGGACAGAAAACCCAAGACAGCCATTAGCCAAGAGCAAATTCAGCCCAGGCCCAAGGATGTTGGCTATATGACTGATGGATGACCCCACTGATGCTGTAAGAATTGCTTATTGGGCAGTTTACCAACCTGGTTTACACCCTGATGAGCCACACCTTAAGTGAGAAATCCTGGGTTGAATTCTGTCGCTGCCCAGACTGATGTCACATAGGCTGAGTTCTTGTCAGTTGCGAACATATGAGACTCCACCCAATGTCTTAGGAGCCACACTTTATTAGAGAGGGAGGAGTCAGACCACTTCTAATCCAGTAGCCCAACTAGGTCCCCTATTGCCACCCCACCCTGGGTCTAGGGCACTCCTCCCCCTTCTCCCAGCCCTGGGATCAAAGCCACCACGCCTGCCCCTAAGCCCCTGAATGGTCATCTGGTGCCTTATTTCGTAAAGAGCCTTGGAAGTGAGTTTGGCTTTCACCACCCTCACCCCTTTGGTGTTTTCACCATCTTGTCTCAGTTCCAGACTCCACTTCAAAGTTGCCTTCTCCCACACCCACTGACGCACCCCGATACGGGAGTTCCCAGGCGCCTCCTTAGACACTCAGCTGGAAGGCCTCCTACCCGCCATGCATTGGGATGAATTATTAGTGACGATTCTCTCTCTGCCAAGGTGACGACCTAAATTCCGGGGTGGCTGCAACACCTCCGAGGTGCTCACGGCTCTAGAAACCACAGGCCACCAGCTGTCCTGCGGTGGAATCCGCTATGTCCCAGCGTAGAATTGTGTAAGATGGATCCCCCTGAGGATCAGCCCCACCTCATTTCCCATCCCTGTGACTTCCTGAGCATCAAGGGACCCTGTCCACTGATTCTGGGTCTCCACCCCATCTTTAGGTCCTTCCTGCAAGGGCCTGGCATGGTTCACTGCTGACCTCTCTCTAAAGAGGCCAGGGCTACAACAGTCACTTTCCCTGACCCCTCCCACTTGCTTCCGGCTTCTTTCTCCTGCCACCTACTGGTAGCTCCAACGTGAACTTGTGCTGACCCCAACCCTGAGCTCAACCCTGACGCTGAGGATTCTGTTCCTTTGACTCCTGCTGAAGCCATCGTGAACACACCTTCCAACTCCCCATACTTCTGCTTGGAAACACTCTGGCCACTGGCTGCCTGAATCATTAACCAAAGCTGCTGTGTTTCCTCATAGTAGCGGCTCCTGTCTGGCTCTTCTATTGGCATTATTCTCTGCCATGAAGTTGTTAGTTCTTCAAAGCCTGGCCCACGCTGGTAGGTGGGCGCCATGCTAAGTCTCAGCCTCCCTTCCTGCCCCCGGATGGCCAGAGTAGCCTACTGTTCTCACAAGCCAATCTTGGGTCATGGGTCCTGGTCAGAAGGGGAGAAGGCCCTAAAGTGTCAGTTTTGTGAGCTCCATGCTCTTGCGGAGGGCCCTTGAGGAACTGTCTGAAGACTACATTTGTGGTAGATCTGTGTTATAAATGGAAGTTTCCCCCTCGAGAAGTACAGATTGAATCCTCGGGAGGAGGCTAGCTGATGTGTCCTTGAAGCGGTGCATCCATCCTACTTAGGCTCATGACAATTGGTCAGTTTTCTAGGCTTTGTTGTACTTTGGCTAAATCAGTTTGCTATTTATTTTATTTTATTTTACTTTACTTTATTATTTGACCTAAGGGTTCTCCCAGGCCTTTTGGACAGGCTTCAATTCCTTAGTCTACAGCACCCAGTCCAAGAACACCCACAACCCCTCACCTTCTAGGTCCCTCCCCATTGCAAGTAACTCTCTGATTAGTCATTCATGGAGGATAGGTATATTTTGCCCATACATTCATTCACTGCTTCCCTTGGTCTCTTTGTCTCTCAACATGTATTTTGTGCTGATATGCACTATGCCCAGCAATGAGACCTGGGACACAGACCGCATGAGCAAGATCACGTCCTACATGTCCTCCTGGAGGATCGGAAGTATCTCACGTGGGCTGGGGGAGGCTGGGGGTAGAGCTCTCCGGAGGCTGTGATGGTTGGAGCTGTCACAGAGGAAGAGGTGAAGAAAGTTCCAGGAAGAGTGAAAGACTCAGAGGCAAGAGAGGGCCTGGCTGCTGAGGAACTGACAGAAGTTCCATGTGGCTAGGAAACAACCCAGACAGGGGAGTGGTGAGAAGTGAAGGGAGAGTTTGGAAGGAGTCAGGGCATGGAGCAGCTTGGGAAACCATGCAAGAGAAGGTGAACTCGATGAGAAGGCCATGCAACTTTCCTGAGCAGGCCAGGCAGGTCCACGTTTAGCCTCTGCTAGCCTAAAGGCTGCCAAGTAACCATCGACTTCTGTTTCTACTGAGAGCAAGCCGGACGTGATGCTAAAAACGCCTGGCTAAGTCACTGGCTGCACAGCCCGGGGGTGGTCCCGAATACAAGTCTTTCACCCAGATCTCAAGGTCTGCTTTCCGGATCAGCGAGTCAAGAGGCCTGATTTGTCCATGTTCCACTTTACTCTCAAACAACAAGTTGCAGATAGAGAAGCCCACACCTGATCTCTAATCCACGACAACACACAGGTAGAGAAGCCCACGCCCGAACTCTAATCCACGACAACACACAGGTAGAGAAGCCCACGCCCGATCTCTAATCCACGACAGCACACAGGTAGAGAAGCCCACGCCCGAACTCTAATCCACGACAGCACACAGGTAGAGAAGCCCACGCCCGAACTCTAATCCACGACAGCACACAGGTAGAGAAGCCCACGCCCGATCTCTAATCCACGACAGCACACAGGTAGAGAAGCCCACGCCCGAACTCTAATCCACGACAGCACACAGGTAGAGAAGCCCACGCCCGATCTCTAATCCACGACAGCACACAGGTAGAGAAGCCCATGCCCGAACTCTAATCCATGACAACACCCAAACTCTAATCCAGTGCATCTATCTATTCAGTAGGTTCTGGGGCTAGAATCCCTTATTATTCCCGCCCAGGAATGTGGTGTGGGTGTTCTTGGACTGGGTGCTGTAGACAATATCCAGGGTGTGGGGTTTTGGGGGGTAAAACCACCAGACTGGGTCCCCTAGTTAGAATCATGTACCTCACTGCTAAGTCTGAGTCTATTTCTGCATCAGGCACCACGCAGAACCCAGTGGCAGGAAGACTCAGCCTCTGCCCAAGTTCCCAGACCAAACCAGATGCGGGGCAAGCAGATCCCAACCCTCGTCACCTACTCATCAGAAGGGAAGCCCCGACCTCCAGGAAGGGATGTGTGAGCCGAGACCCGAAAGGAGGGGTGAAAGTTGTAGCCACGCGTAGAGGCGGGAGTAGAGGTTCCAGAAATATGGAACCGGGCGTTCGTTCTGACGGTAACAGTGAGCATTTATTTCTTGTTTCTCTGTGGAAGGGGCTGTGCAGAAAAGCTTGAGGCTGGTTGCTTTATTGATTTTCCTAACGCCGGAAGTGCTGGGACACGGATGGGGAAACTGAGGGATGGAGCGGTGGAGTAACTTGGATGAAATCGCACGGCCAGTCGGTCAGTGGCAAGTGGAGTCGGTATCCGGACAGTCTCACCGCAGAACCCAGGCTCTTGACCATGGACCATGGTCCTCCTGCTCATGCCGACCCTGCCCCGGCCTCCCTGTTCTGTGAACCAGTGCATCCCCTCCTGCCACCTCTTCTGTGTTGGGCTTCAGCCCATTGGAGTAGGATTTCATTCATTTGCTATGGGAAGATTTTTGAACAACAGGAACAATGAAACAGAACGAACGGCGATACACACTTAGGAAGGAGAAACACGGGATGTCTGCGAGCGAGCACGACAGGGGCCTGATGGGTATTCTCAGGGGTCAGGGTGGGCTGCCCTGAGGAAAGGACATTTGACGAGAAAGCTGGAGGAAAAACAGCCAACCAGTGGGAATGAGCAAAGCCGGGACAAAAGGTGGTCTGGGGGTGGGGGAGGGGGGAAGCAGGAGCAAACATCATTGATCAAGGGCCTGTTGCAAAGTTAAAAGCAAAAAAGAAAAGTTGTGATGAGCACTGGGTTAACTATTGAACACTACATCTGAGACTAAGTATGTACTGTATGTTGGCTAATTGAATTGAAATTTTTAAAAAAAAGAAAGAAAAGATAAAGAGCTCAAGGCACTTGGGAAAGTCAAACATGAGTGGAACGTAGTGGAGGAGAGAGTCAAGGTGGGACAAGCCGCAGGAGTACGCAAAGCCACCCCGCCATCCACCTCACTCCACCCTCAGGAAATGTCCAGACAGACTCATGATGGAGGCAAAGGAGGTCTCGCTGGGCCGAGAATTAACCTGGTGATGAATGCGGTCCTGGTGCTTCGCAGGGTGGTCCTATTAATCCTCGCAGATGGAGGCATTCATGCCCTAACTCCCTACAATTGCTCTTGCCTCTTTCCACTCATGTTCCCCTCCGCTGGTCAGAGAGGAATGCACGTA
Source organism: Halichoerus grypus (assembly GCF_964656455.1). Lineage (NCBI taxonomy): Eukaryota > Metazoa > Chordata > Mammalia > Carnivora > Phocidae > Halichoerus > Halichoerus grypus. The sequence goes on along the minus strand of NC_135713.1, from coordinate 140,823,027 downwards.
GATCATGCCGCTCCTCTGCGCTCAGGGGCTTCCCACTGCTCTTAGGGAGAAGGCTACAGACGGTGATGTGGTTTACAAGGCCCTCCAGGATCCGGTCTCCACTTGCCCCACGTCCTTGGTTCTTACCATTCTCCTCCTCCAAGCCTTCCTTCCCGCCATCTTGGTATCACGACCCTGCATCTCTGACACACTCTTGCTCAGCACTTGGCTTCAGGCCTCACGCACAACCCTTTCCAAGTGAATGCCTACTTCACCATGCTGCCTGGAGGCCTCTTAGTGGTCCTCTGCATTTTCTCTACCTTGAAAGGCTAATTTGGAGCATGTAGTCCCATACGTGCTCCTCGCTGTGGTCAGGACTTGGTTACCGTCAACTCATCTGTGCACTCCATGGGCCTGTGCCCCATCCCCTCGTGTTACCTGGTACCGAGCAGCCATGCCAGGAACACAAGACACATGCAACAACTATTTGCCCGATTTCTCCTGTGATGCTATGTGCTCTAGGAGGTGGAGGGGAGAGAATGGTAGAAGAACAAAGAATTTTTGCAAGTGTCTCTGTAACAATAGTGTTGTTCATGGAGACCAGTTTCTCCTCGTCATCAAGAAATTGCTTGAATGGGGGCGCCTGGGTGGCTCAGTTGGTTAAGCATATGCCTTCAGCTGCAGGTCTTGATCCCAGGGTCCCGGGTTCAAGCCCCACATCAAGCTCCTTGCTCAGTGGGGAGTCTGCTCCTCCCTCTGCCTGCCGATCCCCCTGCTTGTGGTCTCTCTCTGACAAATAAATAAAATCTTCTTAAAAAATAAATAAGAATTTGCATGAGTGAAGAATTTTGAGAATGACTTCCTCTGAAGAGAACACAGGTCATATCTAGAAGGTCTTCTAAAACTCTGCACTCTCCTTGCCTCCAGGCCCAAATTGTGTGCCTGCCACATTTTTACAACATTCCCAAGGCTACTAAGTTTGGGGAGTTAGCACACCTGCCGGATGACAAGAACACAGGCGTCACAGGCAGATAATTCAGTTCAACACCCGTGTATGGCCCATACTAGGTGCAAAATAAGACAGAGTCCCTCTCCTCGGGACCCGACAGTCTGGTGTGGGTGACAGACACGTAAACAGGTAATTTGAATTTAATGGGCAAGCTTTGAGAAAAATATACAGAGCACTACGGAGGCAACCGCCTCCGACTAATCGTGTGTCCAAACAGCAATAGCTCTCGGAGCCTCAGTTTCCCGAACTGTACAACAGGTTGAATGTTCCTACTGCCAGGGGCTTGCTTTGAGAACTGAACGAGTAACATTTGTAAAACACTCAATATAGTGTTTTGCACCCAGGAGGGACTCGAGAAGGAGTATCCATTAGATTATCGTAATAAGGCCAGCCCCGGAGTTCTCGTCCTGTCTCTGCTGACCGAACACGTGTGCGTCTCCAGCCGCACACTGAATCTTCACAGGCCCTTATGCACTGTCATAACTGCAACAATGACCCACTGTCATGCTTGCCAACCAGAAGTGACAGTTATATTAGCACCAGTCCACGACTGCTACTCAAGAAATGCCCCAGAGAACATTCAGTGCTGACAGTGGGTCCAGACCATTGTTTTAATGCGAGAAGAATGAAATGTCCACATTATCGCTGTCACATCTCCCCACTGTCCTCTCTTCACTCTGTCCACTAGTCCATTTTCTGCTCTGTTGCTAATGTGATCTCTGGCCTGCTATTCCAACACCATAATCCCCTCTACTCTATCCAGAAATCTCAAAGATTCCCTCTGAATCAGAATCAGATTCGTGATTGGGTTCTAGGTTTCACTTACTAGGTGGTCCCTACCTTGACTCTGCTGCAGATCATTAGAGATCTCTCTTTTTTGCCTCTATCAGCCTTCTTGTGACTTTGTCCAAGGGTCCCACTCAAGACGGATTTGCATGGATGGGAGTGCTCTCCAACGTTATAGGATTTAAATTAATACCACTGCCGAAATTCTCCCCAAAGAGGCTTCCATGTGCTAGGCGCTGTGCCGAAAGTAGGTCGTGGTGATTTGTTATTTTAATATTAAGAAGTTAACTACCCAAATGCAAATGAGATTCAGTTGGCTTTTTCTTATTGATGAGATTTGACTATTTTAGAGAAGCCCTGGCTTAAGGAAATGTGAGAGGACTTTGTTTAAAGCATTGATTGTAAACTTTTTTTTCAGTTCTTTGATTTCCTCATGTTTCGTTCTTGAGATAATCATCTATCAGATGACCATTTCCGGTGGATCCTCCTTAGTTCAAGAAGGCATCGTCTTATGAGTATGAGCTCACTGCTGGGGGAATGACTCATAACCTGACATGTGGTGGTTAATATCTCTGTGCTTAAAAACTGGGGTACCATTTTATTAGCTTTATAAACATTTGGGTTGTAGTATGCTTATCAATATATCATGTGTTCCTATGTATCTGCCATAAATTCCTCAAGATACCTGAAACGTGGGCTACACAAAAAATCATATCATTGCTATGGGAGGCAGCATTCTAGGAATGACCTCCAATGACCCTCACCCTGAGGGCAGAACCAAGAGTCAGGAGGGAAAAACCAAGAGACTGGAGAGTGAAACACAGAGTCAGGGAAGATTACTTCCAACCCCTGAAACGCAATGAAGTTGGCCCAGCTGGATGTAAAAACTGCTTTAGGCTGGGGCGCCCGGGTGGCTCAGTCAGTTAAGCGTCTGCCTTCGGCTCAGGTCCTGATCTCAGGGTCCTGGGATCGAGTCCCGCTGTTGGGCTCCCTGCTCCGCGGGAAGTCTGCTTCTCCCCCTCCCTCTGCCCCTCCCCCTGCTCATTCTCTCGCTCTCTCTCAAACAAAAAATCTTTTAAAAAAACTGCTTTAGACTGATAGTTCTTATGTGCCTTCATTTACCCCCTTGTTGAACAGAAATGCCCATAACTGTCATTTCCTGCCCAAGCTGCCCCCGGGGCACGTGGGGGTAGATAACTTGTCTCTTTAATTTCACAGATCCACAAATATAAAGGAATTATGCTCAGAACTCATTATATCCAGGAGGTTGATCAGCATCTGATTCAGATGATGAATATTTTGGACTTCTGAGCTGACCATTTTTGGATGAGATTTGGGACTTTGAACTGACGCTACAAAGGGATATAAAGCCCCCAGAAACCTTTGGAGGAGGTGTGTGTATTTTGCACGTGGGACAGACGTGAATGATTGGGGGTCGGAGGGTGGACTGAAGTAGTCAGAATCCTCCCTACCCCCCGGCCAGTGTCCCTCAACCTTGCACAAATCTCACCTTTGTGAGACGTGTGAGTGCGACGAGATGTCGCTCCCATGATTATGGGACATTAAATATCCACCGGGAGATTATGCAGCCAGGCTTCATCTCATTACACGAGCCCTTTCCAAGCAGAGTTTCCTCTGGCTGGTGGAAATCAGAGCGATTTGAAATCAGAGAGAGTCAAAGCAGGAGAGCATGTGACTCAAGGGAGAGTCTCCCTGGCCTCGACAGCTTCTGTTGCTTCCGTGTTTCCAGACTGCCTATGAAAGGGAAGGCCAGTGGTCTCTGGGAGTGGATAGTCGCACCTGGCTGCTAGCAAGAAAATGAGGACCTCAGTCCTAGAGTCAAAGGGAACCGACTTCTGCCAACACCGTGAATGAGCCTGGAAGCAGATTCTTCCTCCAGGGGAGGGAGCCTGCACCCAGCTGATACTCTTGAGTTCAGCCCTCTGCAGCTCTGAGCAAGGGACCTGGCTCTCCTCTCTGGACCACGGACACGCAGAACTGGGAGCTGACAAGTGGGTGTTTCCTTATGACATTCATTGTGGCAATTTATTATGCAGCAAGAGAAAACTAACACAATTCTTTTTTTTTAAGATTTTATTTATTTATTTATTTATTTATTTTTTTTTTTTTTTAAAGATTTTATTTATTTATTTGACAGAGAGAGAGACAGCGAGAGCAGGAACACAAGCAGGGGGAGTGGGAGAGGGAGAAGCAGGCTCCCAGCTGAGCAGGGAGCCCGATGTGGGACTCGATCCCAGGACTCTGGGATCATGACCTGAGCCGAAGGCAGACGCTTAACGACTGAGCCACCCAGGCGCCCCGATTTTATTTATTTATTAGAGAGAAAAAATGAGCAGTGGGGGAGGGGCAGGGGGAGAGGGAGAAGCAAGCTCCCCACTGAGCAGGGAGCCCAACTCAGGGCGCAATCCCAGGACCCTGGGATCATGACCTGAGCCAAAGGCAGACGCTTAACTGACTGAGCCACCCAGGAGCCCCAAAACTAACACAATTCTTAAATACGCCTTGACTCTGCTCAATCTAAGTTTGCCTTTGCAGAACTCAAGTCAGTTATTACTCAATACATCCATTACTCATTGTCCTGAAGTTATGATGACTCAACAGCTAATAATCACATATCCCCGCTTCCAAACTCAATCAAATCACACAATTCCATGTGCCTGAAATCCCCCAGGGAAGTTCTAATTCGTTATCATAATCCCAGCAGTGGAACTGAACGAAGTCAGCATTCTGTAGGTGAGAAGTTTCCTGAAGGACCTGAGTGACCGCAGAACATGGCAGGCCACCAACGGTTGATGCCAACAGAAGAGAGGGTGGCAGGCACCTCAAGTCACATGGGTGCGGGAGGCAGGCTGGAGGTAAGGCCAAGAGAAGACGTTTCAAAGATTCAGAGCCCCGGGTAAGATATTAGGGAAACAAAGGCTCAGGGACAGGAGCAAAGAGCCTGCAAAACTGGTCAGGAGCAGCCTAGGAAGACTGAAGCTGACCCGGCGACTAGCCACAGGCGGAGACCTCACACTGATTCACACCCCGAAGCGATCTCATCATGGTGAAAGGTTAGACCTGAAAGGAGGAAGATACAGCCCACGGAGGTGGGGGTTTCAAGAGATAGATATTTACCAAGACAGCGAAGGTTTTTAAAGTGTGGTCCCTGGATCAGAAGTCTCAGCACCCCTGGGAACTTGCTGGAAATGTACATTCTCCAGGGCTACCTGTGACCTAAGGAATCAGAAACTCTCGGGTGTAGGGCTCCGCAACTGGCATTTTAACGCACCCACTGGGGCATTCTGGTGCGCAATAAAGTTTGAGAACCATACATTGGTGTCTTCACCCTTACTTTCCACTGACAAGCAACTTGAGGTCCGCAGAGCCAAGCCATTACCTCGCTACCTCTGTTTTCCCACTAAAGCCCTTCTGTCGGGACACATGGAAGGGGAAGGGAGCAGTCAAATGCTATTCATTTTGCTTTTCATCTTGAGCATATCCTGAAGCAGACTCGTTGAGCTGAATGCATGCATATTAATTCAAGACAGGTTTATAGGGGATTATAAATGATTACTACAGGAACAAGTCTACACGGAATATGATCCAGAAGAGAAGGGGGGAGAAAATGAACAAGTAGCAACTGACTATGGCCAGGCACAAAACAAAAAAGCAAAGAAATGCGAAAGCTCGAAGGTAATCCTCACCCTTGAGATCTCTCGCATGAAAAACAAAAAGATATTATAACACGGGTGTTTAGTTTCTCTGAATGAAGAAAATGGTTTTTGCAATGAAAATGAAATAAGAAATAAAATCCTGCCTTAGTTAAAATCACACATATGAGTAGTGCTGTTATGCGTGTGAACGACAGTGTTGTGTCTATTTTGCACACATCTACTCAGCAATCATCTATTCCATTATCCAAGTACTATCTTAAAAAAAATGTTTTTTCAGAAGTGACATTTACTAAAATGCTTTTATTAAGGGTCTCCTTGAATAGTTCCTACGTGATGTATTTCCCAACTTGCAATCCAGAATCGAATTGCAGCTTTAATTGTAATTATGACTCCTATGTTTTCATGGTTTACTATTCGTTTGCAAGTAGACATGTGGCTCTAAAATATTTCTAGAACTGGGCGCCTGGGTGGCTCAGTCAGTTAAGCGTCTGCCTTCAGCTCAGATCATGATCCCAGGGTCCTGGGATCGAGTCCTGCACTGGGCTCCTTGCTTAGCAGAAACCCTGCTTCTCCCTCTCCCTCTGTTGCTCCCCCTGCTTATGCTCTCTTGCTCTCTCTCTGTCAAATAAATAAATAAAATCTTTTAAAAATAAAATAAAATATTTCTAGAACTGAGAACTGAATTCACACTGACTAAAGCTCATCTGTGACTTACAATACCATTCCCCGTACGTTAATTAACAAGTTAGTACCATGGTCTTTTGTCATCTCTTGTTAAATATATATACAAGAATAAATACAAAGAGAAACCAATGACAGTCAAAGGATTTTCCAAAAGGTAACACTGGATTTTTTTTTTTTTTTTAACCAGGCATGACAAATGAGATTTGACTGCCAAAAACTCAGTGTGGATGAATAGCACACGTAGTAAGAATTCCTTTTTTATCTTTGGTACCAGGATGAAGGATATGGCCAGTCTATACCCTTCTGAGGAAAGATTTTCCTGTTCTTGGTGGGGTATTCCCAACCTAACCTCCTTAAACCAGCTAAAGAGAATTCTAGAATTTCCCCAACATGAACCATTAAGAGAAACCACGGCATTTTGCTCCCTTTATATGAAAGCACCCTCACCTTACTGCTTTTCATTCTGAATTTCAAAACACAGCATTACACAGAGAAGGGCAGGTGTGTGTCTTCTACTGTTGCACGTGGCACTGAGAAAGAACACAGAAAAGACAGCCCCTGACACCCAGAAGCTTGCCTTACACTCACAGTGAGGCCGGGCTACTCCCCATGAGACATCAACCATCTCACCCAACATCCCCCTCAGCCAATGTCACTCCAAGATCATGATAGACTGGAAACAAAATAAGGCCCCTCCATAATTTTGCCTAAGCAGAGACAACAATAAAGTCAGTGTGTCACCTAGAAAATACCGAACATCTCACTTGGCTAAGCTGGACTGACTGCTACTTATTAGCCAAGTGCAACTTTATCCTTGTTTTAACCTCCCCTCTCTCTAGATAAGATTTATTGATTCCCAATTACAGAATTGGCCCTGCTTTCTTAAAGCACTTGACCTAGAACAAAGCCCCGCCTTTTTTTTAGATTCCCCACCCCCCGCAAACTACCCACCCGAAATCCCAATGCTGTAACAGGTTCTTTTCTCTTTTTTTTTTTTTTTTTTAAGATTTTTATTTATGTATTTGAGAGAGCCAGTGAGAGAGAGTACAAGCGGCGGGCAGGGGGTGGGGATGGGGTTTGGGGGGGCACAGAGGGAGAAGCAGGCTCCTCACTGAGCAGGGAGCCCAACGCGGGGCTCGATCCCAGGACCCTGGGATCATGACCTGAGCTGAAGGCCGACGCTTCATCGACTGAGCCACCCAGATGCCCCTAACAGGTTCTTTCAAATAGGCTTTTACTGAATGAAACGCTCCATCATTCCCAAAGAGGTGCGTTCTCCGACTCTGCGGTGGGCAATAAATCCAACCTAACTACTGGTGCATTTGTTTCCCTCATAAACAACGGAAATGTGTTCCTTACAGTTCTGGGGGCTAGAAGTCTGAGACGGGGGTGCCAGCACGGTGGAACTCGGGGGAGAGCCCTCTTCTGAGTTGCAGACTGCTGACCTCTCACTATATCCTAACAGGGCAGAGAGTAGAGCTGCAGGTGCATTCCTGACGGTCAGTCAGGATGCCCATGATCCTTTAATGCCAATCATAGAAGGAGTCTGGAAAGCAACTAATGACTGATGCAGTGACTCATCTAATAGTTTGATACGCTGTGCTCATTCACCTAGTTGTTACTCTGTACTGTTTAATCCCTTAAGAAGTCAGATGGCATTGACTATTTGCTTTATACATTACATACATGCTTAGATCTGGTCAATTTAGTTATTAAAAAAGAAAGAAGAGGGGTGCCTGGGTGGCTCAGTTGGTTAAGCGTCTGCCTTCGGCTCAGGTCATGATCTCAGGGTCCTGGGATCGAGCCCCTCCATCGGGATCCTTGCTCAGTGGGGAACCTGCTTCTCCTTCCGCCGGCCACTCCCCCTGCTCGTGCTCTCTCGCTCTCTGTCAAATAAATAAATAAAATCTTAAAAAAAATAAAAATGAAAGAAAACTCCATATTATACTAATGATCAAATGCTACAAAATAGAAATCATGCTAACTTTGACCAAAAAGATTATAATAGCCTCTATTACTGAGCACTTACTACATGCAAATATTATACTAAGTGCTTCATACAATTTAGCTCATCTAAAACTCAATAAATAGGCTGTATCTATGACTAACAGAATGACCAAGTAAAAGTGGTTTAAAAAATGTAGAAAATGTATTATTCACGGTGCCCACAGAGCTCCATGATGTTATTGGCACAAGGATGTCAACAAGGACGGCTTTGCTTTCTGTCTTTTCTGAAGTTTTCCTCAGTGTGTCAATGGCATCCCTCTTTTTGACCGCAAGCTGGCTAGAGTCGTATTGGGCTTCACACCACATAAAATGAAAGGGGAGAGGCAGGAGGAGAGGGAGAGAGAGAATCCCAAGTCGGGTCCACACCCAACACGGATCCTGATGCGGGGCTCGATCCCACCACCCTGAGATCACGACTGGGGCCAAAATCAAGAGTCAGACGCTTGACTGACTGAGCCACCCAGGGGCCCCCCTAGCTTTAATTTGTATTAGAGAAGAACTGTTCCTCCCACTGAGTTGCATTGGGTCATGTGTCCAGACCCTAGTCACAAAGTGGCAACTGAGAACATGAATATCTAGAGTTTTCAGCCTCAGTAATTGGAGGTGGGCTCCATCAGCAAGGGAGGGAGAGGAAGTAGCTATCAGGTAGGAAGGGGCAGCACTGTTCACAGGTGCTATCATTATCTCCATCTTACAGAGGTGTTAAGTTCGAGCTTAAAGAGGTGAGGTAATTGACCCACAGCGACCCGGGTAGAACGTGCATTGCTAGAATTCGAATCTAGCTCTGCAGCATTCCAAAGCCCGGGATGCCATGTCAGACGGACCCAGGTTTGTAGCTCAACTTTGCGTCTTTTCGTTGGTGACTTCGTACTACAATTACTGTCCTAACCTCCTCCGTATAAGTGAATAGTAAGCCGATAACGTACAAGTGCTGAGCACAGTGCCTAGTCCTGTCATCACTGTCTTTGTCATCAGTCAGCAGCATTATTACCGAAGGGTACTGAGGATGCCCCCCACTGGGTGGAATTTCTAGGTGGTTGTTCAAAGTCCAAGAGCTCCTCTTCTGTCTTCCACAGTACCTGGTACGAGGCATTTACTCTGTTGCTGTGGCCATACTTCCTGGCTTGTGTCTTTCACTCATATGAACGCTCCTTGCGAACAGAGACCACATCTTACTTATCTTCCTATTTTCAGCCTCTTGCACAATGTATGGCGTGTGGTATGTGCTCAGTAAGAGATTTTGAATGGTGGTGAGGGTAGGAATAGCTCTCTATTCAACACGTGGGAACTAGGAATCCTATTTCTCAACCTTAGAAAAATCCTCACTTCCCAGAAAAATATGCGATTACAAATATCTTATACAGGGACGTCTAAATGACAGGCTCAGCACTGAATGGAACTACATATATTCAGAGAAAAATTCTTCTTGATTTTATTATTTGAGAGAGAGAGCATGGGCAGGGAGGAGAGGGAGAAGCAGACTCGCTGTGAGCAGGGAGCCTGACATGGGGCTCGATCCCAGCATCCTGAGATCATGACCTGAGCCGAAGGCAGACTGCTTAACCGACTGAGCCACCCAGGCGCCCTTTTGGTTCAGAGAAAATTTTTATCCTCCCGAATCCACAAACGGAAAGGCTACTATTATATAAATCTTCTTTCATTTCAAACCTTGATGTACATTCGTTGATTAAAATGTATAGTGGTGCATCAACAAAATTTCAGCTCAAAGAAGTCATTCAAGCATCCAGAAAAAAACATGTGTATTATAAATTTGAAATCCTTAGAAAAATTAGGAGGAACATCTAAAAACTCAGCAATAAAATACTTTGGGACTAAGAGGAAAATGCATTCTAGAACAATTTCAAATAAAACCAAACTTAAGAGAAATGTTCATTTCTGAAAGTTGCCTTCCAGTTCTCACGTTTCCCTGTATCTGAGGATACTAAGTGTAATTCCTCAGCACAGGATGAGTAGCAGACAGTTTACAACACTCACCCCGAGAGCATGGAGATGCACTAGGGGAAACAGATACTGCTCTGCATGTAATAGGTATTTCAGAGGTAGTGAAAATCAGGCAGCCATATTGGCATCCTCCCCGGCTTTAAACTCTGACATACACAATGTACATACACAAAACCTTGGTTGGCATTTTCGTTAAAAGCTCCCAGGATGGTACAACCGTGTTGCTCTTTGGCGTAAGATGTTCTTCAAGGGGAAGACACCCATCTTCAAGATACCAAATCTCCTTAAACTAAGCCATAAATGTAATGCGGTCCTAATAAGAATAACAAAAGGACTTTTGCAGGATTATAAGCATATTTTAACATTAATCTATCAAAATTAATGTTTCACACTCCTAGGAAAGAGTAAACATGCAAGCAGAGGAGAAGAAAATTCTGAAAATGAAGAGCAGTGAGGGTGGATTAGCTTTCTCAGATGTTACAGCGTATTATAAAGTGACGATAATTAAAACGGTGTGATAAGTATGCGTGAATAAATTGACAGATTAACAGCAAACACTATGGAGCCTAAGAATAGGCCCAGAATACATCCATGAACACTTAAGAGGTGAAGGGATGGCATTTAAAACTATCAGAGAGAGTGGGGCGCCTGGCTGGCTCAGTCGGTGGAGCGTGCGACTCTTGACCTCAGGGTTGTAGGTTCAAGCCCCACGTTGGGTGTAGAGATGAGTTAAAAATAAAATCTTAAAAAAATAAATAATCCAAATAAATAAAACTATTGGGGAGAGACAGATGATCACAAAAGGATGTTAAGCAACTGGAATAAAAGTTATTAAAAAAAAAAAGTTATTACACCAACATTTCACACCTTACACCACAATAAATTCCACAAGGGTCAAAGACTTCAATGTGGATGATAAACCCATTAAGGGACTAGAAGAAACCAGATGATAATGTCATTTTATTTATTTTTTAAAGATTTTATTTTTAAGTCATCTCTACACCCAATGTGGGGCTCGAACTTACAAACCCCGAGATCAACAGTCACATGCTCTTCTGGCTGAGCCAGCCAGCCGCCCAAGGAGGATAATTTTAATAATCTTCACATGGGGAAGTTCTTCCTAAGAATGAAACAAAACAAAACAAAACAAAACAAAAAACCCTAGGGAAAGAAAACACACTTAGCTTGACCCATGGATGAATGGCTGGGAGCCTTCCAGGCCTTTAGCAAATATAAAATCCAGTGAAACAAAGAAAGTATTAGAGTCCTGGGGGTCAGCGACTACTGATCTTTCTGTCACCTCCTGCCTTAGAGCACAGCCCCTAAGTTCTCTCCCTTGGCTCTGCTCCAGTGAATGGATGTCGGGACTGCACCAGCCACCAGACATGCAGCACGGAGGAGGCCCACAGTGAGGGGGGATGAGGCCCACAGTGAGGGGGAGCTCATCTTGACATTTTTTTTAAGTTGAAAGCAATAAATCTGTTCTTGTTTAAGTGGCAGATGGACTGTTCCTTGGCTTTTGGCAAACTTTTCAGGGAAAAGTGAACCCATATGGTCTGGAAGGGGGAAAAAAAAATAGGGCAACAACCAAGATCTGGATCTAACTGCTTAGCTAATCACTTAGCAGTCGGCCAGAAGTCATGGGCCGGAACAGGACGACGGGGACTTCCTGGAAAGCCTCACCCACCCTGTCTTCAGCGCTTTACCTGAGTTGACTCATTTCCTTTTCACAGCAGCTCTAAGACGTGAACTTAGATAATGCGTCCTCACAGGCTGTCCTGTCATCAAAACATATGGCATTGTAGGTCATAGGAATTTTATCTATAGTATCATCTACTCATGAAAAATAATTTGTGTTACAACTAGCCCCTCTCGAAACTCACAGATCATAGTGTATGTGAATGTCTACATTTGTTCCCTTAGTCAGTGTTTTGTGACTCTGCGAAACCACCTTGTCTTCCTAAAGGTACATAGCAACAACCCACAGTTATATGTATCCGGGAGCGCTGCAACACTGATTTTCCTGAAATAAACGCAATGTCCACTTATCCTGCTCTTCTCATTCTTCTTCCTCCCTCTAAATCAGTGTTTCATTTACCATCGGCAACCTCTAGCCTGCGCAAAGAAAGCAAGTAAGACAAAGCAAAACGAAGCAGCGGTCCTATGCAAAACTGAGGATAAAATTTCAGCCTAATGAAGACAGAAGACTGAAAAGGTTAGGAAAGACAGCTCCGTGGAGTCAGGACACGTATCTCCTGACTCCCAGTCATGAGTTACTCACAGTAGGCAAAGACTAAAAATAGGGCAACCTCACTACACACAGACACTGGGGTTTAATTTAGAAATTGCTATGTTTTTGTTTTTTTTCTCTTTGCACCACTGACCTCTCCTAAGATTCTCCACCATGAGAAAGCAGGCAGATCCACTGAGAAACAGCATCATGGAGCCTAACAACCACCACCAGGCTTTGGAGCCAGACCGTGGGACATTCTAATGACTCCATCGTCTTCCAGCCTGTGAACCTGGGGCTTAGGACTCGTGTCTCCAGCTTCAGCTTCCTGGGACTCATATTGCACATGATCAGACTAAGCATCTAGGAACTACAGAATATTGCACATAATGTAAGTTCAGTGCCTGACACCGTAGGTGATAAAAAATGAAACCTATTATTACCAGCAGATATTTTTCTCAATTATCTTTTTTTTTCATTCCTCAATTCATTGTATGTGTAAGGAAATTCCTACAGCACTGAACACGACTGCAAGTGTGTGCTAACTGAAAAAAAAAGATTATTAGCTATTTCGAACATACAGAAAAACATGGAAAATAACATACTGTCGCCTATGTGTGTACCGTCAAGAAAGAGTGCCACCTGTGTGTTTTAAGACTTTATATAAACGGTTATCAGGTGGTCCATATTATTTTATAGCTTGCTGCACCCTCCCCAGCACTGTTTTTGGGACTTAACACATGTTGATATTTTTTTAAGCTTTGTTGTTTTAAAAGCTCTAAAGTAGTCAATTGTAGGTACCTGCCATAATGGGTTTCTGAATTCTCCCACTGTTGGAGATTTAGATTGCTTCTAGTCCTTCACTAGTACAGAGAATATTGCAACAGACGTCCTCCGTATACCTGCTTCTTTCAATACCTGTGGGAGGCTTTCTCTAGGGTACAATTCCACAGCTCCAGGGGAAAAATCACTAGATTCACAAGATAGCCCCATTTTCAACATCACTCGCTACTGCCAAACTGTGTTCCGAATGGTTATAGCATTTTATTGTTGCGGCTTGCGGGGGGCGGGGGGCGGGGGGGGTGTTGTTTGCTTTTCATTCTTTATTGAGCTGTATCTTAGACACCATAAAATCTACACAAGCAAAGTGTACAGCTCAGCAGACTTAGTATATTTGCACAATTGTGCAACCATCACCACAATATAATTTCAGATTCATGTTTTTATTTATAAATAAAGAAATCTGTAAAGCTGGTTATGCATCCTGGCCGTGGCCACAAAAATCCCCGGGAGGAGCTAGTCGGTCGAGATTTCCTTGCTTTAAACCTGTTGTTTGAGGAGGTAACTGGCAGGGACATTCCCAACTCGATTATGAAGAAGAAGAAAAAAAAAAGTCTTTAAATGCAGGTTCCTGTTATTTGCTAAAAACAGCATTCCTATTTATTCACCTCGAGTAAAGTGACTCAGAGCTAACTCTATTTGAAGACAAGGAGAGGAGTGTGATTCCAAATGAAGGCGTTATTCACCACCCCCTAGCAGCCCCCCAACAATTCTGGCTCATGCCAGAAAGGGAGGGAGGTGTGAACGGAGTACGGATATTGGAGTAAACAGTTGTGAAAGCTAGTGCATTGGCAAAGAGAGCAACTCTTATTTCTCTCCACAGCTTCACTTGTTGGGCTTTGGATCAAATAATTTCCAATGCTCTGAGTTATTCGTTAATGGCACATTCAAGTATTCTTCACTCCAACTTGAACTTCATGTATTAACAACGTGGATTGCCAAGTAGGACTTAGAGGACACATTTCTTTAAGAATATCGTTCCTAGGCAGCCACGGAAGGTTCAAAGTCGAAAGCGTTTCTCTCCTCGGCGGCATCTCGTGAGAAACCTCAGGTTCAAGGACAACGTCCATTCTCTCTCGCTAGTTCATTCCCGTTCGTCCCCGGCTTAGGGAGATCCATTTTCAGATGCTCTGATTTCACTCCGTCAAGTGCCTGGCAGCTTTCTGAAATTTCCTCCTTGCCCTTCTGACCTTCCCACAAGTACGGAGGGACAGTCACGTTCTGGGGACGGCCCAGCAGCCGGTGGCGGAAGACCGGGCTACGTGCAGGAGGAGAGGCAGGGACACAGGACCGACCGCCCAGGGCAGCTGAGGCCTCAGCCACACCCACCATCCGCAGCTCACACAGCCCTGCCATCAGGGGCTCCTCTGGGTTTGGGATGGGATCTGCACAGCTCGGCTTGGCTCGTGGAGACAAGGCCCGCTTTCTCTTTAAAATCTGCTCCCTACGAGTTGCCAGGGTTCCAAAAGTAGGGTTGGGGGCAATCCTATCTGCCCTCCCCCCACCCAGCGTCCCATCTTACTGTAGTAGCCTGGCTAAGCGGGAGGTCCTTCTCCTGTGCTCCACGTGCATTATTTCACTGAATCCTCAGAATAATCCCACCCGCCAGGTATTCTTAGCTCTGTTTTTGGATGAGGACCCTGAGACCCAGGAAGTGAGGGGTCTCGCTTAAGATCACAATTTATCGAGGGAAAGGGTGGGGGTCTGACTCCACAGCAGTGGTGCTTCAGGGGATGGGGGACGGGAAGCAGGGGAAGGGGTCCACCGGGTGCAGGTGGAAATTTTTAAAAATAATAAAACCTGGGGTGCCTGGGTAGTTCAGTTGGTTAAGCGTCAGACTCTTGGTTTCAGCTCAGGTCGTGCTCTCAGGGTCGTGGGATCGAGCCCCACACTGGGCTCCACACTGGGCATGGAGCTTGCTTGGGATTCTCTCTCTCCCTCTGCCTTTGGCCCTCCCCCTGCTCTCCCCTAGCTATATAGATGAGCAGCCAGGGTACTCTGAGGGGGCTGAACTGGGACACTGAGGACGGCAGGACCAAAGGATGAGAAGATCCTGGGTTTTTCTGTTTATTACTGTGGTAAAATATAAATAAAATCTACCATTTTAACCATACACTTCAGTGACAGTAAGTACATTCCCAATGTTGTACAACCATTGCCACCATCCATTTCCAGAAACTTCTCATCACCCCAAACAAAAGCTCTGTACCCACTAGACATGACTCCCTATTCTTCCCTCCCTCCAACCCCCAGTCACCTCTGTTCTTCCTGTTGCTATGAATTTGCCTGTTCTGGGTACCTCATAGGGTAGAGTCCTATATATAATATTTGTGTTTGGCTTTTGTGTCTGTTTTTTTTTTTTTCCACTTCACACGTTTTCAAGTTCATCTAATGTTGGAGCATGTATCAGAATCTTCTTTTTGAGGTAGAATAATATGCTGTTGTTTATAAGAACTTGGGGGTTTTATTCATTTGTTTGTTTTTAAAGATTTTATTTATTTATCTGACAGAGAGCGAGAAAGCACAAGCAGGGGGAATGGCAGACAGAGAAGCAGGCTCCCAGGCTGACCAGGGAGCCTGACTCGGGGCTCGATCCCAGGACCCCGGGATCATGACCTGAGCCAAAATCAAGAGTTGGATGCTTAGCCGACTGAGCCACCCAGGCGCCCAAGAACTTGGGTTTTTAAAGGACACCTTGGAGTCACCATACCTTTGGGGACCTCTTGTTAAGTTAGAGAAGCTTACCTTATGGTGTGGGTCACGTGGCATTGGGTTTCTGTTTCCTGCATCTGGAAGAATCCTAACAGACCTGTTCGGCACAACCCAGGCCCTTCTGTGAAGCTCCAGGGTGGGCAATGAAGCCCAGAGAGTCCTCCATGTGGAAGCTCTCCAGCGTGAGGCACAGTGTTACAGAATTTCTGTGTGCGTGTAAATCTGATCTACACATACGTACACACACACAAACATACAACCAAGGCTGCACCTTGACTTCTTGTCATCCTCGGTATAGTTATTTGGTAGTTCTTTTTACAGCAGTTAATTGCAACATACACAGTTATTCAGGACTTCACATTTTTCTTCATTACAAAAAATGTATTTCACTCCAGATTGAAGGAGACGCTGTGCCTGGTACTCTGTGGAGGAGTACAGATTAATGCCTTTTTTTCAAAATACTTTCCCACAGTCTTCCCTGGAGTTGGAAATAATCAAGTGTAGTCAAGGGTAATGAATAGAAACATTTATTTAAAAAACACCATCCAGCATCCATGGCTCCCGCTTTGGTAGTAAGCAGGAAGGGTGGGTTAATGTTTTTTTTACTATATGAAATTGGAGATAGATGAAGCCGCAGAGGGGGAAAAAAAGCGTATTATTAAAACTGAAAAAGAAAAGTGAGTAGTAAGCTACTATGATAGAAAGGGACTTTAAGCAAATGTCACCGCACAATGAAAACAATCTCTACTTCAAGGAGTACTATAAAGTAGGAGATTTGACTTACTTGCAGGATTATGGGAAAAGTTCCTCGCAGAACATTCGGTCATGGCTATGAAGAGGTGGAGGCAGAAAGATGTGAGCAGACCCCAGGACTAGGAGGAGACACGAAGTGAGGATAAGGAGAAAGAAACATCAGGCAGAACGTCTTTACTCAACAATCCCTACAAAAAATGTATTTTAAAAGAATCTGAGTAGGCAAGTATTGTAATTCAGTTTTGACTATGAAAGTGTAGCAGATAGCATTGGAAATCAATTATGCTGTCAACACATTAGCATATCCTTTCATTGGGAGCCTATCTTAAGCCTCCTGCAACTTATTACACATCACATTACAAAATTGTTGTTTTTTCGCTTGTCCCCTTTTCTGGTTCCTAGTTGTTCACATTCTGAGAGAGGACAAAGGCCCTTTAGAGCTCCATCAATTCAAGCCTTTCATGTCACAGATAAAGGAGGAGAAGGTCACATTCAGCCCCAGCAGCAGACTGGACAGGAACCAGGTCTCCTGGTCCCCAGCGGCCGCTCTGCGCGTTACAACATGACGTGACTCGCACTCCACCCCGTCGCCCGTCTGTACCTGAGGGCTCTCCCTCAGCTGCAGGTGGGCCAGGAGGGCACGAGGGGACGGGACAGGGCTGGGTAGGCCTCTGCGGGAGGCTGTGATGCGGCACACAGAACGCGTCTCCTGCTTCCATCCTAAGTCTGCGGATAATCTACGACGTACAGACGCGCACACGCTGAGGCTACTCTGATCACCGAGCTGAGAAATACTTCCTGGGTAGAGCCCTGTGAGTGAGAGGAATTTTTTAAAGGCTGCCCTGAGAGAGATGAAGAACACCGAGCCAAGGACACACACACGTTTCAGAAACCGTGCGCATGAAGCCCTGGTTACGGATGACCTAACAAGAGCTTGAGGCTCTAGGGGACCTCAGGACAGGGCTCCCCGGAGTCCCCTAGCCACAGCGCCACCAAATGGGTGGCTACTCAATGGTAGGCACTGTCTCCAAATCCCCCAATTCCAGCCGAAGGAAAAACAGCAGTCGATCGGATTCTTGTAAAGCGCCCCACCACTCTCGCATCGGCTTTTAATTTCGTAGGCATCGTCACTCAACATTCTGAATGTTCTCGTCGGGGCCACGAGACCAGCCACGCTCCGCTGGGGCGCTTCTGAGAGGGGCCTCCCCAGGAAGGGCGGTCAGATCTCCTGGGGACCTTCTGTCCCGCGTGTCCTTTGCGAACAAATGGAAGCGTCATCGTATCTGTACAGCATCTCTCACCGACGTCTGGTTTCAAGGACTGACACAAGGGATGCAAATGAAGGCTATCCTTTGTGACACGCACGGACCCAGGAAAGGAAAAGAGGAATGTTCTCGAAGCTCGGACAGTCTCAAGTTTACCCGAAATATGGAAAAGTACCTCCAAAGGCTACGTGGTGTCCCGCAGAAATGTATGGTGCTTGAGCGCCTGGGCTTGTGTCAGCTTCTGTCAACTTCTTGCCAGAGCTGGGCCTTCTTAAGCGGAGACGAGCGGTGGCCTTTGCCAGACGAGAGCCAGCCAGCCGCGTGTTGGGGGCTCCGTCTCAGGAGAGGGCCTGGTGGCGGCCACTGCTTCGGCTCTCCTTCCACAGAGTCTGCTGGATCTGATACACGGACTCCTGGAAGATTCTTTCAACCTGGGTGGGGAAGCCCCGACTCTTTTCCTCCAGGGCATTGATGGTCCGCAGAGCGAAGGGAGTCCTGTCGCGGGGCAGGGGCTTGTGCAGGGGCCGCAGGGGGATGACCGAGTTGTACTTGTGCTGCCTGTTCACCGAGTTCATGAGCGACGTGTAGAACTGGAACTTGCACCAGGTGTCTCTCAGGAAGTTCTCGGTCAGTAACAAGATGGTCCACGCAGACCCGTTCACGGCGTCGTCCAAGTTCTGCAGGTGCTGCCGGCCGCAGGGCATCTCGGCAAAGATGATCCCGGGCTTGATGCCGAAGTCGTTCTCCAGCACGTTCTGGACTCTGAGGGCCTCGTCTGTGTCGTCCTCTGCGTGCAGGATCACGAACTTGAGGAACACCTCGTCCTCGTCCTCGTCCTCCTTCTCCGACATGTCTCCCCGGCCCTCGGCTCCCTCGTGCTCCCCAGCGGACGCCGGGGCCGCGGGGCCAGGCTCAGCCAGAGGGCACAGGGAGAGGTCGTCGGGTGTCTTGGAAGCTGACTTCTGGCGTCTCTGACTCATTTCCACCCCGGGGCTTTTACCCCAGGAGAGAGAGAGAGGGCAGGGGTCTATTTTAGACTTCCCGACACCCATCATAAATATCTGAGGCAGAGGACGAGAGCTTTACTTCTTTTTCAACATTTCTTTTCATTCTACAAAGAGAAGAAATAACAAAGCGGGCGAATGTTGTGAATGTCATCCAAACATTACAAATGGAAAAAAAAATGTTTTTTCATTCAACCTGAAAGCCTCAAAGAGATCATAATATAGAGGTCCTGAGGAAGAAATGCCAATCGGATCTTGGGGAAAGGAAACCCCTCGTCTTCTATGAGCTTCAGGAGGACTACCACGGATGGTCAAGGGGGAGAGGAACAGGGAGTCCCTTTAATGGAACAGGAGACCGTTGGAAATCTGACATGGTATTATAAACCTCCAGAATAAAGTCAACTGCTTTGGTATTTGAGTGAGACAAGACGG
Organism: Halichoerus grypus; assembly: GCF_964656455.1. NCBI lineage: Eukaryota > Metazoa > Chordata > Mammalia > Carnivora > Phocidae > Halichoerus > Halichoerus grypus. The sequence continues at coordinate 140,803,687 of NC_135713.1, read as the reverse complement.
TACCATGCCAGTCTGTCCCTATGGAGTTTAAATCCAACTTCTTCTTTTTTTTTTTTTTTTTAATTTTATTTATTTATTTGACAGAGAGAGACACAGCAAGAGAGGGAACACAAGCAGGGGGAGTGGGAGAGGGAGAAGCAGACTCCCTGCTGAACAGGGAGCCCGATGCGGAACTCGATCCCAGGACCCTGAGATCATGACCTGAGCTGAAGGCAGACGCTCAACGACTGAGCCACCCAGGTGCCCCTAAATCCAACTTTTTCATTCTCGAGTTATCGTGTAAACTAGAAACAGAAAAGTCGAGAGTGACAGAATACTCAAATATTAAATACTCAACTTATTTTCATATCAAACACAAATACAAAACAGAACACAAATACCAAGATGACCAGCTGGCATTTCGACTAACTCAGCACAGAGAGAAGATCTGAAAGGTCGAATGAAACGACGTCCGGGGTTCACTGGCTTGGAGCTCTTCCGTCGGCTGGGGCTCAGGCAGTGGCGTGGGGCTGGCAGGGCGATTATAGTAAGGGTTGAGGAAAGTAAGGAATACCTTCTTCTAGCTAATCCTGGGAATGCTTCAGAAAACTGAGTACTCACCTCGGGAAAAAATTAACTTCTGGGTTTGGGAGTGAAATCTGGAAACAAAGGCTACGGATCTTCTCCAGTGAAATCAACAAAGAATCATTATAGTCTATCCTCATTCTGTTATTTCATTTATTTATTTATTTTTGAGAGAGAGAGAGCGAGCGAGCATGAGCGGGGAAGGGCAGAGGGAGAAGGAGAGAATCCCAAGTAGGCTCCACACTGAGTGGGGCTCGATCTCATGACCCCCAGATTATAACCTGAACTGAAATCAAGAGTCGGATGCTTAACTGACTGAGCCACCCAGGCGCCCCTTGTTGTGTTATTTTATAAAAATTCTGAAGTCAGAGTGGAAGAATTAGATCCGCTGTGAAAGAAAAGTGCTTCACTGAATCTGGTTTAAGCAAATCTTCAGCAGTGTTGTTAACAGAACCCCCAAACAGGCAGTTTCAAGAGGGATTCTTTTATCAAAAGATAGAAAATTTAGAACAGATAAATACAGGTTTCATACTTCAAAAAAAAGGGCGGGGCTCTATTCCAGAGCTTTTAAATTTATTGTTTATGAACAAAGACCAGAGTTCAAGTCAAGAATTTAATTAGGCTTACGATCATCATGACATAGATAACACAGCTTACATGTACCAAGATAATTCAAGGTTAGAAGAAACCACTCAGCAAACATTGTGAAGAACTGTTATGGGAAGAAAAGATAAGGAAAAACACAGAGCCTTTCTTTCTAATGTACCTACGGAGTGAAAGGGTTTGCTACTCCCTCTGAACAGTGAGGGGATTGCTGGCTACTCTAGTAAATGTATCATGTCTGTACTTTAAATTCTACTCCACAGTATATTATGACAGCTACCGAGAGATAGTTTAAGGCATACCTCTCAAACGCTAATACATACATTCCAAATAACAAAACCGCGTGAATTTGGACTCTTCACTGGTTAAGATTTACTGCTGACTCTGTTATTGTGTTACGGAAAAAGGTGTCACTCTGCAAAGCTGAAGAAAAAAACTTCTCCTGCATATTAAATAATAATTGTCGAGCGACGTATAGAATTTTTGAATCGCTATGTTGTATGCCTGAAACTAACACAACACTGTATGTTAACTATAATTTCAAAAAAATTGTTAAAGCGTTCAGAAGACCCTATTTACAGTGTCAATTAAAATGTTAAACCAACCTAAGACCATTACCTTCCTCACTAGCCACTGCAAGTAAATATGGTTGGAGTAAGACAACAGATATTCATAAAAAGTGTCCCAAACTACAAACTACTAGGGTAAAATGATGTGTCAAGCCAGACTCACGGAATCTCTTGACATGAACAAAAATAAGTAACACAAGAAGAGAACTGCAACTTTAGGTCTCGTTTTTCTTAAACACTGGTCAGCAAAAAAAGAGCAAAAGCTTCCAGAAATCTATGATGGTGCTGTTCCAACCCACTCCAGAGCCCTCCTCCCCAGTCCAGAGAGAGGAGGGTGAGCGACAACGTCTGGAAAACTTCACTATAACCTTCTAATGTGGAGGCAGAGAGCAAGAAGCCGGCCACGGGGAAGAGACGTGCACAGCTGTGAGCCGGAGGGCGGCCTCTGCCGGCACCACAGTGCTTCCTAGATGGGCAGATGACCTCCATCCGGGACTGTGGTGCTCAAGGCTGGAAGGACCGGTGAGAACATGACTGTGCTCCCGCCGAGCCAGACTCCATCTACCAGAGGGCTTTCCCACAACGCAAGGCAGGCATGAAAGGCTGAAGGAAGGAGCCCGGGAAGATTCTGGAAGGTCCCCTCCCCATCAGCAACAGGCAGATGCAGACTGAAAACACCTTCTTCCCCTCAGTGAAATGGAAGGAGCATGAAGGCGGCTGCTGGGGAGAGGCACACGGAGTCACTGGTCACAGGAATGAAGACGTCTGTGTATACATTTTTTCATTTACTTTTTAAGAAAAGGTAGTGGCTGAAATACCTAATGACTTTGAAAACGTTGATAGTGAAAATTCTCATTTCCCCATCCCGCCTATTGCCTCCATGGCCTCCTACCGGTGACCATTTATTAGTTTCTTCTATATCCTTCCACTGTTTCTTTATGAATATATATCTTTTTCTTTCCTTTTCATAAAAAAGTATCATTTACACGTGTAAAAAAACACACACACCCACTGCAAAACAGCAGCGGACAGAGATTGCTTTTCCCGTTAATACTCTAAGCTCAGAGCTTTCCACAGTAGCAATAACTTCTTCATTCTTCTTTATAACAAAATCTTCCACCACGTGGTTGTACCATAATTGTTCCCTGTTCTCAGATATGTGAGCTCTTCCCAGTCTGCTACTATTACGAACAACGCTGCAGAGAGCAGCTTTCTATAAAAGTCATTCCATAGGTGTGCAAGTTCATTTGCAGAGTAATCTCCCCAAATGGGATTTCTACATCAAAGGACAAATGCGTTTGTAATAATGAGAGATTTGGCCAAATTACTCTCTGTAAGACTGAAACTTTTGTGTGTGTGTGTGTGTGTGTGTGTGTGCGCTTTTAACCTGAAAGAATGACATCCCTACCTCCACCCCTTGTCCCAGAAAAGATCTAAGACCAAAGCTGCTGACAACAGCCCCACCGAGCTAATGACATCCTCTGAGGGCAACAATTCTGTGGAAAAAACCCATCAGAATGAAGTCCTTGAGCTGAAGTTCTGAAGGGAAGATCAACAGGTCCTAGATAAGAAGGAAGGGGAGTCCAGAATGTACTCACCTTGTATCTGGCCAAAGAGGGTCCCAATAGGATCCCCCACATTAAAGGGGAGTAAGGTGAAAAGAGGAGTATGACAAATGTGCATTCTTGGCAAGTAGCCATACAGACTATAGGAAACGAAAAGAGAATATTAAGAAGAATAATAGCATGCAAAAGACAAAAAAATTCCATTTTCATCAAGACTGTGTGCTCTGGGGGCGCCTGGGAGACTCAGTCGGTTAAGCATCTGGCTCTTGGTTTCAGCTCAGGTCATGATCACAGGGTTGTAGGATCGAGCCCCGGGGTCCTCGGGCTCTGCGCTCAGCGGGGAGTCTGCTTAAGATTCTCTCTGCCTCCCCCCCCCCCCCCCCCGGTGCACACTCCTGCTACTAAATAAATAAATCTTAAAAAAAAAAAAAAAAAAAGACTATGTGCTCTGGAATCTGACTGCCTGAATGTAAATCCCAACGCCCTGCTATAAAAATACTGTGTGACTTAGTCCAAGTTGCTTGGTATCTTTGTGCTTTAACTTCATCATGTGTATAAAATGGTGATAATTACAGTACCTACCTTGAGGGGTTTTATGAAGATCAAAATGGCTGAGAACAGTTCTCATACATGTTGGCAGCTGTTATGGTTATTAGATACATAACAAGGGAGCTAAAGAAAAATTTACAGAAGCAGTGCATAGGCTCTAGGACGGGGCTACTCCAAGTGCGGTCCGGGGACAAGCGGCCGGTCTCTGATCGGTCTGGCGGCCAATCCCATCAGGTAAGTATGCTTTTCAGCTCAGCTGACGTTTTTCTCAGAGCAAGACATTTTCTTTCTTTCTTTTTGGTAAGATTTTATTTTTAAGTAATCTCCACACCCAACATGGGGTTTGAACTCACGACCCCAAGATCAAGAGTCGGCATGCTCTTCCGACCAAGCCAGCCAGGCGCCCCTGCAGGACATTTTCGAAGAAGAAAGTAGCACGGTTTACCTTCGGTGTGCGCTTCTTATAGTATCCTAGACAATCACTCTGAGGGGCACTGCCCTACGCCATACTGAAGAGAATGGGTAACCAAAGAAACAAAAACATCGAAGCTGGGAGAACAGAATTACATGAAGAGAGAGACTGCAGATGAATCGAGGGTCTAACGCCATTAGGAAAAAAACAGAGAAGGCAATGAATGGAATAAACATGATCAAAACCAAATCAGATGAACATGGCGGAAAGGCTTGAAAAAAATCAGAGAACATGCAGGGGCAAAAGGCCGTGACAGTAAAGCCATTTGAAAAAAATACATCGCTACAGAGACTGGAAAAAAAATCAGAATAAAAACCAATGCATCTGAAATAGAAATTCAATGAATGTAACACAAAATTCAAAGATAGAACAGATTCACTGCCCTCAATCAAATGCTCAGCCTTCCCAATCACAACCAGACCGTATGCGCCTTCTGATGCAATTCGATATGTACCCAGCATAACGCATCATGTAGTCTTGCCAAAAATGTTTAGCCCAACTCCGACCAAGTCTTTAGATACAATTACCAGTTTACAGAAATGAGGAGGACGTGAGAAACGTCCATCAAGAGGGGAAGGGAGAATCAAACTGTTTGATGTCCATATCGCGGAAGACTGCTCGGCAATAGTAAGGAATGAGCTACTGATAAATGCACTGATGTGGACCGAATCCCAAACTCATTATGTTGTATGAAGGAAGCCAGATCAAAAAAAAAAAGAGTACAGAATCTGATGCCATTTATATCCAAATTCAGAAAACGCAAATGGATCTACAGAGACTGAGAGCATTCCTTCAGACTTGTCAGGAGGAAGCCTGATCACCCCTCTTCTTCATAGCGTTTCCTCCCTGCCCAAATGGCATTCTTGAGAAACACGTTGCCCTTTATTTTTAAAAATCCGTGGTACTTCTAGGGCTATGTTCTAGATGCTTATGAATTCTAAAATTCAGGCTGCTCTCTGACTTGACTCGGGTCCATCCCCTCAGGACCGCGGGGTGAGGATGTGTAATTTGATGACACGCTGAGGCTGAATCTATAAAATACAAACAGGGGTGCCTGGCTGGCTCACTCGGTGGAGTGCGCGACTCCTGATCTCGGGATCCTGAGTTCGAGCCCCATGTGGGGCGTAGAGCTTACTAAAAAGTAAGTAAATAAATAAACTTTAAAAAAAAATACAAACAAATTCCCAAAGAGGAAGCTTGTTTTTCTTAAGAGTGAAAGAAAAGCATCCGGCATGGTAAGCAGTTACTAAAAAGGCACAGTCTGAATTCATTCATTCAACAAATATTTAGTTAACCATCTACAGTGCTCTAAAAGCTGAAATTCAGCAGTGAACAAAGCAGAAAATATCCTTGCTCTCATGAAGCTTAAATTCCGGTAAAGGGAGATAAACAATAAAAAAGGAAATATGTGTAACACATAATAGAGTATAAAATATATATGCACACTCGTACAGTATGTAAGAAAGTGGTTAAGTGTTAGGGGAAAAAAGGTAAAGAAGAGAAGGCTAATAAGGACTGTTGGAGGAAGTTTTGTTTATTTGTTTTTAAATGCGCGTGTCAGGGAACAAGGGACCCATCTTAATAAGACATGGGTGAGGGAAGGCATCTGTGCGAGCATCTGGAGGAAGAACATCCCGGCCCTGAGACAGGAGAGGGCCTAATGCCTGACGAGGTGGGGGTGCAGTGGGGCTCGTGAGCAGGCGTCCAGAGGGAGGAGGTAATGGGGAGGAGCCGCCAAGGGAAGGTTTTGAGCAGAGGGAGGACATGATAGGACTTCTCTGTCACAGGAGCCCTTCTGTCGTGCTGAGAACAGAGCGAAGAGAAGCAAGAACACGAGTGGGGGAGGAGGCTATTGCAGGAGCCCAGGAGGACCGTGGTGGCTGGTGGCTTGGACCAGGGTGCAGTGGACGCGGTGGGAAGTGGGTGTATTTTCAAGGTTGAAGGGACAGGATTTGCTCATGATGCTGAGTAGGCAGAAGATACAGAGTCAGGAATGTGGGGGACAGGGCCAGCCTGGGGATGTGTATTTGGCTTTTATCACTGTGTAGACTGTATTTGAAACCTAAAGACTTACGAGGTTGTTAAAGATGTACAGACTGAAAAAGGAAGTGGTCCACGGGTGGAGCGCTAGGGCTCACCAGCGTTATCTGGTCAAGTACCGCAAGAACCAGCAAAGACAACAGAGAGTGAGTGGTTAGGAAGGTTGGAGGAGCACCAGTGGAGTGTGGCACTGACCAAGACGCTAAGGGAAGGAGGCGGTTCGAGGGAAAGGGAGCGTGTAATGGTCTTGCAGCGCTTCCAGAAGCAAAATGGGCCACGCCGCCCAAGGAGCCCTGGATGGAGGGTGTAGGGTGTGCAGCTTCGGGGGAAACCTCACTGCACAGGCTTCAAGAGAAAAGAAATTCAAGACTGAGTACAAAGAATTACTTGGAAACATTTTGCCATAAAGGGAAAAAAAACCGGGTAAGAGTTTGGGGGAAGTGTAATGCCCTAAGAGGATTTGCTACAAAGAGGACTGTCTGTGGGGCGCCTGGGTGGCTCAGTCGGGGAAGCGTCTGCCTTCGGCTCAGGTCATGGTCCCAGGGCCCTGGGATAGAGCCCCTCGTCCAACTCCTTGCTCAGTGGGAAGCCTGCTTCTCCCTCTGCCCCTCCCCCTGCTCATGCTCTCTCTCCCTCAAATAAATAAATGAAATCTTTTAAAAAAAGATGACTGTTACCTAAGGAGAAAGAGCTAGTGGAGAGTGATGCTGGAGAGAAAGACAAGGGCTGCTGGAGGGATGGCCCATGTGGGCAAGGGGGGATCCAGTGTACCAATGGGGGGGGTCTGCCTTCGCCGGGGAGAGAAAGGACCGTTTTCCCTAGTGAAAATGAAAGAGGGTGGAAGAGACAGGACAGGTACGGTGGCTGGGTGCGTGTAGCAGGGGACACCCATGAAAGTTCCCTTCTGACCGCTTCACCAGTCTCAGTAAAATAGGAAAGCAAACCCCTTCCTAAGGACTGCCCCAAACCTCCAGCTCCCTTTGAAACATCAACAGTCCAGGATGGAACCAGTTAGGGGGAAATGGCTGTGTCCCCAGGGCTGTCATTCTTTCTGGGCCCCAGTGCCTGTAAGACCCCCAGCAGAGGATGTCCCAGGCAGGAGGAGAGCTCCCCTCCCAGGACAGCCCCTCTTCCTCAGAAACTGCCCAGGGCTTCCTCGGGGTGCTTCCTGCCGTCAGATCTCTTGTCCCCGTCCCTGGCTAAAGGCAAACACCACTGTGAACTTCTCTTTCCCACTCAGTTGACTTTTCTCCCCTAGACCTTTGTGAGGGTTAATTTTCTGCGTCTGCCTGGCTGGGCTCTGGGGCCCAGGTGTTGCTCAAAAGCCAGACCAGATGCCACTGTGACGTACGGGATTACCGCGTAAAGGGGTATCCTATGAGTCAAGCAGATTACCCCCCCCGCCCCGCCCTGGAACGTGGGTGGACCTTACCCACGAGGTGAAAGCCTTCGGAGCAAGACAGCCCATGGACGATGGTTTCACTGACAATGTTTGGAATTCACGATAGTGTGCAAGTGATACGCATTCAGTAGAAACCACACTCGGAATTGAGAACCTTCCTTAAGAGTGTGTTGCCCTAGAATGAGGTGTGGATACGTGCATTTTTACCACTTGGGAAGAGAGGCTCCCCAACAGCAGGAAGTGAAATAAGGAACGGAAGGCATTTCAGATGAAGGCATCCAGGGCCTGAATCCTGCAGCCCCCAAGGAGCCTTCTTCTTTCCTATTTGAACACCACCACCTTGTGGTGAATACACGTAACATCAATGGTTTCTTCAATTAGCACGCCTCGTCGTTAGTAATAAACAAGTGTGGGAAACTTACTCTGCACCAAGACCTCTGGGTTTTAGGGATGTGAAGCCAGGCTACGTCGACAGTCACCGCACTGGCGCTCCATCCAGGACAAGGGGCGCTGCCAAAGCGCTCAGGAGGGACCCCTGCAGCCGAGGACACGTGCATGAGTAAGGCCGAGGGAGGTGGACGCTTTCTGGGCAAGACGAGCAGCATTTGCAAAACCACTGAGGCACCACAGAGCCAAGGACCTTAGGATCGGTTGGCACCAGGTGCTTATATGGCTCAGGTATGTGGGGGCGGGAGGGGGGAGGGTACCAGTGAGACACAAGGATGGAGATAAACAGGATTAGTGAGGGAGGGGCCTGACATACTCTGTTGAGGACTTTGTGTTTTTTTAAGATTTTATTTTTATTTTTTTAAAAGATTTTATTTATTTGACAGAAAAAGAGACAGCGAGGGAACACAAGCAGGGGGAGTGGGAGAGGGAGAAACAGGCTTTCTGCCGAGCAGGGAGCCCGATGCGGGGCTCGATCCCAGGACCCTGGGATCATGACCTGAGCCGAAGGCAGACGCTCAATGACTGAGCCACCCAGGTGCCCCAAGATTATATTTATTTATTTGAGAGAGAGTGAGAGAAAGAAAGAGAGAGAGAGCATGAGCGGGGGGGAGGGGGGGGGCCGAGGGAGAAGCAGGCTCCCCGCTGAGCAGGGAGTCCGAAGTGGGGCTTGATCCCAGGACCCTGGGATCATGACCTGAGCTGAAGGCAGATGCTTAACCGACTGAGCCACCCAGGCGCCCAAGGACTCTGAATGTGATCACGCTGGCAGACAGAGAGCCCCTGGCAGGTGTGAGTAGGAGAGACACGATCTGACTTGTTCAGGATGGCTTCACATCGCTGCAGGGCAGGAGACCAGGCTGGGGTGTGTACAGCTCTAGTCTGGGAGAACCACCCGCTGAGAGGCTGTGGCAGTAACCCAGGTGCAGACGCAGAGCCCTGCACTAAGGAAGGGACGGGGGGACACAAAGATCTGCAGGGAGTCACAGGGGCTCACGGAGAAAGAAGCCGGTATGCCTCCCAAGCCGGTGCCCTGTGTAACCTGGCGCGTGGTGTTGCCATCTGCTGATGTGAGCGGGGTGGAGGTGACCTCTTCCTCTAGTCTGGGACACAGGGAGCTTGCCCCGTGACCTAGAAGAGGAGCTGTCCAGGAGGCACTCACACGGGTAGGTGCGGGGCTCCGGAGATGAAATCGTGAGCACCTGGGAATACGCAGAAGGAGAAGAGCAGAGAGCTGAAGACCAGAGTTGATGCCAAAGGGGCGTCTGGACGAGAAGGGGCCAGGCGGGAGGGGCAGGAGTGGCAACGGAGCAGCAGGGAAATCAGACCCAGGATGGGACTGGGAGCCAAAGGAGGAGAGGGCTTCAGGCAGGGGTCAGCGCCCACAGCACTTAGCACCTCAAGGCCCCGGGGAGCGATTACAGGGGAACGGCGGAATCACCAAAGGAGACGATGGTGTGCTCAAGAGTCTACAGGAGATGGGGGCATCGGGAAGGGCAAAGCCTAGCTAAGAAGGAGACAAGAGGCCAGCGGCCACAAGGGAATGTAGGGTCAGGAGGAGATTTCGTTAAGAGAAGAGAAACTGGGAATGCTCAGAAATGGAGGGAATTTGCTCATAGAGAGGGGATGACAAATAGGGGTGTGAGCTTCTTAGAGCTGAGCGGTTAAGCTCCTGGTCCTGGGTGGCTCGGTCTCTCCTACTCTCCCCCTCTCTAGGAGAGGAGAGAGGCCACCTGACTCCTGAGAGTGCTGGGTCCCGGGATAACGCCTGTGATGATGTGGGGACCTACGGGACTTCCGGGGAGAAAGTGAGGAGAAAGTGAGCGCCCTCTGTCTCTAGGAGGGGTAGCTGCGTTATACTGGGAGACAGCATCCTGTTGCTGCTAGCGCTTTCTGGAAGTGCAAGTATGCGAAGACGGGGGAGAGTCTGGAGGTGAAGCCGCCAACGGGGTGTTCTGTAGCAGACTCTGCAGCTTGGCTCACCCGAAATCCACTCCCAACTTCCTGTTTGCAGACCTTCCTATACCTCCTGTACCACAAGCACTAAAAGCTGAATTTCCTAGGCTCCCCTGAAGGTAAGATCCCAGGTGTAACTTCAGTTCTGCCAATCAAAGTACTCACACGTCTGAGTTAACTACGGAGAGAGAGGCAGGCTCCAGCAGGGACGGCGTGATTCCAGAGCCGGCAGCTTGCTGGGCTGGCAGGAGCGTCCCTGGCAGAAGCCCAGCCCGGAGAGACCGAGTCTGCTAAGTGGTGCTCTGAGCTGTTCCTAGAAACTCAACCTGGAGTCTAGCTCTTCAGCTTTCCCAACGATACTCTAAGTCCTGTAATAACCTCCAATGCATACCCTTCTGCTTCAACTAGCCAGAGTAGATTCTGTTCTATGCAACTGAACCGAGATGGATAGAGCATCCACATTCACGACAAGGCACTACGGCAGAGGTCAGCAGCAAAACACGGCCCGCCACACATTCTTGTAAATAAAGTTTTATTGGGAGAAAGCCATGCACATTCACTGATGTGTTGTCGATGGCTAATTTCATGCGAGAGAGGCAGAGTTGAGTAGTTCCAACGGAAACTACATGGCCCATAAGAGCCCACGATACTTACTGTCTGGCTCTTCCCAGAAAAAGTTTGCTGAACTACAGTAATTCCCTGACCTACATACAGCATGGGAGTGCCGAGCTCCATGAGGCTGCCAGGATGCCAAAGAACAGACCTATGCCAGCCAGACAAGGAACACGTGGACTTTTCCTTGGCTTCTTTACACTGGAAATCTTTTTAAATCCCACTCGGGTATTCAATAACTTCAGGAATACAATAAGAATTTGAAGCCACTCGATCTTATACTGAAATAACATTATTGACAATCGGCTGTCATGTATTTATCTCCTTTGGGGGGTTGTGCAGAATCCATAAGGATGGCAAAGGCCGACATAAATGAAAGGATAAACTGTCAAATATTCCCCACTGATATTTATTTATGGTCAAAGTGAACCAGTGCCTGCATTTTTCATTTTAGGTGCCAGGCCTGTATTAGAAAGGTCAAGGTTATGGGAGCCTAGCACCCTCTAGCGTGGTGTCACAGCACTGATCACAACTCCAGTTAAGGATGTGTACGTGTATCGGCTTAGTTTCTCATTTTTCCCACTGGAATGTAAACTCTACCAGGGCAATGACCAAGTCTGTCCTGTTCACCGCTGCATCTCCAGGATCTAGAGCATGATCAGCATTCAAGAATATCCTTTGAATGGATGAGACAGTGTTCCAGATATAAGACTAATGCAGCCTTCTAGGTTTAGAGAGAGAGCTAAAAAGAGAGCTCTTTACCATCATCATCATCATCATCACTATCACATAAATTACTGCCTCAATCAGAAGAGGAACTAGCCAATCCAAACATACCTTGTTGGATTTTTTAAATGAGCCATTATGTTGCGTTTTTTAAAAAATGAGGTGAATATAAATATGGTATATTCAAGACACATCCCAAGCATCATATTTGGCAGAAAACATCTCCTTTTCTCTCCAGGCTGAGTTAATTACTGCTCCTCTGGATGCCCATAATATCTTGTTTCCATCTCTGATAATATGTACCACCCAGCACTCTGATTTCCTTGCTGGCCTGGGAGGTACCTTCTGCCTCATCTTCCCAGACTTCATTACGGCCAGTGGCACCATCACTTGCCCAGTGACCACAGCCAGACCCTGGAGGCATCCCTGACACCTTCCCCTTCCTCTCCTATGGAATTTGGATGCTCTCCTATGCTTTCACTTCTAAGTTGTTCCCCAAGTCCTGTCTATTCGACCTCCAAAATATATCCCAAGTCCTCCCATGTTCCCTCTGTACCAACACCCTTCTACTACACTTCTTCCCACTTGGTGTGGTACATGCTTTCCTGGTCAGTCTGCTTCTTTCCCCGCTCGGCAGCTACAGTGACCTTTACAAACACAATCATCTGATCACATTACTCCCGTTTACAATTCTGCAAGGGCTTCCTACTGCTCTTAGAATAAAAAAGAAACTTTTTTTAATTATGTAAGTGTCAGGTGTACAGGATTATAATTCAACATCTATATGCACTACAAAGTGACCACCCCTGAAAGCCTCCCACAGAATTTCTTAAAAAGGCAAATGAGATGCTGCATGATCGGGCTCTTTCAGCTCCAGCCTCAGCTCATGTCTCTCTCCCCTGGTTCCTCCAGGCCCGTACACATAGTCTTTTTTTTTCAGTTCCTCAGGCTAGCTCAGCTTCGTCCTGTCACAGCATGTCTGGGAATGTCTCACTGCAATTCTGACGTCTGAGGTATAGGACCCTACTTTCTTATTATTAGAGAACGTGGATGTAGCATCCCAGGCTAGTCAAAGTTCTACTGGAGGTAAACAATCAAAATGTCCAAACACTGGCGAAGGACAACCACAAAGTATGCCATAGCGTTCATGTGACTGAATCCTATTAAATCATAAAAAATGTTAGAAATAATATTTTAAGGACCTGAGAAAATGTTTCCATAAGTGAACAAAAGTAGACTATACAGTCTGATCTTATATACAGTACGATCTCAGCTCTGCAAAACAAGCTGTAGAGAAAATAGATTGTTAAAAAGTATACTAAAAAGGTAACACTGGTTATCTGTGTACCCCAGATGTCTGAATATACATACACCTATATGCATCTCTCTATGTAGGTATATCTTCTTTTTTTACAATGATAATGCAACCTGAAAAAAAGATTTTTTAGTAAATAAAAAAAAATGGTTTTCCAGGTTTTGTATTTTTAAACAGAAGTCATGTTAGCTTGATTTCCAGGCAGTTTTATTGCTTATGTGCTATATCTACACATTCCAGATGGCTTTAGCCCATCTCCACGATTAACTGTTAGCTCTCCTGTTTTTTAATCTATACACAAACTTCCCAAGAGTCCAGGTTTGCTAATTCTAAATCAAAACAGGGTTCCTCTGATTTTCTACTTTATTTTTTTTAACATTTTATTTATTTATTTGAGAGAGAGAGAGAGCGCGCGCGCAAGGGTAGGGGGAGAGGCAGAGGGAGAAGCAGACTCCCCGGTGATCGGGGAGCGGATGTGGGGCTGATCCCAGGACCCTGAGATCAGGACCTGAGCCACCCAGGCGCCCCCAATTTTCTATTTTATTGTAAAGCACCAGAAGGCAGAATATGTACCTCCCTCATACCGGCAACAGGTCCTTAGAGCAAGTAAATGTTTCATCACTTATAAAACAACAGAAACAAACGCAAAAACTTTACTTCTGTGAGGTATAAAAGCAAAAATACACAAACGGATCCTCACGGGCACCTGCTTTTCCAGCTGTGTGGCCTCCTTTCTCCGCTGCTGGGAAGCTCCAAGTTAGCGAGCGCTGAACACACAGCAGCTTGTGACAGGTGTTCTGATTTTAACTTCACTCCTGGCTTCTCCTTAACTGACCTGTTCTTATCTTCAATTTGTTCCGTACTCCAAATGCCCTCATTTTAAATGTTTATTTAATCCTCCATTGTACATATTTATTCAAGTACCTGAAATCCCAATTCTGAAATGAGAGCATTTCTGTCCTCTCTTTAAAAGAAGGGAAGGTAGGTACACATGCTACTGATGTCATCACAGAACTAGTTCCTTGGGAGAAAAGTGAGAAAGCAGCACTAAAAATGAAACAGGTTAAGTGACTGCCTTCAGCTCAGGTCATGATCCTGGAGCCCCAGAATCGAGTCCCGCATCGGGCTCCCTGCCCAGCGGGGAGTCTGCTTCTCCCTCTGACCCTTCCCCCTCTCGTGCTCTCTCACTCTCTCAAATAATTAAATAAAATAAAAAAAAATTAAACAGTCTTTTATCCCCCAAAAGCCTTTTGTAAAGATAAAAATATTGTTTTTCACTTCTATCCCTACATATTTTAAAAAGAAACCTGAAGTTTGCTACAAAATCTTGATATTCTGACTGCGGCTTAGTCACCACACAACTCAGAAACTTGTATATTTCCTGAACAAGCGCCTTCATTTTTCTTCTTCCCATTAAAACTACCTATTCCTGGTGCCATTCGAAAAACCTCCCAACGGGCAACTATCATTTCCTAATGAAACAAAAGAATTGGGAGAAAAAAAAATCATTGCACATTCTTTTCGGCAAAGTGACCATTTTTCTTTCATTTTCTATATGTAAAGGGAAATCTTCTCCAAATCAGGAAGCACATTTTATAAAAACGCTGAATGTAACAGCAAACTGTACTTATCAAAATGACACTCAAGACAAAGATGGTTGTGTATTTTTAATATTAGAGAACGCTAGACGCCCACCATGATTTAAAGGTGCCACAGGCTTTGTGGAATACTAGAGAATCATATTCAGTATCTAACAGCAACCCGCACCAAAGGTCAGGAGCAAAGGGCTGTTAAAATAGCCAAAAGGCAGTAACCCCCGAGATAGTATTTCAACGGGGAAGCGAGGGGAGTGAAGGCGAACAGCCTGTGAGGGTCGAGCCCAGGCCCACTGCAAGCAAAAAGAACAGCAGTGAGGTCAGCCTCACCAGCGGAGTGAGCAAGGGTGAAGGGGACAGACAAGATCAGAGAAGTTTTTGGAGGCTCAATCACACAGGGCTTTGAAGCATTCGTAAGAGTCCGGTTGTCATGATTTTGATGAGAAGCTCTTGGAAATTTTTGAAGGGAAGTGAAAGTTCTGATTATATTTTTTAAAAAATCACTGCTGTTTGGAGAGAGACCATAGAGGAACAAGCGCAGAAGCAGGAGGACCAAATGAGAGACTTACAGTCATCTAAGTAAGAGGAAACTGTAGTTTTTGTTGGAGAGCGGTTGAAATGTGGTCAGATTCGAGGCATTTTTTCAAGGCAGAGTTAACAGAATTTGCTGGCTGCTTGGATGTTGGGTCTGAGCTGAAACGACGGCAGTAAGCTCCAGTGTGGTCGGGAAGGTCAAGGACGGGAAAGCAGGAAGGGAGGACTGGGTGGTTGTGGTTTCACCGATGCTGTTTGGACAGCCTAAGTTCAAATGCCCATCAGACTTCTAAGCTGAGCTGCTGAGGAAACAGCTGGAAATATGCATCTGGAACTCAGGACAGAAGTAAAGCGAAACATTTGGAGGTCACCAGCTCCGATGTTATTTACAGCCACGGAATAGGGCTTGCGGTGGAACCCGCGATGGGAGAAAGTACATGGCCAGAAAGAGAGTATGTCCAAGCCCTGAGCGCTGCGGCTGGCACGCCAACATTCAGTGGCTGGGAAAAGAAACAGAAACCTAGAGACACAGGAGGAGGGGCCGGGGAGAAGGAAGGAGATGCAGGAGAATGTGGTGACCTGGAAGCCAACTGAAGAAAAAACATGGAAGACGAGGGAGCAACCAACCCTGTGGTGTAAGGTGAAAACCGGCACTGGGGCGCCTGGGTGGCTCAGTCATTAAGCGTCTGCCTTCAGCTCCGGTCATGATCCCAGGGTCCTGGGATGGAGCCCCGCATCGGGCTCCCTGCTCAGCGGGAAGCCTGCTTCTCCCTCTCCCACTCCCCCTGCTTGTGTTCCTGCTCTCGCTGTCAAATAAATAAATAAAATCTTTAAAGAAAGAAAGAAAACCGGCACAGAGTCTGCCTGGACTTCACAAGTGCCACGGGGGGTGATGGAGGCAGCCTGACAGGAGAGGAGGCAGGAGGAAACAGGGGTGGAACTAGAACCGTGGAAGCAAGTCTTTCATTCAAAGAGCTGCTTTTCGTCTCGTTCTTAAATAAAGGGGAACAAAGAAATGGGTGGGACCTAGAAGGGGACGTCTGGTCTGGGGGTGCTAAAGACAAGAGAGTTATTAGCAGGTACTTGTTACATAAATAAAAACACTCCACGAGGAGCAAATGACAACAGACAAGGTGCCAAAGATTCCACAGCCTAAACGTAATTTACATTTCAAGTTCCGTACAGCTGGGCACGTGAGTGACATTTCCTGTGCTTCAGAGGGAGGTACAGCAGTTTTCCTGACCTGCTCACCTACATTCCGACATAAATGAGGTATAAGATGGAGTTAACTCCATTTAGAGTCAACACACTATTTCAAGCGTTAAAATGCATCCTACCTTTAAAGATTTCTTTCTTTTTTTAGTTGATTGCCTGAAAACTAGCTCACAGCTGCCAGTCCAGAGTGCTTTTATCCAAATTAGCTTTTGGCCAAGACGCCAGCCAAATACAAAAACCAAAACCGAAAGTTTCAGCGTTCGCTCCGTGTGTCCGGCTGAGGCTCACGAAGAACCTCTCAGCCACTTGCTTCTGTTCTGAGATTTTTTTCCCAAAAACAGGTTTTCTGGTCAAAGGGAAACTAGAAGCAAAGCAGAAGGCTGCGCCGACTCTCACTGCTGAGGGAGGCAAGCGCCCACCGAAGGGACGCAGGCGCGCCCGCCGGCCCCAAGCCCCGCTGCCCCGCCGCCGCTCCCGCCCCGGCGCCCGCTACTCGCCTGCACAGCGGCGGCCAGCGCCCGGCCCCGCAGCTCCCTCGTCTTCCTCTCCCCGGCGCCGAACCCGCCGGCGGCTACTTCCCCGGCGCAGCCGGGACCGAGGTTGCTCGGCCCAGCGCGCAGGCCCCGCCCCTCGCGTGCCCACGCCCTCCGCCCCCGCGCGCCCCCGGGACTGAGCGTGCCCGGCCCAGCGCGCAGGCCCCGCCCCTCGCATGCCCACGCCCTCCGCCCCCGCGCGCCCCCGGTACTGAGGGTGGCCCGGCCCGGCGCGCAGGCCCCGCCCCTCGCGTGCACACGCCCTCCTTCCCCGCCTGCCGCCTGGAAGAAGAGTACACGGGCCCGAGGCGCAGGCCCCGCCCCTCGCGTGCCCACGCCCTCCGCCCCCGCGCGACCCCCGCACTGAGGGTGCCCCGGCCCGGCGCGCAGGCCCCGCCCCTCGCGTGCCCACGCCCTCCGCCCCCGCGCGCCGCCTGGAAGAAGAGTACACGGGTCCGAGGCGCAGGCCCCGCCCCTCGCGTGCCCGCCCACCGCCCCCGCGCGCCCCCGGGACTGAGGGTGCCCCGGCCCGGCGCGCAGGCCCCGCCCCTCGCGTGCCCAGGCCCTCCGCCCCCGCGCGCCGCGTGGAGAGTATACGGGTCCGGCGCGCGGGCTTCTGTGCCGGTAGGCTCTTGGGCGTGAACCCGCAGAGGGTGGCCCCGAGGCAGCCGATCCCAGGAACCCTCCTGGGGTCTCTGCGCAGAAGGACGAGAGGGCCAGGAGGGGCGGAGGAACGGCAGTCACGCGCGGCGGGGGGGGACTGTCACCCAGGCGCATAGGCACAATCCTTGCGCAGCTGCGGCTTTTTAACGTCCCCGGACGCCCTCGCCTGGAGGCCGTGGGTGCGGTCGACGCCAGTGTGTCTGCTCCGCACAGACGTAGGTGTTGGGATGAGGGCTGCAGCCGCTGCCTTCGCGTATCCCAGACAGGAGCCCCGAAACTCTGAAGGAAAGAAACCCCGGGCTTACCCAAACCCTAGACGCTTCCCGAGGTTCTGACGCTCCCCCAGTCCTCCAGGCTGCCCCCTGGTTTCTCTGGGGCCCCTTCACTGACTAGTGCTGTCGTCGGCCTTGGGCAGGGATGCGGGGCGCATCAACCCCTGCGAAAAAGCCACCAAATTATCTCTCTAGGTTTCCCTCCGCCCAACCGAAACAGACTGGAATTCCGCTGAATATGAAGGGAGAACAAAAAAGCAATCAAGTAAAAGAAGCAAAAAAAGCCTTATAAAGCCAAATACCTAATTCTACCCTATCTACCTCAAGCCCCCAATCCTAGTCGTACCCTATCAACCCAGTTCACAAATGCTCTCCACCTCCATTTTTTAATACTCAGGCAACCCCTACTCCCTGCCAAAATTTCCTCTCCCTGTACTTCACCTAACAACCCTTCAAATCAGTGCTTTTCAGTTTTTCCCCTGAAATACCACTAATGACAAATGTGATAAACATCTCCCCATTCACCACCCACATGGCATTCATAAACCAACCCTGAGTCACCAGTGTCAAGGGCAAATTTACTTGAATTGTTCCATTTTATATTTTAAATTGATCCAAATTTGCATTGTTCTTCATAAATACTCACGTGGTGTACTAAGACAATGTGTTAAATTGGCTATGAGTTTAATTTTCTCCCCAAATTATCAAGTACACATTTCAAGAAAATGCACCAATCATTTATGCCGCAAATATTTGGTATCATCTGTGTGCCGGGCAGGAGGAATATAGCGTCAAGAAAACGCGCGTGGTTCCAGTCCTCATGGAGATTGTGCAGTCTAGTCCCAGAGAAAGACAATAGGAATGAGAACCAGCAAGGCAACTCAGGATCCGTTCATTGGTAATGATGAATGAATGAAATAAGCCAAGTGGGGAGGAGTGCTAATTAAATCAGAGAAGAGATGGCTCCTCCCACATGTAAAATGTTTTTCCTGTGGCTTCACACTCCTGAAACGTTTGGCATTAAATGCTGGTGTTCTCAAGGTCTTGAAACTCTGACCTCTTTAGCTTACTCAACCATTTCCCTGGATATCTAACCTATGCCCAGCATACCCACACATAACTCAGTAAGTTTAGAAATGACTTGAACATGATTAATGAACTTTACCTGATTGACATACATAGATTATGGCACCCAATACAATTTCAGGACACATATTTTTCAAGTACACAGGGAACATTAACAAAATCAGACAGTAACAAAATTAGACCATATTTTTGGCCACAGAGCACATCTCAAAGAAAAATCTAAACAAATCAAAAGATTGAAATACAGGACAAGTTCTCTGACCACCTAGGTATTAGTGTGAAAAACAAAAAGATAACTAGAAAAACCCCTATGTTTGGAAATTAACACGTTTCAAAATAATCCATGGGTCAAAAAAATCACAACAGAAATCATAAAATATTTTGGTCTGGGTGTTATTAAAAATACCTTATATCAAACCTCGTGGGATATAACTAAAAATATAACTAGAGGGGAATGTCTAGTCTTAAAAGTACACACTAGAAAACAAAGCCAGAGAATCAACTTTCTAAACATCCATATCAAGAAATTAGGGTGGGGGAAGGGAACAAGAAATGAAATCCATATAGAGAAAAAAATGGAAATAATGAAAATAAGATCAGAAATCAAAGAAGTAGAAAAAGTAGCTGAGGATCAACAAGAGCAAAAGATGGTTCTTGGAAAAGACTAATAAAATTAATAAGCCACTGGTAAAACTACTCAGGAAAAAAAGGGACAGAAAAACATATCACACTACAAGTAAAAAGGAAGCACTGCTACAGATAATAAGAAATTTAAAAGATGAAAGATATTAACAACCTCATTCCAATAAACTAGGTAAAATGAGCTGGGAGAGACAGTTGTCATGTGTCTCTCATGTTCTTCCATGTTTTGCTGGGTATATCAGGAATGCAAGACCCTGACTACTCCTTATCTGAGCCATTTCCCAGGCTGGTAAAGTGAGCAACCTTGAGACATGAGGTGATGTCTCCCTCCAGGACAAAGGACAGGCTTGCTTACTCCTTGCTTTAAGTGGGGGGTTCCTCAAGCTCTGCGTTCCTCAGACGTGACACAAACCCACTATGTATAGCACCCACCTAAGCCTCTTCACGTCACCCCCGTGGGACTTGTGAGCAAGAAGAACCACTGCAAATATGCTGACAGTAACGCTCATTGCCATGCCATGGGTAACCAAGTCCTTTGTCTCTGTGCCAGGAGTCTTGTGTTTTCTGCCAGCACGCATCAAACAGTAACAGGCTAATTTAATAGATGGTAAGTGGGCTAAAATCAAATCCCAGACTTGACAAAATGGATAGGAGGGATTCTAATGATGATGGAGTGAAGATGTCAAATCTCACCACCCGCCACTGTCCGCCCTGTCGAAAAAAAAAACTGGAAAAATCGTCAAAAGAATCATCTCAGGGATGGCTGGGTGGCTCAGTCGTTAAGTGTCTGCCTTCAGCTCAGGTCATGATACCAGGGTCCTGGGATCAAGTCCCATATTGGGCTCTTTGCCTGCTTCTCCCTCTGCCCCCTCCCCCTGCTTGTGCGCTCTCTGACAAATGAATAAAATCTTAAAAAAAAAAAAATCATTTGAGGACTCTGGAAATTGACCAAAGGCAAACAACAAATTGAGAATCATTTATTCATTTTTTAAAACCCTGTGAACTGTGGGCAGGAGTAGTGGGAGTGTGTGGCATACTTGCCAGAAGCTGTTCTGATCTCCCAACTCCCCGCCGACTCCCCAGCTTGTTGGTGCCACATTGTTACCAGGCTGAGGCTGACACCGAAAGCCAGGAGCGCACGCACACTGCTGGAGAGCGCTAACTTGACTTGAAGTGGATGGGGCAAAAAGTCCATTCCTAATGGTGCTGGCAACAAAAATGGCAAACTTGGGAGGAAATAAATGGGGAAAGCCCATAGCTCCGCCAACCTGAAACTGGATGCATCTGAGGTGAGTAGACCAGTGGACTAGCCAGAAATTTAACAGAAGACCCTGGAAACGAGAGCCACTGAGGGTCAGGATGAACTCTTCACATATGTCTGCACGACTGGGAGGCTCCATACACATAGGGGAGACACCAGGCTGCCCTGTAGATATCTGCGCTTAAACCCTGGTTCTAGTGCTAACTGGGTGACTGTGGACAAGTCAACTCAACTGTTCTGTGGTTTCTTAACTGGTACCACGGGGGAAAAAAGCACTGTTCAGAGGAGAAAATAAATTATATAGCTTAAATGTAGAACACAGAACAGCAGGTACATAGTATTACAAAAGAGTTTGCCATTCTTCTCAGAATGTGGTATAACACTTCATCAGAATCCTTGGGGGGATTTCCAAGATTCACTCCAGAATTACTGAATCAAAGTTTCAGGGTCAGGGGAAAGAACCTGAGAAAGATCAGTATTTTACAAGTAGAATGGTTGATTCTTATAGCATTGATGTTTGAGAACTACTACTTTCACCTAAGATATTATAATTTTCTGTTTAGGGTCTGTGCCCAGATGCCTTGAGGACAGAAACTATCAGGACCCCCCATTGCCTAACACACAATAGACATTGAGTCAAGCATCTATTGGACAGTAGAAAGTTTTATGTAAAGCTAATCACACCAACCCTCCAATTCCCGCAATGCAGAATAAACAAGTTGGACTTAGAATCTAAACCTTTTTATTAATATGAAAAAGCTAAAATTAATATCACACAGAGCAGTGATTCTTTAAAACTACTTGAGTCATGGACTCCTTCGAGAATGTGATGAAAACCACAAACTCTCCAGAAGACTGAAGATGTATGTAAAATCTTGTAAATCATTTTAAGGGGTTTACCCCAGGCTAAAAACCTCTCCTGTGAAAACTGACTTGTCTGTCTCCTAGAACAAAACAGTAAGTTCTTGTTTATCCCTGAATCCCTATTTCTAGGGAAAAAAGCGTAGAACGTCCTTGGCGCTGAAAAAATAGTTGAAAGAATGAAATGAGTCATTCACTGATAAAAGGGTATGTATCACTTGGGGGTCACCTGGAACTCCTTCCTCAAGTCACCCAAGGGTTTGCAAGTCTTATTCACGAACAGGGGTTGCAAGTCTTATTCACGAGCAGGCATAACCTTGGATTTCTGGAGGTGGTGTTGAGAAAAGAGGTCATTTGGACCAGTGTTCTCACTGAAGATGAAACATGAGGAAACACAGTAAGCATCTGCTTGAAGACATAAAAGATAGGATTTACCAGGTCAAATTAAGGAAGAGGATTAGAGTTCAGGAAATAGTGCCAGAACTACTTGGCCCTTATGGTGGATTACCAGTCTAGAGGAATTAGTAGAGAGGCAGAGTTGTAGTTTCACCAACAATTAGAGTTGGAAAGGCAAAGACTGGAGCCCAGGGGCTGTAACCTGGAGTCGGGGTACAGAGTGCAGTGCAGTGGGTATTTGGAGGGAGACAGAGAATCTAAAGCCTAGGTTCCAGACTCCTAATGACCTCAGGCACTTGGCAGAGAGAAATAAAAACCTCTTAAGGAAGATAAAGTCATCCCAGATCTCAAATTATTTCTGTATTTTTTTCCCAGTGTTTTCAAGCAAACAGTTAAAGACAATGCCAAGGACAGCACTAATTACCAGCGACATGAACTAGAAATAGCAGGCTGTGGATATTAGAATTTTCAGACACAAAGGATAACGCATGGAAATAAAATCCTCACTTAAAAATGCAGCAAGGAACTGGAGACCATAAAATGTAACAGAGCAGGTAAGAAAAAGAACCTAACCAAAAAAAACCCAAACAAAAAAACAAAAAAACACAACAAAATCAAAATTAAAAATATAAAAAATGAAATTATGAACTCAATAAATGAGGCTAATGGCCAATTAGAAATAGCTGAAAAGTGAATTCATGATTTATAGGCTATAGAAGAAACCATCTAGGATGATGCAGAGAAAATAAATGCAGAACATCTAGAAAAACGAAGATACAGGAAATACACCAAAGAAGGTCTAACATGTGTTGGAGCCCCAGAAGTCAAGGAGCGAGAATACTGGGCAGAGGCGGTATTTAAAGATTATAGCTGAGAATTTCCCAGAATTGATGTATCAATCCACATACCCAAGATGCCAAACAAAATCCAAGTGGAAAAATACAGTGAAATCCTCCCTTAAGACACAGCATAATAAAGCTGCAGAAAAGTAAATACAAAGAAAAAACCTTGAAAGCAGCCAGAGGAGCTGAAACTCCATTAGTTTCAATGGAGCAAGAGACGAATAGTTGATTTCTTCATAGCAACAATACAGAAGCCAGAAGACAATGGGAAGATATCTTCAAGATCTTCACCCAAAGAGAATTCCAGGCCCAGAAAAAAATTCCCTTTAAGAATGAAGGAAAAAGGGGTGCCTGGGTGGCTCAGTCAGTTCAGCGTCTGCCTTCGGCTCAGGTCATGATCCTGGGATCAAACCCCGCATCGGGCTCCTTGCTCAGTGGGAAGTATGCTTCTCCCTCTGCCCCTCACCCTGCTCATGCTCTCTCTCTCTCACTCTCTTTCTTTCTCAAATAGATAAAATCTTTAAAAAAAAAAAGGGAAGGAAAAATAAAGACATTTTCAAAAAAAAATTCAGGTGAATCTGCCACTAGCCAAACTACACTAAATTGTTCCAGATGGTAGCTCAAAGACACAGCAAAGAACAGAGAGCAAAAAGGATGGTAAAGATATGGGTAAACCTAAAGGAATACTGACTATACAAAACAATAGTCATGACATATTTAAAGATACAAAATACATGACATCATATAAACTGAGAGGGAGGTAAATGGAGTCATAAGGCAACTGTCAACAAATGTCAAAGAATTTCAATCACGCAGAGAATATATTCTCTAATAACAATGCAATCACTCAGATAGCTATGGCTGAAAATTAAGAACTCTAGTTCCAAATAATATCTGTGGGTCAAACACAAGTAATAATGAAATCAGAAAACTCTGAAGTTAATAAGCAACTAAAACAGATCACCAGACATGTAGAATGGGTCTGTGATAGGTAGAATTCCAAGACAGCCTCTACAACAGATCCCCATATCCATACCCTTGTGAGGGCAGAACCTACAAACTTGCTTCTTACCAACAGATAGGGCAAAGATGAAAAGATTTTGGAGATGCAATCAATGTTCCTATTCCGTTGGCTCTGAGTTAGTCAAAAGGGAGCTTATTCTGGGTGGTTGTGACCTCACAGGTGAATCCTGGCTGGGCTTTTGTGAAAGGGACTCAGCAGAGAGAGTCTCTCCTCCTGGCCAGGAAGCAGCATGCAGTCAAGACGTACGTGATCTGCTTATATGGACAGGCAGCCTCTAGTGACGGAGGGCCACAAGGAACTGAATTTTGTCAGCAACCTGAGGAGTGTGGAAGAAGACCCCATGCTCCAGCTGAAAACGCAGTCCAGGTGACTACCTGATGCAGCCTTGTGAACCCCTGAACAGAGGACCCAGCTAGGCTGTGCGCAGACTCTTGACCCAGAGCAACTGGGAGATAAGAGACGTACGCTGTTGTAGACGGGTAAACTTGCGGTCACTTGTTACAGAGCACAGAAAATGAACATACAGCTAAAGTCGCATTTAGAAGGAAATCTACAGTTTTAAATA
This sequence comes from Halichoerus grypus, assembly GCF_964656455.1. NCBI lineage: Eukaryota > Metazoa > Chordata > Mammalia > Carnivora > Phocidae > Halichoerus > Halichoerus grypus. The sequence continues at coordinate 140,779,378 of NC_135713.1, read as the reverse complement.
TATATTAGACTAAGAAGTTGAAGATCCAAGCAAAATACCCATGACAGTAATACAGAAAAGTGACAGATTATTTTTAGTTGAAAATTGGGCTAATTCCAAACTTTGCACAAAAATGCAAAGAATAGATGACAGCCAAAAATCTCGAAGAAAAAGGTATAAAGACCTGTTTTACCAGACATCAAGAATTTTAAAATCTTTAGTAATTAAGGCAATATGTTACTGATGTATGGACAGATTGACCAATGGAACAGAATGAAGAGCCCAGATATGGGCATTTATCGATGACAGAACTGGTATGGCAAATCAAAACAGAGAAAGAGGAGTTTTCAAGGAATTACAAAAAAAACAAGAACGAGGTTATTTATCTTATCCTATACACAAAACTTGATTCAAGTAGAAGACAAAATTTACATATTTTAGAACATAGCACAAAAGAAGATATTCACGACTCCAGGACAGAGAAGTATTTCTTCCACAAGACACAAAACCACCAACAATACAGAACAAAAACTGATACATTGCATTAGGATCAGAAAGATAGAGACTGTGAGAAAATATTTGAAACAGTTATAACCAAAGGATTAGCCTCCTGAATTTATAAGGGGATCCTGTGAACCAAAAAATGTTGGAACAATCCCATTTTTTTAAAAAAATGGGCAAATGATTTGAACAGGCACTTTACAAAAGAAATCCAAATGGTAAGCAAACAAATGAACCTCATGGAAATGCAAATTAAGCAACACCAAGTAGAATACCAGTTTAAGAACACATACATGTTTCTAAAAAGGTAACTGAAATACATTTTTTAAAAAATTATTAACATATAATGTATTATTTGTTTCAGGGGTACAGGTTAAATGGATGGTGGGATTATGGGTGGATTGTATTCTTTGCCCTATTATTTCTCAAATTCTTCAGTGTTGCCTTTAGGATGTCACACACCCAGGAGATTTTCTGAAAGTCTCCAAGTCTGACAATACCAAATGTGGAGCCGTCCCCCTGCTGCTGGTCAAAGCACTGATTGCTACAATCGCTTTCAAAAAGTGAGATATGACCTCGTAGAGATGAAGATGCACCTACTCCATATGCAAACAGTTCTACTCCTGGAGGTATTAGTCTCAAGAGATCCTACACATATGCAATGGGACAGATGTGTAAGAATGTTCTTCGTGGCTTTGCAAAAATCCAAGTGCCAGCAACAGCAGAAGAGACACACAGCTGCAGTGTACTCACAGGATGGACTGCTACCCAGTAATGGAAACCAACGACAGCCATAGGCATCAACGTGGATGACTCAGCAAAACACAAGAGAATACATGTATTATCCTAATGACTAAATAGGATTTAATACTTTGTTAAACTTTAATAAAGGGCACCTGGGTGACTCAGTCGGTTAGGTGTCTGCCTTCGGCTCAGGTCATGATCCCAGGGTCCTGGGGTGGAGCCTGATGTCAGGTTCCCTGCTCAGCGGGGAGTCTGCTTCTCTGTCTCCCTCTGCTCCTCCCCCTCTGCTCATGCTCTCTCTCTCTCAAACAAATAAAATCTTAAAAAAACCAAAACTATCATCAGTGCTATTCACAGTGTGGTCCACAAGGCCACACCCAACTGTTACTGGTTGAAGAAGAGATAAGCACAAAAAGAGAACGTAAGCATGCCTAGAAAGCAAGCAGTTACAAAGGCTGATAGTAATTTGATGGTGCCAAAATACTGAAGCACGTGATTTTGTATTTACACAAGTATCAGTTTGTGATGGTTTGGAAATTAAAGAGTGGCTTGAGAAGAACTATTACACAAAACTGATAAGACTATAAAGAAAAATAAGAAAATTATTTTCATTACCATCAGAATACTGGTTGTCTAGGGAAGGTCAATGATGTGATCAGTTAAGGATACACAGAAGCCTACTACGGTGCAGGGAATGCCGCATTTAACCTGAGCACTGGTTACACGAATGTATGCTTTACATTACTTCTCTTTAAATTATACATATTTAATAACTTCTGTATTATGTCAGAATTCACAATTTTAAGTTGAAAATCTTATTCAGGCAATATAATACCAATTCTTTAAAATATATACATGTATCTATAAAAGTAACCTAAATACATCCAAGTGGATGGTGGGATTGAGTGGATTTTACTCATTGAACCATTCATTCTCAAATTCTTGTGTTGCCTTTTCTTTTTAAAGGAGTAGTAATCACTAGTAGTTACCAGTGCTAAAAGAGACTGTGCCAGGCCAGTGTTACTTCTAGTCTATCTTGATTCCAGCCAGTAATATGATCACTTCTAATATCTTATGGATAAAATGGGGCAATGTGGACTGAAAAACAGTGCATTTGGTGATAACATCCTTGTATTTCCTCCCAGATCTGGAAACAACCATGACAGAGAAGTTAGATCAAACATCACTTTTATTATTAACAAAGTTAAAGAACATGTTTTTTCAATACGTAGCAACGGAGACTGGCTAATAGCCCATATCCCTGAATTAGAGATTAATCCACTTAATCACTGGCCTAGTTGGACAACCATGGGCTTCCCCTGTGGGAAGACAGAGTTAAACTCCTTGGGGAGTAAGTCTTTAGATCCTGTAGTCTCTTTACTTCTAGCATCCTAGAATGTCTTGAGACTCTCCAAGTCGATTTTGCTTCACTACTTATGTAACATTAGTTGCTCATAGAGCTATCCTGTCTCCAACTAAGTTAGGTTCCTGGGGGTCAGACTATCTTATTCATTTTTGAAACGTCTAGCAGACTATTAAGTACACAATAGATAAACGCTTTCACATTTGTGTTACATATTATTTAAGAGCCATACGAGTAGAGGCTACAGTAAGAACTTCAGAACCTAAAGATCAAGAGACTAGAACTGGACCAATGAGAAAAACAGAGCTATTTATGAAGTGCTTATCTACGATAGGCACTAAGTGTTTCATAAATACCTCTCATTATAGTAGATATTACCTTAGCAGTAGATGAAGAAACAGAAATACAGAGAATTCATAAAATCCTTTGTGTGAGGTCACACAACCATAATCTGAACTTGGCTGTGACTCCAAAGCCAAAAAGCCCTGAAGTGCCGTTGAGTTGTACCGAAATCAAGATAGCTAAGCCTTCCGAGATCTACCCTTAATTGGTGTGTGTAAGGCGGTGCTGCACAGTGGCTGGAGAGGGCTCTGGAGCGGGACTGCCACGGGTCACACTGCTGCTGCTCACGACTGAGATATAGGAAGGTTCCTATGCCTCTGTTTCCTCATCTGTGAAATGGGAAGAATATCCTTAGTTCACGGGATTATCGCAAAGATGAAACGTGTCGACACAAGTAAAATACTTAGCATAGCACCTGGCACAGGGTAAGCATTCAATAAATATTAACCTATGTTTGCTGTTCCTTCTCTGCTACTTTTGTTGAATTTTGCCCAGGAACCAGGATGTCCCCTACGACTGCATTATGAAGGGAAAGGAAAAAACCCGAGGAAACTTGGTATTGAACAACCTAAGGTTAATTTACTTAAAAAAAAAAAAAAAACCCCACAAAAACGAAGAGCTTTTTAGGGAACTGAGGGCTTAACTCCTTTTCACCTAAACTTGCAGTAAAAAATGCACAAAGGTTAAAAAGGAGGTAGTTTAGAGGTGATATTCCTCTTCTTTATCTTTCTTGGCCAGCCCCTGAGATGTTTAAATGAAATAACAAATAAAAATCACTCTCTCAGGGCACCTGGGTGGCTCAGTTGGTTGAGTGTCTGTCTCTTGACTTCGGCTGAGGTCATGATCTCAGGGTTGTGAGACTGAGCCCTGAGTTGGGCTCCACGCTGGGTGTGGAGCCTGCTTAAAAAAAAAAAAAAAATCACTCTCTTGCTACAAACTGTACCCCAAGCTGCAGGTCTGTAAGGAGCTTTAAAAAGACAAATCCTGACAGAAACAAATGAAGTCAGTTTGTTGAAAGATTTTTTTTTTATTCTACAAGAATTGATTGGTGCAATCCTAGAGAACCAACATGTGTTTAGAGAAATTTTTCTTTTCAAAAGTAAATGAAAACCCCCTTTGGATTATTTATATATTAACTTGTTTAATTTTTTAAAACAATAGTCATAGGCTCTGCTTTGTCCTATTTAACTATAAATGTTACACATTTACAAACTGAAGCAAAAGTGGATGTACAGAGATTTAAATGAAATCTTTCAAAGAATAAAATTGCTTTTCAGTTCACTGTATTTTCAAAGTTGATTATCGTATCAGTCAGGATGAAAGCTGTGAACCACAAACCATTTGTTTCTTTAATAGAAAAAAGAATGTTTAGATTATTAGCAAAGTAATATCTTTAAATGGATCTTCACACAGTTGAAATTTTAGTAATAAACTTGTGTATCAAGTCCCTTTCCATTATTTATTTTACTTTAAAAATATATACAGCTAGTGATGTTAAATATATATTCTGAGCCATCTGTCTAAACATAAATATTTGGGAAATTCAAACTGTTCCAACAAGTTATGAAAGGATTAAAGAAAAAAGATGAGCTACAAATTATATAGTAGGAGGAAGAAAGAAAAAAGGTCTTAACATTTAGGTCTGGATAGAGATGTATTTTCTAATTTACATATACATACCCAGTTGAGTATAGACAGCCATCAAACTTGAACCAGTTACATACAGACTAGACTAAGCCTGTACTATTTTCTACAGCGGGTAACAGTGGTGATTTCAGAAATTTTAACCGATCTCAATAGTTTCATCAAAAGTTATCTGTAGTAATAGTCTAGTATCATGAAGTTCTGATAGGCACAGATCAGATGACTACATTACCTATGCTAAACTCCGTGCACTGATGATACCTGACTCTGCCTCATTATGGTGTTAAGTGTCCGAAGTCAACAGAGCAGACCGGTAGCCAGAGAGGACGACAAGGGACGCACGCCCGTGCTTATCAATCACATTAACGCTAGTGCTGAAAACGTGCAAATCTAAATCTAGAGGGACACTTAGAAAGCTGCACGGCAACTCCACTGCAAGAACCCAAATAGGTAAATCTGCAAAATCTGAGACTTCCAGTTCCTGATACACAGTTTAAGGAGTTGCTATTTGGTCTTGGAAATTCTTAGAATTCAAGGGTTGAAAATGGTTCGTCCCTTGCTACACTGTGGCAACTGAAATTAGCAAGCATGACAACTATGAATTTGTTCTGCTCTTACACGCAGAAATGTATATGCTTTTTGAAGACAGTTAAAGACAGGTTAGCATTAAGAGTTAACTTCTAGTCCACAGTGATAAGTGACTCGAACTGCTATTCTATTCTAGCTATGTGCCACTTACCAGAATCTCTACAATAGGACAGTCTTGCTCAACACTCATCACTCTTGGGTGGGGGAGGGAGGCAGGGCACAAAGCAGTTGCCTTTTTTTTTTTTTTTTTTAACAGCAGAAAAGCTTTAAACACCTATAGAGTTTCGTATTTGTCTTGTATTCTCTTCTGGAATACCTGAACAAATCTGACAAATCAATCAGCTCAGTCTACACAAGTTATAAAATACAAACACAGTCTAAACCCTATAGTGTACAGAATACGCACTGTTTAATAGTCATTAAATGCAGTACAATCGATGAAGATGATCAAATGAGAAACACACGGCAGTCTAAAGTTTCAAATCGTCTTCGGGTGGCTGACCAGAGATTGTACAAATTACATGTGCAAGACAAAAACCAAAAACCAAACCAAACCAAAACAAAAAAGAAAGACAGAAAGAAAAAACCAAAGAAACTAACTTCTCAGTGCATCACACCCATCAGGATAAAATATATGGCACTTTTACAATATGAATATTACAACTGTTAATTTAAGCCGGGAATGACTCAGACACTGAAGCCACATTAGGGCACGAACCAGCCAATCAAAATGTTAAAACAAAACAGACCACCTTTTTTCTTTGTAAAAGCAATGAAAATGTAGTAATGTGCGGATAACTCGCTAAAACTTTTCTCATTTCACTTGCCTCCCACTATAGAATCTTAAGTTGTTCTGTAATTACTCTACCTGTTTTAACAGTCTGATTTTTAAGGCTTGTATAAACTGTTATACTATCGAAACATACTATTTTCTCTGTGATAAGAATGTCTTCATGAAAAAAAGAATGTATCTGCTTATAAATCACAGAATAAACACACAAAAAACCAAAAATCTGACATTTTCCAAGCTAGCAAGAAATAAATTTTACCATGATGCATCGATTTAAAGTTATATCAATATTAACTAACGTTTCCATGGTGGCTTCCCCCCCACCCCCAAATTAAACAGTGCAGAATAGGGCCTGGGCTACAGTTAATCACTTTTGGTTTTCTGAAAAACAAAACTGCACTATAAACAATTAAAAGGCAATTTTCTTCCTCCACAACACACAGATATTAAATTGAAGGTTTTTAAAATATCCACTACCTATAAGAAAAGTACTTTTAAATGGCCAGAAGAAATCAAAATACCAGTTTAGTGTGCGAAGAGTACATAGAAACAACCGAGAAAAGATCATTGGTGCTGACTATTGAACATGGGGAGCCCAAAGTAAGTTCCGAAGTTTTTCTACCTTTACAAATAAAAAAAGGTGTCCTTTCCACAGCTTGGGGATATGCACTGTACATCCCCCCACCAAGTGTATGAGTAAGGTTTAAAAATGTTGCCAACATTAAGTTCTTCGGTACCTAAAACTAATCAGAGGACAGCAATATCATGGTGGCGATGGTGCGTCAATTCTCAAAACGTAGTTAGGATCCGACTCGAGTTGTGGTGGTTCTCTTATCTGAGAAAAAGCTTTTCAGGAGAAATACCTGCCCTATGCTGACCACCAGGAGAATGAGGGCTTCCCCTACGGACCAGTAGGCCACTCTGGTATTTAGGTCTTCCGCTCGGCTTCGGCCTTGAGCTTCTCTCAAACGGAAATGAGTCTGATAGTCGATGACCGACTTTAGAGCTTCATGAATGGAGACACAGGCAGATTCCATCTAAAGAGAAAGATTCCCAGTTAGTATGGGTAATTCATCCTTCCATTTGATCTCCATTCCTCATTTGATCAGCCCGCTACTAAAGTGGCACTCGCTCGCTCACGCAGGTAGGCCCGTGGTGCTAGCAACGCTGTCCTCCCAGCCATCCCCACCAGGACGACCGGTAAAGCCAGAGACTCGGCAAGGCGGCGGCTTGCCCCACCTCGGAAAGTCACAGCTGTGGCACCTGTAAGGGACCAGATGGAACGCCGAGCCAACAGTAGCAGAAACACTTATTGGTCACAGTTGGCAGTTACAGAATTTCAAGTTCAGATTCTTGCATGAAGAAGGATTAGGAAGACAAGAATGGCAGGTTGGTAAATTTGATGAAGAAGAAGAATACAAATCAAAGCCCCGATATATGCAAAAATAAACCAAGTAGGACACAAAAATAGATTTAGTCAAAGTTATTAACTATTTTAAAAGCAGAGGAGTCTGAGAGTGATAGGTCAGAGCATCAATGTCTTTGTTTTTTAATTTACCAATTTGCTAAACATGTCTATGTCTCCTCCCTCCTGCCAGTCAACTGAGCCAATACAACTGTTCTCAACAGGAAGAGGTTTCAGTTTCACCGTGCATCAGTCTGTGAGTCTTCATCTGATGGCACTTTACCTTTCTACACATTCATCACATGATCTGCTTTGAGAAGGGTTAAATGTCTAAACCTTTTTTCTTACACATCACAGTGTAGTGGTTTTCTACTGCTGAAAACTTAATCCTAGTGATGAAATACTTTATTATTAAATTATACTTATTCTACATCACAAAGCATATATTAAGAATTTTAAAAATGATCTGAGGGTTTTTTCCCCTCATCACTAAGGAAGGAACATATATTGTGCACAGCCACACAAAAGAAAAATATTTCTATGACACAGGACAGTGACAAGGACCACTGAGTGGGAAGCAGGGGGAGGAAGGTGGTGAACATTACTATTTTCCTGTATTCTGGAAAACTCTCCAGTAAGTGACGTTTATCTTAGCAACCTTCCCACGTTCCTTTTTGCTCCTCTCTCTCCTTTTGGACCCCAACATCATTAAGCTAACTCAGTCACTATAATACCTGTATGTCACAAAGTTATTTGGACTCACGTCTCCTAAAGTGTTTAAACTTTTACAGCTTCTTCCCTCCTTTTACTAATAAATCCAAAGAATCTCTCAAAAGATTCTGGGAATATTTTTTTCCTGCCTTAATTTTAGTGAAGGAATATAGACACTAGAAAAGAATTCAAACATTTAATAAAGTTCTGTCAAAGTATGAAAGAAATCATTTATAAAAACAGTCCATTAAAATGCTTCTAAAAAGTGTGAGTAATTATGTGGTCCACAAATTCCATGTACCTATTAGGATACTCGAACGTTTTTGCTGTTGTTTTGTTTAGGCCCTTAGGAATCAAATATTAGCAGAGCTGTGCTAAAATGAATGACTTCTAATTTGTGGGAGGGGGCTACAGAGGTGCTTCCAGCCGATCTCTACTTTCCATGCATTCTCAGAGTGGTGAGTGGTACTAACCCTGGACATATGCATAAAAGCAAGGATCTGACACAAATTCAGAATGGTTAAGGATTCCCCTAAGCCCAACCTGGAGTGAGGGTTAAGAAGTGCTGGATGAAAGAAAATCACAGAAATTAAGGGACTAATTGCATGGATTCATATAATTTTTGAGACAGAAAATGTAGGGAAAAAAGGGAAACGCTAAGCGGAAATGTTCGTATTCAAGTTCATATTCAAAAGAGCACAGTACAACAAACCCTCATGTCAGTAACAAGCGCATGGCTAATCTTGTTTCACCAACACATATTCCTCACCTATTTTCCTCCCCGCTCCAATTAATTGAAGGCAAATCCCTTGTGTGTTATCATCTCAGCAGTACTCTTACACTTTATACTCATTTCTGAAAAGCAACGCTGAAAAGTGTAACCCCGGGAGCATTATCACACATCAAATAATCAAAAACAGTTTTTAAAATTTTTCAATAGAAAGTTAATGTTCAAATTTCCCCAAACATCTTAAAAAAGTTGTTTCCAAATCGGAATCCAAACAGCTCCGACACAATCATTTGGCTGATGTGTCGTTTAAGTCTTCTTGAATCTTTAGGTTCTCTTTCTGCTTCTTTCCCTTCCCATCTGTTGAAGAAATGGGTCCTCTGTCCTGTAGCATTTCCAACTTCCTGGGTTTTGCTGACCATATCCCCATGGTGTTCCTCCATCCTGTTTTTCTTACGAACTGGTAGTTGGAGCAAGAGACTTGAAGGGACTCAGATGGAATGTTCTGGGTGGGAACACCTCCCCAGCAATGTTGTGTACTTCATTAATGTGAAGACACACAGAAGACACACAATGCCTAGTCATCTCTCCATCTGGAAATGGTCATTAGGTTTAGGTGGTATCAGTGTGATCCAGTCACTATAAACCTCCCCTCAGCCTTTCACGGAGTGGTTTTAGCAGTGACCGGAAATCACGATCTACTCCAGATCCATCGTCTTATTAATAGGTGAAGAATGGTGATTTACAACAACTCTATAATTTTTCTGCATTTATCAGCTGGTAATTTTTTTCTATTCTAAGGTGTGAACAGCTGTTTTGTAAGTATCACTACCGTATGAGGGACTTACTAGCTTTTGAAAGGAGAAAAATAAGACTAAGATAAAAAATGTGAGATGAATAAAGGAGATTAATGGATACTGACTGCTTTATTACCATGCATTCCTTATATTTACCTATTAAGGTTTTTAGGGCAAGCTACCTTCTTATTCAAATTAAAATTCATGAAGCTTAAGTTATAAACAAAGGCCCCAAAGAAAAATCTTTTTACAAAGCAAAGTGCCACTCATACAGGATGCTAAAATACGAGAGAACATTTCTAAAAGTATGAGCATGAATACATCCTGTTAATGCTCACAGGAGGTTTAGAAATTAAGGTTCTTACACATTATTCAAAACTGCCTCTATCACCACGTGACTTTGGCCAACAGACTAACTAGAACCTGGGAAGAATGAAATACCAGTTTAAGGCCCTAACAAGTAGGTGGTAAATAATTCCTCTGGATATGTAATTGAGAATCTTTTAGATACAATCTAAGCTCCGACTATATTTAAACTAGAAATTAAAGAGCCCTTCTTACCACCTGAGCAGCATCTGTCCATCGACTTTAAATTTCTTTCCTTATCTTTCTCTCTTTAAGGTCTTCCTCAAAATAAAATCCAATCTATCTTTACCTTTCCTCTATTTTTTTTTAAAGATTGATTTATTTATTTTAGAGATGGCTGGGCAGAGGGAGAGAGATTATTCAAGCAGACTCCCCGCCAAGCACAGAGCCGGGAGCCCAACTCGGGGCTCAATCCCAGGGCCCTGAGATCAGGACCTGAGCCAAAATCAAGACTCAACTGCTTAACCAACTGAGCCACCCAGGTGCCCTTTAACTATTTTCTGTTAGATGACTTACCACTAATCTTTAATATTTTACTTTACGTTACAGCAAACATTATTCTAACAGCAGCGTAAATGGACACTAAATCCTGGTATAACACTACCCTGTGGCATATTTACATATCAATTAAGGCATCATTTTGTTTCCAGTTACAGCAACCTGCCAGGTTATGAAGTCGCATCCCTCCATGACTTCAGAATGCGGGAGCATGTCCAGTCTTCCTAAATGTCCTTTCCCACTGAAGTGACCCTCCTATTTCAAGGCTTATTTTCTTTACACTTAAAAGTTCATAAAATCCTTCAACAGTTGTTTTCACCAAAAATGTCCAAAATTCTCTGTGAAATGCTTAATCTATTGTAAGAATTAAGACAGATCTTAAAGACTGTGTAAAAGTCTCAAAATTCTGTATTCGTCAATAAGTTAAGGCATATTAATTTATGCTCCCCCCCTCTTTAAACACACCACTATATTGCTGACATTTTATTTACCTGGGTAAGAGCACTGACTCGGTTCTCGCTAGGAAACAAAGGTGGGTCCTCTCCAACTTGAAAATCAAAATAGACGGTTTTGTGTGTGAAAGTAGAAAATTCATTGCTGAAACAAAATTTGTATGTCCCATTTTTGGAGGCTGTGAAGGTAAAGCTATCATACTGTTTCTTCATCTCTTTGTATAACACATTACCATCGGGATCTTCTAACCGACAGTCTACATCATAGTGACCGCCAGTAATCACCTATGGAGGGAGAGAGGAAAAAGGAAGATATCACTGCAACTAACAAGTTTGAGAAAGCAATCAGATTTCCTGTTAAAATGACAATAAGGCTATCGGCAAAGGACTTTCCCTATCACAGGCAATTTTACATTTTTTTCTTTCTAGCAATGGATGGAATTTGGGAGGCAGATGTCAGTTCAAGCTTTATAGAAACGGAACAAATTTCCTTGTGACAGTAGAGAGGGAACTAGCTAACCAGCCAGATGACTGTTCAAGTTAAGGGAGGGCTCTTACATCACTTGATTCTCCCAAGGGCCCTACAAGAGAGGGTTTTCACCCTCCCATCTGACAAGCTGAGAAACGGAGTTAAGACAAGCAACCTACCCAAGATTGCTCATCTAGCAAAAGGCAGAGGCAGAACCTGAACTCCAAAGTCAGACTCTTGACCCTTAAGCTCACTGCCATGTAATATTTTCCCTCCCCAAATTTTCTCCCCTGGTTTCCTCTCTGCACCATCCAAGCACACACACGGATAGTGTGGTGAAGTAGGAACGGAGATCGGTCCTTGGCATGCCACCCAAGCATGTTTCTATTATAGAACTTCAACTCATTTCACTGCCAAATTACGAACAGGTTTGTTTCGTAAGTGCTTCTATAGGTCAGTTATATGGAATTTGATACACATTTTGTTTTGAACTACATTATGAACTGAATAGGCTTGTGGGCTATTCGAAGAGTTTATCATTATTTTACAAACTTGTTCCCCAGAGAAACATTAAGGACTAAACTATATTGTTTGTACACTTGTGATTAAAACAAAAACAAAACAGAACAAAACAAAAGCAAACAAATCTTCCACTTATCTGGAAAGCTTGTATTATAGGGCAATCACATGTGAAAGGAAAGCCAGGGGTAAATGAAATGTTCTGAAGAGGATTCTGGAGCTGTTTTGAAGGGCTTATGTTTAATCAGTTACAGTTTATAGGCCACTGGGGTTGCACAGAAGGGAGGGAGATTTTTCCTGAGGTAACGGGACAGGCATAGTCAGAAAAGGATTAGGGAGGAGAAAAGCCTCCTTATAGGAGCAAGAATTAAGCGGGAAGAGAGAGGGAGGGACATAGGAAAGAAGGGGCGCTGGCTGCAAAGTTGGGAATGATGTGAGAGACATGGGTTTGAGGGCTGAGATGGGGGCAGCAGGGGCACAAGCCTGTACTTTCAGGCTTGAACCCTCTTGGTTAGCGTAATATTGACATTCTAGGTCTGTAGGACAGAGATTAAACTTTGCACTTCAAAGAAGGACTGGCTGCTAATGTGACCTTTTGTCACTTAGGAGACAGGATGGACAACTGAACTAACTACAAGATCACTGTGATAATTAAATGAAGTATAATTATGTACTTAGGGAACTGCAAAAATATGCAAATATTAACATAGGGATATAATGTTTCGACATAAAAAGTGTCTTAACAATTGGGCATTTACCACTTCTCCAAATGTCAACCACCTTTCCTCCAGGTGAAAATCATGACTTCATTTTTATATACCCAAGTGTTCACGTGTGGCCGCTGTACTTTGAATCGTCAAATGTGTTCACAAACGGAAGAGGACCAGACTTGATCACCATGCCACTTTTCCTCCATCAAACTTTAAAACAAATGATCTTATTTCAGATAAAAAGTACCCCTTCACAATCTGCCTGGTCATGGAAATTAGAAACTGGGAATCATCCCAAACTGAGTGTCCCTACTTGTCCAGTTCTCACAGAAATCTCCTGACGTTACTGCCTCTCTCAAATTCATCCTCTCTCTTCCATTCCTAATCCACAGCCTAGACAGGACTAAAGCCACAACTTCCTAAAAGGTCTTCCCACAACCCGATCTCTCCTCCCTCTAACCCAGGGGTTCGTTCTCCACCTCAGCTCCCTTAGGGCTGGATAATTCTTTGCGGGAGTTGGGCAGCCTCTCTGGTTTCCATCCTCCAGATGCCAGTAACACCTGCCCCACATGTCTGGGGGGGCAATCTCCCCACCTCCCTATTTGCTTAAAACCTTTTCTCAATTCCTGTGGCCTCCAAAAAAATCCAAACCTGTTAACAATGCCACACCACTCCTCTGCACCTCCTTCAAGGTAGCCTCGGCACCTCTTTTATACCCTTCCTGACTCTGTGTTCCAAAAATAGCAGAGCGAACAAGTCTTTGTTCTACACCCGCAGGAACAGCGGCAGGTTAAACAGGTCCTGTCTGCTAAAGAATCAGGACCCCCAATGACAATGCTTACCACTTTACAGCTTATTACAGGAAAAGAATATAAACTACCAGAGTCAAAAGCTGTCTCACAGAAAGAGGTTGGGAGGTTAGGTGCGGTCCTTTGTCCTCCCTCTCTGAGGACTGGAGCCGGACACAGACTCTTGGATTAGGAACCACCCAAGTGTGCAAGGAACATCTTGGAACCAGGGAGCCCAAAATCAAGGACTGGCTGGGTTTTTTCTATTTTGCTGGTCACATTGACATATTCCTACCATGGAACCAGTCTCAACAGCACGGCCTTTTCGGGGGGCAGTTTCACCAAGACTGTTTCATCATCAATCTCACTATTACCAAGAAACAGTGCTGACAAACTGGTAGGAACCACCCCTAAAGCCCTTGGACCCACAGTTACAATGCAACACTATTACTCGCTGTATTTGTGTGGGCTCAAGCTGATTTCAGGAATTGAGTCTCACAAACTACCTGCCTAGGATGTCCTTTCCCCTCTGCCATCTTGTAGAGTAACTCCCATTTCTCCTAGACACAACTCAAACATCAGCCCCTCTGCCACCTTTCCCTGATGACCCCTCCGCCTCTGGCCAGCACGGTACCAAGTGTGCACTTTCACTGTTGCATTTAATACTGTATGACTGTAATGTGTTCATGGAAGCTCCCGGAGGTCAAGGTCAGTCTTACTGATCTTTGGGAGGTGCTGTATAAAATAAAGGAGTTAAGAATTTAACCTGGGACTGCATACGGATTCTGCTACTGGCTAAGTTTTGTGACCCTGGGTTTAAAGCTTTCAAAGCCTCAGCTTCATAAGTAAAAAAGAAGTAAGAACTGTATCTATTTCCTATGGAGTTGTCCTGAGAATTAAGTAACATACCTGAAATACTTGGCATACTGTCTGCTACGTAACAGATGCTAATTTTTTTTAGCCCGGAATAGTAGTGGTAGTATTCTCAGCACCAAGCACACTGTCTGACGCTGACACCTGAAATACTCACCCTTTTATATTACAATTCCTGCTATCTTGTTTTCTGTCCCCTGGCTCTAATCCATGAAGTTCAACAAAACCGAAGGGTGATCCTCAGCCTCCCTCCCTTCACTCATAGAAGCCAAATCATCACCAAGTCCTGCTGATTTCACCTACTAACTTCTCTCCAATCCCTTCACTCTTCTCCTTCCCCACACCTCCCACCCTAGAAGCCTGGACCACTCGCACAGGCTGTCTTCCACAGCCACTCTCCAACACTCTAATACTTTCTCTACCTGCACAACTGAATATCCACACAGCTACCAAAAATACCTGGATCACAGCACTGCACGGCTTACAACCCTCTGAGGGCTTTCCCATCTCTTAGGAAAAACTAAAATCCTTAACTAGGCCAGCAAGGCACATGGTCTGGCCTCTGACCTCCCTTCCTCTAGCTCCTTATTCCCAACTATCCTGGATCTCTCGATGGTCCTCAAGTACCCAGTCACTCTTGCAAAAGTCAGTCTTCCCTCACCCTCCTTACCAAAGTATTTACAACCAATCCTTTAGAGTTGAGCTTAAAATCACTTCCTAAAGGAAGCCCTCATCGATCCCAAAGATCAGACCATTTTATCTATTTTCGGCTCTTAAAGCACAGTCTTTTTTTTTTTTTTTAAAGATTTTATTTATTCATGAGAGACAGGGAGAGAGGGGGAGAGAGAGAGAGAGAGAGAGAGAGAGAGAGAGAGAGAGAGAGGCAGAGGGAGAAGCAGGCTCCCTGCTGAGCAGGGAGCCCGATGCGGGACTCAATCACAGGACCCTGGGATCATGACCTGAGCCGAAGGCAGACGCTTAACCATCTGAGCCACCCAGGCGCCCTTAAAGCACCGTCTTGATGAATGAGCAGGTACTAAGACAAGGGAAGGATGAGTAAGGAATCAAGAATGACGGCAGTGACCCTATCCATTTGGACCACTTCTGTAATCACCAGCACCTACCACTCAACAGCTGCTCAAATATGTTAAGTCAGTCTACCAAGAAAAACAGAAATAAAGACTGTTGTAACAAACTTAAAAAACCACATTCTGTGAAATAAAGTTTGTTTTCTATAAAATCCCAAAGACGAAAAGGGGCCTCTCACTGATCACAGCCCTTTGCAGAACGAAGTGTTGTTCTACACTACACCTCTGGCAGGTGCTCATCCAGCCTCCAACGGAGCTCTTCCTATGACAGGGACAGAATTCACCAAAAGTCCTAGGAACATCAATGGAAAAACTGAAAAGCAGTGGAATGAGATACTGGCAGTACTTTAAATCTGATTAAAGTGGAGGTGGGGGTCAGGGAGAGTAGGGGACCGGACACTGAGCACCACAGCACAGGAAGAACTTTTTTTTTTTTTAAAGGATAGTCTTCTAAGGAGGAAAGTTCAGTAGGCGTTAAAACGAAGGGCATTAGAGCATGAAGGAAAAGTCACGGCCACAGGAAGCATTTCTGGGCTTCACTCATCTTCCTATCTGGTCTAAAATGGCTCTCGCCCCAGGCTTAGAACAGGAAAGGCAAATGCCCCGCTTCGGCTACCTAGAGGTGATTCCTCAGCCAAAGAATGGAAAAACCTCGGCAGGAGGGAGTCCGCAAGCAGGCTGCAGCCCCGGCCCCGGAACCGCGAGCTGGGGCCCCTGGACTTGGAGAGCACCGAGTACCTGGAACTCGAGGGTGCACTTGGTGCCCTGCGTGATGTCCTCGTAGAAACACTGCTTGGCATTGTCCGGCAGCTCGAAGGTGATCTCGGAGGCGCTGCCGGGCCCCGGCACCAGCAGCAGCAGCGCGAGCAGCCTGCAGCCCCAACGGCCCGCGGCGGCCGCCCAGCGCGGCGCGGACCCCAGCCCCGGCATCCCGAGGCGACGGCGGCGGCCTCAACGGAGCTGCCGGGAGACGCGGGGTCAGGCCTGCGCGGACTCGCCGCGCGCGGCAGGCCTCAGCCCGGGCGGCCCGCGAAGACGCACGGCAGAGTCGCTCCGAGCCTCGGAGAGATTCGGGAGGAGGGACGAGCCGCTGGGTCCCGGCGAGCGGTGCGCAGGGACCGTGACCAGGCGCCGGGAACGACCCACGGAGCAAAGATAAAGCCGGCAAAACACGGGCGGAAAAAGGCCTGAAATGGCCGGAAGTGGGGCGAGTGCCTGGTAAAAGGGGGCGGAGCCTGAGGCACCTGCTCCAGCAACCCGGATGTGCTCTCCCCGGCAGAGGCGGAGAGGCGTTGGAGTGTGTACGTGGAAGCTCGCGAGACGTCGGCTTGGTTTCCGTCGGCGCCGGAGGCGCGGGGCGGGGCCATCGTGTTGAACGTGGCGGGGCGGGGCCAGAGAAAAGGGTGGGTCCCGCTGGTGTCTAGGTGGGGCGTGCTGCCCGCCGGTACCGCTTCAACCTCCCTGCTTCCGCGTTGGCTTCTGTACAATGAGGATAATACTACCTAACCCAGAGCATTATTACAAGGCTTCAGTACTTGCAAAAAATACCTTACTTTTTCATATTGTAAGCACTAAGTCAGCTTTCATTAAATAAAAGCAGACATCAAGTGAGCGCTCCTTATCATCAGGCACCGCGCTAAGCCTATTACACGTCTTTGGATCCCTCTGTACAGGCGGGTATTATGACACCTGTTTTAGTGATGAGTAAATTGAGGATCCAGAAAGTTGAGTGATGACACCCTGGTTTATGTTGGAGTGCTTTTAAAAAATAGTACGGAATAGGGGCGCCTGGGTGGCTCAGTCACTGAGCGTCTGCCTTCGGCTCAGTTCATGATCCCAGGGTCCTGGGATCGAGCCCCTCATCGGGCTCCCTGCTCCGCGGGAAGCCTGCTTCTCCCTCTCCCACTCCCCCTGCTTGTGTTCCCTCTCTCACTGTCTCTCTCTGTCAAATAAATAAAATCTTTAAAAAAAATAGTAGGTAATATTAATAGTAACTAACAGGTGTTGATTTCTTAAATTATACATTTTCTTGTGCATATAAACACAAATTAGGGATCATTCCGTTTTTTAAATAAATGACCATGGTGAGGCTCATGACTTGAAGATGATCAGCAGAGGGTGGTAGAGGGCTTTATGAGAGGTAAATAGAGCGAGGTGGGTAGGCGCCAGGCAGGGAAGTGAGGGAGGTGGGTGCAGAGGCAGGGTGGGGGTGAGGGGTGTTGGTAAGGGGAAGATGCAGGACCTCCAGTGTCTTGGGGTGCCCAAAGCCTCCGCAATGGGGAAAGGAGCCCTGAGGAGATAAGATTTGGAGGAGATGGCACCGTGGTGACAACTGGGCCAGAGACAGAAGCATTATTTGTGTCTATGGGAGGAAGGAAGAATGAATTTCAAAGTAGGAACATGGGTTCTATTTTCTTTTCTTTTTTTAAGATTTTATTTATTCATTTGACAGAGAGAGAGAGAACAAGCAGGGGGAGCAGCAGAGAGAGAGAGAGAGAGAAGCAGGTTCTCCGCTGAGCAGGGAGCCCGATGTGGGACTCGATCCCAAGACCCCGGGATCATGACCTGAGCTGAAGGCAGACGTCCAATGGACTAAGCCACCCAGGCGCCCTGGGTCCTATTTTCTAACTTGTGACTTTGCGCAAGTGCACACCACCGGATAGGCAACATTTAAAGTGTAACAATACCAGACGTTAGCCAGCAGCTTGTGGAGCAACAAGATCGCTCAGGCACCGCTAGTCCATGTGTCATGTGATACAAACCACAAACAGTGTGGCATTATCTAGCAAAGCAGGAGATACACACATATGCCTAGAAATTCCACTTTGCATATATTTTTAAGTGTACACTTTAGAGCAGTGCTTCTCAAAGTGTGCCCCAAAGACCCCTGGGAGCCTCTGAAACCCTCCCAGGGGCGTCTGAGATTATCGGTGTAGAGGTTTTTATTCATCATATATCTCAACCGAAACAACAAATAATGGATTGAAATAAAAAAGCAGGGGCTCCTGGGTGGCTCAGTCGTTGGGTGTCTTCCTTTGGCTGGGGTCCTGATCCCAGGGTCCTGGGCTCCCTGCTCGGCGGGAAGCCTGCTTCTCCCTCTCCCACTCCCCCTGCTTGTGTTCCCTCTCTCGCTGTGTCTCTCTCTGTCAAATAAATAAAATCTTTAAAAAAAAAAAAAAAAAAAGCGTCTGCCTTCAACTCAGGTCATGATCCCACGGTCCTGGGACCGAGCTCCCAGCTCCTGGGCAGTGGGGGTGGGGGGTGGGGGGTGGGGGGGGTCTGCTTCTCCCTCTCCCACTCCCCCTGCTTGTGTTCCCTCTCTCGCTGTCTCTCTCTCTGTCAAATAAATAAATAAAATCTTAAAAAAAAAAAGTAAAAAAGCAGATAAGCACCCAGCTCCTTGTATGAATCAAGATATTAAAGAGATTTACAAAAATATGCAGCAATATCACTCACCACTAAATTTTTATTTGGAAAATATAGCTATTTTTCATTTAAAATGTGTTATTTATGTTGACATGTATAGCGGGTTGAATTGTGTCCCTTAAAAACACATGTCTGAGTCCTAACTCCACATCTCAGTGAATGAGACCTTACTTGGAAATAGGGTTTGTTTTTTGTTTTTTGTTTTTGCAGAAGTAATTAAGTTAAGGATCTAGGATGGTCCCTAAATCCGGTGACCTGTGTCCTTATAAAAGAAAGGAGAGGGACATTACGGACACGCCAACACAGACACACGGGGAGGATGCCATGTGAAGTCAAAAGCAGAGATTGGAGTGACAGGTCTACAAGCCAAGGGATGCCAAGAATTGCCCACAGCTACCAGCAGCTAGGAGAAAGGCCTGGAATATTCTCATGAAGGAACCAACCCTGGCAACACTTTAATTTCAGACATCTGGTCTCCACGACCCCGAGAGAAGAAATTTCTGTTGTTTTAGTTCACTACATTTGTGGAAATTTGTTATGGCAGTCTCAGGAAACGATTAGAACATGTAATGGGTTTATTATTGTTATTTTAAATGAATTAGATACGAGATGTTTTTAAGCGTCTCAGATCTCAATAACTTCAAATTAAAATTTTTTTAATTACTTAATTTCATGTACTTTAATTTTTAAATTGTAAGATTCTGGGATCAAAATTTGCTTTAGAGAAATGCTCGCACAAGTATACTGGGATACATATATAAGAATATTTAAAGCCAAAGCCTAGTCATAGTCCTAAACTGGAAATACCCCAAATATCCTTAAATTGGGGTACATTCATAAAATGGGACATGACATAACAATAAGAGTGAACAGAGTACAGTTACCTAGGACAGTTTGGGGGAATCTTATAAACGTAATGCAAAATAAGCTAGGCAAAAAGGAGATCGCACATAACATAAAGGCTGACAGTAGGCATAACTAAAGGATGCTGTTTCCCCTAATATATGGTGAAATTATCCAAAGAAGTAAGGGGATAATTATCTCAAAAGTCAAGATAGTGGGGAAAGATGGGGTAATAAGGAAGAAGCAACGCAAGATGGGGAAGGGGGGTCCCTCCTTGCTGATCATATACTCTTTTTCTTGAACTCGGGGGCCGTTATATGTATTTTCACTTTATAATTACTCATTAAGCTTATATATGTTTGATATACTTTTCTGTATGTGGGTTCGACTTCACAATCAAAGGAGAAAAAAATTAATATGCAAAAGTGGGAAGTGGGTGTGAGGGAAGAATTGTGTTTTTTGCAAGTCAACCTACCCAATTGGGTAAGGGCAGAAAAGGAATAAAACTAGATCCTTGCCGTTGGAGTGTTCATAATCTAGAAAATATACATTTGATTTTGTTCCAGATTTTGAATTTTTTCCCTCATTTCTAAGAATTATTATAAGAACCAGTGAAGGTATATGCGAAAAAGCTTTATAAAATACACAAATTGGTATAGTCTTTATGTTGGATACACACACTTCCTAGAAACTACACAATATTACAAGGAAAAAATAAACTATGATTTGTTCAGTTTACAGTGAACACCTCAATGGAAATTTTGACCCAAACTGTCTTTGAGCCTACATGGTCTTAAATCCCTTCCTAATAGGAAATGTGGTGTCATGCAGCGTTAGGCAAGTTACCTAACCCTTCTGATGCCGTTTCTTCATTCATCAAGTGGAAGTAATAACACCTATTTTGTAGGTGGCTGAAAGGATTGAATGAAATAATATCCAAATAGCACACTTGAAACTGCTTGGAATGCAGTAGAAACTCTGTATAATTTCCCTTCAAAAGACTATTTTTTTAAAAGTTATCTTTTTTTTTAAAAAAATTATTTATTTATTTATTTGACAGAGAGAGACAGCGAGAGAGGGAACACAAGCCTGGGGGGGGGGCGGATGGGAGAGGGAGAAGCAGTCTCCCTGCTGAACAGGGAGCCCGACGCTGGGCTCTATCCCAGGACCCTGGGATCATGACCTGAGCCGAAGGCAGATGCTTCACAGACTGAGCCACCCAGGCACCCCCAAAAAGCTATCTTTCTTATGAGTCCTTATTATTGATTTGGGGTCTTCTCTTACTCCTGTATGTTACAGTATGAGATCAGATGAAGTAATCAGATTAAAACTAACGTAAATATAAAATCAAAGCCATTTCACATTATGGGGCTTAAGAGTGGGGGAGGGACACTGCTATGACCTCTTTGGTGTCAGCATCAGATACAGATCAGGGAAGCTCTGGGCGGAAGCATTTGCCCGTGCAGAGCTAAAGATGATGGTTTGGACAGCACCTCACACAAGCTAGTGTGTGAATAGAACTCATTCTATCTGGAAAATAAAAGGTCTGAGCTGGGTTTGCAGTGCACTGTGCATCCTCTCCTCTAGATGTGTAAGTTAAAATACATATTTTTAAAAAAGATTTTATTTATTTATTTGACAGAGAGACAACGAGAGAGGGAATGGGAGAGGGAGAAGCAGGCTCCCCGCTGAGCAAGGAGCCCAATGCAGGACTCCATCCCAGGACCCTGCGATCATGACCTGAGCTGAAGGCAGACACTTAACTGACTGAGCCACCCAGGTTCCCCTA
The DNA here is from genome assembly GCF_964656455.1 of Halichoerus grypus. Classification (NCBI taxonomy): domain Eukaryota; kingdom Metazoa; phylum Chordata; class Mammalia; order Carnivora; family Phocidae; genus Halichoerus; species Halichoerus grypus. Next base: position 140,757,966 of record NC_135713.1, on the reverse strand, counting down.
AAATACATATTTTGGCTGGCAGATGCCTGCAGATTCATTAGAGTGGGCTTTGATTTAGAGTGAATTTGGAGTAAAATTGTCTGCAGTTTTCAGCTGGTGACAATTCAGAAAGTGAGGGATCCCTGCATTTTTGCCCAGCCCCCCATGGATGGCTCCCTCGTAAAGACGTGTGTGATATCTCTGCTGTTTAAGAAAAAGTCCAATGGGCACATTAATTTGTTACTCTTCACTGTTCCTTAATCTATCTGAAGAGATAGCCACAGATATGCCCAAAGGACTCATATCCAGACTCTTGTGAGTACCCAAATCTGCCAGGACCCACACGGCGTATAATTTTTCCAAGGTAGCACTCAATTTGATGTTTAAAAATTGGTGTGACCTCTCCAGCATGTTGCTGCGAGTGACTGCCTACTTGATAGTAAAGAACAAACCCACCAGGAAACCCTGATGTTGGCCAACCAAGCAAGTCGCATGTATGTCTCAAGAAAAGAGCAGACACTGAGCCACTAGTCCTCAGAAGTCTCTCTCCAATGGAAATGGAAGGACGGAAGCCAGAAATCCACCTCACCCAACTGTCAGCGCTCAGAAAGCACTGAAGTCAGGCCAAGGTTTTCCCCTCTTCAAAGACAGTTCTCCACATTGCAGTTAAGATTTTGGGTCTTGAGCCTACTCTTAGGGCGCGATATTTTAAATACACAGGAAAAATGTTTCTGTGTTTTGAAAAACTGAAGCTGAAGACAGTCATCAACACACCACCGTCCTTGAGAACATCAATTTTGCCTTCTTCCCCAAAATGCAGGAAGCAACGGAGGAAGAAGCCCTACCTGGAAGCGCGCAGGTGGCGCTGTGAATGCGCTAGGCTCTTAGATTCCTTTCCTCCCTTCATCTTTTACTCCTCAGCCGCACCAACACCACACCGGCCACTAGGGGGTGCTGCTGCCTTTCTAATATTTCTGCCCAGGCACAAGCCCCACCTGTTCCCTTTCTCCTGGGGGATTTGCAGTAGGAGTAGCACAGCTGAAATATTTAAGCTACATTTTGCTAAAGGTCCCAGGAAAACAGAGTGGAGATTAGGATAAAAGTGGCTTGTATGAATGGATCACAAAGCTTCTGGAAAGCCGGGTGAATAGATTTGGATGTTTTCCCAGCACAGAACCCCTGAAAAGTTTGAAGCATGAGAGAACGTAATTAGGATTAGGGTGGCATTGTAAAAGGAACATCTATCTGACTGCCATATGAAGACTGGGTGAGAGAGGTAAAGTATCACCAGCTGAAAGACCGTTACAGTCTCCCCGAGAAAAGATGGTGGGGACCAGAAGTCAAAGAATGTCGGCTGATGGCGGAGGGGCACCTGTTGGCGGGGGGGGGGGGGGGGGGGGGGGGTAGGATGGAAGAAGATATGAGTCACTACAGGAGAAGGTGAAAAGATACTGGCCAGGGTGACTGAGCAGAATATAGAAGATGCTGGGGGACAAAAATGGAGAGGGGCTCGGGGGAGAGAGAGAGGTTTGATTCATTGACTTTTCCTGACGTTGAGGAAATGTTTCCCTAAATGAAGCCAAGTTGCTCAGGTATTCAGAGTAATACTCAGGTATTCAGAGACATCTTTTTTTTTTTTTTTAAAGATTTTTTATTTATTTATTTGAGACAGAGAGAATGAGAGAGAGAGAGAGCACATGAGAGGGGGGAGGGTCAGAGGGAGAAGCAGGCTCCCTGCCGAGCAGGGAGCCCGATGCGGGACTCGATCTAGGGACTCGATCTAGGGACTCCAGGATCATGACCTGAGCCGAAGGCAGTCGCTTAACCAACTGAGCCACCCAGGCGCCCCTATTCAGAGACATCTTGATGCTCAAGCAGCTGGGACGGCCTGGCAGTAGGAGCAGAGAGCACTTATCACCGAGAAAACTGTAAGGTGGCATTCTGTGAATGAGAACCTCTGCTTTCTAGGCGCTGCGCTAGGTGCCTGGTTATAAGGTTGGTAAAGCAGCAACAACTGATAACATTTCCACATCGGCTTCTGACCCCCGGAGTAAGGAAATACTGGTTTGAAATACCAAAAAGTCAAGCATCCTTATTTTTATTATGATTTTCTCCTTTTAAAAAATGCACTTTGCAAGACAGAAAACTGTCTTTCCTTTGCTGCATTATTTGGCATGTGATAGGTGTTAAATAAATCTTGGTTAAAGGGATGGGTGGATGGATGGAGAATAAGAATGGTAAGTGTTTGGATGTAGAGCACCCACCGTTCAGGACCCAGGTCTTCCCTCTTATATTGTAACATATGGCAATCTTATTTTATTTATTTATTTGACAGAGAGAGTGAGAGAGCACAAGCAGGGGGAGCAGCAGAGGGAGAGGGAGAAGCAGACTCCCCGCTGAGCCCGATGTGGGGGATCCCAGGACCCTGGGATCATGACCTGAGCTGAAGGCAGACGCTTAATTGACTGAGCCACCCAGGTGCCCCTGGCAATCTTATTTTAACTACGGGAAAATACTAGGATTATAGAGCATGACATTTTCAAACAACTGTATTTACTGGCTTACCCTTAATCAGATATGAGCATCTTTTTCATTTGTAGGAATATCATGGTTGGAAACAAAATTACATTGACAAATGCAATCCTAGTTCATTTGCACTGTGCTTAACTGATGAGGCTTACAACACTCAATGTCCTTTATATCACTTTATATAACTGGATAGCAAGAACTAATAAAACAATGTCTTTTAGCTTAACATTGGCACTTGGAAAATAACATTGGCCGTGGTCTTGCTGAACAAGGCAGACAATGCATTATTAACTGAGAAGAGCCTAGTTAGAATATCCTTCAATAAGGTCATCCTCTATGAGCCTCTAAACCACAAATTAATTTGGATTATACTGCCATATAAAATACATTAAACAGAAAAAAGAAGGCTAGCCTGTCTCTGAGCAATAGTCTCATTCTATTGTTATCACATCTGTTTATTTAGAAATCTAGGAATTATCCTTGATTTCCCTATTTTCCTCAGTATTGTTTTGATTTAGTATTTTGATATTGAGAAGGAGCTCTGATATCTTCGATCTGATGCTTCTTGCCATATTGCCAATATTCCTTATTCCGTGGGTCAGGAACCAACCTGGAAATGCTATCAATTGTTGTTGCTACACCAACCCTATAATCAGGAGCTGAGGAAATGACTACAGAATGTATCTTGGGGGGCACCTCGGTGGCTCAGTTGGTTGAGTGTCCGACTCTTGATTTCGGCTCAGGTCATGGCCTCAGGGTCGTGAGATCAAGCACCCCAACCCCCCTCAGGCTCCACACTCTGCAGGGAGTCTGTTTGAGATTCTCTCCCTCTCCTTCTGCCCCTCTCCCCACTCATACTTCCTCCCTCTCTAAAAATAAATCTTAAAAAAAAAAAAAAAAAATATATATATATATATATATATATCTTGGGCCCAATTGGGCTTAGGGTGAGGCAGATTTGAATCAAAATTCTGTATTACTTGACCCCATACACCCCTGCTCTGACTGATGAATCACAGTTATGTTTGGAGTCCCCGGAATTAGTGTTAGCTAGCTAGCATTTAATAATCCTCAAAATTAAAATTATTTCTCCAAGTGTATGTTTCCAAGGTAAATGGCCAAGGCCCCAGGAGATGGGCTAGCCAGTATGATCATGGAAAGAAACTTTCTTAAGGATATCCAACAACTTACTCAAAGCATTCTGGGGTTGGGAACTGACTCAGGTCTGGAAGTAGATGAAGGTCCCTCTTAACTTTCACCCTACTTGGCGGCTGTGACTATATAAATCAAGTAGAACCTCATACATTGCTTATCGGTTTTATTCCTGTGGACCCCGTGAATTAACCACAACCAGAAATCTCTGCATATCACACCTGACTCTAGGTGCGATTAACAAACCTGCTCTTGCCTGTTACAATGAGCAGAACCATATTCTGTAGGGCACTGTCTTTAGGGACCCTCCTGACCCCAACTGAGCTTAGGGAGCCCATTTTCATTCAGCTTTTCCAACCAGCCTTCCCAGCTGATTAGGACAGCCAGTAAAGCATCCTTTAATGGTGCGGATGCTCTTCTCACCAATCTATCCATACGGCAGGGGTGAACGTGTTCAAGGCTGCTGTGGGGAGAGGGGAGTTTGGAGGGATGCTTTCATATCGAATCTGACATGGATGTCTTCTGAAATCTTTGAATTCATTCCACAGCCTCAGGCAAAGGAACTTGTTGCCTTTTGATCCTGTGTAACACATTCGTTCATGGCAGGCTTGTATTTGCCTGTCCAGCCATCAAACTTTTAGAATCAGAGCACCTACACTGAAATATAAACTATGGGAAAACTGGGCTCCTTCCAAAGCCATTTCCATGAATATTCTCCAAAAGTTTTTATGACGTGAGTTAGCTAATTCTCGCAATTCTTTGTAACGTACGTAACTCTCATTTTCCCTACTCTGGTTCTATACTTCACTCTGAGTTTGAATTCTGGTCACCAGCCAAGCCACAGTGGGACTTTGGGCATGACTGTTCACTTTCTTCTGCAAGGGAGGTGAGCTTCCCCATCAAAGGCAATCAGGGGTGAGTATTTCAGATTTTGGGGGTTCTGGATTCTCCAAGTCCTAAATGCCTCCTGATAATTGCTTTTCTAGTTGTCAGGATCCTAGTTTTTCCCACACCGCTGTCCTGATTTCCTTAAAAAGACATGGTGAGATGGTGAATTCAACTACTATAATAAGGCCGTCTAAGAATTCATCTCTGGGCTTGGTTTTCAGGGATTTTGGGCTCCATCAAGCACTGGAAGGGTTTAGAGTTTCATGCCGTGCTTTGAGGAAAACATTTTAAGATCTGAATGTGACTCTCTTTCACTTTATTATCTGCTGCCTTCAAGAACAATTCTCCCGCCTACTACCCCAGGGATTTGCCCCAGACATTAGCCGTCTCACTACTGCATTCCACGGGTGATCGGCCTTCCAGCCCAGAATCTGAATTTTTATCACTTCATCCGTTTGACTTTTTAGGAAATATGAAGGAAATATACTTTAGTAATCGTTTGGATCGGCTGGGGCTTGTGATTAAAAACAGATGAATAAAATGCTAAGTTATTGGGCATTTTGATGTTTATGCTGATTATATATGAGCTCTTGGACTTGTCTGCAAAGATCCTGACAAAATGATGACAGGCCATCCCTCTGGGACTATGGCTCATTAGGCGATTTGATAACATGTGCTCAGAAAGTTCTTCTCATAATTGCCCTTATTCATTTCACTTTAGAATATGATACCCATAAGTTAAGAACTCTGATAATTAATGACTCACGTTTCTGTTTCTTTTAGCTTTATGCTGATGATAGCTTATTAAATTTCTTTGACTTGTGTGACTTAGAATCTGATCCCCATCAAGAAAAAGCCCAGAAGGATTATGTAATGTAGGTCAGATAATCACCTTCAGAAAATAAATATCATTAGACTAATCGCACACAGACCTTTCTGCAGAAATTTAAAAAACCCCAAATCTGCTTTTTGGCCATGCCCAGACGGCAATCAATGGCTGTCTGTCCAATATATAGATTTCTCAGTCGACAGGTGACTAAGCAAGAAGAAGAAAAATATTCACCAGGCATTTCACCAATGTTATATGTAATATTGAGTTCATGTTTCATATTTCATACATTTACTTAATTCAGATGGAGAATAGGGTAAGCTTTTATTTTGAAGTTATGTTATTTGCGATGAAAATTAACTCAGTCCTCATTCCTTGCTCACTGGTTATAGGAGATGATATTAATCTTGAGAGCAGGTAAATTTGCTGAGCTCTCCTAATGCTTAAACCATAATAAGTTTTTAAGTGGCTTTTATTTATTTATTTTTTTAAAGATTTTATTTTTTAAGTAACCTCTATACCCAACGTGGGGCTCGAACTCATGAGCCTGAGGTCAAGAGTTACTCGCTCCACCGACTGAGCCAGCCAGATGTCCCTTAAATGGGTCTTAAAATAGAGTAAGATGCAGCTTCTGAATTAGGCTCTACCATGCATATGTATATATTTGGTTTGAAAAATTCACTGCCGAAGTAGGACAAGGGAGAATAAAATAACAATAGCAAGATAGTGTGTCAGAGGTGGAGATGATAGAGAAAAGGCTAGGGTCCAGAGAGTAATCGCACATGAGCTTTCTTACTGCATAGGAATATAAGATAATATGTTATTTTTATACAGCACCAGTCTAGATAATGTACTGTTGTCCTGTCTATGCTCCTATATAATCCTGTGTTTTCCCCGAGCCCACCCATAATGATACTTTATGCTTATTTATAAAAAGAAACCATGTTTCTAAGGACTGAATGTAAAAATAAATACTACAGTAGGTAGACTAGGCCCCGGGGACAGAAACCAAACAAGGCAACGCTTTCTGAGGAATTTCGGTCACTGTGTGAGGTCCTGCCACAAAATGACATGGAACTACAAGGAGCATAGAGAATTGTAAAACATTGGGGAAGGTAGAATGGAGAATTAAATTTGGGTACAGAAGGCAAACCACGGAACATGTATGAGGAGCAGCCCTGGGGTGACTCATGTGCCAAACATCAGCGTGGCCCCCCCCATCCTCAAAGTTGTAGCCTTAAGGACCCAGTGCTCCAGGGTGCAAAAGATTCTCTTGGGCTCCCCCTTTGTTATTGCCCATAGCAGAGTCTTTTGACTATACTGGCATGGAAAAGTTTTAGATTTAAGGAAGGAGATGATTTATTTTTTAGTTTTTATTTTTGGGGGGGCGAGAAAGCATACGTGTGTGTGGGGAGAGGCAGAGGGAGCGGGAGAGAGAGAATCCTAAGCAGGCTCCACACCCAGTGCAGAGCCTCACGGGAGCCGATCTTACCACCCCGAGACCATGACCTGAGCCGAAATCAAGAGGCAGAAGCTTAATGGACGGGGTCACCCAGGTGCCCCATGGAGGGAGGTGATTTTAAGAAATAACCAAATATCTTTGGAATGTGAATAGTTTAGTTAGGTATTGTTTTGTTTTGTTTTGTTTTGTTTTGTTTTGAGAAAGAAGGGGAAAGAGAAAGGAGATTATAAAATCATGAAACTTTTTTCTTGCACACGTTGGCAAATATATCTTAAAATAATTACATTATAAAGCATAGGGAATACAGTCAATGGTATTGTGATAGTGTTGCGTGCTGACGGGTGGTAGCCGCCCTTGCGGTGAGCATAAAAAATCATTACAGGGGCGCCTGGGTGGCTCAGTCCTTAAGCATCTGCCTTCGGCTCAGGTCATGATCCCAGGGTCCTGGGATGGAGCCCCGCATCGGGCTCCCTGCTCAGCAGGAAGTCTGCTTCTCCCTCTCCCACTCCCCCTGCTTGTGTTCCCTCTCTTGCCGTGTATCTTTGTCAGAAAAATAAATAAAATCTTTATTAAAAACATCATTACATTATACAACTCATATATGTATGTTCCTCTGTGTAATGCACATTGACTCAAACATTTACATATATATTTTTAAGATTTTATTTATTTATTTGAGAGAAAGAGAGAGAGAGAGCACAGCTGAGGGGAGGGGCAGAGAGAACAGGGAGCCTGATGCGGAGCTCGATCCCAAGACCCAGGAATCATGACCTGAGCCGAAGGCAGATGCTTCACGGACTGAGCCACCCAGGCGCCTCTCACACATTTATATTTATATAGCAAAACCAAGTTGTTCTTAAAATAGGAAATGTAACTAATTTCAATTTGGACTACAGGTTTTATGTGCTTGATTCATACAGAACACATTCATAGTGTTCGTGTCTACTCTGGAAATGGAGAAAAATCACAAGGAAACAGAAAGCAGGGATGAAGTATAAATCTTGGTGTAAACACTGTCATTAATGGGAACTCTAATCGCATGAGGTATTAAAGGTATAAAACAGGAACTGGCACAAACAGGTCTCAATACACAATTCGTGAACCAATCAGTGGGTGGAGCCCATTTATAGCACTTCCTGTGCACAAGACACGATTGCTTTACCTACATTATCTTGTTTCTTTCTTAGGGCAGTCCTAGTATCTGGAAATGACTATGACTTACTCTGAAGAAAGGGAGGTTTAGAGAGGTTAACTAAACCAACTAAGTTTACTGAGGTCACAGGGTTAATTAGTAGCAAAGTCCATTTTTTGAGACCATGTCTGTCTAACACCAGATTTTACACTCCTCATCCTTTAAAGCTTTTTAAAATGTCTGCTTAAAAAGCAAACAAGAAGGTGAAATGGATGTGCTCTGCTTCCATTGAAGCCATGACACTGGAGGTCTGTTCCGTGGTGCAAGTGTGCACAGGCATGCACACACACACACGTACGGACACCCCACATACACACACCAGGCTCTTACTGACTGACTTCTGCACTTGCCCAACCACTTCCAGCCCTTTTATGGTTTGTCGTCCTTTATTTCCCTTTCCTTAAGATTCTGCCCCAGCCCAGCTCTTCCCAACCCTTTCTCTTGAATCCCACCCTTACTTCTCAAAGCCCCTGCTGGTGGTGGGGGGTGGGAGTAATAGAAGAGGACCTCCCAGCTACCTCTCCCAGCCAGGCCAAGCCTCCATGTATCTGTACCTGAGGATCCTTGCTGGCTTCCCCAGCAGCCTTCTTGCCTCCTTCCCAAAACCCCTCTCCAGCCCCTAAGCAGAGATGCCCAGAGTCATGTCAGTGTTGTTTTCTTCTGAATTGTAGCTCACCCTCTTCCTTCGGGTCCTTCCAGGCATACCTTCATCATCTGTTTTCTTTTCTTAATGAGGTTAGGAGGGAACACAAAGAAAAGGCTGCAGGAGGAGACCTTTGCCACATTTTGGTGGTTTCTAGAGCGTGTCACACTCCCAGATAGAAATAAGTCTTGTGAAAAGAGTATTCAGCAAGTGGGGCTGTTCACTGGATATTGCCCACTCTGGGCACCTGAGCTTTGACCATATTAGGCAGGTAAGGCCCATGACTATGTCCTTACTCCATAGTGCTCTGGGGTGAGGGGGTGAGAGAGGCTGGAAGATTCTTTAACACCAGCTTTTATTAAAATACCAACAGGGTGGGGTGCCTGGGTGGCTCAGTTGTTAAGCCTCTGCTCAGGTCATGATCTCAGGGTTGTGGGATCAGGACACATGTTGGGCTCCACGCTCAGCATGGAATCTGCTTAAGATTCTCTCTCTCCCTTGGGACGCCTGGGTGGCTCAGTCATTGGGCATCTGCCTTTGGCTCAGGTCATGATCCCAGGGTCCTGGGATAGAGCCCCGCATCGGGCTCCCTGCTTGGCAGGAAGCCGACTTCTCCCTCTCCCACTCCCCCTGCTTGTGTTCCCTCTCTCGCTGTGTCTCTCTCTGTCAAATAAATAAATAAAATCTCAAAAAAAAATACCAACAGGGTTTCTGAGAAACTACTCAATCCACACTGTAGAACAAGAACTAATTTAACCATAATCATGTACAACAAATGAATGCTATACAATGTTCCTGATATTAATTTCCAATTCCTTTATCCATCAAGAATTGCTTTAACATTGCCTTTGGCTAGGAATGACTAAGAGAATAGCCTCTATTTTGCTCTAGTCTAAATGTCTTTTCTGTAATATGTTGTCCGAAGTCTGCTTATCTTTTTTTATTTTATGATACTCATGAAGTATCATAATACTTTATTATGATACTCATGATATCATGATAATTTATGATACTCATAAAGGCTGTTCTCATTTCTTACCGGAAAGTCATGTTTCTCTGTGTCAGGGCTCTGGTTCCTAATCAGTAAACTCCCTCTATCTGCAGTTGCTTAAAGTTCAGATTTTCAACAACAACAGAGTCATTACCATAGAATTGCCAATGTTCACTTTTAATAGGCTCCTGAAGATGCCTAGGCTAAGTACTTTCTGCTCCAGGAGGAGGGTCAGGCAACTCACAGCAGCCTCCTGAAATGACCGCAGGGGAAGAAAAAGAGGCCATTTCATAGAAAGAAGCAGAGGTGGTTTATGATCCCAAAGTGCAGGAGATACAATGAGGGCTCTTCAGTAGGGACTGGAAGCGGGAAACGGAACGTTACCAACCGAGGTTGTCCTGTCCACATTTACAGGATCACTCGTTTCCGCTTGTCTCTAGGCACATCCTTCCTTCTCTCTCTTCCAGGATGTCTTTTTCTGCTTCTTCCAGCACATGGGAAAATATTGCCACCCCACCAGCCCTGGTTGTTCATCCCTTCCAATTCATTCATTCAGCAAAGAGATAAAGTCTCTATATGCCAAATCTCTATGTTCAGGAAAGCGAAGCGACTGGTCAGTGGAAATCAGGTTTCCACACAGAGTTCAAGGAACATAAGGAGTTGGCCAACATGGCCGGATTTCTGAGAACGAGGTGAGGGAAGTTTCTTTGAGGAGGAGCCTTGGGATGAGGAGAACAATGGCTTCTCTCTCTGGGACAAATGGCTTCTCTCTGATGGTGTGGGGGTGAAGGGTTTCCTGACACCTCTTCTTTCTGCCTGCTCTGTTCTCTGAGCTTCTGTACCTTTTGGCAGGACAAAGAATTTTCTGACTAAAGTCCAAGCTACCAATCAATCAGGCATTGGGCTTAATGATGGACTCCAGGACATGTCCTGGATATACCACAAAACATGCCCCTAGCAAGAGCTGCTCAAGGGCATAGATATTTAGCCATGGCATCCTCTTGCTTCAGAGACAGAAAAATAGAACCAAAGAGGAAACACTCAAGCCTCTCTCTTAGAGAGTCAACAATGAAAGAAACAGCAATTAGGAGCTATTGTGGGTCTCATCCCTCACTCTAACTGGTAATTTTCTATCAGGGTTTAAATTGTATCCAAGGGAAGCTCTCTCCCCCACGGAGTGCAGGCCAGAAATCGGTCAATTAATAGAGGAAAAACATAAGTTATAAGGGAAATTATGAAAAACACATATACCATACACATTTTATTTTAACTTAAATCTTAACACCACATCTTTATAAATCTTTTGATGTAGGTCCAAGCCCTTTAAAAAATATATATATAGTGGGTTAAACGTCTGCCTTTGGCTCAGATCATGATCCTGGGGTCCTGGGATCGAGTCCCACATCAGGCTCCTTGCTCAGCTAGGAGTCTGCTTCTCCCTCTCCCTCTGCCTGTTGCTCCCCCTGCTTGGTGCACTCTCTCTCTCTCTCTCGATCTGACAAATAAATAAAATCTTTAAAATAAATAAAAATAAAAAAATATATAGAATCATTGCTTGGTGTTCTGCTTCATATTTCTTTTTTTTTTTTTTTTAAGGTTTTATTTATTTGACAGAGAGAGCACAAGCAGAAGGAGAGAGAGGGAGAAGCAGGCTCCCTGCTGAGCAAGGAGCCCAATGTGGGGCTCGATCCCAGGACCCTGGGATCATGACCCGGGCCAAAGGCAGCCGCTTAACCGACTGAGCCACCCAGGCATCCCTCTGCTTCATATTTCTTACATAAACAACCTCCATTTGTTATGATCTCCAGATTTGAAGTGGAATTTAAAGACTTGGATGACTGAGTGCAAATCAGTGGATGTTTACTACTTTTCTCCCTCTTTCAAAAATAATTCTTTAGTGACTGGTCTTCATTGAATCTTTCTCAAAGATTCAGTTTGGCTTTCATAGAAATAACAATTCTCTTTTTGCCCTCTTATTTCATTGATAAATATAACAGTTAATTTTTTTTAAAGATTTGATTTATTTATTTGAGAGAGATCATGAGCGAGAGCACGAGCAGGGGTGGAGGCAGAGGGAGAAGCAGGCGCCCTGCTGAGCAGAGAAGGACTCTATCCCAGGACCCTGGGATCATGACCTCAGCTGAAGGCAAATACTTAACCGACGGAGCCACCCAGGTGCCCCAATAGTTAAGTAAAATATGTAAATAGAATGACAAGTACAGCAGCACAAACAGGTGTGGGAACCAACCCAGGAGTCCCTTAGTGACGCTAAAACCCAACTGGAGAAGCTGAAGTTGCACTGTGCACAGAGCAGTGTGTTGCAAACTTTTGGGTGCATCAGAATCACCTGCAGGGCTCATTAAAACACAGGTTGCAAAGGTTCAGCTGGTCTGGGTTAAGGTCTGAGAACTCGAATTTCTAACAAGTTATCAGAGAATGCTGATGCTTCTGGTCCTGGAGACCATACTTTCAAAACTGCTGTCCTGGAGAGTGATTTGGCCGCTGGGACGGGCAACAGTGTGGATATTTTCAGAGCCATCAGAGAGTGCCAGATAATCCAGTAAACTGATTAAATGAAGTTTGTCGATGAGAGCTGTTCCTGTCCTTCTCACTCAAAATGCTTATCCAGGTGTTCTGTGTTTTGTGATAAAGGCTCAGTCACCCTGGGTTCTGGTCCCATCTCTGCAAGTAAATGACCATGTCATCTGGGATGGTCACTTCGCTTTTTACTTATCTGTAGAAAATGGGTCTGATAATTTTTTCCCCCAGAGATAAAGGGCTTATTACTCGTTGCACAGCAAGCGGCACGAACATCAACATTCTCCTATGCCTCCAAGTCCCACAGACGTGATGCTACGCACAGAGTGGGTTTGAGTTGCTGTGGAGGAGCACTGAGCTTGGAGCCTCCGCTGCTTTTATAGCAGGCACTAAACAAGTCTGCTCTTGATCGGAAGGAAGAAGTTAATTTATCTCTCGAGTTTACCAGCTGTGTAAGATAATCCTGAGAAATGGCCCCAGTGAAAGAGCAGTTGGGGTCTTGTAGTCTTGGCACCCCCCACCCCCCAGCCCCAGCAAGAGAAGTACCAGGGGCCCAAGAAGAACTGTCTCTCAACACTGTACACTTGTAAAAAAAAAAGTGTGGAATTGCAACATCCAAGCATATTTATATTTTACAACTTGATACTCACTGCCAAAAGTCTTACCAACTTTTCACTCTTCCGTAGTTTCAGAGGCATAAGGCAAATTCTTGTTTCATTTGCATCTCTTTGATTGACAGTGAGGTTGAATGTCTTTTTGTACTTACTGGCTGGCTACTTCTCTCTTCTCTGTGAACTACATATACTTGTTTTCTCAAGATATGTTGGTTCTTCTTCTTGGATCCAGGAAGAAGGCCTCCAGGACCATAAGTTTTAAGCTTTGAGCACCTATCATGAGCAAAACTCTGGCTCTGCCTTTGAGCTTCCCCAGAATAGTTGGGGGGACATGAACCATACTCCAGAAAAAAGGGATTTATGACACCAGCCACTGAATGCTAAGGGTCAAAGGGGTAACATGATCATTTATTCATTCAGCCTTCACCAAACCAGGCATTTTCCCAGGTCCTGGAGATATAAGAAGAGCCAGACACAGCCACTATCCTGAAGGCACTCAGCGTAGTGGAGAATAGGCAAATAGTGTGAGGAGAGTTATGATGATAAAGGTAGACACAGGGTACGGTGACAGCAAATTAGGAAATGATAATTTTATTCTTTTTCACTTACGTGGTTTTTGTACATAATGACAATACATAAGAAAATATAAGAATATATAATTCTAAAATTATAAGATATTGGGGCGCCTGGGTGGCTCAGTTGTTAAGCATCTGCCTTCGGCTCAGGTCATGATCCCAGGGTCCTGGGATCGAGCCCCACATTGGGCTCCCTGCTCTGCAGGAGGCCTGCTTCTCCCTTTCCTACTCTCCCTGCTTGTGTTCCCTCTCTCGCTGTGTCTCTCTCTGTGAAATAAATAAATAAAATCTTTTAAAAAAATAAAAATAAAAATAAAAAAATATATAAGATATTATTATTAGAGATAGCATAATACCATGAGAAAGTTATAGTTTTGGGGAATCAAACCTATAAGGGCTGTTATTCCATTTCAGCCACTTACTAGCTGTGTGATCTTGAGAAAGTTCCTTAATAATATTTTCCCCATAGGGTCAGTGTGAGTTATGAAAATAATATAAATAAAGTCATGTCCAACTTTATATTCGTGGGGGCTGAAGACCTACATATCGTATGTATAAATGTTGAAAAGTTTAATTAAAATTAGCTACTGATGAGATGCAAAACCTATCAAAATCCCAGTTGCTTTCTTTGCAGAAATCGGCAAGTTTGGTTTGTTTTGTTTGTTTTTGTTTTTTTAAGTAGGCTCCATGCCCAGCATGGAGCCCAACATTAGGCTTGACCTCACGACCCTGAGATCAAGACCTGAGCTGAGATCAAGAGCTGGACACTTAACTGACTGAGCCACCCAGGCACCCCAGAAATGGACAAGCTGATCCTGAAATTCATGTGGAAATACAGAGGACCTCCAATAGCCAAAACAATCTTGAAAAAAAAAAAAAAAAGTTGGGGGATGACACTCCTCAATTTCAAAATTTACTACAGAACTACAGTAATTAAGACAGCATGTAATACTGGTGTAAGGATTGACATATAAGTCAATAAATAGAATTGAGAAATAAAGCCTCACATTTACGGCCAATTGATTTTTGACAGGAGTGCCAAGACAATTCAATGGGGAAAGAACCTATTCTCAACAAATGGGGAAGGGACAAGTGGAAATCCCCATACAAACAATGGGGTTGGACCCCTTGCTCACACGTAAAAATAAATCAACTCAAAATGGATCAAAGTCCTAAATGTAAGAGCTGAAAGTATAAACCTCTCGCGAGAAAACACAGGCATAATCTTTATAATTTTGATTAGATGATGGTTTTTTATATATGACACCAAAAGCACAAACAACCAAAGAACATATAAATAAATTGGACTTCAAAATGAGATACTTTTGTCCTTCATTTTTTTTTAAAGATTTTACTTATTTATTTGTCAGAGAGAGAGAGAGAGCACAAGCAGGGAGAGTGGCAGGCAGAGGGAAAAGCAGGCTCCCATGGGACTTGATCCCAGGACCCTGGGATCATGACCTGAGCCGAAGGCAGAAGCTTAACCAACTGAGCCACCCAGGCACCCCGAAACTTGTCCTTCAAAGGACGCTATTGAGAAAGTGAAAAAGCAACCCACTGAATGTGAGAAAACATTTGCAAACCATACATGTTGTGTCTAGAACATACAAAGAATGGTTAGAAATCAATAATAAGTCAAACTAGAAACTGTAAAGTAAGATGTGTTCCATTTTCTTACTTTCAGACATAACTTCAGAAGACAAAAACAAAAATTTGTATGAAGTGTGATCTTATGCAATTGCAAGCTGGTAAAACACTAAAGACAATAAAATTTTAAAACTACTCATTGACGTATGACATAAGTAATTTAGAAAATCTATTTATTTCATAAATGGTATTTTTTCTGTCATTTCAGCAAAACATTTAATTCTACGTTAAGTTAATGTATTTATATAATTTATGTTTTATTGAAGGCAATGGTTCTAAAGTTAAACGTGAAAATGTATTTGAAGTGTACAAAATTTGAACATATTTTAACAAAAAAGTGAATTAAAATAAATGTAAAAATGAAACAATTTAAATTTTAAATCATTTTTGTTTTAAAAGTTACCTTTCTCGGGGTGCCTGGGTGGCTCAGTCGTTAAGCGTCTGCCTTCAGCTTAGGTCATGATCCCAGGGTCCTGGGATCAAGCCCCACATCGGGCTCCCTGCTCCGCGGGGAAGCCTGCTTCTCCCTCTCCCACTCCCCCTGCTTGTGTTTCCTCTCTCACTGTGTCTCTCTCTGTCAAATAAATAAAATCTTTAAAAAAAAAAAGTTACTTTTCTCCTAAAATATTCAAAATGATCTATTAAAATATGAAGGAGAATAGAATGTATGGTTAATATGAAAAATTTAAATAAAAATCATTTAATAGAACCAAAGTTTTCATTTAATATTTTGAAAGCTTAATTAAATTTTATCAAATATTGTTATAAAAATAGGACGACTTGGAGTTTTAATACCCAATACCCATTAAGTTGTCAATGTACATCATTCATCAAAGATGTTACAGATCAATCCTAAAAATATACAATGTAAGAGAATATAAATTGTTTAATATGGCAAAGCAATCTCAGTTTCTCTATGCAACTATTGTGAATGTTCTGATTCATGGTATTTCTGAAATCAGGCATTGAAAGATAATAAGGAGGAAGACATTACTGGGGATGGATACTCCTTTCTGAAAGAATCTACTGTATTTATGTTACCAAGAGGAAAATGTGAAAAGTTAATTTGTCTTCTGTTTGGAACTTAGGTGTTACAAAAAGGCTACTGTTGAAGGACTTCATTCTAAAGCAGTGCATTTCTTTGATGTCAACCACAGTACAACCCACACACCTTCAAGGGCCTGGCACGGTCACTTTTTGTTTCAAAGACAAAGGGTAGGAGAAGAGGAGAAGAATTTCCCTAGCAATGTAATCATCCCAAGTAAGGATTGATAAATGTAGTGTGTGTGTATGTGTGTGTGTGTGTGTGATTTGTGGACCCCTCCAATGCATGGAGCCAGGACAGGAGCCCCTTTTGTCCAGGTCTAAGGGTGGTCCTATAAAGCACATCATGTGGTAGGGCAGAAGTAATGAACATTCTCACTCTTTATGAACTACGGGATTATCAAGAGTGTGAGCAGTATGGAATTCCATCTTCTAGAAACACGTTTTTCTTGTCTTTTGTTATGGCACTCTCTTTGATTTTCTCCTCAGCAGAGGGCAGCAAAATTAGAACCTAACAATAAAAAAGAGAGCAGAAACCCTCACAGGCTCTGGACCTCTTAAAAGCATGCTAGAAAAAATTCACGGGTGCTATAAAGCAAGAAGAAGAAATAAAAGGCATGGACTTTGGAAGGGAAGTAATAAAATCGCATTCTGTGCACATAACATGAAAGCATATGTAAGAAATCCAAACTATCTCCATCCTACAAAAAACAAAACAAAACCCCACACCTATTTAAATTCATAGATGAAATTAGGTCACTGGATGCAAGGTTGACATGCAAAAATCAATTGTATTTCTACATACCAGCAATAAATATCAGAACACAATAATTTTTTAAATAGCATTTTTGATAGCTAAACAATCAAATATCCAGAAATAAACTGTAGGGAAAAAAATCAATGAGAAAATTAAAGTGGACCTGAATAAATGGAGAGATATGCCACTTTCATGGATTGAAAGAATCACTGTTGATTAAATGTCAATTCTCTCCATATTTATCTACAGATTTCATATAATCCCAATCAAAATCCCAGCAGGTTTTTTGTTTGTGGAAACTGATAAGCTGATTTAAACATTCATATGGTAATGCAAAGAATCGAGAATGACCAAATCAATTTTGCAGAAGAAAAATGTTTGAGGATTTAGACTACCAGATTTTAAGGTTTATCATAAAGCTATATTAAATAGGACAATGTGATATAGGCACAAGGCTAGCCAGCGGAACAAAACAGAGTCCAGAACAGACTCCCAGAAAAAAATCACTGCAATTCACTGAGGAGAAAGGATTATCTTATTCTTTCTTCTTATTCTTTTCAATAAATGGTGTTGGGTCCGTTGGATATTCACATGGAAAAGAAAATGAGCTTTGATTCCTGTATAATACCATACACAAATATTAATATGAAATGGGTCATACACTTCAATGTAAATGGCAAAACAATGAAGCTTTTAAGAGAAAATATAAGAGGGCACCTGGGTGGCTCAGATGGTAAAGCGTCTGCCTTCGGCTCAGGTCATGATCTCAGGGTCCTGGGATCGAGCTCCGCATCGGGCTCCTTGCTTGGCGGGAGGCCTGCTTCTCCCTCTCCCTCTACTGTTCCCCCTGCTTGTGCTCTCTCGCTCTCTCTGTCAAATAAATAAATTTTAAAATATCTTTAAAAAAAAAAAAAGAGAAAATATAAGGGAATATCTTCATGACCTTGGGGTGGGCAAGGATTTCTTAAACAGGGCACAGTAAACACAACCACTGAAAAGCAAAACATTAGATTTCATTGAGTTACTCACTTTCATTCATCAAGAGATCATTTGGAGAGTGAAAAGGCAAGCCTCAGATTAGGAGAAGAAATTCACAATTCACATATCTGTAAAGGACTCATCCTGATTATGTAACTTACAACTCGATCATAAGAAGACAACCCAGTTTAGAAATAGGCAAAGGGTTTGAATGAACAGTCATAAAAGAAGATAAGCAAGTAGCCAGCAAACATATGATAAACATATTCAACATTATAATGAGTAGGGAAATGCAGACTAAAAGGACTTTGAGATACTATGCACACAGCCAGAATAGCTAAACTTTAAAAAAAAAAAGAGAGAGAGAGAGAGAGAAAGAAAAGAAAAGAGGGACACCTGGGTGGCTTAGTTGGTTAAGTGGCCAACTCCTGATTTCAGCTCAGGTCATGATCTCAGGGTTGTGAGATGGAGCCCCGCATCAGGCTCCATGTTGAGCGTGGAGCCTGCTTAAGATTCTCTTCCTCCTCTGCCCCTCCCCTGCCTCTCTCTCTCTCTCCCTCAAAAAGAAAGGAAGGAAGGAAGAAAAGAAAGAAAAGAAAAATTATCAATACCAAATACTGATGGGATGTCGAATGATGAGAACTCACACATTACTAGTGAGAGTGTAAGTTGGTAAAAACCACAATGGAAAAATGTTTGGAAGTATCTAATAAGGTTGAATATATGCCTACCTGAAGACCCAGCCATTCTGCTAGTGGTACGAACATGAGAAATGAGGACATATGTCCAGCAAAAGACATTTTTAAGAACATCCATAGTAGTTTTTTAAAGATTTTATTTATTTATTTGAGAGAGAATGAGTGAGAGGGAGAGAGAGAGAGAGCAAGCATGAGCAGGAAGAGGGGCAGAAGGAGAGGGAGAGGGAGAAGCAGGCTCCCCGCTGAGCAGGGAGCCCAATATGGGGCTCAATCCCAAGACTCCCGGATCATGACCTGAGCCGAAGGCAGACGCTTAACCGACTGATCTACCCAGGCCTCCCAAGAACATCCATAGTACCCCAAACTAGAAACAAACCAAATATGCATCAAGAGTAGAATGAATGAATATATATGAATGAATATAATGAGTGAATATATTCACTGCCAGTAATGAAGAGAGAGAGAGAAAGAGAGATGCTATGACATGGATAAATCTCACAGTAACAAAATGGGACGTATGATTCCAATTGAGGTGATGTTCAAAGAGAGGTAAAATTAATCCATGATATTAAAAGTTAATAGTGCTTCTAGCCATTCCCATTTGCCTGAAGAGAAAGTTGTTTCAGATTGCCTCAAGTGTGTGCCTCAGAAACATGTGGTAACCAGTCATAGGTGGACCATCGACACAAAATCAGTCAGATTAGTTAAGTAAGAAAATAACGTGCAAGCAAGTTTGGAGTGTGCAGCATTACGGAACAAGCTTTTAGAAACTAGCCAAACAGAGACAGTCTCCCCTGCTGTAGGGACTAGGAGACTTGTAATGGGTAGCAGTGAAGAAGAGTCTTCTCTTGACCACTTGCAAGCTTCTTACAAGGAACCTTTCATGCATAGAAGTATGTTATGGGATTCTTCTCAAGTATCAAGTGGAACTAGTTCCAGGAGTTTAAAGGATATTGATTTTGGCATATGACATGAAACTCTTCCAGAAGAAGTTGGTAACTTAAGTCTTAATAGCTCCAGTAGTACAGAAGCCAATTTAAACTGGAGCCAAATAGTCCTATGCACAGTGGCATTTTTCCAGAAGATGTTGTGGGAGAAAGACCAACTACACCAGAATCGGACTGTAATTTACAGGCTATTTGTCATAGATACGAGGCTCTGAAAAAATCTCTATCCAAGAAAAGGGAAGAAAGTGACCTTTCTAATCCTGAAGCACTTGAAGGACACAAACCAGAATTGAGCCCTATTCCCACAAACATGCAAACAGATGATATGCTTGACTTTTTGGGTACTCATGATTTGCATATTGACTATACAAAACCATCTTTACGCATGTCCCTTGGTGAAAGGAAATGGTCACTTTCACCACTAATTAAGTTTTCTCCAGTGGAACAAAGATTGAAAACCACAAAACCATGTAGTCTTGGAGAACTTCTACCTAATTTAAAAGAAGAAGAAATCTTGAATAAGAGCCTTGATGCAAACGAATTTCCATCAGACTTGAAGAGATGAAGCAGAAGCCCAGTTAATTTAACTACGATGTACTTAAATTTCAAGCAGTATCACAGGATAAAAATGGATTTATAATTTAAATACATGTTGGAAGTATAACTCTTTTTCTAGGTCTAAAAAATCCTAAATAATGCCTTTTAGCAAACTTTAGTTTTTAGGTAAAGAGAGTATGTTTGGATTTTTCTCCTTGTATGGATCTGGGGTTAAAAAATGTGAAGTATTTGGGAAGCAGACATCAAGTTTTGTGAAGCCATTTTGATTCCTTGAATAATTTGTAAGCATTAAGTAAATAGCAAAGTATTAGTTTAATTTATTATGTTATAATTTCAGTTGATTAACAAACATGAGTGGTTTTTGATATACTTTTATTAACTGGTTAACATAATAACCATTGAATACCGATCTTTCATTTTAGGGAAATACATAATTTTTATTGTTTCTTTATGGAACATTATAGTACTAACCAAAAAAAGTGAGAAAAGTAGTACCTTGGGATGTGTAGTCAAGGGGAGAAAAGTTCAAGTTTGGGAAAGCTCTAAACAGGCTTAATGATTATTTAAGTAGTATGTTGGTCCTGGAAAATGTCTGGTAGAATAAAGTGTATGTGATGATAAGTGAAGACTGGGGCAGAATGAATTTAGAAAAAAGGAAAAAGATGGAAGATGACTAGACACTTTTAAGGAACACTGTCGAACTATAAATCCATTCAATGGGTTGTACAGCAGATTTATATTTAGTCTAATTTAGACTTTGAGAATTTAATTTAACCCTAGTTTTATATTTTAACAGAAAAAAATGTAAATTAAACATTTATTAGTTTCTGTTTAAAAAAAAAAAGTTAATAGTGCTGACTTCTAGGGGCAGTATTCATCAGGAAGGGGCACAAAGGAGGGCTATGTTTGGGATGCCGGAGGAAATGTTCTGTATCTTGGTCTAGGCAGTGGTTCTACAGGTGTATACGTATGTAAAATTCATTGGCCTGATCACTTCAAGAGTTGTGCACTTTATGTATAGTATACTTCCACAACAATTTTTTTTTTAAATCATGGACTAAAGAAGAAATTAAAATGAGAATTATAAAACATTTGGAGCTGAAGGACACAGAAAGCACTGCATATCAAAATTTGGGCGATATGCTAATGCAGAGTTTAGAGGGCCATTTATAGCCTTGATTGTACATATTGAAAACAAGAAAGATGGGAAATTAATGAGCTATCCAATTGAAAAAGTGCTAGGAAAAGAACCACAGAGAAATGCTCAAGAAAATTGGCAGAAATATGTTAAAAGCAGAAATTAATATAATGGGGAAAAATAGTAGCTCAGAAGAGAAATGCATGTAAAGAAAGCAATAAACAGAAGCCACGAGGCATTAGAAGCCATTAGAGAGAAGAAAATGAACAGCAGTAGTGAATTAGTAGTTATAGAGACAGAAGAAACAGAAGCATCAAAATGGACCAGCCCTACGAGAGGGAGCATAGCATCATCTGCTCTATGACTTTCTTAAATGGCAATTTCTAGAGTGGCTCTTTTGTTTCAGAGCTTCAGTCAGATTGAATCCTGGAGCTACAGCGGCATCGGGAACTGCGCTTCGCTTCTCCATGAAGACTCTAGAAACTTGTTTCCTGATCTCCCTTATTTCCAGAGGAATTCTTGAAATACAGTCTTATCATGAGAGGTAACTTGACCTTATCTCTTATTTCTGGCAACCTGTTGTGTTTACCTGACCAACACTCTTCCTCTCTTGTTTTGCTAACAACCTATCATGTAGCCTTCTGGGAACCACTCCTCACGTGTCCTGATTACCGATGGTTTTGTTCCCTGAGATGCTGACCCAATATCCCAGTTCTACATTGGGCCCTTGATCCAGGCATGGCTAAGTAGAGCACAACCTTCCAGGTGGTTGGAACAGGGACAGGCACCTGCCCCGCCGGGCCAATCAGGGTCATTCTTATGATTTGACAGGGGGATCTCTTTCCTTGCGGTTATTAGCCTGGTTGAATTAAGCCTGTAGTTACTGATGACCATCTTTCCAACACAGTGGGAAGAATGCCTTGCCTGAGATTGAAGCCAACAGAGAGGAAAGCAGAGCAGAGATGGAGAATGAGAGAAGGTGTAAGAAAGATAGCTAGCAATACCGTCAGAGGTCCTGGATCCAGCAGTGGCTAGACCCAAAAGCAATTGCTTTTTTGCTTAAACTGCTTTGTTTTAGATTTCTGCATTTGCGATCCGATGTCCTACTAGCAAGAGCTGACTGATACAAAAAATCCATCTCAAGTACTTTAACAAAAATCTATCATTGCTCCTTCAGCAACCCCCAGGATCACTAGATAGGTTTTCCCTTCATGTTACACTAAGTTTTTGCCTTTCAAATGAGTGCCTGTAAGATGGTTTATATATAATATGTAATGTGTAAAATATTTGCTGATTGCCTAAGTTTTCATTGGAACGTTTAGAAGATTCAGCCAATGGTTTAAATTTAAATTTGGGAGATGAATCAAGTCATTTGGCAGAGTTCATGTACATTCAGCAGTTGTAACACAAATATGCCTTCCCTGAAGGATGTTCTCCTCTTTTCTGTGGAGCCTACTGGACATAGGCTACAAAAAATGAGATTTAAAATTAGTGGCATGATTGAAATACTCAGAAAGATCAGGATTTTTAGAAACTGCGTGGAACTCTCATAAGTTTTCAAATCATTGGAATTCAAACTTTCTGAGAGTTATCCTCCATTTCCCCACAGTCCATGCAAATAAGATCTCAGCAGAATCAACAAAGCCAGCAAAATGAATGCTGAGCTAATCTCCATTCCACCCTGGGATCTGCTCTGAGCCCGAGCCCTTGGCTAATACTGTGTGTGTGCTCTCTCTCCAGAGTGTGCTCTCCTCCAGAGAAAAGCCCATATTCCTGAACCATACAAGCTGAAAAGATTCTCTGGTGCTTTCAAAGGGCAAGGCATGGCGCTCAGAAAGCTTGCAGTTTTCATTGCAAGGGTTTTCAATGCCAGCTTTAATGGACTGAATTTTGACAGGAACTTCTGAGTTCATGCTAATCGGTGGTTAATCGGACAGAGCTGTAGAGACTACAGAGGACTGATTATTCTTGCCTCTAAATTGGAATCTTAACTGATGAAATGTACAGCTTCCCAAAGGAGGCTATTCAAACAACAGCCCTGCCGTCCTCAAGCAAACAAGTTGTCTCACAATGGCTTTGATGGGTTTTGTGCGTAGATTTCCCCCTTCTGGCGGAATTAAGCGAGATGCATTCCCATTTCTTTTGGCTTGCTGCCTTGCTCATTTTGTTTCTAAACGTTGATAGTGTTACATCCATGTAAGGCGATACACCAAATCCGATTTACAAATATTTAATGACTGCAGTATATACAGATAAAACTGCATCTAAAGTTCTCCAAAGAACTGAAAAACAGGAAACATGTCTGCCTCCTACCAGGGGTATCAAGAACTTAATACTTGCAAGTAACTTCTGCTAAAAATACTTTTTTTTTTCTTTTTACTATGCTCACCAGTGTATCTCTGGTGTCTAGCTTAAATACATCTTGAATAAGTGAATAAATTAATGGATAAATTCTAGTTCATCATGGAAACCTTCTCTCTCTTTTTTTTTAAAGATCTTATATTTGAGTAATCTCTACACCCGATGTAGGGCTCGAACTCACAATTGAGACCAAGAGTCGCACGTTCCACCCACTGAGCCAACCAGGCTCCCCTCCTTCTTTCCTTTTTAACCAAACTCTGGCATTGAAAACACATTTTTCATTATTTGATCATTTTTAACAACTTTGGTGGCAAATAGTTTGCAATTAAACCTTTGCTGTTTGAGGTCCTGAGTAGAAGTTTTGGGTTTATCACGTGTCTGGATATCTTTCTTTTAAGGAATTGTTCCTTCCTTAGATTTTGTCCCAGAAACCTTAAGAGTAATGACTGAGAAGGAAAATACACTATTCATCTTCTTTCTTAGGATTGGCACAGCCGTGACCGATTCTCCCTGTTCATTGGTCGGTGGAACTCTTAAGGATGGGTAATAAATCTTTCTTTGGAAGATGCTGCTCTGCCAAATCAAGTCAGACACAGCGTCACATCAGAAGTGACATTCCATTTCCCCAGAGGGGAAGATTCCAGAGGGACAATGTGTTCTGAAGAAACAGAGTAAAAAGTCTCCAGAGCTTTTCTACTGCTCTACATATCGTGGCCAAGGGACTCAACCCACTGTCTTTTTAATTTATACTAAAAAAAAAAAAAAAAATCCCAAATCTGGGCACACCAACCTCTCGGGCTTTGGATTATGTCTTGACCTTTTCTGAAGTACGACCTTTTGAGAAGTTGTGGCCAACTTTTCTCTCTGCTGCTGTGTCACTCGCTCTATTTTTTCTCTCGCCTGTCCTCACTTGAGGATCGACCCTGATGTCTACACAAAATGAGTGATTTTTGGTATTTATTCCATGGAAATTATGACTTCACTTCAAGAGTTAAAATTTAGTCTTTTGCAAACTACTGAAGTGTTTTTCTTCACTGCCACTTTGTTACTGCCGGATTCTGGCCTCCTGGCCAAGGGGTCTGGGCATTTGGCTCAGTCTTCCTCTTTATCCCCAGCTAGCCACGTCCTGAAACATCTAACTGTGCATTGCCAATCAAACATCCTAGCTTCTGAGCCCCCGACCTTCTCAATTCCACGGATTTTCATCTATGGTCCACAAAATCTATTCCCATGGGCCACACTCTGGGCTACATCATAAGTTAAAGCTGGTCTTCAACTGATATCCTAAACATTAAAAGTGGAGCTTTGTCAGCACTCTCTTACTCTTCCAGCTCCCTTTTTTGCTCTCAATATGTTTAATCTTATCCATATCCAGTCCTTTGAGCCACTTAATTTTCTTCCAATTTACCACATGCTGTTAGATGACATTTTTGGTCTATCACTGTATTTGCTGACTTGTCTTCACATCCTTCTGTCTTACTGGATTCACAAAACCACAGCCCATGAGCCATGCCACGTTTCTTGTCAGCTCCTACCCATTGGTGGGTGCGTAAGGTGGACAAGATTGTAGAACAGCATAACCTGGAAACAGTGGTAACTAATGATCTCCAATCACAATGCTGAGCTATCCCTTGTGACAGTCAGCAAATGACTTTGTTCCTGACTTCATTGAGAAAACGCAAATCATTTGAACAATCATACCCTCAACTGACCACCCTTGCCACCTACAAACTTATAAATGCCCCGTAACTGCACCGCTTCATCTCTTTTCATGCTATCTCAGTAAAAGAGGGTTAGCTCTCCACTTTAGTTTTTATCCTATCTCATTACCCTCTCTTTCTCTTAACTCGCCTGCTCCTTGCTCATTCTCCCTCAGCAAATATTTGCTACACACTTAGCTCTTGCTTTGCGTATGTTCCCAGCACCCTCTCCTGGGAAAAATCACTGCTTTCCTTGAGAAATGCTTCTAGCCCCCTATAGAACCAGGTAGCTCAGCAACACCGTCCCATGTTCTCACACAATCCTCCATGCCAGTTACAGCTGATTCTCAAGGAAAAGTTCCTAGCTCCGCACTGGAAATAAGTTCAAGGTGAGCTCCCAAAGACATGGGTGTGCACTCACAGGTGTCATGTCTTCAGAGAAGTAGTAATGCTCTTCTCTCTGAGAGCACGGGGTGAATTGGTTTGTTGTTCTAAACAGGTGAGAGAAGAAAACCAAAAGCAGAGAGCACAGGAGAATCAGGATGAGCAAACAAGATGGAGACCTGCTTGGAACTAGGTGAGGAGAGTTGGTGAAGCTCTAAAGTTGGGGGGAGAGGGCAGGCAGAGGGGAGAAACAGGACTGGAGGGGGAGGGAGGTGAAGGCTATTTTAAGCATGGGAAACCCATTCCTTTATCTGAAGGTGTTTGTGTTGCTGTCCTTTCAACACCACCTGTGTACCACCTTCCCGCATATCTTCCCAAAACATCTCTCAAGGGGGTTTTGTTGTTGATGTTAGGATGTAAAGAGGGGCCTGACTCTCACAGAGGCCTCTCACATGGAAGAGAGGATCCAAAGAAAGAGATCTTGAGATTGTGAAATGTGCTCACCTGTATCCCATCCCTGAAACTGACAGAAATCATGGAAGAGCTTTGGACTTCCATGTGACTGGGATCCAAGTCAACTTTACCATTTGTTTTTTCTGGAAGACAGGAAGAAGGTCCTGCTGACACTGGGTTATATGTCATATGCCCAGGCCCATAAATGGAAATCAACACGCAGTTACAAAGCAACAGATTCCAAAAATAAGATTTGCCAAACACTACTGGGATTTGGGACTCCTCTTTGTGCAAGCTCTTTTAAAAATTAGTATGAGTGACTCATGCAGAATTATATAGACTTATTCTACTTTAAGTGAAGACTAAAATTAGCCAGTTAGCAGAGTTTACTGAAGACTAATATAAGACATCTAGCTGCCACTGAGCGACATAAGATTCCCATTGCCCTTGACGCACAGAAAGAGCAGAATTTCCATAATTCTCGGACTGCACTGTATTATCTGTACCATCAATGCTGACATGAGTGGGTCATGGTTTCAATTGCTTCTGCTCCTGAAATAATTAATATAAATTAATGGTGTTTTATGTTTGTGGATCATTTTGTTTTTATGTAATTGTTATTTTTCATGTAATTGCTGAAATGTTACCATTTTTATTTTAATTTGGTCCCTCTCTAAGCCTTGGTTATCACCAAGTTCTTTTTTCCAGTGGGAGATGGGAACAGCTTGGGTAGGTGGGCTGTAGGGCCTTTTGTCCTGACTATGTTGGCAAAAGTCCAAGAAATTGTAAAACTCCTGAGTTTAGGGGCTTTCATTAATGCCTTTGCAAGAAGTTTTTCATTCTGTGTTTTAAAGAGACAGATGCCAACATATAGGAAAGCTGTGTTCACTTTCAGTTTGGAAAGATGGGTTCTGATGCATCCTTTTATTTGAGTTTCTCTAGGGTCAATAGTGATGTCTCCACTTTTATTCCTAACTTTAGTAATCTGAGTCTTCTCTATCTTTTCTTGATCAGTCTAGCTAAAAATTTACCACTTTTTTTTAACTTTTCAAAGAACCAACTTTTGGTCTCATTGACTTTATTGTTTTTTTAATTCTCTTTTTCATTAATTTCTACTCTAATCTTTATTATTTCCTTCCCTCTGCTTGCTTTAGGTTTAGTTAGTTTGCTCTTAAGTGTCTTGAAGTGGAAGGTTAGGCTATTGATGTGAGATCTTATTTTTTAATGTAGGCATTGTTCTATATGGATTGATGTTTCTGTGATTTGTCCTGCATAACTGACCACTTGGACTTGCACGTACGCAAGCAGGCTAAGAATTGTTGTTTGTGAGACTCATGCTACATGAATAACCTTGGGAGCCTGGTTGTTTAAAATATATTATCTGGCCTCCAGGTCAGAACTGGCCCTTCTGTTCTGGATGCCAAAAGCTACAAATCTTGTCTCACAACCCTTCCTGCTCTAGGCTGGACTGGCTCCCCGGAATGGAATCTGGGAGGGGAGACAGACACACATAGCCCAGGCTCCTTGAAAATATGAAAACATGATAACATAGAAATGCAGCTTGCTCCAAACTGCACATACGTAAACAGATGTTTAACTTCCCATCATTTGCCCTGCAAATGTGGTCCTTATGGGGATGGTTAGTTGGAAGTCTCACCTGAGGGGAGGATGCTCCTTCCAGGCCTCTCAACTGGGACTCCAACCTGGCTATTTCCACAGGGCTTCCCTAGCTAATGAGGTTGGATGTTGTAAGTACACTTGATGTAACTTTGCCTTATTCTCATTTATTGCCTACTATGACCTTCATCTATGTGTAGATTCCTTTTCTCTTCTGTTTCTATTAGGTTTCTATAATAATATTAATAATAATAATGATGATGATAAAGGTTTCTTTCCTTTTGGAAACTAAAACATGGCTGTTGTGAATCTTTGGTTCAGAGATTTTTTTTTAACAGGCATTTACACCTGTAAATATCTAAGTACTAAGTTAGTGGTGTCTCATAAGTTTTAGGGTGTCATGTCTTCATCTTCATTCATCTCAAATTATTTTAACTTTCCCTTGTGACTTTTTTGACCTATTGGCTATTGATGGCTATGTTCCTTTTTTTTTTTTTTAAGATTTTATTTATTTGACAGAAACAGAGTTAGTGAGAGCAGGAACACAAGCAGCGGGAGTGGGAGAGGGAGAGCAGGCTTCTTGCTGAGCAGGGAGCCTGATGTGGGACTCGATCCCAGGACCCTAGGATCATGACCTGAGCAGAAGGCAGAAGCTTAATGACTAAGCCACTCAGGCGCCCGATGGCTATGTTCTTAAATGTTCATATATTTGTGAATCCCCTATTTTTCTGTTATTGACT
Organism: Halichoerus grypus; assembly: GCF_964656455.1. Taxonomy (NCBI): domain Eukaryota; kingdom Metazoa; phylum Chordata; class Mammalia; order Carnivora; family Phocidae; genus Halichoerus; species Halichoerus grypus. The sequence continues at coordinate 140,729,552 of NC_135713.1, read as the reverse complement.
TCTGATTTAATTCCACCGTGATTGAAGAACATACTTTGAATGATTTCAATCCTTTTAAATGTATTGAAGGTTGTTTTATGGCCTAGCACATGATGTAGACTAGAGAATATTCCATGGACACTTGAGAAAAATATATATCTTGTAGCTGCTGGGTGGAGTATTCAATAGATATCTAGTAGGTGTAGTGATTTTTAGTGTCATTCAAGTCTTTTATTTTTTGTTGATCTTCTGTTGAGTTGTTTTGTCTTTTTTTTTTTTTCAGAGACAAATGACTTCATTATTCACAATACAACAAGCAGCATAGGCATCAGGGAACTGGAGTTCCCTGAGCCCCACTTCTCAAAGGACAATGTGAGGAGTGTCAGGTGATACCTACAGAGGTAATAAAATGCATCACAGGGAGAGGAGCCCCAAACCTAGGGAACCTGCATCTTTTATAATGGGCAGTATGTCTGTCTGAATTTTGCCCCAAAGGGAGACATTATCTTGTTTACTGGAGAGTAAATAAATCTTTCTTTTGCTCCAAGGAAAACATTATCTCTATCTTCCAAGACTTTTCACTATATAAACATTTTCAAGAGAGAGTTCTGCAGAAAAGCAATTGGTACTTAGGCAAGGTATGTAAAAATGCAAGAGACCTATGAAGAATTGTTTCTCAACACTAACCTAGATCTTTTTCAACGCTAAAAAAAGAAAACACTCTCTGTGTTCTTCTTCCCTCTAGTTACTACACTGTCACTACCCTTTCTTCCACAACCAAATATCTTGCCATCACCCAGTCACTTCTCAAGCCATTGTATTTTGAATTTCACTGCCACTCCTGAATACAAGAGACCCTTTGCCATTTTCATCTAACTTGTCTAACTTATGACAGCTCCCTCCCTCTTGAGACTTTTTCTTCACCTTGCTTTCCTAAAGTGAACTGCTTGCACCCTTCTTCTCTTCTCCCTCCTTCTCCTTGTTCTCTTCCTCTCCTTCTACTGAGATACAAGTCACATATCAAAAATTTACCTTTTTTAAATGTACAACTTGTTGGTTTTGGGTATATTCACCATATCGTACAATTATCACCACTAATTCCAGAACATTTCCTTCATCCCAAAAAGAAATCCACTGACTTAGGAGCTGTCAGTCTTGATTCTCTCCTACCCTTAGCCCCAGGCATTACTTATCTGCTTCCCGTCTCTATGGATTTGCCTTTTCTGGACAATTAATATAAGTGGAATCATGCAATATATAGATATGGTCTTTTGTGACTGGCTTCTTTCACTTTGCAAGATGCTTTCAAAGTTCATTGATATAGCATGCATTGATATTCATTCCTTTTTACAGCTGAATAACATTGCATTGTATGGATACACAACATTTTGTTTATCCACCCATAAGTTGATGGATACTTGGGTTGTTTCTACTTTTTTGGCTGTTTTGAATAATCCTGCTATGAACATTTGTGTACAGATTTTTATGGGAACATAAATTTCAATTCTGTTGGTTTGTACCCATTGTTGAAAATAAAATATTGAAGTCTCTATCTATTATTATTGAATTGTCTATCTCTCCCTTCAATCCTGTCAGTGTTTGCTCCAGGTATTTTGTTGTTTGATATATATATATATTCATAATTTTTATATCTTCCTGATGGATGGACTTATTTATCATTATAGAATGCCCATCTTTATCTCAGTAACATTTTTAATTGTCTAATTTGTCTGATATTATTATGGGCACTCCAGCTTTCTTTGATTGCTATTTGCATTGTACATCTAATGTCCTTTACTTTCAACCTATTTGTATCTTTGAATCTAAAGTATGTGTACTTACTCCTGGAACTCATATTACACTATATGTTACTTACTAGAATTTAAATAAAACTTGAAATATTAAAAAAAATAAAATATATTTACCGTAGATATCATATAGTTAAATCTTGTTTTTTTAATCCAATTTGACAATTTCTGCCTCTTGATTGGATTGTTTAACCCATTTGCATTGAATGTTATTATTGATATAGTTAGATTTACATCGGATATTTTACTATATGTTTTCTATATGCCTCATGTCTTCTTTGTTTCACTGTACTCCTTTACTGCTTTCTTTTGCATTAAGAGAATACTTTTGGTACATTTTAATTCCTTTAATAATTTTTTTCACAACTTCTGGAATTATTTTCATAATGGCAGACTTGCCACATACATTTTAACCTTTCAGCATCTACTTCAGATTTATTCTAACTTAATTCCACTGAGGTATAAAAAGGTTACCTGAAATAGTTCTATTCTTTTTCCCTTTTTGTGCTATCATGGTTATATATATTATATCTATATGTGTTATGAACCCAATAATATGTTGTCATAATCATTACTTTAAATAATTTTATGTCTTCTAAAAAAGTTGAAAGTTTCTATTAATGGTTTGTTATGTCAGCTTTCTTATTTATCATATACAGTTCTCTTCATTTGTTCTTGTGGATTTAAGTTACCATCTGGTATTATCTTACTCCAAACAGCTTTACTCCCACCTGTGTCTTTTGAGCTGTTATTCTCAAATATATTGCATTTCCATAAGTTATAATCCCAACAATACAATTATATACATATTGTTTTACACAAGCGCTTTTAAAAAAGACTTTCCTTTTAGAGCAATTATTGATTCACAGCAAAATTAAGAGAAAGGTACAGAGATTTTTCATGTACTCGCTACCCTCACATATGCACAGTCTTCCCCATTATCAACATTCCCCAACCAGAATGGTGCATTTGTTACAACTGATGAACTACATCAACACATCATTATCACCCAAAGTGCATGGTTTACATTTGGGTTATCTCTTGGTATTGTACATTCTATACGTTTGCATAAATGTATAGTGACATGTATCCATCATTGGTGGCATCGAAATCACAGAGTATTTTCACTGCCCTAGAAACTATTTGTGGTCCACTTACTCAACCTTTCCTGCCCCCTGCCCCAACCCCTGGCAACCAGTGATCCTGTTGCTCTCTCCATAGTTTGGCCTTTTCCAAAATGTCGTATCATTGGAATTAGTACATAGCCTTTTCAGATTGGCTTCTTTCACTTAGTAATATGCATTTAAGGTTCTTCCGTATCTTTTCATGGCATGAATTTTTCAAGCGCATTTCTTCTAGGTGCTGAATAATATTCCATTGTCTGGATGTACCGACATTTATTTATTTATTCACCTACTGAAGGACATCTTGGTTGTTTCCAAGTTTTGGCAATCATTAATAAAGCTGCTATAAACATCTGTATGCCAGTATCTGTGTGGACATACGTTTTCAGCCCCTTTGGGTAAACGTCAAGGAGCACAGTTGCAGGATCGTATGGTATATTTCATTTTATAAGAAACTGCCAACTGTTTTCCAAGGTGGCTTTGGCATTCTGCATTTCTACCAGTAAGGAGTGAGAGCTCCTATTGCTCCACATCCTCACCAGCATTTGGTGTTGTCTGTGTTCTGGATTTTGTCGTTCTAGTAGGTATGTAGTGGTATCGCCCTGTTGTTTCCATTTGCAATTCCCTGATGACATATGGTGTGGGGCATCTTTTTATATACTTGTTTGCCACCTGTGTATGTATCTTCTTGAGTGAGGTGTCTGTTGGGTCTTTGGCCCATTTTTAAATTGAGTTGTTTGTTTTCTTACTGTTGAGTTTTGAGAGTTCTCTGTATATTTTAAATAATAGTCCTTTATCAGTTGCGTCTTCTGCAATTATTTTCTCCCAATCTGTTTTCTCATTATCTTGACATTGTCTTTCACAGAGCGTAAGTTTTTAATTTTAATGAAGTTCAGCTTTTTTATTATTTCATTCAAGGATTGTGCCTTTGGTGCTGTATCTAAAAAGTCATCACCATACCCGAGGTCATTTGAGTTTTATATTTGATCTATTATCCATATATTCTTCTATATTATTTAATAGAATATATTACATTCTTTTATTTGATCTATTATCTATATTTTATATATTTATATATTATTTATATTTTCTTCTAGGAGTTTTGTAGTGTTGTACTTTAACATTTAGGTCTCTGACCCATTTGAGTTAATGTTTGTGAAGGGTATAAGGTCTGTGTCTAAATTCATTTTTTTTTTTTTTTTTTGCTGGGGTGCCTGGGTGGTGCATTTGGTTTCGGTTCAGGTCATAATCTCAATGTCATGAGATTGAACCCTGTGATGGGCTCCGTGCTCAGAACAGAGTCTGCTTGAGATTCCCTCTCCCTCTACCCCTCCCACTCATGGTCTCTCTCTAAAATAAATAAATAAATCTCTTAAAAAAATAAATTCTTTTTTTTTTTTGGCATATGGATGTCCAGTTGTTCCAGCACCATTTGTCGAAAGGACTCTCTGCTCAATTGCATTAACATCCCCAAAGAAGATATAGAATATAAAGTTAATTAATTCTGATAGTATGCTCAGAAATCCCATAGTCTATTTGAACTTTACAAATGATTTAAGGGAAAGTGTTCTTGTCTTGAAGTATCCAGACTGAGCTCTTATGGGAATTATTCCTCCATAAGTAAAGAGTGTATGTTTTAGAGCCAAAGTTTACTGTACTGTTTTCCAGTTGTGTGGCCTTGGGCAAGTTGATTAATTTTATTCAATCTCAGTTTTCTCATCTTTAAATGGGGTCAGTATTTTTCTTATAGGATTGCTGTGAAGATTAAATAAGGTGCTTTTTGTAGAGTGCTTTTCACATCAGTAAATAGCAAATGAGAACGATTGCTATGATTTATATTAGAAGAAGTCTTCTTTAGGGGTACCTGCGTGGCTCAGTCGTTAAGCATCTGTCTTTGGCTCGGGTCATGATCCCAGAGTCCTGGGATCGAGCCCCACATCGGGCTCCCTGTTCAGCGGGGAACCTGCTTCTCCCTCTCCCACTCCCCCTGCTTGTGTTCCCTCTCTCACTGTGTCTCTCTCTGTCAAATAAATAAATAAAATCTTAAAAAAAAAAAGTTTTTCTTTAAAAAAAAAAGGCTTCTTTAGCAAAGAAACATCACAAAGGAAGTTTAAATATTGTTCTCTTCCCCTAGAAACTATAATAAAGAATTCCAGAGGAATCTAATATTACACTTGAGACTGAATCTATGGGAACCACAAAGTTTCTGGAGAACTCTGGCTAGGGAACCATATCCTTTTGGAATACGTGATTTATGGTGTGGAAATTGAGGGTGGCCCATGTGCACAAACTATTTGGGTGGCACTCTCTGTACAAAATGAAGAGTGGAGAAGAGTAGGATGAAAGACAAGAGGCTGGTGTTTCTGAATTTATTTCTGGTGTACATATCATCCTCCGTTATTTGCCTTCAACCTCCCTCCCTCAGCCCTCCTTTCTCTGACTGCTCTGTTACTCTGGCATTGCTATTCTAGAATTTTCTACAAAGAAGAGGTAACTGTAACTGCAGTAGGAATCCTCCACTTTTGGGTGCCTGGGTGACTCAGTCAGTTAAATGTCTGACTCTTGATTTTGGCTCAAGTCATCATCCCAGGGTCATGAGATCGAGCCCCGCATTGGGCTGAGCATGGAGCCTGCTTAAGATTCTCTCTCTCCCTCTCTCTCTGTCCCTCCCCACCTTGCTCATTTGTGCACACTCTTTCTCTCTCTCTCTCCAAAAAAAAAAAAAAAAGAAAGAAAGAAAGAAAAGAAAAAAAGTCCTCCACTTTCTACTCTTAATTAGGTTAAGGACATGGATCAACCCTGAAATTTATCCATACATTGAGAGGTTGGAATCTATTTAAGAGTCTCTGTTTTTTTTGTTTTTGTTTTTGTTTTGTTTTGTTTTTTTACAGAGAGAGCACAAGCACGGGGAGCAGCAGGCAGAGAGAGAAGGAGAAGCAGACTTCCCACTGAGCAGGGAGCCCAATGTGGGCCTCGATCCCAGGACCGTGGGATCATGACCTGAGCAGAAGGCAGATGCTTAACTGACTGAGCCACCCAGGTGCCCCAAGAGTCTCTGTTAATGTATCCCAGTTAATTAATCAATTGTGAAGTTAATGGAGCAGGATTGTTCTAGGTACTGGAGATAAACTGGTGAACAAGATAGACATAGAGTTCATGAGGTATTTATGAGTTAATGTTATAAAAATCATTAACGTTGTGACAAATAGTTTTTTTTGGAAAATTTTTATTATTATAAAAAATGTCAAACATCCAAAAGCAGGGAGAAACTGCAATATTCCTGGTTCAACAATTATTAACACATGGCCAAACTTGTTTAATTTGTAACTCTTGTACTTAAAGACTTGTTGAAAGGTGCGGTAAAGATGCTTTGATTTTAGCTTATATGACCACCTTCTCTGGTTTGGGATTTTTAAACTCAGAAAACAGTTCTTAATTCTTCCATCCTTGGCAGCATTAAAATAGCTTTTCATTTTTTTCAGTAGGCCAGCCTCTCCTGAGAAGCCCAGGAGAACCCAAGGCTTAATCATCCAATCCTGCATGGAGAGCCATTAGAAAATTGGATTGGCCTTATTCTCTGCTGCCTTGCTCCCACTGCATGATAAACTGGGGAAATGAAATTAAACTTGATAACCTGAGAACCTGGTATGATCCTGGCCTTAGGGCATGATTATTGCCATGCAGTTAATTCCAGACATGGGAATTAGGCCTTAAGAACTCATCATAAATAAATACATAGTCATGCCTTCCACTTGTGACATTGAGCATGACCATGGTACAAATGTGAAGGATTTCACTCCCTATGGGCCTTGACTCTTCTTTCCTCTCTAGGAACTCAGCATTTTACCATTTCACTAGCTCCCAGTCTCTCCCCTGAACACAAGCCTGTCATCTCAATAGATGCAGTGGCTTCAGTCTGGACATGCCCTGTTTCACGTAGGACAGCCACACTTGACCACCATGTCTCTCTGCACCTCTGACCTGGAGGTAATCTTATCTCTATAACTCCTAGGCCCACACCAATTTCATTTCTCTAAGTGAGTGACACTTCTTTTAAGGGTAAAACTATGCTGTTAGATGAAACATTTGGAGAGGGAAAAAATTATGCAGAAAATGGCATACTTTGACATCAGCTTTTTAAAGGAAAAAAAAAAGTAAGAGAAAAGCCTAATGGAAAATACACCAGAACGTGTATTGTCCAAGGATGGTAAGATTTGGGATATTATTTCTAAATACTTCTTTACTGAGTTATATAATTTTCCACATTTTCAAAAATTAACATATATTATTTCAACAGTGAGAAAAAAATAAGGCAAAATACAAATAACCTCTCCAAAGTTACAGCATTAAATTTGTAAACAAGATTAAAATGGCATCGAACCAGAAGATCTAACAATTATAAGTATTTATGCTCCTAACTCAGGAGCAGCCAATTATATAAACTAATTAATAACAAAATCAAAGAAACACATTGATAATAATACAATAATAGTAGGGGACTTCAACACCCCACTCACAGCAACGGACAGATCATCTAAGCAGCAGATCAACAAGGAAACAAGGGCTTTGAATGACACACTGGAACAGATGGACTTCACAGATATATTCAGAGCATTCCATCCTAAAGCAACAGAATACACATTCTTCTCTAGTGCACATGGAACATTCTCCAGAATAAATCACATCCTGGGTCACACACCAGGTCTCAACTAGTACCAAAAGATTGGGATCATTCCCAGCATATTTTCAGACCACAATGCTTTGAAACTTGAACTCAATCACAAGAGGAAATTTAGAAGGAACTCAAACACTTGGAGGTTAAAGAGCATCCTACTAAAGAATGAATGGGTCAACCAGGAAATTAAAGAAGAATTAAAAAAATTCATGGCAACAAATGAAAATGAAAACACAACTGTTCAAAACCTGTGGGATGCAGCAAAGGTGGTCCTAAGAGTAGCAAGTATATAGTAATACAAGCTTTTCTCAAGAAACAAGAACGGTCTCAAATACACAAACTAACCTTACACCTAAAGGAGCTGGAGAAAGAACAGCAAATAAAGCCTAAACCAAGCAGGAGAAAAGAAAAGAAAGATTAGAGCAGAAATCAATGAAATAGAAACCAAACCAAACCAAACCAAACCAAACAAAAAACAGTAGAACAGATCAATGAAACTAGAAGTTGGTTCTTTGAAAGAATTAATAAGATCAATAAATCCCTACCCAGACTTACCAAAAAGAAAAGAGAAAGGACCCAAATTAATAAAATCATGAATGTAAGAGGAGAGATCACGACCAACACCAAGGAAAAACAAACAATTTTAAGAACATATTATGAGCAACTATATGCCAACAAATTAGGCAATCTGGAAGAAACTGATGCATTCCTGGAAATTTATAAGCTACCAAAACTGAAATAGGAAGAAATAGAAAACCTGAACAGACCCATAGCCAGCAAGGAAATTGAAGCAGTAATCAAAAATCTCCCAACAAACAAGAGTCCAGGGCCGGAGGGCTTCCCAGGGGAATTCTACCAAACATTTATTTATTTTTATTTTTTTAAAGATTTTATTTATTTATTTGTCAGAGAGAGAGAGAGAGAGAGCACAAGCAGGGGGAGCAGCAGGCAAAGGGAGAGGTAGGCTTCCTGCTGAGCAAGGAGCCCAATGTGAGACTCAATCCTGGGACCCTGGGATCATGACCTGAGCCAAAGGCAGACGCTACAGACTGAGCCACCCATCTACCAAACATTTAAAGAAGAATTAATACCTATTCTTCTGAAGCTGGTTCAAAAAATAGAAATAGAAGGAAAACTTCCAAGTTCGTTCTATGAGGCCAGCATTACCTTGATCCCCAAAACAGACAAAGACCCCACCAAAAAGGAGAATTATGGACCAATATCGCTGATGAATGTAGATGCAAAAATTCTCACCAAGATACTAACCAATAGGATCCAAGAGTACATTAAAAGGATTATTCACCATGACCAAGTGGGATTTATTCCTGGGCTACAAGGGTGGTTCAACATTCGCAAATCAATCAATGTGATACATCACCATTAAAGGACAAGAACCATAGTATCCTCTCAATTGATGTAGAAAAAGCATCTGACAAAATACAGCATCCGTCTTGATTAAAACTCTCCACAGTGTAGGGATAGAGGGTATATACCTCAATATCATAAAAGCCATCTATGAAAAGCCCACAGTGAATATCATTCTCAATGGGGAAAAACTGAGAGCTTTTCCCTTAAGGTCAGGAACATGACAGGGATGCCCATTCTCACCACTTTGTTCAATTGTACTAGAAGTCCTAGCCTCAGCAATTAGACAACAAAAATAAAAGGCATTCTAATTGACAAAGAAGAAATCAAACTCTCACTCTTCTCAGATGACATGATACTTTATGTGGAAAACCCAAAAGACTCCACCCCAAAATTGCTAGAACTCATAGAGCAATTCAGAAACTTGGCAGGATATACAATCGATGCACAGAAATCAGTTGTATTTCTATACACTGAGACAGAAGAAAGAGAAATGAAGGAATCAATCCCATTTACAACTACACCAAAAACCATAAGATACCTAGGAATAAACATAACCAAAGAGGCAAAGGAGATGTACTCAGAAAACTATAGAACACTCATGATGGGCATTAAGGAGGACACGTGATGTAATGAGCACTGGGTGTTATAAGCAACTGATGAATGACAGAACACTACATCTGAAATTAATGATGTACTACGTGTTGGCTAATTGAATCTAAATTAAAAAAAGATGAAAAAGAAAAAAAATAAAATGGCATTAAACCATTTTATAAGACTTATTGGCCAGACGCCTGTTCAAAAATCTGGTAAAATAGACATTTCACTGTGAAATCATATGATTCTAAAAAATTGGACATAGACAATTTGGCAATATGACTCTACATGTGTTTTTTTCTTCTTCGGATTTTAGAGATAGTATGTACCCACTGCAGAAAATTTGGAAAACAGAGAAAAGCACTGGAAAAGGATAAATATCACCCTTAGTGAACATATTGGAGCATCTACTGCTCTGAGCCTCTCCAACTGCACAAGGAGTGGCCACACCCTCAGGATTCTCAGCCCCATCCACCCGAGGCCATGCCCCCTGGCCTCTCCCAGCCAATGGCTGAGCTAATCTAAGCAGGAGGGAGGGGCTAGAGTCAGGCTAGTTCTGCCTGACGCAAGACTGCCCTAACGGACAAGAATATTCATTTACGGGTTTGCGCCAGGGCTGTTAACTCCTCTGCCTTCTGTCATAATACAGTCTAAAGTGATCTGGACCTTCTGATCATCCCACTCATCCACTACGTCGATGACATCATGCTGGATGGACTGGTTAAGCAAAAGGCGACTGATATGCTAGATGCCTTGGTAAGATAGCTGCGCTCCACGGAGCGGGAGACAAGCCCCAGGAGACTCAGAAACCTACTACTCAAGGAAATTTTTAAGAGGTCCTGTCCTCAGGGGTTTACCAAGACATCCTCTCCAAGGTAAAAGACAAATTTCTGAATCTTGCATTCCCTCTTTAAAGATGGAAGCGTAACGCTTGGTGAGCCATTTTGGGTTCTGAAGGCAACACATTACACATCTAGGAATGCTTCTCTAGGTCATATACTGAGAGATATGGATGGCCTGTCAATCGTAACTGGTGCCCTGACCAAGATTGAGCTCTGCAGCAAATCTAGGCTGCAGAGAATTATTTGCCTTTGCCTTTTGAGAAATAGCTCCTGGCATGTTCTTGGGCCCTGTAAGAGCTGGAATGCTTGACCATAGGGCATTGAGTGACTATGCATCCACAACTTCCTATTATGAAGTGACTTTTGTTAAACCCACCAAGTCCTAAAGTAAAATAGGCCCAGTGGGAGTCCACAGTAGGATGGAAATGGAATGTCTGGGATTGACGCCAAGCAAGACCAGAAGGCATGAGTAAGCTGCACGACCAGGTAACCCAGACACCCATGTCACCCACCCTGGTCACACCAGTGACCCTCCCTCAGCTTGTACATATGACCACCTATGCAGGAATCTCATACAAACAGATGAAGAAGGAGGAAGAAGCCAGGTTTTGCCATGAGTTGACTTGGTCTGTGAATGCAAACTGAAAATGGACAGCAGCCGCAGTATAGCCATATTTAGGGTTGGCCTTGAAAGACACTGGAGACAAAAATCTTTCCAATGTGCAAAGCTGGCAACAGTGCATCCTGTCACTGACTTTGTGTGGGAGAAAAAGTAGCCCCAGGTGAGAATATATAGATTCTGAGGTAGGTGCCAATGGATTCAGTTCCAGTGGCCTGGAAGGAAAAAACAAAAAAACAAAAAAAACAAAATAAAACTGGAGGATTAGAGTCAAGGAGGTCTGGGGTAACAGCACTGGATGGAGTGAACACTAAGTGTGAAGATTTTTAGATCATATACTAATGTCCACCAGAAACCATCCATGGAAGATACTCAACAGCCAACTAGACACAAGGATGTGGGCAGTTGATATTCACCTTCATCATTGACCATCCCAGAACTGATACATTGTGCATATGATTGGAGTGGCCTAGACAAGGGCAGAGACAGAGGCTGTGCATGAACTCAACAGGATACATGCCCATTACCAAGGCTAATAGAGCTACTGCCACCTCTGAAGTTCCAACCTGCCAGCAACAGAGACCAAACTGAATCCCCTAAATGGCACTATTCTTTGGAGGCCAACCTATCATTTTATGGCAAGTAAACTACGCTGGGCTCCATGCTGGAAGAGCCAATGGTTCATCTTCAGAGGGAAAGATAACTATTTGGGGTATAGATTTGTTTTTCTTGCTCACAGAGCCTCAGCAACACTACTATCGAGGGGCTTGCAGAATGCCTGATTCACAGGCATAAAATCTCACACATCACCGCAGCCAACCAGGGGCCCCATTTCACAGCAAAGGAGGTGTGGCAGTGGGCCCATGACCACGGGATCTGCTCCTTATATCATATACAGCACCATCCAAAAGAAGTGGCCTTCCCTTGGTGGCCTTCCAGAGGTGCAACTGAGGAGCCAGCTTGCTGACAATACCCTGCAAAACCAGGTGCCTTCCTCTGGGATGCACTAGAGACATGAAATCAGAGAACTTTATATAGTGATGTGTCTTCTATAGGAAACACAGAAGCATCTGAGACCCAAGAAGTGGAAGCAAGAGAGGCCTCACTTATCATCACTCTCAGTGACCACTGGGGGACTAGGTGCTTCTTGGGCAACTCTGGGATCACAGGGGTTAGAGGTCCTAGTATCCAATGGGGGCACACTCTTACTGGGGCACACAGCAAGGGTTCCATTAAACTATATGCTATGGCTATCGCCAGGGAACTTGGAATTCCCCATGACCATGTTTCAGCGGGTGAGAAGAAGAGTCACCATCGTGGCAGGGATAATTGACCCCAACCAGCAGAAGCATGAGGTAGGACTGCCCATCTCAAGCTCATATAGCAGAGCAGGGCAGAATAACGTACAGCCGAGGTAATCCATTCCGGTACTTCTTGGCAGACCTTGGCCAGTTGAAACTGAACAGGCATGTGTAGCAACCCCAACTTGAATGGGGTACAATTACCAAGGGCTCAGACCTAGTAGGAATAAGGGTCAGAGTCACAGCACCAAGTAAGTCATCAAGACTTTCCCACAGGAAGAGAGGTCTACAGTTCCTCGAATACATGGAGCAAAGGATCTGAGCAGCACAAGGGGGTGAATTGGGGCATTCATGAAGGTGTGCCACTCAGATCGTCCTTCACGAAAACCTGCTGCAACAGGTGTATTTAACTGTCCAAGCTGGGGCAATGCTCTCCCCAAGCTGCGCTGGCCAGTGACTGGGCATCGTGGGGTACTAGAGATGGTCCATTTCTGCCTGAGGCAAGACTCATCGAATGAGCAACCTTCTACGCTAGAGTTGACTTTCTCAGCACTGTGCCGCGGTCTGAGACTCTTCTACCCCATCTTCCTTCCCTGTCAGGTGTTGGGCCTGCCCCGCAGCCTGGAGTCTCTCCCTGTGTACCCACCTACCTCTCCCTTCTATTTGTCACAGGCACTTCCCCCAGCAAATCTCTGGAACTTCTAATTGCATTGGCATCTGCTTCCCAGATGACTTGAAGTGCCATATGGGTGTACAAGAATATCCATGATCAACACTGAAGTATTTGCTTTGAGTCATAAAGGATTATTTATTTGGGGCCGCACTGTGTCTACTGAGATGATGTCTGTATAATGAGAGATGCCCAATTCTTTTTTTTAATAAATCTTTTTAAAGATTTTTATTTTCTTTAAATATTTTATTTATTTATTTGTCAGAGAGAGAGCCACTGAGCAAAGAGCCCAACACAGGGCTCGATCCCAGGACCCTGGGATTACGACCTGAGCTGAAGGCAAACACTTAACCAACTGAGCCACCTAGGCATCCCAACAGATGTCCAGTTCTACAAGTCATTCAGTGCATAAAACCACCCGAATGCCACTGATCCCATCAGCCGAGCTATCAGTTTCCTTTTTTGCCTTAGCTCTTTTGCCAGCGCCACATATTTAATATTTGAGGGTAGATTATTTTTTTTCATGCTTCTAACATTTGGGTCTATATTATCACCATGTCTGAATTATTGGGGCGGAGTCTACCTCTAAGGGTGATCTTTCGTTATGTAGCACAGAACTGGGCATAGCAAGCCGCTGTAGTCGCAAGTGCGTGATGTTTTACATTCACTGCTGGTTCTTCATGCTCAAAAGACAAGATTCTACTTTCACCTTTTAAAGGTTATTGAGGTATTAAATGGGGGCTTAGGGCTACAGTGCGGCTCAGGGACAGAGGTGGATTCTGAGGAGCAAGAGGTGGGCAAGAATCAGGGATTCTGGGAGGGTCAGGGATGCAAGCAGGAATTGAGAGTATCTATTACGCACAGTATTTGGTAATTTAAATTTAAACCAAACGTTTAACAGTGTTTTTTAGTTCCAAAGGTTCTTATACAGAGTTGAGATTACCACAGTTTTCAGATGAGACACACTTGCCCGCATCATCAGTGTTGGTTTGCATGGGCCAAAGGTTTCAACTAATATGTAAGGTTTATATTAATCCTATATTGGTAGAATTACCGATGTTTTACTTTGATGATCATTTTGTTATTTTCCCCCATTACTGCAATAAGACCACGTTCATTATAGTCTTGGCCTTCTCTTAATTCTTTGTAATCCCTGGTTTCTTTTCCCAGTGGGAAGTAGATGTAGGTGAACAAGGGTCTCCCTTATTGGAACAGAGTTGATTAAGGTAAGAAAAGTTTGAGAGTATGGATCCAACATCATAACTTGCAGTTACGCCTTTCTAAGTATTTTATCACAGCCCGTCAGGTAGAGTAGTACCAGTAGAGGATTAGGTTGCCCTCATTGTTATTTTGGGAAGCTCCATTATGATGCTGGCTTGCCCTCAAAGCCGTGCCCTCTTTGTGATTGGGGTCCCATGTGGTAGCCCTCAGCATTCAATGCTGGAGGGACCTGTGAACCGTTGTTCTGCAAAGCTCCCTTTGAGGTCCAGTTTCTAATGTGAGAATGCCCTTCCTCTACTGTGGCCTGCCCATCACCTACCCTTGTTAGACTCATCAGGAAACTGGAAAGTCTCATCTGTCCTGTTTTGCTGTCCTGTTTTGGCTGAGACTTCTAACTGCCCAAATGTTGGGAGTTTGACATCTGGTGACCTGACATGTCCCCGTCCACTCCTCGGCTCAATCTTCTTCATGCAGACACCTGGATCTCATCCACAAGTCCCTTGAACACTGTCCCTGCTCAGAAGTCATGGGCCATGGTTCCTTCCATCTTTGCCTACAGACTTTTGGCTCCAAGATCTCTGGTGTCCACTTATCAAGGGTCTGGGCTTAGCCTTGCTCTTTTTTTGAATTATTCATGCTGACAGTCATTTCCCCAGGGCACAGCTCCTACCAACTTGTCTAGATTACAATGAGAATGGGTGGCTGCCATCTTCAGTATCCAGAACCACAGTTCTATAAACTTCACTTCCCTCCTCCAGACTCTGAGGACAGAGGCACTGTCTTCTTCTCTCAAGGATCAGAGACACTGCTTAATTTAGGTGAAAACCCGACCCAATTAGATGATCTGATCACTAATAAATGAAAACACAACTTGAAGTACAAATTGCATTAACAATTTCATCTGAGCTAGGTAAAGAAAAGGAACGGACAGAGAAAGTTCTGCAAGGAAACATCAAAATATGAACGAATGTTCCTCTTGGGTGATGGGATTGTGGGTAATATTTTTACTGCCTCTTAGCAGCATTATGTACGCTCCAATTTTCTACCACAGCCATGTACCTTTGACCATCAAGAAATAAAAATGGTGTAAAATGCTTACGGAACACAAAATATTTTGCAGTGTGTTGCAAATCACTATAAACGTAGTGGCAGAAGATGTGCACAGTTCCTAGCATAAAGGTCTTCCCAGCTAGATATGGTCACGTCTCTCCAGTGTGGTTCATGGAATGTAAAAAGAGGTGTGTGCCTTTTCCAGTGGTCAATTTTTTAAAAAGATTTTATTTATTTGAGAGAGAGAGAGAGAGTGAGAAAGAGAGCATGAACAGGGAGAGGGGGAGAAGCAGAGTCCCCTGCTGAGCAGGGAGCCTGACCCCAGGACCCTGGGATCTTGACCTGAGCCAAAGGCAGTTGCTTAACCAACTGAGTCACCCAGGCTGCTCCTCCAAGTGGTCATTTTTAAAGGGGTACGGCATGCCACCCCTCCTCCCTAGCTCCTGATGGCTGTAAAATGATAGTAAGAAACAGTGAGGCTCAGAGATGGGGGTGGGTGAATCTCAGAGAAGAGGGTGGAGCTCAGGGATGGGAGGAAGAACAGGGTACAACTCATGAATGAGGGGAGCCCCAGAGATGGGGTGGGGCTCAAGGGTAGAGAAGCTGACATAAAAAAAAAAATGAAATCTTGCCATTTGCAACGACGTGGTTGGAACTAGAGGATATCATGCTAAGTGAAATACGGCAATCAGAGAAAGACAAGTATCATATGATCTCACTGATATGAGGAATTTGCAAAACAGGACAGAGGATCATAGGGGAAGGGAGGGAAAAATGAAACAAGACGAAACCAGAGAGGGATACAAACCATAAGAGACTCTTAATCTCAGGAAACAAACTGAGGGTTGCTGGAGTGGAGGGGGATGGGAGGGAGGGGATGGCTGGGTGATGGACATTGGGGAGGGTATGTGCTATGGTGAGCGCTGTGAATTGTGACTGATGAATCACAGACCTGTACTCCTGAAGTAAATAATACACTATATGTTATAAAATAATAATAATAATAACAAATTTACATGCGACAACTTTTTTATGCTTAAAAAAAAGGGGGGGGTAGAGAGGCTGAGACAGAAGCCGGAAGTGGTGAAGAGATGTGTGGAAACAGATCTCTTCACACACTCTTTCATATGCTCATCAAGATCTGTTTTACACACAACTTAGTCATTAGGAAAAAAAACAAAACAAAACAAAAAAGAAGCACTATGTTTTCGGCCCACATTTTGATAAGGCTGTCCTGGCAGTGATATCAAAATGTCATGCTCCATTCCAGTTTCAATGCAGTGAAGTAAAATCCTTAGCAGTGGACCATTGGTTGTTCAAAAGCATATCTCAGGTATCCTTCAGAGGAAGAGGAGAGTGCTGCCTGGGATGACACAAGGCCAAGTCCTCAGCAAGGGGTCAGGATTGGAAAAAAGGGGAAGAGCACAAGGAAGGTCTGATGGAAATCATTCTAGGGAAGAAGGAAACCCTATTTTCTCCTTGAGGAAGGACAGAGGTCAGGAAAAGAAATCGTATTTCCAAGAGAAGAGAGGAAACATTGGTGAAGTCCTCTAATAGTTTTAGCTATTCTTTAAAAAAAAAAAGATTTTATTTATTTATTTGAGAGAGAGAGGGAGCGCACAAGCAGGGGGAGCAGAGGGAGAGGGAGAAGCAGACTCCCTGCTGAGCAGGGAGCCCAATGCTGTGCTCGATCCCAGGACCTAGGATCATGACCCAAGCCGAAGGCAGACTCCTAACCAACTGAGCCACCCAGGTGCCCCTAAAGCTATTCTTAAACATATTGGCCTTGCACTATTTCCCCTAACCCTGTTCTGATTTCTATGCCAATTTTTCTTACATGATTTTATGGGTTCTTGTTAGGATCCACTCCTGATCATTAATACAGTGAAGAGGAATATTAATGAGTACCTTAATCAACCAACCAACAACGAGCCAATTAATATACACACTTCAATAAAACCAAAATGACCTATAAAGTGCAATCTTGATTATACTTTAGTAGTAAATTAGAGTTTTGACATTATATTAACTTGATATAGCTACTTAATATTCTAAAGCAATAACTTACTAACCAATATCAGAATAATATTGTGAAGCAAAGAGTAATGACATGCTGAGTTTAAACAAAAATATGGCAATGTATCCCCATCGCCCTGCCCCCACATCTGCAGCTGGCTAGCCGTGGAATAGTGGTAAGCAAAAATAATAATAGTAACAATAATTATACATCTTCCTTGACTTAGGATGAGGTCTATCCTGATAAACCCATCATAAGTTGAAAATATTGAATGTCAAAATACATTTAATACACCTAACCTACTGAACATCATAGCTTAGCCCAACCTACCTTAAACGTGCTCAGAGTACTTACATTAATCTACAACTGGGCAACAGCATCTAACACAATGCCGATTTTACCATAAAGTGTTGAATACCTTATGTAATTTATTGAATACTGGACTGAGAGTGAAAAATAAACGGTTGTATGGTGCAGGATGGTTGAAAGTGTATTGGTGGTTTACCCTCGTGTTTGGGTGGCTACCTGGGAGCCTTGGCTGATCGTG
Organism: Halichoerus grypus; assembly: GCF_964656455.1. Lineage (NCBI taxonomy): Eukaryota > Metazoa > Chordata > Mammalia > Carnivora > Phocidae > Halichoerus > Halichoerus grypus. Next base: position 140,711,737 of record NC_135713.1, on the reverse strand, counting down.
AGAGAATCCCATCGCAAGAGAATATCATACACATATCGCTAGTGCAGGAAAAGACCAAAATTCAAAATTTGAAGTATGGTTTCTACTGAATGTGTATTGTTCCACCCCAATGTACAGCTGCAAACTCATGAGTCAAATCATTGTAATTCACTGAAGATCATCTGTGTAGGTGTTGAGTCCTTAGAGTCTTTTTAAGTCTTAAAATAAGTGTATGAACTAAATATTATTACCTCTATGTTGTAGATGAAGAATGTGAAATGTAGAGAGTAAGTAGCCTCAGTAGTTGGTAGACATGAGAATCGAAGCCAAATCTGGCTGAGTCCAAAGCCTGGACCATTAACCTCTACAGCTAGGTCACCTAGGGAACTCTTTGAGACATCGTGCAAATGTGACAATAATAATCCTTATCATTTACAAACTGTCTCACGGTTCACAAAGTGCTTTCAAATCTGTTGTTTTAGTTGTCTTATTCTTTATTAGAGGGCTAGCAGGTCAGGTATAATCATGTCCCCACTTTCCAGTGAGTTCATGGAAGACCAGAAAGGTCATCTGACTTTTCCAGAATTATTTATTTATTTATTTATTTTTTAAAGATTTTTTATTTATTTATTTGAGAGAGAGGGAATGAGAGAGAGAGCACATGAGAGGGGGGAGGGTCAGAGGGAGAAGCAGACTCCCTGCCGAGCAGGGATCCCGATGCAGGACTCGATCCAGAGACTCCAGGATCATGACCTGAGCCGAAGGCAGTCACTTAACCAACTGAGCCACCCAGGCGCCCGACTTTTCCAGAATTATTAATGAGAACTGCATAATTAAGGAAGTCCCTAAGACCACTTCTTTTTTTTTTTTTTTTTAATGATTTTATTTATTTATTTGTCAGAGAGAGAAAGAGAGAGCGGCAGGCAGGGGGAGAAGCAGGCTCCCCGTTGAGCAAGGAGCTGATGCGGGACTTGATCCCAGGTCCCTGGGATCATGACCCTAGCCAAAAGCAGACGCTTAGTCGACTGAGCCACCCAGGTGTCCCCCCAAGACCACTTCTGATGGCAATTGCAAGTTTAGGAGTCTCAGGTTTGAGAGTTCCCCGGAAGGACTCATAGAATTCACTGGAGGCTGTTTTATTTGTGGCTACGGTTTGTTCAATGAAAGGATACAGATTAGAACCAGCTAAGACACGAGGCGCATGGGGCAGAGTCCAGGAGAGGTCCCCCAGTGGAGTTTCCAGCTGTCCTCTCCCAGCGAGCTGTGAATGGAGCTGATTTGTTCAGGCAACAAAGACATACAGGGTATTGCAAACGCAGGCAGAGCCTCGATGTCCAGAGTTTTTACTGGGACTTGGTCACATCGATCGGTCCAGTTGAGTGCCAGAGTGGCTGACCTTTTAAGTTTTATCTTAAGAGCTGAGCGCCTTTGATCTAAAGAGGAAAAAAAAAAAAAAAAGCAGAAATCTGCTACAGCCTCAATGGATTTTTCACGTAGGTTTGGAGCTGCTTTATGGAAAACGTAACTGGCTTCCTCACTTTTAGTGGAGACCAGAGGAGAGAGGAAAGATGAAGAAGTTAGGAATTGAGTCAGCAAAGGTCCCGGGCATGGGAATCCGACAGCATGCGCTCAGCCCAGACGGCAGTAGCTAGTGGCAGGGTGCTAGCTGTCTTGCCTTCTCAGTCTTCTGTTGCTCTTGACAATGACTTCTCAGAGAGGTCTGTCTGCAGGAGTGAGCGCAGTTGCAAACGAAGAAAAGAGACGAGAGAAAAGAATTCACTTTCTTCCTTGCTCTCAATGAGACACAGAGGACGGACATATGAGAGGACAGAACAAAATGACCTCGGCACATAGATGAACAGCATCTCTTTCAATAGTTGCACTTGGGATTCTGTAAACATGATGAATCCGGGGTCAAGCAGCATGTGGCTTTTTGGAACCTGTTGAATGGATCCTTATCAGCAGTCTGGGAACGGAATCGGAATGGTGACAAGGTGGGTAACAGGACACAGTTGGATTGAGGGAGAAACTAATTGTCCTCTAGGACAATCAAGAAAATGTCTGGAATTGCTAAATAACGATGGGGGTGGGGGATGGAGCACAAAGGGCCAGGAAGCTGTTCTCCCTCTGCTTGGCTTTTAGCAGAGTCTGCAGAATGTGTTTGGGTTATTGGAGAAATTCTTATGATATAGTTAGGCAGAGTTTTTCATAACTCTGCTTGCCTTCCAGATGCTAACGACTGCTGGATGCGATGTGCATACAGGCGGTTTTAAATGGGTTTTCCTTTCACATGTTCTCTGGGGGTGTTTGGAAGTGAGTACCCTGTCAAGAAGTATGCTGCAGTGGGGGGCACTAAATTCCTAACCTCTTTTCTGCTCTGGAGGCACCGAGGTTAATCCCCAGGCTCCATTTACCTCCCTGACGCCAGCCAGACCCTGAGAGAGTTTCCTGTCTTCCATGGCATGACTACGGGCTCTCAGCTGGAGGCTGAGCTAGGTGCAAGAAGGCTTTGTCATCCCAAGGACCTCTGCCTCTTTTACCCTCCCCATTCCTCAAGGGCCCTGCCCACAATTTGCTCAGTCTCTCAACAGCCTCAGAAGCAGCCAGCAGAGAAAACTGGCAGGGCTTCAGCCACGTGTGGAGAAACTCAGCCAAGTACACAGCCTGGAGAGTACTAAGTGTACCTGTGTGCGCTCTAGAACTCACCCGCCTGGCCTGCCCCTGAGCACCCCTCTTCCTGAGGTTCCACACTCAGTGTCAGCTTTTGCTGCAGAGGGGAGGTGAACCCCTGAAAACACAGCCTTCTGATCCCAGGAGTATATATAGTCTGGGATAGTGAGAAATGGGGACATGGGCTGGTGTTTTAAATGCCATCACGGTACAACCACTCTGACCTGGAGGGGTGGTTCTCAATCTTGGAAGCACGTTACTATCACCAGCTTAAGCACCAAACAAAAAACTATGCCAAGATCTCACCCCCAAGGCTCAGATTTAATCAGTCTGGGGTGGGATGCTGACTCTAGTAGGTTACTGAACCACATTAAATTGCCACAGGGGATTGTAATTTATAGCCTGGGCTGACAGCCTCTGATGCAGACCTAGACCACAATCAGATTTTACGGTTATAGAAAGCAATGCATTGAGGCGATATCAGTCCCTGTCTTCCATTTGTGCTTGGGGAAAGAACGAGGGAGACGTGTTTGGGAAGACCGTATCTGCTGGGGAGGTGTAAGGGGCTTACACCACCCTCTGCCCAAAGCTCTACAGGCAGGAGTTGACCGATGTATTTAAATGCTTCAACATGTTACAATTCTTTTTTTTTTAATTGAGAGTTTGACTGAGATCATTATGGGTTCGCATGCAATTGTAAGAAATGAAACAGAGTGATTCCATGAATCCTTTACGTAGTTTTCCTCCAAGATAACATCTTGCAATCCTATAGTATATAAAACCATGCTCAGGATATTGGCATTGATACAATCTGCCACTCTTATTCAAATCTCCCCAGATTTACTTGTACTGTGCGTGCTTAGCTATATCCAATTTTATCACACGTAAATTCATGTGTCTGTGACCACAGTCAACATGCAAAACCCTTCCACCCCCCCGCAAGGATCCCGGTGTTGCCCCCTTTGACAACCCCATCCACTCCCTCCAGCCCTCCCCACCCCTCACTCCCGGCAACTGCTAGTCCGTTCTCCATTTCTAAAACTGTGTCATTTCAAGATCTTCTATAAATGGAGTCATCCATTGTGTAACCTCTTGGGATTGACTCTTCTCACTCAGTGTAATTCCCTGGAGAGTCATCCAAGTTGTTACATGTGTCAACAGTACTCCATTGTACATGTGCACGGCAGTGCACTGAACTCTTGCCCACCGAAGAATCTCTGGACTCTTTCCACATCTTAGCTCTTATGAACACAGCTGCTAGGGATATCCGGTTTTTTTGTGAATGTAAGTTTTCATATATTTGGAATAAATACCCAAGAGTACAATTGCTAGACCATGAGGTTTAGTTTTTGTTTTTTTTTTAATTTTTATTTATTTATTTATTTATTTATTAGAGAGTGAGCGGGAGAGAAACAGCATGAGAGGGGAGAAGGTCAGAGGGAGAAGCAGGCTCCCCGCTGAGCCGGGAGCCCGATGTGGGACTCGATCCCAGGACCCTGGGATCATGACCTGAGCTGAAGGCAGTTGCTTAACCAACTGAGCCACCCAGGCGCCCCCATGAGGTTTAGTTTTATAAGACATTGCCAAATTATTTTCCAGGGTAGCTGTTTTATATTCCCACCAGCAAAGGAATCCAATTTTTCCACATCCTTGTCAGAATTTGGAGTTTTCACTTTTCTTTATTTTAGCCACTCTGAAAGTTGTCAAAAGACATTGAATTGTAGTTTTAATTTTTATTTTTATGTCTAATGACATCAGACACCTTTTCATGTGCTACTTGTCATCTGAATGGCAGTGAAATGTCTGTCATGTCTTCTGTGCATTTTCTAATTGGACTGGTTATTGCTTTTACTGTTGAGTTTTGAGAGTTCTTTATGTACCCTAGATACTAGTCCTTTCTCGAGTTCAAGTAACTTTTAGCACGTTACTCATGAAATACATGATTACTTTTTCTTTTTTTTTTTTTTAAGATTTTATTTATTTATTTGACAGAGAGAGAGACAGCGAGAGAGGGAACACAAGCAGGGGGAGTGGGGGAGGGAGAAGCAGGCTTCCTGTGGAGCAGGGAGCCCAATGCGGGGCTCGATCCCAGGACCCTGGGATCATGACCTGAGCCGAAGGCAGATGCTTAACGACTGAGCCACCCAGGCGCCCCCATGATTACTTTTTCACTGTGAAAGTAATACAAAAGAATAGTATCTAGCAGAAAAATAGGAAAGTCCTCCTTGTGCCCCACTATCTGATCTCATTCATGCTCCCCAGGGTAACCATTTTTAACAATTTTAGCTCAGATTCCTTTTTAAGCTCCACATGTACAAAATGGCCTTGACTGCTATATATTTTTCTGCAACTTGCTTTTTTGACCTAATATCTTGCCATGACTGAAAATACATAATTATGTTACTGTTTCGCCATTCAGCTTTTCCACTCTCTTGTAATCCAGAAGAAACAATGACAACACCCCACACCTCCAGAAATCTGAAGGTTTAGCACACTGATTCCACTAGTGTCTGAAACCTTAGGTTGGAACAGAAATTGGAGACCATTCGAATGAGGACCGCCAAGACAGGTAATGGGAAGAAAGAGCCTTGTACCACCTGTGTTGGGACAAGGGACTCAATTTCCTTTAATGGGCCTGTTGTGGCTAACTGGGGAATTCCTTGTCTATCAGAACTGCCGTTTCTTCCTCAGTAAAACCACAGGATTGGACACAAAGCTTTCTTAGTGCCTTGCCAGCTTTAACATGTAAATTTCTTTTTTTTTTTTTAAGATTTTATTTATTTATTTGACAGAGAGAGAGAGAGAGGGAGAGCAAGAACACAAGGAGGGAGAGTGGGAGAAGGAGAAGCAGGCTTCCCGCGGAGCAGGGAGCCCGATGCAGGGCTCGATCCCAGGACCCTGGGATCATGACCTGAGCCAAAGGCAGACGCCTAATGACTGAGCCACCCAGGCGCCCCTAACATGTAAATTTCAGTTCCCCAATGGGGGGAAGCAGGGTCTCAGGTCCTGCACAGGATATCGATGCCTATGCTTTTTTTTTTTTCTACCCATCCACAAGAGAAACCAACTCCAGAATGGCTAAAAACTGAGCCATCTTCTCTCTCTGCCTGGGAAACATGTTTTTCCAAGTGGAAAGAGGAGACCCAGGCAGTCTGTAATATAAGTGGAACTTAAGGAGAAAGATTTTTGTTCTCTGAGCTGCTCCACTATTGTAGGAAATAGAGCAACATGATAGTGACCATGTTTATTATTTGTCTTTCCAAAAGAGGTTAAAAAAAAATCCTTATTCTCTTAGAGAAGTGGAATAAAGAATATGTGTGTTGGGGGGGAAACCCTTACTTTCTAAAAGCTGTCATCCTCAGCAGCCTGGATTAAACACACACACACCCTTATTTAAATGTCTGTCACCTGCACAAATAGTTTTAAAGACGAGTTGACAGGGTGCCTGGGTGGCTCAGTCGGTTAAGCGTCTGCTTTCAGCTCAGGTCAGGATCGTAGGGTCCTAGGATCGAGTCCCGCATCGGGCTCCCTGTTCGGCGGGAAGCCTGCTTCTCCCTCTCCCTCTGCCTGCTATTCCCCCTGTTTGTGTGTGCGCTCTCTCTCTGTCAAATAAATAAGTAAATAAATAAATCTTAAAAAAAAAAAAAAAAGAGTTGAGGCAAGAGTTGCTGCTGTCCTAGGAAAATGTACAAAAAAGCTCTCATTTTTAATGTTATTCCAAAATTCTAGACACTGTGCTTAAACAGTCTTATAGGACGAAAATATATGTGTTGAGATGGCTTGGTATTTCCTCCTTCTACGTGAAGCATGCCACCTTCATCTTCCAGGAAGAGTTACTGGCAAACATCGCATCTATTTTTAACTAAAGGCAACCTGCTGCAGAACTCAAACCAGATGCTTGGCTGCATACTGACCATCTGTGTCCCAGTCGCTTAAGGCACAACTGCTTGCCATACTGAAGTCCTCAGAACCTGCTTGTCCTGCCTGCCAGCCCTCTGGCTATAGACCCGGAGTTGCCTGTGCTGGATGGTTTTTTTTTTTTTTCCCCATAGATAATTCCCAACCCAAACCCTGAAGAAGTCACTCTGAGAAGCTGATAGAGAAACAGTGCTGCTCAGGGCAGGGAGAGGATTTTTGTGGGGAAGCAGTTAGGTCAGCGCATTTATTTGTCAAAAGTGTCTGGGAACTGGGTGGGTGGACAGGGTGGGCGGATACGGTATGTCTTTAAGAAGGGGGAGACGAGAGCTTTAAAACATCCGTAGGCTAACTTTTTAATCGAGATCCCAGCTCATTTGGAAAATTCTAGATATGGAAAAAGTCCTCCTGTTCATGCCAACACGATTTCCATTTCAGGAATATGGAATAATCTCATATTTTTAATCTAGGGCTTACCAGCTGTGGAGGAGTCCACTGGCTCAGAGTAAAAGGGGACAGGCGCCTGGGTGGCTCAGTCGGTTAAGCGTCTGCCTTCTGCTCAGGTCATGATCCCAGGGTCCTGGGATTGAGCCCCACATCGGGCTCCCTGCTCAGCGGGAAGCCTGCTTCTCCCTCTCCCACTCCCCCTGCTTGTGTTCCCTCTCTTGCTGTCTCTCTCTCTGTCAAATAAATAACTAAAATCTTAAAAAAAAAAAGAATAAAAGGGGAAATGATCACTCGGGATGATTCCGAAGAATTCATTGTGAGAATAGAGAATTTTTGTTACTGTTGTTTCCTAGAAAGTAATTCAACAGCATTAAGTAACCAGTTTGTACTTCCCACAACCATTTCTCCATTTTCATTTGTAAAAGCGTATCTGTTCTTGGAGGCCTGGCTCAAATGCCACCCTTTTGTTTCTTCCTTTCCCATGGCACATAGATGGTTTTGTGTTATGCAGGTAGATTTTTTTTTAAATTTTACCTGCTGCAAAATAAGTTCTGTAAGACATCATCCGTCTCATTCACAACTAAAGTCTCAGGGCCTAGAATAGGGGCTCAGAAAATAATTGTTTCCCCACTTGCTGGTCTTTGTCACTAAACTCATATAGGCACACCTTGTTTAGAGCTGACCCACAGATTGCTGACTCATTAAAGTCCTGCTCAGCCAATCCAGAAAAATCTCCAAACTTCAGTGGATATACCCCAGGGGTGGGCCTTGTCCAATCAGTTGAAGGCCTTAAGGAAAAAAAAGAACTGAGAAAGAATTCTGCCTTCACACTGCCTTTCAACTCAAGACTGCAACATCAACTCTTCCCTGGGTCTCCAGCCTACTAGCCTCCTGACCTATGAAATTCAGACCTGTTAGCCCCCACTCAACTGTGTGGGCCAGAAACTAGGGCAGGACTCCAAAGTATTAAATCTGGCTACATATGATGTTTCATTAAAAAGAGGAAGTTTTTATTTTTCAACTAGAAATCTGACAGTGTAGGAGCTCCCCAAGAGTTATATGCAATGTTGTACCTCAGAAGAGGCTCCTGGAGACAGTAGGAAAGACGTCTTTCTAGGCCACATAGTATTTATGATCTTATTCATGCATAAATTAGGTCAAAGAACATTCATTTTCCTGCTGAGACTGTTGCTTAAGGAAAATGAGCTCCATACATTAACTGTCAGTTTTGTCCCAAATGCATTATGCTTCCATTTTAAGGAATAAGTTCTTACTCTAGAAAAATGAACATTTAGGAAAATGTGGTATAGTGAGAAGAGCTTGAGCCGTGATGTCAGAGCAATCTAGAGTGAAATTCCAGCTCACCCTTTACCTGCCCTGTAATCTTGGGCACGAAGTCTAACCTCTGTGAATCTAGGTACCCTCAGGATGATCAAACTCTCAGTCTCATTTTTTTTAGCTGAGATAATATATGCATAATTCAGCTTATACACAAAATGGACTCCTCACTTTAACGAGACCCAATCACGGTCTAGCTTTCCATGCTTCTTCATCTTTTTCTCTGCTACATTTATTACTGACTTACTCTATTGTCTGTTTCTTTGACTACATTGGATATAAAATGGTGCAGCCACTTTGGAAACAATTTGACACTTCCACAAATAGTTAAACTTAGACTTACCTTATGACACAGAAATTCTACTCCTAGGTATATGCCCAAGAGAAATCAAAACATGTGTACATGGGTGATGGACACTGGGGAGGGTATGTGTTCTGGTAAGCGCTGTGAATTGTGCAAGACTGTTGAATCTCAGATCTGTACCTCTGAAACAAATAATGCAATATATGTTAAGAAAGAAAATAAAGAAGAAGAAGAATGTAGCAGGAGGGGAAGAATGAAAGGGGGGAAATCGGAGGGGGAGAAGAACCATGAGAGATGATGGACTCTGAAAAACAAACTGAGGGTTCTAGAGGGGAGGGGGTTGGGAGGATGGGTTAGCCTGGTGATGGGTATTGAGGAGGGCACGTTCTGCATGGAGCACTGGGTGTTATGCACAAACAATGAATCATGGAACACTATATCTAAAACTAATGATGTAATATATGGGGATTAACATAACAATAAAAAAATTAAAAAAAAAACATGTGTACACACAAAAACGTATACATGAATGTCCACTGCAGCGTTACTTATAGTAGTAAAACAGTGAAGCAACCCACATGTCCATCAGTTGATGCATGACCAAACAAAATATTGCATATCCACACGATGGAATATTACTCAGTAATAAAAATGAACAAAATACGGATACATTCTACAATATGGATTAACCTTGAAAACATTATGCCACACTTATTAGAGTAAAATCGAAGATACTGACAATGTGTCACCAAAACACCAAATGCTTGTATGAATGTGGAGAAATAGGAAGTTTCATTCATTTGCTGGTAGGAATGAAAAATAGTACAGCCTCTTTGGAAGACAGTCAGGTAGTTTCTTACAAAATTAAACGTACTCTTATCATATGATCCAGCAATCATGCTCTTGGTATTTACCCAAAGGAGTCAAAAATATGTCCATACAGATACCTGCACATGGTTGTGTATAGCAGCTTTCTTCAGAATTGCCGAGAAGTTTTTCAATGGTGAAAGGATAGATGAACTGTGGTACACGCAGACAATGGAATATCATTCAGCGCTTAAAAGAAATGAGCTATCAAGTCACGAGGAGACATGGAGGAAACTTAAATGTATATCACTGGGGCATGTGGGTGGCTCAGCAGGTTAAGCATCAGACTCTTGATTTCGGCTCAGGTCATGATCTTAGGGCCATGAGATTGAGCTCAGCACAGAGTCTGCTTGGGATTCTTTCTCCTTCTCCCTCTGCCCCTCCCCCTGCTGGAGCTCTCTCTTTAAATAAATAAATAAAATCTTTTTAAAAAATGTATATTACAATCTGAAAAACCTACAGGCTATAGGATTCCAATTACCTGACACTCTTGAAAAAGCAAAACTACGAAGAGAGTAAAAAGATAAATGGTTGCCAGTAGTTAGGGTGGGAAGAGGGATGAATAGGTGGAGCACAGAGGATTTCTGGAGAACTGATAGTTGGTATGATACTATAATGATGGATACATGTCATTATCCATTTGTCCAAACTCGGAGAATGTACAACATCAAGAGAGAACCCTAATTGTAAACTATGAAACTTGGCATGAAAATGAGGTGTCAATGTAATAGGTTCATCAGTTGTGACAAATGTACCACTCTGGTGGCAGATGTTGGTGACAGTGAAGGCTATGCAGGTAGGTGCAGGGCGTATATGGGAAATCTCTGTAACTTCCTTTCAATCTTTCCATGAACCTCAACCTGCTCTAAAAAATAAAGATTTTTGAAAAATTATGCTAAGTGAAATAAACCAACCACAAAAGACCACATATTTTATAATTCCAATTATATGGAAAGTCCAAAATGGGAAAATCCATAGAGACATGAAATAGATTAGTGGTTGCTTAGGTCTTGGGGGGAATGAGGGATGGCAGCAGGGAAGGAGGTAACTAAAAGGTTTGGGGTTTAGGGGCTCCTGAGTGGCTCAGTTCGTTAAGAATCCAACTCTTGATTTTGGCTCAAGTCATGATCTCAGGGTCATGGGCTTGAGCCCCATGTCGGGCTCCATGCTGGACGTGGAGCCTGCTTAAGATTCTCTCTCTCCCTCTCCCTCTGCCCCTCCGCACCCCTGCTAATGCTCTCTTCTCTTCCTCTCTCTGAAAGAAAGAAAGAAAGAAAGAAAGAAAGAAAGAAAGAAAGAAAGAAAGAAAGAAAGAAAGAAAGGAGGGAAGTGTTGGGGTTTCATTTTGAGATAATGAAAATATTCTAAAATCGGCTATGGCGATGGTTACACGTATCTGTGAATATATTACAAACCACTGAATGATATGCTTTAAATTGGAGAACTATATGCTATATGAATTGTGTCTGAATAAAGCTGTTAAAGAAAACTGTATGTCCTCTTGCTGATTTAAGAACAATAAAACGTGAAATAAAGTTAAAATGTACATTTTCCTTTCCATAGGACTTAGGGTTTGGTTACTGTTGAAGAAGACTGATTAAACTTTCTAAAATTTCTTCATGGTTTAATGGATCAGATAAGTTGTTTCTTCCATAAAATATTTAATGTCACGAAAATATAAACATATGTGTTTGACTAAATTAAATTGTAATAATTATTATATTTTAAAAGGATTGTGTCTTGTAAACATCAGACAATAGTGCAAATCATTTTGACTTAACTATTTCACTTCCTGAAAACTTTTAAATACCATCTGTCTAAATGTTAATACCAATAACAATTGTATTACTCTACACTGTTCCAACTCAAATATTATTTTCAAGATCCTTAGAGCTTGGACTAATATGGAATTAATTTATGGATAAACTTTAGTTATCTGAAATTTTTGGTTACCTAGACACTTCTAAAGATATTAAAAGTTATAAAGCCAGAAATTACAAAAGCAGTACAAATAAGTAATTTATATTTGGTCTTGGTAAAGGTGTGACTAAGATGACAAACTAAAGGATACAAAAATATAGATTCAAAGGGCCACATGCACCCTGATGTTTATAGCATCATTATCAACAATAACCAAATTATGGAAAAGAGCCCAAATGTCCATCAACTGATGAATGGATAAAGAAGACCAGGTATACATATATATATATATATGATGGAATATTAGTCATCATAAAAAAAAAGAAATCTTGCCATTTGCAATGATGTGGATGGAGCTAGAGTGTATTATGCTAAATGAAATAAATCAGTCAGAGAATGACATATATCATATGATCTCACTCATATGCGGAATTTAAGAAAGAAAACGGATGAACATATGGGAAGGGGGAAAAAGAAGAAAAGGAGAGAGGGAAACAAGCCATAAGAGGCTCTTGAGGATAGAGAACAAATTGAGGGTTGATGGAGGGGAGGTGGGAGGGGGATGGGCTAGATGGGGGATGGGGCATTAAGGAGGGCATGTGATGTAATGAGCACCGGGTGTTATATACAAGTGATGAATACTGAACTCTACTCCAGAAACCAATATTGCACTGTATGTTAACTACCTAAAATTAAAATTAAAAAAAAAAAGATAAACATGGTTTCGTGCATTCCAAGTCTTATATAAAGCAAAGACACAGTTAATATATCTGAACACCAAAATTGAAGCTTCAAAATCTTCATCTTGTTTATATGTACTTGTGTATGTTTAAACCCACATGGAGAGTTACATTAGAAATGTGAAAACTGAGAATCTTATGAATAATAAAGAGAAAAAAATAATAATTGAGGGGGAAATAATAATTGAGGGGGAATAATAATTGAGGGGTTCTTGAATATGCAGAACCTGAATATTATGGGTGCTGAGCCACCCAGGTACCCCTTGATTCACTTTTTGACTACAAAATCTTATTTCTGAAAAAAGATTAAAGGTCTATCAATTGGGGGTGCCTGGGGGTGGGTCAGTCGGTTAAGCATCTGCCTTCAGCTCAGGTCATGATCCTGGGGTCCTGGGATTGAGCCCCGCATCAGGCTCCCTGCTTAGCGGGGAGTCGGCTTCTCCCTCTGTCTGCCGCTCCCCCTGCTTGTGCTCACTCTCTCTGACAAATAAATAAATAAAATCTTTAAAAAAATATTTTTTTTCTTTAGAAACTATAGCTTATATACTAATGCTATGAAATATTTTTGATAATTATTTTTGATATTGATTTTCCCAAATCTCAGCTCCAAATATTGCATAATGAAAATGTGAAGATATTACTTTGTCTAAGGGTGTTATTTTGTCTTTTAGGGCAAAGAGAACTCCACTGTGCTAACTCACGTGATTCTGAGTTCTCATATTCTGACCTTGGAACAGATATATGTCATTTATTTAAGGGAAAAAAATGCTTTATTTAAAAACAAATAGGTCTTGGTCTGGCCTTATCACTTTGGGTCTTGAATAAAGGTATTATTTTGTCTACTTTGGGGGTTTCCCAGGAGGCTTCTAGGACATGCCAAAAATTTGTTCCAGGAATTTATAAAATGAATACTATTATAAATGATTAAGAATATGTGTTATATGTAAATATGTGGATTGTGCAGATCTATATTTGTAACTAGCTCTATATGATAGTGAGAGACATCCTGTGTCAATCTCATATTATGGGACAAAAAAAAAACGCTCTCAAATCAAAAACACTTGACCTCTGTAGGTTAATTATATGCAGGTAAATTATTATGAATGTAATATTTCCATAGAGAAAGCTGACTAGATCATAGGAAACAAACTGAGGGTTGCTGGATGGGGGGAGGGGTGGAGGGATGGGGTAACTGGGTGATAGACATTAAGGAGGGCATGCGATGGTATGACCACTGGGTATTATATACAACTGATGAATCACTGAACTCTACCTCTGAAACTAATAATACACTATGTGTTAATTAATTGAAGAAAAAAAAAGAGAAAACTGACTAAAGCCATTTAAATCTATTAACTTGATCCCATAGGACCACCATGTTGTACAATAAGGACCCAAAGTGATGAGCTTAGACCAAGACCCTGTTTTAAATTTTTTTAATTTTAATTTTATTATTTTTTAAAGAATTTATTTATTTATTTGAGAGAGAGAGAGAGAGAGAGAAAGCACACGGTGTGGGGAGGGGCAGAGGGCAAGGGAGAGGCAGACTCACCACTGAGCAAGGAGCCCAAGACGGAACTTGATTCCAGGATCCTGAGATCATAACCTGAGCCAAAGTCAGACCCTTAACTGACTGAGCCACTCAGGTGCCCCAAGACCCCTTTTTTTAAAATAAAACTTTTTGTTCTTTAAATAATTATATGTATATATTTGTTTCAAAGTCAGAATAGGAGAACTCAGAATGCCATGAGACAGCACAGTGGAGCTCTTTTTGCCCCAACTGTTCAGCTTAATTGCTGACCAGACAACCTTTTCCAGTGACAGGTGAGACTGTTCCATATATCACCCACCAGGAGTGGACCTTATTTTCTGTATCAGACCACTCGTCAAATACTGAAAGCTCCAGAGAAACAAGCATTCCGAAGTCGGCAAGACAGAATTGGAAAAAATTCATTTGTTTAAAATCATAACCATACATGACCACAAGGCAGTTTTATCTTCTTTTGGAGACCACATCTATTTCTGCTTCCACCACCAACACACGCTAAAATGCTACTTCCTCTGTTCTCAGCGGAGGAAGCTTTTTCAAGTTCATATTCATGTGTATTCAAAGCCTTCCTATAAAAAAGATTTGGAAACTTTTTCTAGCAACAGTGTTGTGCAGTTGTTAATTCCACTAAATACATGAAAGAAAGGGAGCAAGAGGAGGTCGAATAACTTGCCCAGAAACAGTTTCAAAGACTAACAAAGGATTTCTCTCAGTTCCTCTCAGTACCCAGTGCAACAAGCCTTCATTCTAGTCTGTTGCTTTGTTTCTGTTGTTATTTGCATTTAAAATACATTGTTCAAACAGTAAAGTTTAGAAGACAATTAGTACGTCCATTCGCTATGTGCCTCCCTTCTACTCATTTCCAGATCTGTATAAGCATTTTGAAACAAAATCAGAAAAATATCTTCTCTGCATTACCATCCCCGAGGATTTGGGTTCTGTTGCCATCAACTACAGAAGGTTCTCTATTTAGAACACACTTTATCCTTCCCAAGGTATACAAATGCTAAATTAGATACTCTACATTCTATCATAAAAAAAAAAATCACCAGGGGCGCCCGGGTGGCTCAGTCGTTAAGCGTCTGCCTTCGGCTCAGGTCATGATCCCAGAGTCCTGGGATCGAGCCCCGCATCGGGCTCCCTGCTCAGCGGGAAGCCTGCTTCTCCCTCTCCCACTCCCCCTGCTTGTGTTCCCTCTCTGGCTGTCTTTCTCTCTGTCAAATAAATAAAACCTTTAAAAAAAAAAAAATCACCAGATCAAATTGTTACATGACTAAAAGCAAGGTGCCCAACAATATTTATATTGTTATATAATGTACGTGTTGGTGTGTGTATTTTTTTTTAAAGATTTTATTTATTTGACAGAGAGAGAGAGACAGAGAAGGGAACACAAGCAGGGGCAGAGTTAGAGGGAGAGGGAGTCTGACTCGGGCTCGATCCCAGGACCCTGGGATCATGACCTGAGCCGAAGGCAGACGCTTAACGACTGAGCCACCCAGGCGCCCCTGTATTTTTTTTAAATAGGAAAAAATCTGGAAGGATAGAGAGTTCTCAGTGGTTATCTCAAAGGAGGGTACTAAAACTTGAGGCTAAGGTTAAAAGAAATTTTCTTTTTAAATTCCATAGTAAAACCGGTTGGGGGATAACGAATTAATACTCTTCAAAAGAGTCAAGGTCGTGAAGGATAACAAAAGACCAAAGTACTGTTCCAGATTGAAGGAGATAGAGGAGAAACAGCTGCTCAATGTAACATGGTAGCCTAGACTAGATCCCGGAACAGAAAAGGACATTACTGTAAAAAATGTAAAATCCAAATACGGTCTGTAGTTTAATTAATTGCACTAGTGTTAATTTCTTAGTTTTGATTAAGTATACCATGGTTATGTAAGATGTTTGAAGCCAGATGAAGGATATAGGGGAATTCTCTGCTACTCTTATGTAAATATAAACTTATTTCAGGGGGCGCCTGGCTGGCTCAGTTGGAAGAGCGAGCGACTCTTGATCTTGGGGTTGTGAGTTCGAGCCCCACACTGGGTATAGTGATGACTTAAGTAAGTAAATAAATAAACAAACTTATTTCAAATTAAAGGCTTTCATAAAAAAAGAGAGATGGGGAAGCTTGTAAAAAATACCCATTCCTGGATCCCACCTCATACTTAATGAATCTGATCAAGCATGGAAATCAGCCTGTTGACTACGCTCCCAGGTAATTCTGCCGCACATCAGAGTTTAAGAACTCCTACTTCGTGTACTTTGAAATTTGTTTTAAACATTAAGAACCACGTTTGGAAAAAAAAATTAACAAGAATGTATTTATGCATTACTTGCATACATAAAAAGAGTAGCAGAACAGCCTAAGTCAGTGGTTCTCAACTTTGGCTGGATGTAAGAATTACCTAAAGAGTTTAAAAAAACAAACAAAAACTGCAATGACCAGGCACACCCTAAGCCAATTGCACCAGAATCTCTGGGAGGGGACCCAGGCATGAGTAGTTTTAGGAATTTCCCAGGTGATTCTACTAGGTAGTCAAGGGTAATCAATTACCACTGACCTAAACATTTAAACCCAAATGGTCAAAGGACAAAGGCAAGAAGAAAAGATAGCCCACATAGTTGGCAGAGCTTATCTTAAAGAGATGGGAGATATTTTACTGCATTTGCACTTACAAAAATTTCCCCAATTCTGTTTCTTGTGCATTTCTTGTTATTCAGAAAAAAAAAATTATTTTAAAAAAGAATGAATCCTTGTTCATCATAGAAATAAAGTTCTCTCATTTCCCGTAAGGCTCTCCATTTTGTTTTAGGCTGAGGACAAAGCACTACCAGCCTTCTAAAGGTTGGTTGGTGGAGGCATCTCTTAAGTTCTTCTTGAAGAACAAAATTGCTCAACCCACATATTTACATGGTTGCAGCAAAAGCACCCATGAATTAATTTGATCCAACATGACACCCATCCCAGCCAGCTGACTGGACCAAGAGTTGCATCTGACCCAAGGTGGGTCTGAGAAAGCCTCCCTGGGATTTGGGGCATGTGAGAGAAAAGAAAGCTAATCTCTCTTTGGGGGCCTGAACTATCAAATGTTAAACTTGCTGAAATAAATCGAATACTTTCTTTTTTCCCAGTTGTTGCTAAGTATAATAATACATCCATGTTCCCATTGGCATATGAAGATCAGAGAATTATGAAGCATATATCACATAAAGTCATTGTCAACAGAGATTCCCCTCTGGGCAAGAGAGTGAAAGTTGGGGGCAGGGAGAATAAATTTCTTTTTTTCACATTTAGTATATATATTTCAATGTTGTTTAGAAAAATTTCAAAGACATTGGATCAGTTTGTTGCCTGAATATTTTTTTTTTTTTTTAAGATTTTACTTATTTATTTGACAGCGAGAGAGGGAACACAAGCAGGGGGAGTGGGAGAGGGAGAAGCAGGCTCTCCGCCGAGCAGGGAGCCCGATGCAGGGCTCGATCCCAGGACCCTGGGACATGACCCGAGCCAAAGGCGGACGCTTAACGACTGAGCCACCCAGGTGCCCCTGTTGCCTGAATAATTAAAACTCCATGAGGGTCAGTGACTTTGATCCTTATACTTTCTGGGATTCCAGCCCCGCGTCGGGCTCCCTGCTCTGCAGGAAGCCTGCTTCTCCCTCTTCTACTCCCCCTGCTTGTGTTCCCTCTCTCACTGTGTCTCTCTCTGTCAAATAAATAAATAAAATCTTTAAAAAAAAAAAAAGAAAAGAAAAGAGATTTACAGATATGGAAAAGTTCACATGTCAAACAAGTCTTTTTCATTTTGCAGAGACCTAGTATAAAGGAAATAATTTTACCACAGTCATCTGGAGATACATCATCTTCCTAAAGCTCTAGAAAGATCTTTTTTTGAGAAAGAGGACCTAAGCAAAAACCAATTTTGACATCAAGGATGATATTTTTCCTTTTAATCAAGCAAGCAGTATTTGACAAAGTTTTGATTTATGACACTTCTGTTCTTTCAAACGATGGAAAGGATGCTTTGGAATTCCAACTGGGTTTCTCCAAACAATGGACCCAAGCCCCCTTTTATCTTCCTGAATCTTAAAAAGAGGACCTGGGATCCATACAGCCAATCAAAGGGATGTGACAGGTACAAGTACTCAATTTAGGAGTTTGAGATTATCGCTTGGAATCACTGTGTTGAGGTTTATGGCCATGTCATGGCTCGCATCAAAGATCCGTTAGAGGACCATGCCAGAGGACCGAGCAGTAAGTCATTAGCAGTGGGGTGTCTGTCAGTACATCCCAGGGTGCCCTTTGGCTTTAAAAAGTTCACGGAAGAATGGTAGCGAGGGGGGAAAAAAGGACAGCAGAATTTGGTGAGGGAATATTAGAGGATGGGCCTGGGAGAGGCGGCCATATCATGTGATGTCCTCGGTGTCCACAGAGCACACCGTGTAATCACCTTGCTTACCCCTCAGTGGGACACATGCTCTGTTCTTATGCCAAATTGCCCAATCAGAGATTTCAGCATTTTGTTTTGTTTTATTTTGACCTTATCAATGAGGATGCTGGTTATGATGGCAAGGGCCCCAGGCCCTGGTGTCTGGACTTACGGGTTAGGGAAACACCACTCATTCTCCCTTCCTCTCCCTTGCCTTCTCAGGGGGTCTGAGTTTTTGGCAAGTGGCAGGGCATCCCAGATTACCACAGGAGGGCAGGGAAGTCCTGTCTGGGGACAAAAATGGAAGGGACCAAGTGGGGAGGACTGTCAGGGCGCAGGTATTCAAAAGTATGGTGCCAACTGGCAGATAGGCTACATGTTTTTGAGGTTTGTCTGCTTCTGACCCTCCTGGCTCTATGAGCCGTATTTCTCAATAAATAAGGAGTGAGCCACTAAAGACTCTCAGAGTGTGCCCGGTGGACAGACAGCCTCATCTGGGCAATTATTAGAAATTCAGATGCTCAGGCCCCAACCCAAAACTACTGAATTGGACTCTCTGGGGTTGCAGCCCAGGAATCTGTGTTTTAATAGGCCTTCCAGATGATTTTTAGGCACGCCAGGGTGTTGGGAAGCCCTGGTCTAGGCAATCCTCTGCAGGTAGCTCTTCTGAGCAGGGAAGATGCCACTGGGCCCTCAAGCAGCAGTAACGTGCTGTGGGTGTTGATCAGATGGCCATAGCCCCACAACTAAGGGCACCAAAGCCATGATCTCATTGAACACAGACCAAGGGGGAAAAATCCATTAGTGTTTCTTGAACTTGCCTATACTACACTCATGCCAATGAGTTTGCAAAACATAACGCACCCCCACTGTGACTAATTGTTTTGAAACTGTAGGCAAGAGGAGAGGTTGAGTAGTTCAGAGAATTAAGGCAGAACAAGTTGTTCAGACGTGTGAAACCTTTTTCTGGTCTTTCCACTGACTTTCTGAATATGTTGAGAGTCGGGACTGGGTATTACTCATGCTTTTATTACCAGCAACTGGCTCAGTGCCTTGTCCGCTAGAGCTGCTCAATGATTGTTTAAAAAATGAGTAAATGAGCAAATAAATGAATAAATGGAGTTAAATGAGGCTTTCGTCCTTACCTTCATATGTTAGTTTTATATTGCTACCAAAACAAATTACCACTAATTTAGTGGCTTAAAGAACAAAATTTACTATCTTACATTCCTCCACGTCAGGAATCCAGCATGAGTCCCACTGGGCCGAAATCAAGGTGTCAACAGGACCCCATTTTTTTCTGGAGGCTCTAGGCAACAGTTCATTTCCTTGATCATACGGGTTGTTGGCAGAATGCAGTTCCTTCTGGTTGTAGGACTCACGTCCCCATTTCTTTACTGCTGAGGTCTCACCCAAGTTCTAGAGGGAGCCCACACTCCTTGGCTCATGGTCTCCTTCCTCCATTTTCAAGCCAGAAATAGGGGGTTGAGTGCCTCTCAGGCACTGAATCTCTCCTCTTTCTTATTCTACCACATCTCTCTGACTCTTCTGCCTTCCTCTTCCACTTTTAAGAACTTACATGGATAGGGGTGCCTGGGTAGCTCAGTCGGTTAACCGTCTGCCTTCAGTTCAGGTCATGATCCCAGGGTCCTGGGATCAAGCCCCGCATCGGGCTCCTGCTCAGTGAAGAGCCTGTTTCTCCTTCTCCCTCTGCTGCTCCCCCTACTTGTGCTCTCTCTCTCTGTCAAATAAATAAATAAAATCTTTAAAATAAAAAAAAAGAACTTAATGGATAGATGGGTATTACTCAGATAAACCAGGATAATTTCCCCATATCAAGGTTCATCATCTTCATCATCTGCAAAGTTCCTTCTCCCATGTAAGGTACCATAATTACAAATTCCAGAAATTAGGACATGGATAACTGGTGGGCCATTATTCTGCCTATAACAGTTTACTGAAAAAAAGTGTATTAAAAGCATCTGAATCCCAGGCATTTGATGGGGAACAGGTATGATGTTCTTGCAGAATGCATTAGCACAAGGTGTAAACACCTAGAATTGGCCTTTTACGAGATGATTTGTTTAGAGAAATATGTAGCTCTCTACTGTCACGTCACCATTTTTAAAACACTCCCTCCTATACCCCTCCCTCTTCCATATACTGTCAGATGGCACCTGAGTTCCTAACCCTTCCTCCTCTTTCTTTGTCCTGACTCCCAATCAAAATACAACAGGAAGAGTTAATAATTACTGATTGCTTTACTTCTATGCTATTTTCATACAAACCATCTCATTGAATTAGAGGATCTCAATGCAGTAGTTGTATTCTCATTTTAGAGGCAGAGGAGACTTAGAAAGTTTACCCTATTCAAGATAGTAAATAGTAGAGCCTAGACTCTATCACAGGCCCCTCATTTTAATCATTACAAACCCTGCCTCCTTGTGACACCTCATTTTCATGTTTCCCTCACTCCAAGAAATAAACAGCAAAGCTAATTCAAATTCAAATCTTCATATAGCAAAGCTATGTGTTCACTAGCTGATCTATGAAGAAGTCTGTATGAGTCAGGGTTCTCTGGAGAAACAGAACCAATAGGAGTTAGATAGATATAGATACACAAGAGAAGATTCATTATAGGGATTAGCTCAAGCCATCATGGAGATATACAATATGCATGATAAGAAATCTGCAAATAGGAGAACCAGGAATGCCAGTGGTGTCATTCAGTCCAAATCCAAAGGCCTGAGACTCATGGGGGCCAATAACATAAATCCCAGACAGAGTCTGAAGGCCCACGCTCTGGGAGAACCAGGAGCGCCAGTGTCTGAGGGCAGAAGATGAACGCCCCAGCTCAAGCGAAATGAGTAAATTCACCCTTCCTCCACCACTTTGTTCTATTCGGGCCCTCAACAGATTGGATGGGGACTGCCCACACGGTTGAGGGCTCTCTTGGCTCAGTCTACCCACTCAAATGCTAAGCTCTTCCAGAAACACCCAGGTGTGTTTCACCATTTGGGCCTCAGCACAGTCCCACTGGCATATGAAACTGTCTTCACAGGGACTTTCATAACAAGATCTCAAGCTGGTCAAGAACCCCAATGGTGACAATCCAGGCCTCTTGTGATAGACCAGGAGAGGAAATCAAAATACCTGGTTTCGCTTGGTACACAAACATATAAAGCCTGGCAGAGTC
Organism: Halichoerus grypus; assembly: GCF_964656455.1. Lineage (NCBI taxonomy): Eukaryota > Metazoa > Chordata > Mammalia > Carnivora > Phocidae > Halichoerus > Halichoerus grypus. The sequence continues at coordinate 140,690,392 of NC_135713.1, read as the reverse complement.
GGAGTTTAGGAGAAAAGCACTGGAGAATTCTTTTTCAACCTTTCTATGCCAGAAAAACAAAGCACTAGTTGTATGGAGTAGTTAGGGGAAAGTCTAGGAAAGGTCTCAAGAAACCGGTTATTGCTATAGACACAATATTTGAACAAAGTCTCTCACTTCCAGATTGAAAGTCTATCCCTACTAGGATCATATCTAAATTGGTCAAAATGTACCCTCGGTGTGGGAGCCCAAAAATGGGAATGAGAACTATTGCGTAATGAGTTGTTTTGCCCGTCTTTTGAATATTTAACCATTCCTGTCTAGTTCTATTAATTCAGTGACTCATTACTTGTAAATAGAGATAGACTATTTGGCTCTTTGCAGACACCGTGCTAGGAGCAGAGGTAAAAAGAAGGAATACAAAGTTCAACCACAGGCTGAAACACATTCACCAGCAACCAATTATGACATGACATGATCTCATAAGGGTACAGTCTCCTTTTTTATTCTTATCCTGGATGAGACCTTGATCAAGAAACCCCAAGGAAACACGGATTAACTTCTGCATATCTTGTTTGTTTGGAGGCCAAGTATTGCCCCCAAGGGATTCATTTTTCACAATTGTCCCAGGCAGGGCAGGGCAGCTCACTTCCCCTTGGTTTCATCATGTTCCATTTGCAAAAAGGAACAACTATGTTCCCAGAGAACAGGAACAGACTGTAGCCCCAGCACTCTGCTCCTGCCCACGAGCAAAGACTGTTGACCCTTAGACTCCCCATTAGCTTTCCTGAAACAAGAGCAAGCAACTCTAACTTCCCTGGTACTTACACTTACTTACTTTACTTAATAGGAATCATAAATAAATAAATAAATAATAATAAACAAAAATATTTGTATATTTATACATTATTTATTAATAATAATGCTTATTACTATTTATTAATATTATATTCCTTTATTTATTATTATATTTACTTATATACTTACTGTACCCTATGTTTACTATGTATATAATTTGCTATGAGTAGTAACCCCACAGCTATGGTATTTGCAATTTAAATTTTTAATTATTTTTTTTTTTTGCATTAGCAGCACTGACCCTGTGAAAATGATAACATAGATGAAATTTCCTTCATCTACCTCTTCTCTTTCAGCACTGACTGACTTCTAAGATACCAAGAGGACATAGGATGCTATTGATACATTTTTTATAACTCCCACCTCCAGGCTCCACCCTTCCTAGAATGTGCTTTCCCAGGATGCATTATGTGGTTCTGGAATTTGTATTGCTAATTTCAAGCCCCCACTTCATAACACTTCCTGTCCTGTTCACCTCTCTTTTCAGAACTTAGCTCACTGACAGGTAAGGAACCAGCTACAGAGTAGGGTCATGTCTGCATTCCCTGTGTCTAGGTCCCTGCCTGGCTATAATAATAAACACCACCACAAATGACATCAATAATAATAGCATCATCATAATAATGTACATTTAGATAGTATTTACAAGGTGCTGAGCAATTATTTATACAATTTATATAAATTAACTCATGTCCTCTCACGACAACTAGACAAGATAAGCACTATTATGACACTCATTTTACAGCTGAGGAAATGAAATCTGTCTGTTGAGCTCCATGAATGAAAGAATAAAAAGTTACCACATGTAATTAAATGGACTACCTTGAGACAAGTCTTCCAACAGTGGGAATATGGGTTCTGGAGAGGTACCAGGGAGTGAGGGGGTGGGGATGGGAGAGGACACATCTTAAATCCCTTCGGTGATGTTGTGCTCAACCTACACCATTTTTCGGGGATCTGTCTTTATGGTCTTGCTGCAAACAACTCTGCTCCATCATTTTTCTGATTTTAAGGAGTTCAAGGAGTCAGGGAGCTTGTAAACACATTTGTCCAGCTCAGGGAAGTTATGTGGAGGGGTTACAACTCTGCAAGCCAAGGACCCTAAGGGAGATATGAAAGATGAATAGAGGAAGCCAGCCTAGCCAGCTCTTGGAGTCTGTGGGGCCATGCTGGGCCAGGTGACTTCTCTTGTCCCATCTCTGTAAGAGTTTGCTACTTAGCAAATTACCACAAACTTAGCAGCTTAAAACAACATTTATGTATTATCTCACAGTTTCTGTGAGTCAGGAGCCTAGGATCCCACAAGGCTAGAGTCAGAGTGTTGGGTAGCCTGCATTCTCATCTGGAGGCCTGACTGGGGAAGACACCACCTCCCAGCTCACTCAGGTGGCCGGCAGAATTCAGTGCTTTACAGTCACAGGCCCGAGGGCCCCAGCTTCTTGCTGCTTGATGGTTGTTGGCACGTAGCTGCCCTCAGCTCCTCGCACATGGGCCTCCCCCTTAGGGGGAGGTTTGAAGTCAGTTAGGGGGTTTCTAGAGTGAGAATGCCAGCAAGATGAAATCTTGTATATCCTACCGTAATCCCTAAAGGGACGTTCGGCTACCTTTGCTAGAGGTCATAGGTCTGACCCACATGCAAGCTGAGGACATGAGTACCAGAAGATGGGGTTGCTGGGGACCACCTGCCAGCCTATCTGCCACAGGAGCCTCTTGGAGGAAGCCCCATGAGGTCAGGCAGGGCTGTTACGTGCAGCCAGCGTGTGAGCAGCTGAGATCCTGGCCAGGGGTCCTGGCCAACCTGCTCCTAGAGGCATCTTGAGCCTAAAACAGTGCCCCCTCCTTGACTAATTAGTCTGTCCCTGAATGACTGACTGAATGACTCCTGATTTCACGCCTGTTGTAAAGAAAGGGAATAAGCAAGATGGGCGGGCATGAGGCTAGAAAACAGGCTTGCCTTTAACGTGATGGGTAAAGCCTGGCTCTTTACTGTTACTAACTCCTAGTTAACTCATCTGTTTTCTATGACCTAACGTCATGGCAAAGAATTGTTTAGAAAATTGAGCCAGGAGATAAGGGAGGAGGCAAAAGACCTTGTGTGAGGACATCGTTTTTTGGGGACAGAAACCCAGTCTGCTCTCAGAGGGGACTGATGCCCGGTGCCTGGGTTGTTGTGGTCAGCTCTGCTCTTCAGAGATTTTGGAAATGCAGGGCGCCTGGGTGGCTCAGTCGGTCAAGCATCTGCCTTCGGCTCAGGTCATGATCTCAGGGTCCTGGGGTCAAGACCCAAGTTGGGCTCCCTGCTCGCAGGGAAGCTGCTTCTCCCTCTCCTCCCTGCTCGTGCTCTCTCTTGCTATCTCTTTCTCTCTCCCTCTCTCTCAAATAAATAAAATCTTAAAAAAGAAAGAAAGAAAGAAAGAAACTTTGTAGGCACTACAAAAATATTAACAAGGGTGCTCTGTCTTTCTTTCTAAAGTACTTTTAAACCATACACCCTCATGAATAACTTTCTTTGACTCTCCATCTCCAGGTAGCAATACTGGGCATAAAGAGAAAAGAAAAGGAAAGACAGATTGAAATGAGAAGGGGAAAAAAAAATTTTTTTTTTTTTGCATTAAAGTGGCTCCAGGATCCAGCCACAGATCAAAGCCACTTATCCTGAGCATTTCCCAATGGGGCCGATCCCCTTGGACTACATTTGAGTCAGGTGGCGAGGCTGTGGGCATGAGAATACGTAGGACGTAAGGACAAGAGCACACCTGACTTTCAAGATGTGACCTTCGCCATTCATTTAAAACATGCAAAGGTGGGACAGTTTGGTTGACAAATGGCCACAGGCTAAGACAAGTGCTGGTTGTCAGTGTGTCCGTGTAGAAGTGTGTGTGCACGGAGGGGAAGATACGGCAATTAAGGAAAGCATGCCCAGCATCGCTTTCCATAAATTACAGAATTATGAAGGAGAGGGATGAGGAGGTCTTTAAGAAGGAAACCATTGGACTGTTCCCGCACAGCAACCCAAGGTGCATGAGGCCAAAGACGGAGATCAGAACTCAGCAGATTTTCTACACTCCAATTGCACAGAAACTTGCAAACAGGATAAAGGATCTATTCACAGGCAGAGCCTTCAAAAAACCTATGAATCAGAACACATTGTATAACTAAGAGATAGGCTCTGCAATCGGGCCAGGAAACACTCTCAGAGGGAGGGATTTATTCCCAAGAAGGAACAGTGGCCACATAAAACCAAAAACAAAAAAGCAGTGAGTAACCACTGTGGCCTTCCCACCCATGATTCGAAGCTGTTATTTGCACTGGGGTGGGGGTGGGGTGGTTCCTAACATGCAATCCTTGTCCTCTGAGTCCCTGGCAGGTCACACTAAATTATGAGAGGCTCCTGGGATTGAGTGACCCACTGTTTATCTGGAGGTCTGAGGGCATTTTTTTTTTTTTTTTAATCTTGTTCCTTTTCCTCCTGTCCCTGCCTTGTGGCTGAGGATGAGCTATGCTACTTATTTCTACCACGCTCCCATTACTCCTGGATGATCTGGCTGGACGGAAGGCCTCAAAACATGTGCTTTGTATAAAGCACTCAAACATCTTCCTCTGCCAGCTAACCAAGTAGGGAGCCGAGAAGAATTTAGAACCTCCTCAAGCGCTGGCTTCTCGGGCCAATGTTTGGGATTATAGATGATATTCAAAGAAGTCGTGTTTGAACTTTATTTGAATGCACAGGGCTAGGAGAACTTTTCTCAAGAAACAGAATGTACAACGGCCAACATTTTACAAACCTAACTGGGGACAGTCAGAATTCCTGGAGCGAGCCACCAAGGTTACACAGTCACCAAGAGAATTTCCCGTTAACTCTAGGTGGGAACGCCTTTGAGATTCTGGCTGTGCTGCATTCTTTGTGTACACCATGAGCAGAGAGAATATATAATGAGCTTAATGGACTTAAATATTAACTGGTACTTGAGCAGAGTGTCATGCATGCCAGGGATGCTCAGGAAGGCACAAAAGGGGAAGACAGGGGTCAGAGCTTGAAGTGAGAGCCTTTGGTTGACATGGTGATGACAAGAAGGAGGTGGAGGAAAAGTGGGAAAGAGGAAAGAACACAAAGATGGTATTCGGGTGTCACCTTGGGACTCAGGCACAGGACAGAGCTACAGCAAAGTGGAAATGCTCCTTTTGTGCTTAAGAAATGCACGTGAGGAAAAGGTCAAAGGAGGGGAAAATAAGCTTATCTAGGACTTGAGCAGGCTAAGAGACAGATTTTTATTTTGGCATGTAAGATAATCCAATTTACCAATCTCTTGCCAGGATTATATAAAACATCACTAAAATCCATCCTCTAAGCTGACAGAATAACCAAGTCTTTTCTAGACAACCCCCCCCTTTTTTTTTTTGTCACGGAAGAATTTGGATGGGCAGATTGAGGGGATGGTAAATGAAAGGACATACGTATGAAGGCGGACAACCCTGACTCTCTCACACACACCAGCCTGTGCATGACATTGGGTGTCACTGTCCATGGACGATGCACTATTTAGCATGTATCCCCTTTATTCAGATGGGAAGTATGCCACTGTCACAAAGTGCCCCAGACTGGGGGTGCTTACACGACAGAAATGTATTGTCTCACAGTTCTGGAAGCTCAAAGTCCAAGATCAGGTGTCAGCAAGCTTGGTTTCTTGCCCCTCTCCTTGGCTTGTGGTGACCCCCTTCCCTGTCCTAATCTTTTCTTAGAAGACACAACTCATATTAAAGTAGGACCCACCCTAATGACCTCACTTTACCTTCATGACCTCTGTAAAGACCCTATCTCCACGTACAGTCACACCTGAGGTACTGGGGGTGATTCAGCCCACTACGGACTCTAAGGAGGTGGAGACCAGGATGGGTTTTGAGTTTTGAAAACTTGAAAGGTGCTTCTCCCCCTTTAGATTCCTTCCATTATCTGCAGAATACCGCCTACAGCTGAGAAGTGTGTAGATGCCTGAGGGCTCCCAGTCTCCCCTGAGGCCAGGAGTGATTTCCAAGGTTGAGAACCCACTGTTAGGTTAGGAATTGCCCTCTGGGTCCTGTGTGGAGGCCCGCCAATAGTCACAGGGGTTCCAGACCAGTGTCTCCTTCCCTCCGTTCTATGTCAAACTGCCTTTTCTCAGTGGATATTTTTCCGACACTGGATCCCTGTGCAGCTGCATCTTCGGGGTACATCTGTCTTTTTGCTAAGAAACACAAAATCTTCATAAATTTTGTCCCAGTTTTCTAAAATGTGATGCACGGGTCATTGGCGATACCCAAGACAGTATTATATGCCATAAAAGCACATTATTAAGTTCCATCAAATCAAATAGTGAAAAAATTCCTTTCGATCATTTTCCAGTTCTTTGGATTAAATAAAAAAGAAAGTGTCAGGTCGGGGCTGATAGATCTTTAACACCTGACAGTAGTCTTTCTTTTGGACAAAGAGAGCAGACCGGCAAAAATATCCAGGCGGAACTTAATAATATTGTTTAGTCTCCATTACATTTATTTTTACACTTAAATTCTATCACCAGGGAGGTGATAACTGTCCATTTATCTTTTAAAATTGAGCTGTATAAAAAATCGAGTTAATTTAAAGAAAACATTAGGGAATAATGATAGGTGATATTTGAATACGTCAAAAAATGTGCAGGCAAGTTGCAAGTGATGAAATTTGGACAAACTTGGGCGCCTGGGTGGCTCAGTTGGTTAAGCGACTGCCTTCGGCTCAGGTCATGATCCTGGAGTCCCTGGATCGAGTCCCGCATCGGGCTCCCTGCTCGGCAGGGAGTCTGCTTCTCCCTCTGACCCTCCCCCCTCTCATGTACTCGCTCTCTCTCATTCTCTCTCTCTCAAATAAATAAATAAAATCTTTAAAAAAAAAAAAAGAAATTTGGACAAACTTGCTTTATTTCATTTAATCCTTCCAATAAATCTGTAAGATAGGTTTTATTGAACACATGGTTTTTTTCATTAAGTTTTTATTTCAATTAGTTAACATACAGTGTTATATTAGTTTCAGGTGTACAATACTGTGATTCAGCACTTCCATACATCACCCAGTGCTCATCACAACAAGTGCATGCCTTAATCCCCATCACCTGTTTTACCCATCCCCCACCCACCTCCGTTCTGGTAACTGTCAGTTTGTTCTCCACAGTTAAGAGTCTGTTTCTTGATTGGTCTCTCTCTCTTTTTCATTTTTTTCCCTTTGCTACTTTGTTTTGTTTCTTAAATTCCACATGAGTGAAATCCTATGGTATTTGTCTTTCTCTGACTTATTTCGCTTAGCATTATACACGCTAGCTCCATCCATGTCACTGAAAATGGCAAGATTTCATTCTTTTTGATGACTGAGTCGTATTCCATTATATACATATACCACATCTTCTCTATCCATTCATCTGTAGATGGACACTCGGGCTGCTTCCATATCTTGGCTATTGTAAATAATGCTGCTATAAACATAGAGGTGCACGTATCTCTTTGAATTAGCATTCTTGTATTCTTTGGGTAAATACCTAGTAGCGTGTTTGCTAGATCATAAGGTAGTTCTATTTTTAACTTTTTTAAAAAAGATTTTATGTTTAAGTATTCTCTACACCCAACGTGGGGCTCGAACTTACAACACTGAGATCGAGATGCATGTTCCACTGACTGAGCCAGCCAGGCACCCCTCTATTTTTAACTTTTTGAGGAACCGCCCTACTGTTTTCCACAGTAGCTGCAGCAATTTACATTCCCACCAACAGTGCACGAGGGTTTCTTTTTCTCCACATCTTCGCCAATACCCAGTGTTTCTTGTGTTGTTAATTTTAGCCATTCTGACAGGTGTGAGGTGATATCTCATTGTACTTTTGATTTGCATTTCCCTGATGGTAAGTGATGGTGAGCATCTTTTCATGTGTCTGTTGGCCATCTGGATGTTTTCTTTGGAGATATGTCTGTTCATGTCTTCTGCCCATTTTTTAATTGGATTATTTGTTTTTTGGGTGTTGAGTTGTAGAAATTCTTTATATATTTTGGATACTAATCCTCTATCACATATGTCATTTGCAAATATCTTCTCCCATTCCATAGGTTGCCTTTTAGTTTTGTTGATGAATGCATGTTAATGAAGAAGAAACTGAGGCTCCAGAGTTGTTTGTTCAAGATCACCCATTGGATATTTGCAGAACCAGAATTCATAGGTTGGTATGTTTGGCTGCAAAGCTTATGCTCATAACTGCAAAACAATACCACTTGTTTACCGGCCCATTGCAGCTTTTTGAGTGAAGAAGGTAAGTGCTTGGAGGGAAACACCTCACATATGGGAATGTGATTGAGGAGGGCTAACACAGCTTGGTAGGGGAAAAATCATTTCTTTAGTCAATCAGTAGACTTGTAGTGAATGTCTGCTATCTGCCAGCCAATACACTTGGTACTGCATTACAATTTTTCTGGGAGTAACCAAAGACATTAGTTCCCAGACAAGAAAACAAAAATCAAACAAAGCAAAACAGAACACAAAAACAGGGAGATTTCTTTTTCCCATGGAGATCACCAAGTGCCTTGAGAATGAAATAAATATAAAGGGATCACCAAGACCTGTGTGCAGAAAAGCATACTGACCTTTTCCTCTGGATCAGAATGGAAATATCAATGATCTTCTCTACAAAGGAACACTGCACCATGACTATTTTTAAGGCATGGGACTTTAAAGAAAAAGGTAGGAGGTTCGCTCATATCCAATCTCTGAGTTTCTGAGTATGAGTTTCTCAGTGTTGGCAACGGTTCCCAGTAATTTTGCCAGAAAAATCATTGCGGTCTTTTAAAGACTTTACCTAGGAGGACTGCCAAGACAGAAAATTCAAACTGCAACAGGGACCAGAATCCATCTCACTCCTGCTTCTCCCACCCCCACCCCCACCACATAGTGTCATATATTATAAAAAGAGGTGATCTAAGAACTTAAACCTGCTGGTTAGCAACTGACCCTATGAGGATGAACAATTCCTAAATTCCTAAAGGACTAGAACAGCAGCCAGGGAGGAAGGGAATCAAATGCTTCTCTGCAAACTCGGGCTCTTTAGGGGCCCCTCCATCGGTAGCCACACCCACGAGGCATCCATAGAAGTCCTGCATTAGCAACCATGGGTTGCTCCCTCTGATCCTGGGAATCTTAAGAGACCTTCTCCCTCATCAGCTGGATCAAAGAAACAGTAGAGTTTGCTCCTGAACAGAAGCCCTCTGTGTGTGGTCATTTTGAGAGTTTCCCTCTACTTCTTTCTTTTATGTGAAGGGTTCCCAACTTTTTGGGGGGAGCACTTGGAAACTTTTGGTGAAATAGTCCCTGAAAGTCGGTCTCTATCCTGCAGTATCTTGGTACTGACTACCACTCTTCAGGGGCAGAATTTCCTCTGCCTAAGCCAACATGATTGTTTGGGTTTCTATCATACCATACTGTCCACTCGATCAATAGATCCACACAGTTTAGCCATAAGAACTTTTTGATATCCTCCCAAAAATGTTAGGAACCACCACATGATCACATTTATTCCCTTGATATCGGTTGAGGTAATACAGAATGACAAAAAATATGAAATAAGGCATCTTTCTACATGATTTTGACGTGTATTAATCCCAAAGTCATGCATACGTTTTTAAAAATAAAGCATATATGTCTGAGGCAGATGATTTATTCAGTCTGATGAACAAACAGATTCTCAGAAAAGTGTCTCCCCAAGGAATCTCCAGTCTACAGATTGAAAACCATTCTATTACATTATGAACTCCTTGCTATGTTTTGTTCAGCTTCATATAACCTGATGCTAACTCAGTGCTAGCCCACAGCAGGTGCTTAGATAGGGAGCAGATATTTGGGGAGTGTTTTGTTTTAGCTAGCAATGGTGATGTTCACTGAGCCCTTACCATGTGCCAGGCACTGTTCTAAGCGCTGTACATGTATTAACTCATGTAGCCATCAAATGACCCTGGGGGGTAGATGTTGTTATCACCCATATTTTACAGATGACAAAATGGAGGCTCAGAGATCTTCAGTAATTTACTCAAGGCCATGCTGCAAAGAATTTTAAAAACCAGGATGCAAAGTAAGATTTTATCATTTTTCATGCCTTTCAACAGAACTTCACAGAGTCCACGGCAATGGGAATTCAAGGGGACCTTGGGCACCACTGACCAACCATGGTACCAGAATGCTCTTTGGGCACGTCCACCCCATGAGAGGAGGAATGAGTGCCCTTCAGGAAGAAGTCTCCAAGCTACTAAGAAACAGTTTCACAAGCTTGTATCACGGTGTGATCTGGGCCTGATGTATTTCATATGGTAAGTTCTCACTTGGTTTCTAAGGGATTATAGGAATGGAGGATTGAATAAAGGAATATTCATTCCTGGAGGAAGACTTTAAATAACATCAGTTACTTTTCTGGCTGGGAGGTTTGTGGCTACACTGTAAGCCCCTCCATGAAAGAAAGGTTAGGTCAGGGCTTTAGTTCTAGTGGTTGGAGAATAAGAACCTAGGTGTAAAGGAGACAAAGACACAAGGCAGAGGGATGCAGGGAGGCAGGGGCTGACTGCACACAATTAGGCTGACTCCTCTGTCCCCTTGGCTCTGTGCACACAGAGTGCAGGCCCTGGGGGGGGCGGCTGTAAAGAGGAACAGGGCTGTGTCCTGCTGTCCAGGAGCTCGTGATGGATTAGAGCAGGTGAAACGTGCACATCAGTCAACACAATACAAGCTAAAATATGACCTGTGCTTAAAAAACAAAACAAAAAAACAGAACAGAACACAGACAAAGATTTGAACCAAGTGTTCTGGGAGCTCAGACAAGGGCCAGATGACTTCCAGCGAGGGGAAGCAGGAAATGCCAACTTCTGAACTAGCTGTGTTTTGATTAATAGAGATTAGAGGGGGAAGAACTTTCTGCAGAAGGGAAACTCTCCGGAGATGTGGCAGGGGCGGGCAGCAGGAGGAGAACTGGCAGTTCATTCTGGTTGATTAAACAGTAGTTACACACTCTGGCCAGCTCGGGGCTAATCTTTACTTGGCGAGTACATTACTGTATTTTTAAAAAAAAAAAGAAAAAGTTTTATGTGAATGCCCTGAGCAAAGACATGGGCTTTGTATCAGTCGTTACGGTCCTGTCCTCCACTGTTCACACGTTTACGGCACCTGCTGTCTCTGTGGCTTTTAGGATGGGGACCTCTGCACTCAAGCAGGGGGTGTCTTGGGGCCTGTCGGGGAACTCGGGAATAGGCAGGCATTTTTAACCGGGAACGAAGGCAGGGAAGGAGTGGGGGGACGATGTGTGTGGAGGGAGGTTGAATTTGATAGGAAAAAAAAGCACCTTTATTTTCATTGACCTCTCACTGAAATTTAGCATTTCCTTCCATTGTGAATGTGGGCAAAAAAAACCCCATAAGACTATTAGCAGGATGTGTTACTTTCTCACCAATAAAACACAGATTATTTCCTTTCGCGTTATGGCTGCAGACTTCTTAAACTATCATTTATGCCCGTCGGTACGGTGAGATTACAGTGGTTAGGAGATTTATGCTAGATCTCGTTAGGTCGTGAGTTAAGAAAGAAGAACATGTACTACTATGCCACAAACCGTGCAGGTATTTTGCTATCATTTCCATATAATTGGTTTCCTTTGTACTCCTGTGTGTTTTGTTTTATGCGTCTAAAAATGTTACTCTCAGAAGGCGTCCATAGTTTTTACCAGACCACCAAAAGGATCCATAACACAAAAGAGGTTAAAAACCTTTGCTGAAGGTAGCTTGGGACCATATAGAAGAGAGATTTAAATATCTATTTTAGCAGTGTGAATTTAATCTTATAGGTAAATGGGAGCCACTGAAGGGTTTTGTTTTTAAAGTCAATTATTATTTTATTGAGAAGTAATTAATAATCTGATTATTAGCATATTATTTTAATATTAATTAATTAATAATCTGATTGTAGCAATTATTTTATGCTACAGTTTCTTTAATCAGTTGTATTGAGATATAATTAAGTGCATCCCTTTTAAGTATACAGTTCAGTGAGTTTTGAAGTGTGTGTGTGTGAGACGCACACATGTAACTACTACAATCAAGATGCAATTTGGGTAGTAGAAAATAAAGTTCCAAAATTGTACATCCTATTTCCCCATCTTCAAAAGATCCCTACTCTGGGCTCACAAGTGCACCAGCATTTCACTGAGGGCCCCAGAACTGAGCTCTGATGAGGGAGAACAGTTCCCAAAGAAGTTCAGGTAGACAGAGGGATGGCATATTGAAAATCAGGGACTTAGGCATAGATGTGAGCAATACGTGAACGGTCTAATACCAGTCTTCAAATATCTACCTGTGCAATCATTTACGTAACCACTATCAAGATCACAACTTTTTACTGGTTAAGAAAGGGCCAGAATCTCATCATCCATTCTTATCGGCTGATGGCATGCACGCTGCTAACCATATTGGCATGTGGAGGGACGATATTTGTTCTATCAGCCACAACTTAAGCTATATCTTGTTGAAACTTCTAAAACCTACAGACACTCATATAAAAACTTCGAAAAGTTTTACCCTCTGGGACTCTGGGAAATCATCCCAGTTTGGTTGGTCAGGCCCTACAAATATTTACCAAGATGGCATAAGACAAAAAAAATCATGAAACTATTTGCATGAGGAGTTGTCGCTTTAGCTGTAGTAACGTGAGTCTCCACCACCCCAAAATAATTCAGCCTGTTCCCTTATAAAGACAGAGAGGCTAAGGAAAAAAATCACTCACTTTGGAACAGCCCTTCTAATCTTCTTAAGGAATTTGGAAATAATATTATTGAAACCCTCCAAACATATCTTTAGGGTGTGAAATAAAATTGACCATTTTCTAGGAAGGTACATGTGGAGGTCTTTCTCTGACTATTATACAAGTCTTCAGTCATGTGCTTCCTTGTATTCATGGAAGGCAAGCAGATTACACTCAATAAATACATTTCTTCTCATATAAAATTTCTGTGAGAATGTTCATAAGCCTTCCATTGCATAATAATGATGATGACAGAGATAAGTAATGTAATGATACAAGTGATTTTCTTCTCAATGTAAATAGTGCATCTTCTACTTTAATAATAATAGCTCTCAGGATGCCCAGGTGGCTCAGCCGGTTAAGCATCTGCCTTTAGCTCAGGTCATGGTCCCAGGGTCCTAGGACCGAGCCCCGCATCGCATTGGGCTCCCTGCTCAGTGGGAAGCCTGCTTCTCCCTCTGCTTGCCGCTCCCCCTACTTGTGCTCTCTTTCTCTCTCCCTGACAAATAAATAAAATCTTTGGGGAAAAAAAATAATAGCAGCTCTCATTTATTGAATGCTGGCTGTGGTCCCACATTATGCAAGATACTCTATTTATATATACATTCTCATTTCATCCACCCAACAATCCTAAAAGCAGTCTTAATATCCGTATTTTTTACAGGTGAGAAAACAGATGCACAGAGCCTTAAGTGGGAGATCCGCCTTCTGAGATTGCACTCCTTCCACTTCCTTACCTAATTCAACAATACATCCCTAGTTCTCTCACTTACTAGAGTCTGTTAATTGTGCTTCAAAATCTCCTTTTACAACAAGATTGAAAGGTCTGGACTAAGAATGATGGATTCTGTTCTGCAAGGGAGAATCTCATCTTTTGTAACTGGTGAGGGGTAAATCCAAGATTAAGGGATAAGACCCCACCTCCAAGCTCCCCAGGACTCCACGGGTCCATTCTTCCTTCCAAGACCTTTACTGTGAACTCCTTCACTACCTACTCTAGACTGAATGTTTGTGTCTCCCCCCGCCCTAGAACTCCTGGGTTGAAACCCAAATCCTCAATATGATTTGGAGATGGGGCCTTTGTAAGGGTGGAACCCTATGTTGGGATTAGGGACCTTTTAAGGTCAGACATGACAAAACTTGCTTCCTCTCTACTATGTGAGGATACAAGGACGAGCCGGTCATCTACAAACCAGAAAGAATCTGCTCACCAGCCCCCAGATCTGCTGGTGCCTTGCTCTTGGACTTCTCAGTCTCCACAACCGTGAGAAATAAATATTTGTTCTTTGAACCACTCTTGTGATGGTTATAGCAGCCTGAGCTAAGAAACTTTTTTAACTCCCAGGGACTGACGACACAGCCATACAAATGCACCTAGGGCGACACCTGATCATCTTTTTTTTTTTTTTTCACTCTTATTAAGCTATTCTCATTAGTTTTCCTTCCTAAGAGCAAGTTTTCTAGGTAATTTAACAAGAATTGCAGAGACTGGTCATAGGATCACTGCAGGGTCTGCTGGTTAATTAGGCCACTGAACAGGCACATTCGTGAGATGTGATCGAAAGAAACTCGGGCTTTGTCTCCCACTGTCCCTTTAAAATGTGTTTTATTTCCCCTTTCCCTTAACAAAATCCAGCCTGTTCTATGACTTTTCTGCTCACTCTTAGGAAACAGGCTGTCCTGGGTCACTTTATGTCACAAAACAGTTTTCATTTGATAATGAGCTGACTGAGTCCCATGTAACACGCAGAACTCTTTCTGTGAGTCAGTGGATCTTTTCCCGGTCCGAGCAATGGTAGCCTTCAAGGAGTGGAAGTGGCCATTTCTTTCTCTCTCCACCTGCTAAACATGGCTCCTAGAACCCTGGGGTTGGAGGGAAGAAGGGAAAGGAGTCCAGAAAGTTCTTTCTTGACTTGTGTCATTCTGAAGGACTTTGCACCATCTGGCTAGGCAGACACCTAAAGCTGATTCTCCCATGAAGACCATCGTGGATGCTTTAGAAGTGCCCTTGATGGGGCCCTCCCACCGCACTCTGCTGGACAAACCAGTTCTCCGGTGGTTCCTTGAACAGTTTGCATTTTGATCGGCCCCATTAACCCCTTTGCTACCTGATAGCTATCCTATCTCAGAGCCTCAGTCGGAACCTCCTATTTAACAGCCCATAACATTAATCCTTTTATGGTGCGGCTCACTGTCACTCCGGTGGGTCTGAGGGCAGGATGACATCCCTTTCAGCCAGCTGAACTATACACAAAAAACGTTGGTTGGTTGTATCTGAAAATCTTCCTATGATTACTGCTTTTCATTCAAAGTTTTGCCTTGACTTCAATTTGAAACGGGTTATTTGGGTTATTTGAAACTGGTTATATACTATTTCTGCCACAGACACACCTTCTTTTTTCAATTTATTCCAGAGTTTGGTGCTTTTCAATAAATAGGCACTCAACTCTCGTCATCCTGGGCCTGGACTTGAAATCAATTTTGTCTCTCCTCACTGATGGAAATTTTCACACGAGCTCATCAGATTTTATGGTTTTTTCTATGTAAAAATACAGAAGAGAGCATAAACTCCAATTCCCAATCCCCAGAAGAAATGCACTCGAGCTGAAGATCAGGCACCATTCTTAGCCAGTATCACCTGTGCATGTTCGAGATTTATCGGGGCTATTACGTTTTTAAATAAGAGCAGCATATGAATTCTTCAACGCGCCAATCCATTTTCCGGTCTCCTACCCCGTCAGAGACCACTGTGGTTAGTGCGTCAGCAGGGAAGTGACTGAGACGAGAAGGGGGTGGCTCTGGGATACAAGGTTTAGGAAGGTGCTCACTCCGGCGGTTCCCCCTAGGGGCCGCACTCACCTTGCTCTAGGCCTGTCTCTGTGTGCTGGACCTGCATTTATTCAGTAATATTCCTGAGTACCTTCTGTGGGCCAAACACTGTTGCTGATCCTGGACATCCAGAGAGGAGCAACTGGATAAAGGTTTCCGCCCTCGATACTGGGTAACAAGGAGTGCTATGGAGAAGATAAAGCAGAGAAAGGGAATAAGGACGTGCAGAGCGAGGCAGGGAGTATCATTTAAAATAGGGTCCTCAGGGGCACCTGGGTGGCTCAGTCGGTTGAACCTCTGACTTGTGCTTTTGGCTCAGGTCATGATCTCCTGGGTCGTGGGATCAACACTGGCATTGAGCTCCATGCTCATCCGAGAGTCTGCATGAGATTCTCCCCCTCTGCCCCTTCCCCCTACTCTCTCTTTCAAATAAATAAATCTTTAAAAAAAAAATAGGGTAGTCAGGGAAATCCTTACTGACAAGGTGGCATTTGAGCAAAGACTTGAAGGAGGTGACATGTTTTTGAACATTTGATGAACACTTTATGACTTTGTTGCCGACAGTTTATGATGAATAGATTTCCCATAAATATCTGGCCTCTCTTGACAAATCCGAAGATTTTGCAACATAGAGTCACATTCCCAGATGACAGAATCTACATGGAGCAAAGAGGCGCTGGCCACTTTAAACCAAGCCAGGGCCTTCATATTGGGCAAGAGCTCTGTGGTTCTCTGCGTCTCCATGTGCCTGCCTTGCTCAATGGGTATCACCTATCTGTCCCCTGTAAACATCTGAGATTGCAAACTTTGGCTGAAATCCTTAAGAGAGACCTCACATGCTGCCACCCTCCCTCTACGCAGGAACTCAGAGGCTGGGCAGCTGTTCAAATGAGAAACCAGCTCACTGGACCACAGGGAAGTCACTGCACTAGCAAGGCAAGGAAGGCCTTGATGATGGACTCCAGAGAGGAATGCTGTTTACCTAGCTACTTGAAGCGGGTGCACACAGATACCCCTGGGCTGCTCTCTTGCGCAATGACTGATATTCCCAGAACTGTGTTAAAACCCTGCATCCTAATCCTGACATGTTCTAACTTTTTTTTTTTTTTTTTTTGAGCAAAAGAAAAAGTATAAATTCAGGGGTGTGCCAGGCATCATTTTCTGCATTAGCAGAATTTCAAGACAACAAGCAGTCACAGGTCTTAGGGACCTTACCTACCTGCTGGCTTATGTCAAGGGCAGGAATTTTCCACCTGGGTGAGAGGCCCATACTTCTCACTGAAACTACCCTGAGGAAAAAATCCGCGGTGGCAGATAGCACCAGCAGAAGTGAGGTGACTACAGGGCGCCATTCCCAATGCGCCAAGGGAGGCAAAGGCACATTGCCGTGGCAACGAGCTCTCCTGATTTCTACAGTTTAGATGTATTTTGGTTTCTGCCTAAATCATAAAAAGATTTTAAACTGAAGCCAAGTAGGTGAGAACGAGTTAAGATTTCTCAACTTCGGGGTGCCTGAGTGGTTCAGTTGGTTAAATGTCCGACTCTTGGATTCGGCTCAGGTCATGACCTCAGGGTCATGAGATCAAGCCCTGCAATGGGCTCTGTGCTCAAGTACCCAGTCTGCTTGAGATTCTCTTGCTCTCTCTCTCTCTCTCCCTCTGTCCCTCCTCCAACTCATGCTCTCTCCCTCTCAAATAAAAAAATCTTTAAAAAAAAAGATTTCTCAACTTCACCTTATATAAAAATCCCAACTATGGAATTGCATGAAACCAGTTTTGCTATAAAATGAACAGAGCTGGGAGCACTGTGACTTTGAAGCAGATATGCCGTGAATGTTTGACAAACAGTGTAGGAATCTGGATCTATTTCCATCCACTGACTCTGCACTGGATTTAAAAACCTCTAACCCTGCCTGGTGTATGGAGTACATTCTGTCTCTGCATTATTTCATAATCAGTAGGAAAAAAAAAAAGAGAAAGAAAGAGGAGAGCGTATTTTTGATCTTAACTCCGAGGGACGTACTGGAAAGCTGAACTTTGATGTTAGTAGAAATGAAAACCATAGGTTAAAACATCAGAACTATTTTTTAAAACAAGTTTGGAAATAAGTACTGGGCCATTCCTATAATGTGAATGCTAAACTCACTTGTACTGAAGGGAAATTCATCTTAGGGCAACTCCAAGAACATTTGTGAAACGGGAGAAATTTTCTCTTTGGTATGCAATATCTCCTTATTTTCCTTCACCTTTGGCAGGTTCTCTTCCCAGGTCACCACACATTTCCCATGATCACGCTCTCCCACACTTCCACCTCCCTGTATCAAAATATGGGCCATCAGGAAGACACAAGAAACTTCTTTTATCTTTTTTTTAAGAAGTTCTGGTTCTAAAGACTGCTTCCGATTTTAAGAGAATGAGGGAAAGAAAGTCAAGGGAAGAGAGACTTTGTCCCTTTGCAAATTCTTATGACCTCTTTCTCCTCTTGAGCGAATTTTTCTAAGGATGCCAATCATTTTTACCAGGAAAGGTTTTTGTGGGTTTCTTTTGGAAGTCAAAGATCAAGTAGCAGCATCTGGCCTGCAGACTGTTCTGTTAACTCATACTTTCTTGTTACATCCATTGTTAACAGTACGGGAGCTTTACAAAGGTGTTCTTGTGACATCCTGAATAAATGTATGCTTTAATTACGTAGTAGACTTGGGCTTGGAAAGAAGGAACAAAAGAAACCCTATCTTATTTCATTTTTATTTTTTTTAAGATTTTTATTTTTAAGTCATCTCTATACACAATGTGGGGCTTGAACTTATAACCCTGAAATAAAGAGTCATATGCTCTGCCGACTGAGCTAGCCAGGTGCCCCAATCAGAGTTCTTTTTAACCTGTACGACTTTTCATTCTTTTTTTGTTTAACCTGAAAACAAGTTTGCAAAAACAAGTTTAAGGGCCCACGCACAGACCCTGAATACTAAAATCATATTAATTGCAGGAAAACTTAATTTTAGTGTGACCTTCCACTTTAAGGAAGCCACATGTGAGAGAGGTTAACTTAGTTTAAAATATCACTTAAGATGCAAATAAAGCCATCTAATGAGAAAAAAAAAGTAAAGATTGAGGAAATAACTTTGGGGAAGAGTCTCCTTCCGATGCCCTTGAAGTCATGACAATGACAATGGGGAATTCTGCTTTTGCTGATGTTCACCCTGCTCACCTGTTTTCCTTCCATGAATCATGACTAAGGGGCAGCAGTGTCTTAGGATGGTCCAACGATAAATGACCCAGGCCAGCCCCTGTCCCCAAGGCTGCACATTATGTGAGAAACGACCACCTTTTCTCCACCTTCTGTGACCACACCTCACTCTCCTACTCCCCCCATCCTCCTCCCTTCCTGCAGAGGGAGAAGTTTCTCTCCTCCTGCTTCTGGTTCCATCCATTTCCTTTCTTCAACTCTTTCCTTTGAATATCTTCCCCACCTCCTGTCCCTTCCTTTCTGACCAAAAACCTGTGCACCTCTCCCCAATTCTGAAAAACCCTTCTTTGCAATGTGCTGTCACCTCAAGTTACTACTGTCAAGTTCAGTCCCTACCTATCACCTTGAACAAATAATCTGAGGCTTCTCAAACACGATCACGCGTATGGATCACCTGGGGAATGGTGTTAGAACACAGAGTCTGATTCAGTAAGGGCCGAGAATGTGCATTTCTACTGAGCACCCAGGGGACGCCATGCTAGAGGACTCCCCAGTATCTTCCCTCTTGATTGTTCACTCATCCCCTATCAGCTGATGTCCATTTCTTCCACCTCACTAAAATGGTTCCTAAACATCACCACTGATCTTATCCCCAAATCCAATCTTTATCCTCAACTTCTTTAATGTGGTCACAAAGTCATTTATCACCATTGGTCGTCTACTGCACTTCTCTTAACATTTTCTTCTCTTGGGTTCGCTGACACCACATTTTTTTCTCTCTTCCTCCACAGACAACTCCAGTTTCCTTCGTACCTCTTCCTCCTTTTGCCACCTGAAGGAACCACCTAGATGATGACCCTCAAGTATTAATTCTTTGGCTTATCTTCATCTCTGTCCTTTCCCTCAGGAATTTATCCAATGTCATGGCTTCAATGTGCATTATTCAAATGTTTATTTCCAAAGGGAACTTTTCTCCAGTGTACATTCCATTAGTTATATCCACCTGGACAAGCTGCTCACACCTGGAACTTAAGTTTGAAAGCAAATCTAAGACCTAACTAATTTCTTCACCTACCTCTTTTTTCTATGAATGGTGTCATCATGACTCCAGTAGTCATAGGGGCTCTCGAGTTATCCTTGGTTTCTTCTGTCCCTTCCTATCCCATCACTAAACTCTGAGAAGGACAGGAAAGGGGGCTCGCAGGATCCAGCGGCGAGTGAGTTGGTAGTACTCTGAGATTTGCTGACCAAATATCCAGCTACAATCTAGTGACACTTTTATGTCCTGATGATATTCTTGATGTACCTCTCAGCTAACCCACTAGCTTAAACTCCTGCCTGTTTTTCACCTCCCCTTTCTCTTCCTCCTCTTTCAATTTTCATATGCATCTACACCTCCCATTTCCTTTTGATTCCTTTCTTCATATTTTTCTCTTTCTCTCTCTTTTTAAAAAAGATTTTATTTATTCACTTGAGAGAGTGCACTAGCAGGCAGAGGGGCAGAAGGAGAAGAAGAAGCAGACTCCCCACTGAGCAGGGAGCCCGATGCAGGACTCGATCCCAGGACCCTGAGATCATGACCTGAGCCAAAGACAGACACCCAACCAACTGAGCCATGCAGGCTCCCCTCTCTTCCTCTTTCATTGGTGATCAAGCATGCTTTTTAAAAAGAATCACTTGCCCTCTCTCGATCGGCACTCATTTATTGAGCAATACCTATCTCCTCCTATCCATCCCTCATATATCTATCTATCTCATATTATATCCCATCACTACACTCAATTCTTGTCACCCTGATTAATCTTAAAAGAGTCCCAAGAGAACAAAGACCATGCCTATGCTATTCATTATTTTATCTTGTATCTTGCCCCAGAAGGAGACAAATACATACAAGACAAGGACTCTGCCCTCAAGTTCTCTGTAATTTCTTAAGGGAGAAAAATACACAAGTCACTATAATATAAAGTAGGGTGTAGTCCCCAAGTTCACATTTTCTAAAAAGATTTGATCAGTACCTAGCTCCTGGGTAAGTAATTAGTGTGTGACAGAGTAAAACAAGTTAGTAACAGTGTTCAGACAGAAGGCTCTCCTTTTCCTGGGAGACTTGTGGTTGACCTTACTAAGAACAAAAGTCTTGAAATCCAAGCAGAGAAGATTCTCCAAACACATCCTTCCCAGAGGCCCAAGTGAATGGAGATTCCAGTACAGTCCCCAGCCTAAAATCAGATCCAAGGTGCTTAGGAGTGAATCTTAAGTGCTCTCTGACAAGAGCAGAAACAGTGTCATCAGTCAGTTTATTGTCTTTTTACAAGTTGGTTCAAAGGAGGAAATTTCTCTATGGCTTGGAAGGACGGGAAGTGAATTTTTTTTTTTTCTTAAGCTTCGAGAAAACAAACAATGTAGGTCTTATAATTTTTCATTTTCAAAGGCTTTATCACAAAAGAGAAGAAAAACTGGGCATGATCTTCTGGCTGCTAAGTGAACAGAGTATATGGGTGGTGTCCTCAAAATTCTGCAAGGCTACTCCAGGGTATAGTAAAAATAGCAAGCAAGTGTTCTAGAGGGGTTAGCGTGGAATGCAGCTCCTGGAATGCAAAACTTTAATATGATAAAGGGTAGCATTAGCCATGGACAGGCAGCTTCTAAATGTGTTTCTTATATTTGTCTGTTGCCATCAATCTGAGGCCAAAATAAGATTGTCATCAGTTAGACATTTGAAATAAGGGGGAATGATAGTGCTACGACAACTGGCTAGCTTTTTGCAAGATACAAAAAATAAAGTTAAATCATTGCCTTAAGCTTCTAAGAAAAAAATATATCAGGTATGTTTAAACATTTATGTAAAATATCAAACTATAAAAGTACAAAAACCATGAAATAGGTGAATAATTTTATACTCATAGGGGAAATAAAGGTCTTTGTAGCATAACAGCAAAGACAAAACCATGAAGCATAAGATTATATGTTAGTATGGTCAAAAAGGAAAAAGGAAAAACTTCTATACTGCCAAAAATAAGTGCAACAAAGCAATGCCAAAATTAAAAAAAAAGAACTGAAAGAACATATTTAAAATATATATGATGAAAAATTCACATTTTAACAGTCAGTCACTCGATTCAAAGAAGAGGAAATGCATCCTTGCTATAATCAGGTAAGCATAACAATTTTTTTTTTTTTTTAAAGATTTTATTTATTTATTTGAGACAGAGAGAATGAGAGAGAGAGAGCACACGAGAGGGGGGAGGGTCAGAGGGAGAAGCAGACTCCCTGCCGAGCAGGGAGCCCGATGTGGGACTCGATCCAGGGACTCCAGGATCATGACCCGAGCCGAAGGCAGTCGCTTAACCAACTGAGCCACCCAGGCGCCCAGCATAACAATTTTTTTAAAAGATCTAAAATTCAGGGCACCTGGCTGGCTCAGTCCATAGAGCATGCAATTCTTGATCTCAGGGTCATGAGTCTGAGCCGCCTGCTGGGCGTAGAGTTTAATTTAAAAATAAGAAATAAAAACAGATTTTTAGGGCGCCTGGGTGGCTCAGTTGTTAAGCGTCTGCCTTCATCTCAGGTCATGATCCCAGCGTCCTGGAATCGAGTCCCGCATCAGGCTCCCTGCTCAGCGGGAAGCCTGCTTCTCCATCTATCACTCCCCCTGCTTGTGTTCCCTCTCTCGCTGTGTCTCTCTCTGTCTCTGTCAAATAAATAAATAAAAATCTTTTTAAAAAAGTAAAAAATAAAAACAGATTTTTAAAAAAATCTAAAATTCCTTAGCTAACAGATTGCAAAAATATTTAAGAATCACCTTATCCACTGACAGTAAGCATACATCTAGGAAAATGAGCCCACATACAGAATTAGTTGGAGAATAGTTACTACCATTTCTGTGAAGGGGCTTTGGTAATTTGTACCACAAAGCCTTCAAAATGTACATACTCTATGACCCAGCAATCGTTACTTCTAGGAATGTATCCTAAAAAATTATAAGACAAAATATACATCAATATATGTGCAAAACATTTATTATGAAAAACTGAAATAATCTTCTCTTCAATCACAGAAGAGTTCATATTATGATCCAATCAAATAGTAGAATATCATGCTGCTATGAAAAAGTCAGCATCTGGAAATGTCTTGTTGCCATAGAAAGGTATTTAAGATATGCTAAGTGAAACTTGTATATACAATTTGTATAATATATATAACTTGCATAACAATTTCTTTTTTCAAAAAAAACACATCACCCAACACAATAGGTTGTATAATAACTTCTTTTAAAGTTATAGCCATATATATGTATGTGGACATAGACATATGTATGTACTGATATATATTCATATATAGGTATTAATATATACATATGCATGGAAAGAGAGAGAGAGAAAGAACGCCAAATAGTAGCTAAGCCCCCCACTGGGGTTGAACTGGCTTTGGACCTGGTGACAATGGATTAGATTAATACTAACGCCAAGGCCTTTGAGAGTTTGACTCCTTCCCAGAGGTTTACTTCATCCTTCCATCTGCCTCTGAACCTCTGTACCCATGTGCAATGGTCTTGTTTCACCTCATAGAACTCCAATGTGACACTTACCCCTTCACAATAACTCCGTCCCCGTAAGCCTTTCGTGAGTTTTTGCTGACTTTATTCAAGACTTCAGGGGCACTGTGGTGATCCCTTAGATTCCCTCAGCCTTTTTCCTGCCTGATTCCCAGGAAGCCTTGGTGCGGGCCCACATCCAGCCCCATGAGGAAGGGAACAGAATAAGACGTCTTCATCATGAGATACGTGTGTGCTTAGGTATGCATGTGTATATGTGTATGTACACATATATGTATGTATATATAAATGGTATATAATATACAGTATATTACACATTACATACTATATAATATATGTTATAGTATAGATATAATATATCCTGGCTCCCTGAATATTGAAACATCTAGGAAGATATTCTTTAGAAGTTAACAGTGGCTATCTCTACATAGTGGAAACTCCAATGACTTTTATATTATTCTTCATACTTTTCTGAATTTTTTGAAATTTTTACAAGTGTGTACTACTGTTATAATAAAAGAAAAAAACTAAGTCTTTTTTTTTTTTTTAATTTTCAAGGATAGAGGCATAATACTGATAACAAAGCAATATTCCTCTGGGCTTGTTCACACCTGATCTGCAGAATCCCAGGCCCTTCAAGTTCATCCCACACTGAACCTCTGAGGAGCCTGCAGGGGATGTCCCACGTGTGCCCTGAAACCACCCGCTCGGCCACCATGGGGGTCTCCCATTCGCCACCTCTCCTGCGGCAATGTCCCCTGCCAGAACCCCAGTGGGGAGCCCTCCCCATGTGGTCCTCAGAGAACTTTGCCCTACCGCTGGTGGGTGCCTGCCAGCATCTCAGCCAAGGGACTGCAGGTCTCACGAGCCCACCATCCCCTCTTTGCCCAAATTGACCTTCCTCTATGAACTTTCCCTTTGCACAGAGGACACTGCTACCTTCCAGAGCTGGGAGTGACCTCTTTTCCCCTTTCTCTACCTCTGATAGAAAGGAAATGAAAAATAAATAAACAGGGTTTCATGTCCAAAGCCGTCCTACAGTGTTCCCTCCTCCTCGTGTCAAAGAGAACAAAAGATCCCTGTATTCGGCCTTCCTGGAAATCTCACTGCAAGGCCCTTCAGGAGGCCACCTGCCAGAGTGAAGGGATCAGCGGGCCACCCACACAGAAAGGAAAGAAGCCTGTTTGACTCCCAGGCGGCTTTTTGGGTGGAGTGGTAGGGGGCCAGATGGAAGTACCCCAAGTAAGCACCCCAAACAGACTTATGACAACTGTCCTGACAGGTCCAGTCCATCGGAGGAGATGTACCAGTATGCCCTCTTGTCCCTAGAACCCAACTTTGCTGTGGAAGGGTCAACCCCTTACAGCTGGCCCCCGTGGAGGGTCCCCGGGCAGAGGAGCACTACCAAGGTCATAAATGCTGGCCTCCTCTCACGGTCTCCCCATGACCTAACCTCAGGATGGTGAATGCAGATATCTAGGCTCAAGTCTCAGGCCAGTGTAACTAAAGAACCAGTAGATATATGTGTCACCAAAACAAAAGCATAGGGGCGCCTGGGTGGCTCAGTTGGTTAAGCGTCTGCCTTCGGCTCAGGTCATGATCCCAGGGTCCTGGGATCAAGTCTCGTATCCACAGGCTCCTTGCTCAGCAGGGAGTCTGCTTCTCCCTCTCCCTCTGCCCCTCTGCATGCTTGTGCTCTCTCTCCCTCTCCCTCCCTCTCTCTCTCTCTTTCAAATAGAAATATCTTAAAAAAAAAAAAAAAGCATAGAACACCAGTACCTACCACAAATTGGCCACCACAGGCTGGATCTGGCTGATACGCTTTGTTTGAACCACTCTTTATTGGCCTGCTTGGGTTCGAAATTTTTCTTATACTAGTGACCAATACTTAAAAATCAGGAGAATTACAGAGAAATGAAAACATAGCCCTCCACAAAGACTTGTGCATGAATATTCACAGCAGGTTTATTTGTCATTGCCAAAACCGGAAACAACCCAGATGTCCATCACCAGGTGAATGGATACACAAATTGTGGCATATTCACCCTAGAAAGCATTACTTGACAATTTTTTAAAAAATGAATTATATACACATCATGATTGACTCTCAAGGTCATTATGCTAAGTGCAAGAGGCCAGAAAAAAAAGCACATACTTCATGATTCCATTTGTATAATGTTCTAGAAAATGCAAGCCAGTGTATTGACAGAAAGCAGATCGGTGGCTCAAGGATGGAGGGATGGGAGGAAAGGACTGTGAGATGCACAAGAAAACTTTTGGGGGCATGAAAATGTTCTGTTTCTGGGGTACCTGGGTGGTTCAGTCGTTAAACGTCTGCCTTCGGCTCAGGTCATGATCCCAGCGTCCTGGGATCGAGCCCCGCATCGGGCTCCCTACTCCACGGGAAGCCTGCTTCTCCCTCTGCCCACTCCCCCTGCTTGTGTTCCCTCTCTCGCTGTGTCTCTCTCTCTGTCAAATAAATAAATAAAATTAAAAAAAAAAAAGAACATGTTCTGTTTCTTAATTGTGGTGATGGTTGTATACATATATCAAAACCCACGGAGGGGCACCTGGCTGGCTCAGTCAGTGGAACATGCAAATTTTGCTCTTGGGGGTGTAAGTTTGAGTCCCACGTTGGGTGTAGAGATTACTTAAAAATTAACTCTTCAAAAAAAAACCACCCTCATCAAATTGAACACTTAAGTATGCACTTTATTATACATAAAGTATACCTCAATAAAATACAAAAATTAAAAATTGGGAACATGTATATACAACTTGAGATATTGAGCTTTTCCTGAAAATCAAAATGTCTGGCATCATTTGATCTGGATTTGCATGTGCCCCAAATCATAGGAAATGCGTCACAGCTGCCCTTTAGAAGGGGCACACCCTTTCTGCTTTGCTGCACGTTTCCCACTTACTATTCTTTACCCAACACTCATAATGTGTTCCTTGTCATTCCCTTAACACTTGTCCGTCTGCTGAGAACCTAATGCAGGACAGACCTCATACAGGCCTCATTCTAGGTACTGGAGATAAAGCAGGGACTCAACAGGCACACACACACAAAAAAAGTGCCTAACCATTACGAAGTTACGTGAAGTTTCCATTTTACTGGGGTTGGAGAGAGACAGATATCAAATGTAATAAGTAAAATATATGGTTTATTGGATGAGATAAGTACTAAGTAAAAAGATTAAATCCAGGAAGAAAGAGAGAGCTGTCCAGGGCTAAAGTGTTAACTCTGGAGCCAGGGAAGCCCTCACTCAGAGACTTTGGGAGGGAACCTGAAAGGGTAAGGGTAAGCCATATATACATCCCGTTGAAGAGCATTCTAGCCACAGGCAACAGCCCAGGGGGAGATTCCGTGCAGGGGAGGTTACCCTGTGTCTTCAACAAAAAGCAATTTTGGTTTGGAGCAGAATACATAAAATAAGAGATCAGAGAGATACCACGGCAGAAGTAGTATAGGGTCTTATAGATTATTGACAGGAATCTGGCATTTACTGGGTGACATGGGAAGCCTTTGTAGAGTTTTGTCAATGATGATCAGGCTGGAGTTACTGGTTTTATTATGGGAGAGCTAAGAAGGAAGGGAAGTATTTTTTATAACCATGTCTTCACCATGGCGCCTGTAGCCCCTGAGTTTGCAATTCCTGTCATACGCTTTTCCTTATTATCATAATACAGTACAAAATGACCTGGCTTCCTCCACCCTGATAGGCGAAATCAGTCACATTGACTAACCTTCAGGAATATGCCACCTTGGGTGGCTTCCTGTCTCTAACCTGTGGGGCTTCCCCCACGTTACTGGTTCTCTCATGCCTTATACCACACCCTTCCCTCTTTCTTCTCATCCCGTAGGCTCTTCCTCAATCCCCTTCGCCTGTGGAGACTCCCTCCAGGCACGTAATCTATATTCTCAATCTGGAAATGCCTAACTCCAGAATGCTCATCACTGCAGCAAGATTTATGATCCCTTCACAAGGAATTTACAACATTCTGAAATTTACTCAGCAACCATACCTCACAGGTAAACTCTGTAAATGGAGCCCATATTTGAAATGAGCTCTGAGATTAGAGAAGGCAGTTTTGTAGCCAGGGCACGGGGATGCAAGAGCACCTGGCTTCCAGGGGTCCCAAACAGACCAGGTTTGGCTACCGGCCAGTGACAAAAGCCAACAGCAGAGAGACGGAGTGGTGGTGAAACAAGAAACGGATTTATTTCAGTGAGATCAACACCGGGAAGACAGTGGACTAACATCTAAAGCCTACCTCCCAAGTGCAGAAGATACTTCCAGGTTTATTTAAGGAAAATGGGGGACAAAGGTGGGTGGATATGATGCGGGACTTTTTCCTCCATCAGTGCTCACAGCTCTTGGTCACGCCACTTCCAAGAATGAAGAGATGGACCAGAATGAGTGGTGGGCAGCAAAGCAAGGTTTATTGAGCGATTTATTGAGGGATAGCAACGTGATGGTACAAAGTTCCCAAGGACGGAGGGGACCCAAAAGGGTTGCCCCAGAGTTTCTAAATCTAGGGGTTTTTATGAGCTTGTTGGCAGGCTGTTTTAATCTGATTAACCCTCCCAAGCGCCTGTCACCCCATCAGGTTTTTGTCACCTATCTATCACATGGGAAAGAGTGGCGGGCTCCTTCCAGGGTGGTGTAAAATCCTTTTAAGTGTGGTTTTCTCTTGGGGGCGGGCACCTTGTCCCCGCCTGCCTGCCTTCTAATTATCCTTCATCAGATACATGCAGGTAGGCAGTGAAGGTCAAATTGATCACTGTCTTGGGGTCAATCACATGGGGTCTTGCTGGCTCAGGGGCCAACTTCCCTTCCTATCAGCAGATGCTTTGCCCTCACAGTCTTCCAGCTGAGCCAAGAGACAAGCTGGAAAAAAGAACCCAACTAGAAAGCTTGACATCAAAATGGAAGCAACTAAAGTCCTCTTTCGGTTTTACTTCTAAACCCAAAGCAAACTTTTTTGAAATTATTTCACCAATTAGGGAAAAAATCAATATTCACTCAGGAGGGAAGACTTCACCTATGATTTGGGGAAAAAAAGAAATATGGCCATAAGTAATCTGGCAGAATGCAATCTGAAAAGGCAAATTAGACCAAGATAAGTCAGTCCATCTAAATTTTCCCCTAAATTAATATCCCCAGTCACAATGACATCTCAAATGTATGTGAATATTTGGTGGAACAAGTTGATGCAAGGATCTAGAGATCCACCTTGGTAATAGAACTTCGCAGAGCTCAGAGTTCCTTCAAAATATTTGGATTCTGTGGGTGCATGAAATGAATTAAAAGATTATGGCTAGAAGACAGAGTGGACACACTTCTTCCTATTCCTTCCTCTAGGTATAGCTAGATCCCTGTGATGAAGGATAGTTGGAAGAAAGGCAGGCAGGGACAAGGGCCCCTCACCCTAAGAGGAAGCCACCCTTAAAAAGATTTCACACCACCCTGGAAGGAGCCCTCCACCCTTTCCCATGTAATAGGTACATCATGGAGGGTTAATCAGATTAAAACAGCCTGCCAACAAGCCCATAAAAATCCCTAGACTTAGAAACTCCAGTGGCAACCCTCTTGGGTCCCCTCCCTCTTCGGAAGCTTTGTACTATCACTCAATAAACTTTACTTTGCTGCCCACCACTCTTTGTCTGGTCTACCTCTTCATTCTTCAAAGCAATGTGACCAAGAACTGCGGGCACCAAAGGAAAAGAAATCCTGTAATACGTGTACATTGTATATAAAACAAACATAAGAATACTTGAAAAGAGGGGCGCCTGGGTGGCTCAGTCAGCCTTTGGCTCAGGTCATGATCCTTGGGTCCTGGGATTGAGCCCTGTGTTGGGCTGTATGCTCAGTGGGGAGTCTGCTTCTCCCTCTCTCTCTGCCTCTCCCCTCCACTCATACTCTTTCTCTCTCTCAAATAAATAAAATCTTAAGGAAAAAGAATACTTGGAAAGATTGAGAGAAGAAGACAGATCGGCTAGAGACCTAGAAACCTTAGAAACAACATGGAAGTCAATTCTCTGGATTTTCTTTCACCTTACATATTCTGAACTGGATGCTGGAGAAGCCTAGAACCAGAAACATCAACAGGCACAGACAAAAAAAAAAAAAAAAAGAGAGAGAGAGAGAGAGAAAAGCCCAGAGAAATCCTCTTTTCCCCAGCCAAAGGATCGTGAAAGGGCCAGGCCAGCAAGATGGAAAGTTTTTGACAACCACCCAACTTCCCTCAAATACCATGAAGAAAACTGGAGTCCCACCCTCCTCCGGTCAGCAAAGACCAGGTGGGGAGCCTAAGACTTCCATCCTCACCCAGCTGTAATGAGGTGCCTGCCCTCTCCCTCTCCTGAGGATATATCAGAAGAGGCTGAATTGAGAACCTAGATCTCTAACCCTACCCAGCTCTTCCCCCTTCCCGTGCTGGTGTGACAGGTGGTAACCCCCTTGCCCTGCTGGTGTGATGTCAGGGGAGGCATGCCAAAACAGAAGACTTAAATAAGATGCAGATTCTCATAACATACAAAATGTCCAAAACACCCAATAAGAAAATGACTCTTCCTACCAAAATAAGGAAAATCTCAACTTGAATGAGAAAAAGCAATAAACACATGCCAAGACTGAGATGACACCAATGTTGCTTGAATTATATGACAAGGATTTTAAAACAGCTATCATAACATTGTGTCGATGAGATTTACAAACATAGTTGAAACAAATGGAAAAAAGAGAAAGTCTCGGGGGAAAAGATATAAAGAGGAACCAAAGAGATATTTTAAATACAAATACAGTAACTAAAATTAAAAACTAAATTAATGGGCTCAATAGCACAATGAAGAGGAAAGAGGAAAGAATTAGTAAACTTGAAGATAGAACAATGGAATTACCCAGTGTGCTGTGCAGAGAGAAAATAAACCAAAAAAAGGAAAAGAAAAGAATAGAGCCTCAGGGCCCTATGTGACCACAACAAAACTGCTAACATTTGTGTCACTGGAGTTCTAGAAGGAGAGGGAAGAAAGGATGGGAACAAAAAAACATTTGAATAATGGCTGAAAATTTCTCCAAATTTGTCAAGAGAGATCTGTATCTACGTGGACCATTCAAGAAGCTAGATGAATTCCAAATAGGATAAACCAAAAGAAAACCCCAACAAGACATCATAATCAAACTTCTGAAACCTGAAGACAAGGGGAAATCTTGAAATCAACCAGACAGAAACAATACCTCACCAATAAAAGAAACACGATTTGACTAATATGAGATTTTGCATCAGGACCATGGAGGCCCAAAGGAAGTGGCTAATATTTTTCAAGCGCTAAAAGAACTGTCAACCCAGAATCCTATACTCAGAAAAATATCCTTCAGAAATGACAGGGAAATCAAGACATTCTCAGATGAAGGAAAATGAGGAGGATTCGTTACCAACAAAACTACCCTTAACAGGAATCCTCCTACACTGTTGGTGGGAATGCAAGCTGGTGCTGCCACTCTGGAAAACAGTATGGAGGTTCCTCAAAAAGTTGAAAATAGAGCTACCGTACAACCCAGCAATTGCACTACTAGGTATTTACCCCAAAGATACAAATGTAGTGATCCGAAGGGGTATGTGCACCCCAATGTTTACAGCAGCAATGTCCACAATAGCCAAACTATGGAAAGAGCCCAGATGTCCATCGACACATGAATGGATAAAGAAGATGTGGTATATATACAATGGAATATTATGCAGCTATCAAAAAAATGAAATCTTGCCATTTGCAACGACGTGGATAGAACTAGAGGGTATTATGCTAAATGAAATAAGTCAATCAGAGAAAGACGTGTATCATATGATCTCACTGATATGAGGAATTCTTAATCTCAGGAAACAAACTGAGTGTTGTTGGAGTGGTGGGGGGTGGGAGGCACAGGGTGGCTGGGTGATAGACATTGGGGAGGGTATGCGCTATGGTGAGCTCTGTGAATTGTATAAGACTGATGAATCACAGACCTGTACATCTGAAACAGATAATACATTATATGTAAAAAAAAAAAAAGAAGAAGAAGATAGTAGGAAGGGAAAAATGAAGGGGGGAAATCGGAGGGGAAGACGAATCATGAGAGACTATGGACTCTGAGAAACAAACTGAGGGTTCTAAAGGGGAGGGGGGTGGGGGATGGGTTAGCCTGGTGATGGGTATTAAAGAGGGCATGTATTGAATGGAGCACTGGGTGTTATACGCAAACAATGAATCATGGAACACTACATCAAAAACTAATGATGTAATGTATGGTGATTAACGTAACATAATAAAATAAAATAAAAAAACTGCCCTTAACAAATGTCTACAGGAGGTTCTTGAAACAGAAAAGAAAGGAGAGAAGAAGTAATCTTGGAACATCAGGAAGGAAGAACAATATTAAGAGTACAAATATGGGTACATACAATAGACTCTCCTTCTCTTGAGTTCCTCAATTATGTTTGACCATTGAAGCAAAAATTATGACATTGTGTGATACGGTTTTCATTGGAAATATTTAAGGCAATTATACTATAAACAGAAGAAACTAGAACTACTCTGATCATTTATGCACCTATAATGTCAACCATGAAAAAAATCTATAGTAGAAATATGCACTATAAAAATGCTAGATAAATCAAAATGGAATTCCAAAATATGTTCAAATAACCTGCAGGAAGGCCGAAAAAAGAAAACAGGGAAATGAAAAAAAAGTACAAAAAACACAAGGGCTGATGACCTAGCATATCAATACATTTTCCAAAATGTTTGTGTATGGACTGGATACTATCCCATATTCCTCAGAATCCTATTATTTTGTGCTCTAAACTTTCGTTTGTTCAAATGAAGGCTTACATTCTCTGATACACCCAGAATGGTTAAAGTCCCATTTTCCCCCCATAATTTTCCATTCCTTTGCCTCATTACATGCTTGAAAATGTTCTTCAAAGCCACAGGCCTTAGAAACTAGAGCAGTAATTAGTCAGGGAGGGTTTACAACTAACTAAAGCTATGATATAATATTCAGCACTTCCTCAAATCAAGGCTTTCCAAATATTTCAGAATTAAATTAAGCCTGTTTTTTTTTTTTTCTACCCTACCTCTGCTCTTTAACCAAATGTACGGAAGATATTATAATGTTACCAGGAAGAGGTACATTGTGGTTGGAAAGGAATGAAAGAATCTGACCTAAATCCATCTGCAGCACAAAACTTTTCTTTCTTTTTCTTCTGTCATCCCTGAGGTTTGTGAGCTAATTCTTGAATACTCATTTCACATAAAAGGGAATTATATTTATCTTGAGGATTAAACAAGTTTGGTAAATGTGAATGTGTCTAACATAGAGCAAACAGTAGGTATTAATATTAGTTTGCCTTTTGGGGTACCTGGGTGGCACAGTGGGTTAAGCGTCCAACTCTTGGTTTTGGCTCAGGTCATGATCTCAGGGTTGTGAGATCGAGCCTCACTTTGGGCTCCGACTCAGCACAAAGTCTGCTTGAGATTCTCTCTCTCCCTCTCCTCCTGACCCTCCCCCTGGCTCTCTTGCTCTCTCTCAAATAAATAAATAAATCCTTAAAAAAAGATATTAGTTTGTCTTCTTCCATCTCAGTTTTCTGTTGGGCAGACAAATCTAGAAATATTTGGAATGAAACATGACTATATTTTCATATTTTATTTTTAATTTTTTGATGAACCTAAGTATAATCCTGATGCATAGATCACTTGGAAAAGGAACTAGCATATACTCTTTAGTCATGCTGATGCGATCATCATCTGTAAGGTGACCATTTAATCTATGATCCTATGTGGAACAATTTTGAGAATGAAAGAGGACACTACTAACATATTTCTCCAGAACATCAGGACTGTCATGGAAAAATCAGGATGTATAGTCACGCATCAGAAAATGAGCTGTCACCCAAGAGCTAAATCACAGAGGCATCAGAGTAGCTGAGACAAAGAGCCCAAAATGAAGACTCCCCAAATTCACTCAAGGTCATGCATTTACGGGAAAACGTCAGTGTTTTCCAGCAGAGCCCATTTACTCTTTGGAATGTGATTGGTTTGTTTTGAATTATTAACAGATAATTTTAAATGAAATATCTTTACCATGAAAAATAGTAATGTACAATACTGGGATTCGAAGACAGTCCAAAAATGCCACCCTTCTTCTCCTTGAGTTTTGAAGTAAGACTACAAACAACAACCACCACCAGATGTGAGATCCCAACATCACCTTTATCACTGATAAAACGGATGCTGGAGAAGGGGGCTTTATCTGTGGAGAAGCAAGCTTCCTGATCTTAGAAGCACAATGAGACAGCCCCTCTCCCAACAGCACCGGATAGGGCTGTCCTCTGCTCATGGAAGAGGAAGGCACATGTTCTCTTTTGGCAGCTCACCCTCAGGAGGAAGGGAAAAAGAATCTTCTACCCTATCCATGCACATTTTCTCCTTCCAAACTCATGGGTCTGATGAGTCAGGGAGTGGAGAGTTACCTAATGAATATCCTTCATGTGGAAGGAAACATCAGGAGCGTTTTCTAAACATATTCTCTAGTTTTGGGTTCTATTACCATGAATCCTGGGGTACAGCCACCTCCTTGGGGGGAAACACCAGCAGTCTGCCCATAGAGTCCCACGAGTGGTAAATGAGCACCTCAATACCAAAGGGGTAGCCCTTTGAAGAGCATGCTGAGACCACCTACTGGCAGTTTTGACTTAGCCTCCAGAAAGCTCATAAATGCGTCAGAACAATACATCAGGTAGATTGAGGCTGAGGCCACTTTCCACCCAATTATACCAGTTAACTCCCTGTTCTGTTTCCCATCACAAATTCTGAGCAGTCTCATTATCCAACATAGATTGTTAGCAGTTCACAATGACAGCAAATGACATTAGTATAGTCCAACAGAAAATGGGTAACATAGTCATATGAATATAAATTCCCTTCCATTAACAGTTCTCAAGGAGGAACTGAGGTCTACAAACTAAGCTTCGCTTACAAGGTAAACAGAAAGCCACTGGTTCAAAGGAATTAAAAGTCCAGAATCAATTTCCCTTGCCTTTCAGTGTTAAAGTTCAAAGACATTAGGGGTGCCTGGGTGGCTCAGCTGGTTGAGCGTCTGCCTTTGGCTCAGGTCATGATCCCAGGGTCCTGGGATGGAGCCCTGCGTTGGGCTCCCTGCTCAGTGGGGAGTCTACTTCTCCCTCTACCCTTCCCCCCTGCTCATGATCTCTCTCTTTCTCTCACTCCCAAATAAATAAAATATTTTTTTAAAAGTTCAAAGACATTAATGTTCACAGTGCACCCCTCCCAATTTCTTATTTTGTTCAGTTTTGATAGAGAGATTTTCCATCTTCAGTAAAGTTAGGACTCTGCCAGCAGCTAATCTTAGGCTGTTTCCTACCATAAATAATGTAGTTCATAAGAAGTGGTACCACATAACGCTAAATCTTTCACAAACCACCCTTGAAAAAAGGTCCAGAGTTAATTATTAGCAGGACATGTAAGATTACTGTAGCATTGGTCCCACATCTACCAAATTTAGAAAATGACTCAATCTCCAGTCCCTAGGGCAGTTAGCCCAGAGCCAAATTATATTCCCTGAACTCAGTATTTTGCTTAAACCAAAGAGAGTTGGCAAGGATCACTGCAGAAATTCAGGGGCCTTGAAAGGAGGAGTAGATCTCCTTGGGTTGAGCTGCAACAATGTGCCAGAATTTATGCCCCTTGTCCAGAAGCTGTGCCTTGTGATCTTCAAATCAATTGGGAAATATCTCTTGGCAAGAGATTATGTTTGCAACTACGAATTTTCTAGATGGGGAGAAAAACCCGCTGACGCAAACCATCTTCTGTCACAGAAGAGCATTTAAGATAGTGCTGCTTTGAGTAAAGTCTAGAAATTTGACCCCATGGCATCCCCAGTCTTATTTAAGGTACATTTCTTTCCCATCCAGTGTATTAAAAACCTAACTGGTCATTTCTCCTGTGAACTCCATGTTTCGGGTGTTAAAGGCTATTTTGAAAAGAAGCAACATCAGGACTGACGTACAGACATAAAATGAACGGGTCTTAAAGATTTTATTTAACTCCTGGATTAAATGGAAGGGCCAGGCAGCTGGTTCAAATGAGTAGTCAAGGGACCACGAATGTTTATGGGGTAGGGAACATTGAAATGAAGGAAGAAACGGATGCAAAACTGGCTTCGGCACAGGAGAGGGGGTAATTATTTGCAGGACGGGAAACAAGAACTGGGGCATGGTTTGCATAGTTTGGGGCATACATTTTCCCTCCCTAGCACGCCAATATTGAATTGAATGTCAGCCCCGGGCAGTTACAGGGCATTAACATTCGTAGATGAGCAAACCTTTTCTGTCTTTGGCCGTGAGAGGCTATTTGTCCTACCTCCTGCAGCCGGTTTACTAGTCCTAAGAACGCTGTCTTCTAATCTGAGCCATATTAAGATCACGTGGTGAGGAGTGAGTCTTGAATCTGCGCACAAGGCCTGTGAATCTGAGGGTAGCTCCTTCATGGGTCCCTCCTTGGTCCTGGATGCAGAATGGGATTGAGGCAGCTCAGCTAACTCTCCCTGCAAAGGTCTGGCACACTTGGGACCCTCCGTGGCGCACATGCGCGCACTCGTGCAACTCAGGGGTGTTGCACTTCAAAGCAGCAAAAGTATGGCCAAAGAATCTTTTTTCCTAAAATTGGATGACTGCCTCAGCAACTCCAGCTATGAATCCCTCTACGACCTACTGAAATTGTGAGAAAGCGCAGGAGGCCAGAACACGGATGCCTGTGTAATCGCTGGACCAGCTGCAGCCTGAACAGTGAGGCCACCATCTGGGAACAGGACCCTCCCTAAGGACTGCAGGGCCAGTGTCTTCTTGCTCACCAGCCCCCTCATGGCTGTCTGCGGAGGGCAGCTGTGGACCCCATACAGTTGCTGAGCTCTCCTCTGTCCAAGACAACCACTGGCCTGTGAATAGAGCCTCAAGTGCAGCAGTAACCTGCAAGTTCAAAGCAGACGAGGGAAAGAGGGGCTGACCTACGTGCAGCATTAGAAGTTAATTATACAGTTGGTCAGATACACTGCCTCAAACCCCGCGGTCAAAAATCTCTGTAATCTGCCTTCCCCTAAACCTTCCATCTAAGACTGCCACTTTGCTCCCCAAATTAGTTCTACTTCTTATCGCTTATTCCAGGTCTGCTGCAAACACTTTCTGCATTCAGCTCGCCCTCTCCAAACTGCAGTCCCATGAGGACCAGGCAAGAAAGAAGTGAGTCTCTGCAGCCCAGCCTGAGCCACACTCTGTCACTGGGGAGGCACTCTCTGCTTCGGGGAGGCCAGAAGCATCGGGGCTAAACGCTATTTCTTCATAACCTTCACGGGAAATACAAGAATGGGAAAGAACTACGCACCCAACACAGAGTAATACCATCAGCTAATGATGCATTTCTGGTTTATGCATCACCAAGATTTAAAAAAAAAAAAATGTGGTCCGGTAAGCCATTAATGCCGTCAAGTGTAAGAAGGAAGTTATAAATTAGAAAGAGGAAAAAAGTGAGTTAGAGTCAATGAAAAGTATAGTTACAATAGCTGTAAGATTTGGGGGTGGCTGTACAGGAAGGCACGGTTTATACTCTTGTATTTTCTTGTTTAATCCCCATAAAAACCTCATGGAGGCAGACACTATTACTGCTGTCATACCCATTTTACAGAAGGAAATGAAGACGAGTGGGATTAGTAACTTGCCCAAGGCCATGTGGGCATTAGATAGTGGAGCCAACTGTCTGAGTCTAAATCCCTGCTCTTGGCATCATTACAGCTCATTTGGAAAGTACAGAAAATATACAGAAGCAGGAAACAAAAATTACTTGTCATCCTACCACTGAAAAACGACATCACAGGTTGACTGGATGGCTCAGTGGGTTGAGCATCTGTCTGCCTTCGGCTCAGGTCATGATCCCAGGGTCCTGGGATCGAGCCCCGCATTGGGCTCCCTGTTCAGTGGGGAGTCTGCTTCTCCCTTTCCCTCTGACCCTCATCCCAGTTCATGCTCTCTCTCTCTCTTTCTTTAAATAAATAAATAAAATCTTAAGAAAAAAATGAAAAACATCACAGATTTGACACTATTCCTTCCGGTAATAAGAATGACAATACATTTTCTACGAGATTTTTAATCATCAGTATTTTTGAAGCAATAGTTTTTATAGGAACCAAATAGAACTGTTAATAGATATAACTGAAATTTCTGTCCAACATTTTAGAACAGTCCTACGATGAGTCTTTTCAACCCAGTTTTGGTTGGGAATCCCAGCCAAGTTTTCCCTTGCTTCACCCCTTAATGGGTGAATCCATGTCTTCGTCCCTGTGGTTTGCCCCATTTCCATATGGTGTTTCAGAAGGTCACCAGCTCATGTGTTTCTCAGGTCAGTATCAAGTGCCTCTCTTTAGACCATGGACACTGTAACACGATTCGGCTGACTTCTTGAAGAAAAGGCTCCCAGACCCCTTGGGACAGCATATGGCAGGCAACCACATGTCATCACAAAAGCAGATTTCTGGGCAGCCAGTAGCTTCAGAGGACAAAGCTCTCCCAAGGCCTTGGAGCTCTTGTACCACTGGTAACTGCTGGAATGGGCATCTGCCCGTGAGAGAGCCCACCCCAGAGGGTGTCTGACACTTGAAAATCCAAGTGTGGCTTGAAACCTCATGCAAAAGAAAGATGAAGACCTTGCCTGTTGCTATGACATCAGCCATCCACACACCCAGCAAACCCGGACAATGGAATGCAGACTAACTATATTTTACAGGAATAAATTGAAAGATTATGCTGGGGTATTTTCCCCTTAAGTCCACACAGAAGGAAATGGGTGTGGTGCCTTATCCTGTCAGGTCCTCTAAAGACCCATATGTGATTGGGAATGGTTTTGTATAGAAATAATCTTGTGGCTGGTGTAAGTTTTCTCAAACTGGAAGGTGGTAGGAGGGATTTAGTTGCATTCTTAAGGGCTTGGGTATTTTGTGAGGAAGTTTAAATATTGAGTTTCCATTTTAAAGATGGTATAAAAAATCATCTTACTGGTTATAAAGAGATAATACATTTGTAGTGATAATTCACATCTGAAAAACTTTTTTTGTAGAAGACTTTTGTTCGTTTTTTTCAGACTTCTCTTTTTTTTTCCTTTGTTCATTTGTTTCTTAAATTCCATATATGAGTCAAATCATATGGTATTTGTCTTTCTCTGACTGGCTTATTTTACTTCGTATTATACCCTCTAGCTCCAACTATGTTGTTGCAAATGGCAAGATTTCATTCTTTTTATGGCTGAATAATATTCTCCTGTATATATTTACTACATCTCCTTTATCCATTCATCAGTTGATAGACCCTTGGGCTGCTTCCACAATTTGGCTATTGTAAACAATGCTGCAATAAATGTAGCGATGCATATATCTTTTCAACTTAGTGTTTTTGTATTCTTTGGTTAAATACTCAATAGTGTGATTACTGGATCATAAGGTAATTCTATTTTTAACTTTTGAGGCACCGCCATACTGTTTTCCACAGTAGCTGTGCCAGTTTGCATTCCCACCAACAGTGCATGAAGGTTCCTTTTTCTCCACATTCTCGCCAACACTGGTTTCTTAAGCTTTTGATTTTAGCCATTCTGGCAGGTGTGAGGTGCTATCTCAGTGTAGTTTTCATTTGCATTTTCTTGATGATGAATAATGTTGACCATTTTGTTGTTGTGTCTGTCGGCCATCTGTATGTCTTCTTTGGAGAAATATCTGTTCATGTCTTCTGCACATTTTTAATTGGATTATTTGTGGGTTTTGGGGGGTGGAGTTGTGTAAGTTCTTTATATATTTTGGATACTAAGGACTTCTGTTTCTTAAAGTAGTGTTTCTCCCACTGAAATAAGTGGGCATATTCTTGAGATTTTATGAGAATTTTTTTCCCCTTGTAAAGGTTAATATAATTCTTAAATGAGAAATATCAGTCTTGTACATTAAAAAAATTTTTTAAATTACAATATCTACCTATAATTTGGGATTAGTCTCCCTTTATCTCGGTTTCTCCATTAAATTAGTGGGAACTCATTCCCTTAAATGAGCTGTAAAATCAGGTGAAATTCATAGGCTATTGCTCTTTTCAGTGGAAAGATGAGGAATTAATTGTTTTAGGCTTAAATGTAGTTCTTGAGCAGCAATGCACAGCACTACAGAGAAGGGAACAGTTCGTTCTTATCCAGAAGGCTTGTGGGGTAAGGGAGATGTGGAACAGAAGCTCAGAGCCAGCTGGTCAGCTCCTCTGCAGGGGTAGAACATCCTGGGCTCGATCAGCACAGGAGGCCTTGCCAGGAGGAGCAGTGGGGCTTCTGTTTTGGCCAGCTGAGCAGAGTAAAGCTCTAAGGTGAGGACTGGTGCAAGGAGCAGGTGAACGTGTGCGTGAAAGTACCGAGCACAGTACGTGGCACAAAGCAGAGGCTCCCTACGTGTTCATTCTGAATCTTCAATTCAAATTCTGGAGATTTATATAGAACACTTGCCTTGACAGGATTGTTGTTTTGATTTTTTTCTGGATAAGCTTTTATATTACACTGAACCTAGCTTGGGTCGAGTCAAACAAACAAACATTTGACAAGCCTACAGTGGGTATCTACCATATGCCAGACACATGTGCTAGGCAATTTTCTAGATGAAACCCCAGTCCTTCTCCAGTCCTCCAGTGTTCTAGGGTCAACTTGTCCAATAACACCCAAATGAATAACTGCAGTCCTATCTCATGCTACTCTGGAAACCCA
This sequence comes from Halichoerus grypus, assembly GCF_964656455.1. NCBI lineage: Eukaryota > Metazoa > Chordata > Mammalia > Carnivora > Phocidae > Halichoerus > Halichoerus grypus. Next base: position 140,650,336 of record NC_135713.1, on the reverse strand, counting down.
AAGCCCAAAGTTTCTGGAAGGAAATTCCCATTCTCCTAGAATTTTCTGTCCAGTTCACTTTATACTGAAATGAAGATCCAGGCTCTTCTTCTAAATTGTTCCTCAAAACATACCACAAATCCGGGCTGTTGTGCCCATAAATTGAATTCAGCTGCTTCTCTAGAAAACTGCCTCTGCATTAGGATTTTTATCCCAAAGTCCAAGAGCATTTTTCCATTTTTAACTCGACCTTTAATTTCTGTCCCCGAGGAAGCCACCCTGCTTAGAAAGACAGAAGCCCTTGCTCAGGCCAAACTCTGTACTGTTAACTGTACCTAGATCCAGAATACCAGACACACAGATTTATTCTGATGCTTATCAATGCCTAAGTAGAAGTTAAGGATTATTAGAAAAGAAGATGTTGCCTTACATTTCAGATTTCACAAAGTCTTTCTTTTTTAAGGTCTTACCTCAGTTGTTTTACTTTGGAAAATAAAGTATTATCTGGGTAAGCGCTCCATCAATACTAATATTGGCTGCCTATAGAGGTCCCCTGATGCACTCACTTGAAAACAAAGGAGGAAAATAAATTAACATAGATTTAGTCATTATTCCTGGGTATATGACCACAGCATTATAATTAAACTTTCTTGTAAACAAGTCTTTTAAGATCACTTTTCAAAGCCGTACAGTAAATGGTTAAGTTTTGACAATCAGGGAAGTATACCCCTACTGAAGGAATGCAAACCAACACTGGCCTGCTATCATGTGAATGTGTGCTTGTGGCTTGCTTTGGGCTTGTGTTCAGCTGCATGTAATAGAAGCCTAACTACGATGGCTTCCTCAAAGACTGAATTCTTCTTACAAGGCAATAAGTTTGGATATAAGAAGCTCAAGTCCAAATAAGGCAATTCCCCAAATCCATTAGGAACACGGGCTCCTGTTCACTTTCCCCTCCCTGTCCTCATTGTGTGGTTCTAGTCCTTGTGATGACAAGACGACAGCTCCACCGCCCAGTTTCCTGTCCACATTTCAGGCAAGAAAAAGAAAGGAAGGGTTAGGACTAGAAGAGAAAGTCAAAAAAGTGCATGCAAGCTGAATACCCTGTTCATCAAGAATTTTTTCCTAAAGACCCACCCAGCAATTTCTGCTTCCTTCTCATTGGTCAGAAGTTGAACTATGGTATATGGTCAAGTCTAGCTGCAAAGGAGTCTGGGAAGCTGAGTTTTTCTAGTGGAGCACATTATTCTACCCAAGCAAAATTGAAGTTCCATAGTTAAGGGGAAGAATAATGGCTGTTGGGAGAGCAATAAGCATCATCAATAAGCTAGAGCATCATCAGAGGCTCAAAGCATGCTATATTGCAAGCAGCTTACATGGAAATGAAAATGATGTATTCTGGAAAACAGACGACACTAGTGATCTATAGACCAGGGCATTCAAACTTTAGAGTGCATAATAATTGCCTGGGAAATCTTGTTAAAATGCATATTTGGGGGGTGCCTGGGTGGCTTAGTTGGTTAGCATTTGACTCTTGATTTCGGCTGAGGTTGTGATCTCAGGGTCATGAGATCGAGCCCTGTGTTGAGTTCCACACTCAGCAGGGAGTCTGCTTGAGATTCTCTCTCTCCTTCTTCCTCTGCCCCTCCCCCTCCCCCATGCTCTCTCTCTCTCTCTCTCAAATAAATACATAAATCTTTTTTAAAAAATGCATGTCTGGGGAACAGCTTGAGATTCTACATTTCTAACAAACTCTCAGGGCATGTCAATACTGTTGATCCATGGATATTTGTAGCAAGGATGTAAAAGATGCATATGGAGAGTGTCAATAAAATGGTTTATTGAGGGGCGCCTGGGTGGCTCAGTTGGTTAAGCGACTGCCTTCGGCTCAGGTCATGATCCTGGAGTCCCAGGATCAAGTCCCGAGTTGGGCTCCCTGCTCAGCAGGGAGTATTGCTTCTCCCTCTGACCCTCCCCCCTCCCATGTGCTCTCTCTCTCTCTCATTCTGTCTCTCTCAAATAAATAAAATCTTTAAAAAAATGGTTTATTGATTTGTTAATAAATAACATTTCTAGGTCAGTGCATTATTTTATATAGTATTAATTTAAAATATGTATAGCAGATTTAATAACCAAAACTGTATACATGAACGTTTAAAATTGTCATCTACTTCAGTAAAATTTATATACTCAAGATGGCCCCCTGAAACTTTAAAGAAATCAATCCCAATGATAAATTAGGAAAACAGCCTTTTATTTGGAGTTGCTTTCTAACTGGGGCATATTGAGTAATTTTATTTATTTATTTTTACATTTATGTTTTTAAAAGATTTTATTTGAGAGAGAGAGAGAGAGCACAAGCAGGGAGGAAGGGTAGAGGGAGAAGGAGATGCAGATTCCCTGCTGAGCAGGGAGCCTGAACTCGGGACTGGATCCCAGGACTCTAGGATCATGACCTGGGCCAAAGGCAGATGCTTAACCAACTGAGCCACCCAGTTGCCCCTACTGAGTAATTTTAGAGTCAAATACTCTCCTGGATTCAATACCTTACTCCTGGGACTACTGTTTCAGTCACACTCAGTAAGACAAGCTATTTTTTAATACAGGTAGTAAGCGGGGAAAAAAAAAAAAAAGAGAGAGATGGTTCTCAACACAGACAAATCTGAGTTTTGATCCCAGTTGTAGAAATGATATATTTCTACATAATAAATTATTTCAAAATTTAGTGGCTTACCACAACCATAATCATTTATTATCTCATGTATTTCTATGGGTCAGGAATTTAGGTGTGGCTTGGCTGGGCAGTTCTGACTTGGGGTCTCTCACGAAGGGGCTGTCAGATGTCCACTGGGATTTATGTCATCTGAAGGCTTGAGAGGGGTTGCAAATCTACTTCCAAGGTGGTTCATTTGGTTGATGTTGGCTTTTCATGGGGGATCTCAGTTCCTCTTCACAGGGCTGCTCGAGTGTCTTCACAGTATAGCAGCTGATTTCATCCAGAGTGAATAATCCAGAAGATCAAAGTTGAAGCTACAATTGTTAGCTAGGATGCAGCAGGAAGTTACTCAAATATGACAGTTGAAGGAGGGCAAGGGACAAAAGCAGGGAAGGAACGTGTCTTGTTTGTTGTTTTGTTTTTTAAAGATTTTTATCCATTTATTTGACAGAGAGAGAGACATAGGGAGAGAGGGAACACAAGCAGGGGGAATGGGAGAGGGAGAAGCAGGCTTCCCGCTGAGCAGGGAGCCCGATGCGGGGCTCAATCCCAGGACCCTGGGATCATGACCTGAGCCAAAGGCAGACGCTTAACGACTGAGCCACTCAGGAGCCCTGGAATGTGTCTTGTTTTGTAGAACCAACAGTTCCAGCCAAGGAGACACCCAGCTAGGTGTTTCACCTGATAAACCCTCATGGGAGCCAGTTTGAGCTGGACTGGACCTGAGGATCTGTGCAGAAGCCCCTCTGAGTTGTCCTGAAGTTACCTTTAGCTCATTATAACACTAAGGTCTCCTCCTATGGGCAGAGTTTTCCCCATTTTTTGAACATATGATGTGTGTACTAGCATGTTGACATGCTAAGCATGCACTATTGAACCAAAGAGCCTATGCAAGCTCCCTGCCCCCGCCCCTAATGCACTGAATAAATCTTCCTATCCTAACCTCATGGGGAGACAGTGTTCTGAGAGCTATCTCCCTGTCTCCTTTCTTGTAACAAGTAAAACAAAATTCTTTGCTTTCAACACTTCTCAGAGTGCGTTCAATATGATGGTGACAAACCCCTTGAGTTTAGTTAGCCTCTGAAGTCATACACCATCACTTGTACCATGTTGTACTGATTTTAATCAAATCAGCTCTGATTTTAATATGGGAGTAAACTACACAAGAGTGGGAATGTCTGGAGGTAAAGATCATTGAGAATCTTCATAGACACTGGCTGGCCGTCATAGTTCAGCTGTGCCCATAGAGAAGGTCCCATAGAGCCTCTCTGCACTAATGTCCTTATCTATAAAATGGGAATTCATAATAGCCTCTAACTCATGAAGGTGTTTGAAGATGAGATAATATGTCAAATGCTTTTCATTTAGTAAGAACCCAGTATGCATTAGCCATAATCATAATAATAGCGTTATCAACATTGTTAGATGATAGCTGTGATACTGTGATTTATAATAAGAAATATAAATTTGGTCTTCCTCTCCTACACACAGCTTCTAAAACCCTTGTCAGTTCCTAAGTAATCAGAGAAATGAGAGAACCTTTTGTTCTTTTGTACTAGTTCCCAAAATAGCTCCAGAGCAGAAAAGTAAAAGGAGTGTCTTTTGTTATTCACAAGGATGCCCTATCAACCATGTCTGAGTTTACAGTCACTGAAGTGGATTTTGGAAAGCCCTTAGATAATGAGAATGGTGGCTGGTTGCCAGGGAAACCAACTTTGTGACTAGAGAGTTTGAACTTTCAGCCTGCCCTCCAACCACCAGGGAGGGGGAGGGGATGGAGGTTTAGTTAGTCACCAAAGGCCAATGATTTAATCAATCATGCTTAAATAAGGAAGCCTCCATAAAAATCCCCAAAAGTATGAAACCTGGAGTTCAGAGAGCTTCTGGGTTGGTGAAGACGTGGAGGTGTTGGGAGGGTGGTGTGACTGAAGGGGACGTGGGATCTCTGCCTCCTTCCCCCATACCTGGCCCTATGCATGCCATCTCTCCTACATTCAGCCGCTCCTGAGTTGTATCCTTTCATAGTAAACCAGTAACCTAGTAAGTAAAACTGTTTTTCTGTGAGCCATTCTAGCAAATTATCAAACCTGAGGAGGAGGTTGTGGGAACCTCCAATTTATAGCCCGTCAATCCAAAGCACAACTGACAACCCACCTTGCAGCTGGTGTCTGAAGGGATGGGGAGGTCTTACCGGGCAGATCCCTTTAATCTGCGGGACGACATTACCTCCAGGTAGATAGTGTCTGAATGGAATTAAATTTTAAGATGCCAGCTGGTGTTGGAGAACTGGTCAGTGTGACAAAAAACTCCATACTAGAAGTGACTAGAAGTGAAGTTTTGAGAGTACTGGGTGTGGAGAAGGGAAACAATAGAGCTTTTTCCTTTTATGGCTAACAACCTTCCCACACAAAAACTGTATCTCTCAGTCCGGATCACAGACAAGTCCACCTTCTGTTGGTGGTCATGTAGAAAGGTGGCACAGAGCCACTCATTCCTTGATAGATTCATAGCCTGTGAGAGCCTCCCATCTCTCACATGCCGCTCCCTGCCCTACAGATCACACACTTCAGCTGTCTTTATTGAACACCTTACATTTCGATGTTACTCCATCCTTTATGCCTTTGTACATGCTCTTCCCTCTGCCTGGAACACTCTGTCTCTCCAAAATGTCACGTAACATCAACTTATTCTTCTTTTCTCAATAAATATACTGATTTGTTTTCCTATGCATTCTCCTTTCTCTTTCTTTCTCCCATATTTTCCTTCATTCATTCAACAGACAGTTACTGAATGTCACCCAGGTGCCAGGAAGAAGATTGGTCAACAAGATAAAGTGCCTGTCTTCCTGTAACTTACGGTTTGGTGAGGAGGAAGATAAGAAGTATCCTCCCCTCAAAAGAAATACAGAAACATTTATCACGTGATGACAAGGGCTATGAAGAAATACTTAGTGAGGTAAAGAGACAAACAGTTGTGGATGCAGGGGGCTATTTTAAGTCAGAGTAACTTAAATAATTTAAATATATTTATCTTCCTTGTAGCCTATGAAAACCTCAGTGTCAGACCTTAAATTATTTACCTCTGTATCTCCAGTACTTAATGTGCCTGGATCCAAGCAGATATTTAGTAAATATTTGTTGAATTAAAAAAAAGAAAAAATAAATGTATGAATAAATGAATGAATGAATGAATGAATGTTAGATTCCAATATAAACCCCAGATGAGAAACTTACAGCCCAGAGAGGTTTGATTTTTCCCAAGAAGAAACAGAGAGCAAGGAAGAGAAATCTTAACTCTGAGAATGCTTGCTTCAAGGACAATGCTGTTTTTACTGTGTCATATTATGCATGCCTAAAACATCTTTGTTTTAATAATGCCCCATCTGTTCCTCTTTCAGTGTTGACTAGACTCGGCTACTTGAATGGAATTCTGAGAGCTTGTTTTTCCAGTTTTTTACTTAGTCTTCATGGAAACCATCACTGTTTACTCTTGAATAGACAAAGGGCTTCACCAAAGTCCCAACAGTATATTTGTCCACCTGGTCAAGCTTGGTTGGTCATAAGCCACACGGATTTGATATGCACAGGAGATCAGGAACCAAGAAAGAGTACCCACTGAGATCCCCTAAGATTCTTTTATAGAGGGAAAAGAAATCTGGGACAATAGTTCTCAAACTTTTTGGCTCAAGAAAACTGTCTTAAAAATTACTGAATACCCTGGATGCCTCGGTGGCTCAGTCAGTTAAGCATTCAACTTTATTGATTTCAGTTCAGGTCATGATCTCAGGGTCATGAGAATGGAGCCCTGGATGGGACTCTGTGCTGAGTGCGGAGGCTGCTTAAGACTCTCTCTCCCTCTCCCTTTGCCCCTCCCCTGCTCTTAAAAAAAAAAAAATTGAACACCCCAAATAACTTTTGTGTATGTGAATTATATCTATTGATATTTGCTGTATTAGAAATTAAAACAATAATTTTAAAAAATGTATTAATTTAAAAAAACAATAAAAATGCATTACTATGTTAACATAAATAACATTTTTATGAAAACTAATTGCATTTTTCAAACTAAATACATAATGAGGAGAGTGGCATTGTTTTATATTTTGAATATCTCTTTAATGTCTAGCTTACTAGAAGAAAGCTGGGTCCTCCTATCTGCTTCTGCATTCAGTTTGTTGTGATACCACACATCATTTGGCCTCTGGAAAACTGCACTGCACATCCATGAGAGAATGAGTATGAAATAGTCAAATAACATTCTGTGCTTATTGCACCAAGAATGAGTATTCTTGGTAGCACACGGCATGTGGAATTTTCCTGTTCATTAGATTTCACTACAGCTAAAAGTCCCTTAAATTCATCCAAACACAGTTCTTCAAACTACGAAGACATTTACTTTATACCATGAAAGAAACAAAACAATTTTTTTCCTAGAAGGAGCTAAAGAGATCACTAAAGCTTATGAAAAAAAAAACCACAAAGAAAAAAGTAAACATAAAATAAGGACTTGAAAATCCGTGAACATTAAGGAAGCTGCCTTTTGCTCAACACAGTGACGGAAATTAAATTCACAAATTAAATCCATTCACTCATCAAAGAGTCATAAAGCTTGCAGGCTAGGTTTTGGAAATACCAACATATTCCCCCGTAGGCTCTCCCATTTCTGCCACTGGTATCACCATCTACCTGCTTGTTTGGTAGCCACTGGACTTCTTCCTTTTCTTTACCATACTTCCCACCTGTCCACCAGGGCTACTGATGAACTCCAAAAGGTGCCTCAAACACGTTGACCCTTCTCTATCCTCATCGCCTCCACTTTAACCAAGTCTGGACCCCTGCAATTGTTCCTAACTGTCCTAACCATTCATTCATCCATCCATCCATCCATCCATTCATCCATCCATCCATCCAATATTTATGATTACCTGCTAGGTACCAGGAACTTTTCTTTTTAAAAATGTTATCTATCTATCTATCTATCTATCTATCTATCTATCTATCTATCTATCTATCGGGGGGGGGCACAAGCAGGGGGAGTGGCAGGCAGAAGGAGAAGCAGGCTCCCCGATGAGCAAGGAGCCCGATGTGGGACTCGATCCCAGGACCCTGAGATCATGACCTGAGCCAAAGGCAGATGCTTAACTGACTGAGCCACTCAGGCATCCCAAGCAGGAACTTTTCAGCATAGTTGAAGACAGAGTTGGAAAACAGACAAAATCCCTGCCTTTATGGAACTTTCATTTAGTGGAGGGGAGAGAAACAAAAAATCCATTTACACAAATACATGCAGCTATGTCAAACGGATAATTGGTGTAGTATCAGAGTTTCAAGGGAGAGGTCAGAACACTTAGTACTTTTCAGTCTTCTGGTAATTCCAGGAAGAGGTCAAGCACTCATCTGCTCCCAGGGCCTTTGCACATACTGTTCCCTCTGCCTCTGCATTTTTTGAGGCTGATGCCATTTCACACTTCACCTTATACATCACTTCCCTAGAGAGGCCATCCCTGACCACCTGGTTTAAATCAGGTCCTTCCTATAATTTCCATCCAATAACCTGTTTGTTTTCCTTCTTGGTACACACCTCTTGAAAATACATACTGCTTACCTATTTACTACTTCTCCCAACATTAAACTGTAATTCCACCTTTGTTTTGTTTAACATTGAATATTTAGGGCCCATCACATCATGGACATGTGTGTTAGTTGGGTTTCCTTCAGAGAACAGAATCAATAGGAGATTATATATCATATATATGAGATTTATTGCAGGGAATTTATTTATATAAGATATATTGCAAGCAGCAAATATGTAAGTAGACTGTTACAAAACAGCAAAGCAACTATGATGTCCTAAGGGATGGAGTCAGGACCATGGTATCCTGAATTGGGACCAAAAAAGTCACATATAGTAAAGCCTCAATGCTAGTTCTTAGTTAATTAGCTATGAGATTAGCAAAAACACCCACTAGTGTCAGAGGAAGCTGGAATTCATTTATTCCTAAAGTCAGCTAGACACTTCCAACTTCCTCTGGAACATTTACCAGGATAATTTTGGTTCATAGTGTTTTCTGGTTCTACTCAACACTCTGGCCAGTGAAAGAGTCCACAGGTGTGGGAGCCGTATCTTCCTTAGCCAATGGTATTATCCATTAGGATCAAAGCTAATGAAAAGACAGATCTTATAGTCAGACACTTGTGTTTATAGAAAGCATAGAATCTTATTTTTTTTAAGTTTTTATTTAAATTCCAGTTAGTTAACAGCATGGAATCTTTCTTGGAGACAAGTGTTAGTGATTGTCAAATACGGTGAACACCACTGAAGTGTTCTCTGTCACCACTTATTAAAAGAAAAGGAAAAAATAAATGTTTTTACAGACTTATGAGGTCTTACTGAAAGTTACAAAAGAAGTAGAATTGCAAGAAGGATCACGCAGCTTTGTGTAGTATAATGAACTGTACATTTTCCCTTTTTTTTTTTTTTTTTTGTTGAGAGGTTGGGGAGGGGCAGAGGGAGAGGAAGCAAGAGAATCCAGACAGGCTCCACACCCAGCATGGAGCTCAACACAGGGCTCGATCTCATCTCACGACCCTGAGATCATGACCTGAACCAAAATCAGGAGTCAGATGCTTAACCAACTGAGCCACCCAGGCACCCCTGAACTGTGCATTTTCTTTATTTTCTTTTAAAGATTTTATTTATTTATTTGACAGAGAGAGATACACTGAGAGAGGGAACACAAGCAGAGGGAGTGGGAGAGGGAGAAGCAGGCTTCCCATGGAGCAGGGAGCCCGATGCAGGGCTCGATCCCAGGACCCTGGGATCATGACCTGAGCCGAAGGCAGACGCTTAACCAATGGAGCCACCTAGGCGCCCCTGAACTGTGCATTTTCTTAAACACAAGATAAATGTATGGCTTCCTTCACACTGTAAAATATTAAAAAATACATAATGATGAAAAGTACAACATAAAACTGGGATCTTTCATTTCCACTCCCATACTTCCACTTTCTACTCCAGAGCTATGTGTCCTTCCAGTCCTATTTGTATGCATTTGAAAACAAATGTTTACATAAATATAATTTTAAAAATATCAATGGGATTATGTACATGCATTGTTTCAAGATTTGCTTCAGTCACTTATTAGTATCTTGAAGACTTCTTTTTTTTTAAAGATTTTATTTATTTGACAGAGAGAGACACAGCGAGAGAGGGAACACAAGCAGGGGGAGTGGGAGAGGGAGAAGCAGGCTTCCCACCGAGCAGGGAGCCCGATGCAGGGCTCGATCCCAGGACCCTGGGATCATGACCTGAGCCGAAGGCAGACGCTTAACGACTGAGCCACCCAGGCGCCCCTATATTGAAGACTTCTGTAAATGCATACACACAGATCTACCTTATTTTAGTGACTGCCTAATATTCCATGATAAGGAATGTACTAGAATTTATTTAACCACTCGCCTGCTTAGAAGCATTTAGTTTGGTTGGCTGTTTTTTCTATTCCTCACAGTGCTTCGGTGTATGCTTCATCAGTTAGGATACATTTGCCTGAAGGTAATAGAAACTGACTCAAACCGCTTTAATAAGAAAGAAATTTTTAGCTCACGGAACCAGAATTTGAGAGACAAAGCAGGTTTTCTTGCTGATGTATTGGCTCAACAAAGCCATCATGGAGCCGGTGTTTTCCATCTCTCTGCCGGGCCATTCTCAGCATTGATCATCCAAACGCTGTGTCACCTCTGCACATAAAATGACAGACAGATTTACAGACTTTCTTATTTGCACAGCCAAATGGAGAAAGAGATTTGCTTTCAAATCTCAAGATTTGATTTTCTCAGTTCTCAAGAATAAAAAAGAACTTTCCCAGAAATCGTCTCTAAAGATACTTCACATCTGATTGGCTAAGTTTGGGCCACCTGCCCATTTCTGAACCAATCAATGGCAAGGGGGTGGGGATTACTCTTAGACCATTCAGGCACACTATTTGACCTGGAGTCACTTCCCCAAATTGCTCTGAAGCTTTCAGTAGAAGAAAGATGGAATGGATATTACAAAAACTGAATCAAAATGTCCAAGTTTTCAAACTGTTACCTCATTGAACTATACACCTTTGAGAACCTGTGCAATTAGAATTTCTTTAGGATAGATTCCTATAAATACAGTTGGTGACTCAGAAAGTACCCACATTTAATGTGTTAATAGATTCAGTTAAATTGTCCCAAAAACAATAAAAAAGAAAAAGAAAAATCCCAAACCAAATCCGTTTGAAAGGATAAGAGAATACTCTCACTCCATGCATTTGCCAAAATGGCCTTTCTTGAGTCTTGCTCAAGTGATGTCTTTCTCACCTCAAGATCATAAAATTTATTCTCTATGATCTCTTACTGTTATAAATAACATTAATATATCTTCTTATATGGAATGAGCCTTGCATTCCTGAGATAAACTCTACTTGCTAATACAGTGATGCATTTCATTTGCTAATACTTCATTTGTGCTTTTTACAGCTGGGTACCCAATTACAAACAGTTTTGTTTGTTTTTGTTTGTTGTTGGTGGTGGTATTCCAGCCTAATAGAATGAAGTAGGGAATTTTCATTTTTGTGTATGTCTGGATCAAATTATCTGTTCCTTGAAGGTTTGAGATAATCTGTCCACAAAATAATGTGGCTTGGTGACACTTCTGTGGATAAATGTTTGGTTCTAGAAATGTTTTTTTCTATTTTTCCCATAAATACCGGTCTATTCAGATTTTCTATTTTTCTACCATGTATGTTATTTTCTGTAAAGAAACACTGCATTTAAAATTTTAATGTCATAAAATTATATGTCATAATATGTCTTTATATAGTAAAGTCCCATATTTTATTTCTATGCTTTTTCCTTTTCTCTTAATCAGATTTTTCAAAATTGGATTCTTCTTCAGTTTTTTTTTTCTCTCTCTCTCATTTGCTTACTTATTAAAAAGCAAAACAAAACAAAGTTTTAACTATTTTCCCCCAAGAAACAGCTGGGTCTGGTTTTACCTGACCACTTTATCCAATAAATACAAATGTATCACCAATAATATGAAGACTATGCCTGTTAACTTACAAATATTGTCACTGAGAGGTCGGGCGTTACAATATGTATAAGGATTACAGCATTTCTGATAATCTATTTTCTTCATCTTTTGTAAATTCAGCTTTGAGTTTCTGAAGCACATAATGTTAAACCCCTATCACCTACAATGAACTAAATTTAAGATATTAAAATGTGTATAAAAAATATATTTTCCTGGGGTGCCTGGGTGGCTCAGTCAGTGAAGCATCCAACTCTTGATTTTGGCTCAGGTCATGATCTCAGGGTTGTGAGATCGATTCCTGCATGGAGCTCCATGCTAAGCGTGAAACCTGCTTGGGATTCTCTCTTCCTCTCCCTCTGCCCCTCCCCCTGCTCGCTCTCTCTCTCTAATATAAATAAATAAATCTTTAAAATAAAAAAATAAAATCCTCTTAAAAAAAGAAAGGAGAAGAAAATGCTAGAACTCATCAAACAGAAGTACAGGATGAGATCATCAACACAAAAGCGCAAAGTTCCTCAACTTTTGAAAATAACTGTTTCATCTGTGAGCACTCAAGGGTCTGGAATCTGTTCTCCTACAACACATACCCCTTATCTTATGTGACCTGTGCATTTTCCCCATTCAAATAAAGCCTTCATTCCCCACATGAATTTAGACTTCAATGTCTCTCAACAAGTCATAGAGGCACAATTTGACAGAATCAGCTCATACCTCTCCAAATGCTTTGTTTTACATGTTACTCCTGCAGAAGTCTGGTCATTTGACTCTATTTAGCTGAGAAAGGATAACAGGTTGTGTTGCAATGAGGTCTGTGAATAAATATATAAAATGTGGTAATACTTGCTAATATCTACTAGAGACTTCATTTAACTATTTTAATCAATTTTTTACTTAAATCTTTCTTCAAAGACTTTATTTTTTAGAGCCTTCCTCCCTTTAGCACGCCCTCTCTTCCTTCCCTCCCATCTTCCCTCCCCTGAGGTAGACATCAGGACTTCCAGGCTGTGCTAGGTTATAAGCAAATTCTTCATCTAGATCTTTTTACCAACATTTAATCTTCAATTTTGTCCATTCTTCTATAGAACTTACTGAGTTTTTAAGTTTTCTATGATTATGTTCTTGATCTCTAAGAATTGTTTGTATTCATAATTGCATATCTTATTATATATGAATATATCTATCTATCTATCTATCTATATATATATATATATATCTGTATTCCTCTTTTATTACACAGAGATATTCATTAGAACTATCTTGGAATCTTTTCTTCAAGTGTTGGTTGTTTGTTGGGGTTGATGCTTTTCTTTCCCAGTATTACTCAGATGGTGATTCTTGGTTGTGTACTTAATTTTGTATCTGCGGTTCTGTGTATACATATCTCTGGATTTGGCTTCTGTTTCCTGCAGCTTGCCTCCAGGGATTGTGGGGTGGGGCAGGACATGTGGCTGCAGGAGGTGTTCCAACAGGTGTCTTCTGTGTGAGAGTCCTTCCTATCCCTCTCATGAGTCAGCAGCTGTGCGGGGCACTGCTCCGCTGTTTCAGACCTAGGGTCCATCGTGGGGTCAAGATCTGCTGCCACTGCTCTGTGTAAATGGGGAAAAGGGGAAGGGCCAACCTGCCCAACTGTTCTGCACAGGATTCCCTAATTAATAACCATGACCTCCCTTTGCTCCATTGCATCTGCTGAATGGGCTTGCAGGTTCCTGGAACTATAGTTACATCTCACAAAATTACTTACAACAGATTTCCATTAAACCACAACTGTTCCTCGACTTACTTTTTAAAAAGGCAACACTATCCCTTAATCACATTCCTGGGGTATTTATTGATGTCACAGAGAGGGCAGAGTCATAGTTTTGAATAAAGCAAAGAGGTAAGCAAAAGCAAAAGGGCTAAATGCAAAGTCAGACTTCATTTTCAGAATCTTTTAGTGGGAAATTATTGCCATCATCAACAAAAAGGAAAACTAAGCACCTCCTTTTACAGAATAGATCTTAAATATCTCTGTATAGTTCGGGGAGATTAAATGAGAGAGGAAAAAAAAAAGGCACACGCTCAATATAATTTATGTTGAAACCCAGGCCATTCAGATGATATATTTTTTAAAATTTTAAAATTTTGGAAAACAAGTCTTTTTACTGTTATATAAAATGTTTAATGCTTGTTATAGCTAGAATATTATATTTAGGTGGGGTTGCCAGTTATCCTATATATATAGGACATGTCCCATACTTAATTATGTTGTCCTGTGTCCTATATTTGTCATGACACCTTAAGTGCCCTGTATTCAGCTTTAAGAAATTACAAAATTCAGCAGTTAGAGCTATTTTTCTGCCACAGTAATTGGTGCCTACATCACTCACATGGCAATACCAGCTGAAAACCATACCTCTGCAAACATGTGAACAATCTCTTATTGTCTCTCCTGCAGCTTTGGCTGCAGGGAGACCAACCGGGGACCTCGGAATTAAAAGTATTTTTCATACTCAAGAAAAGACTATTCTTCGACCAAATTCCCAAGCTGTGAACAAGTAAGCACTGTTAATTCAAGTTAACTTTTTGTATCAGTGCACATGCTCTGAAAATCAGCCAAACAGCCAGAGCCTCACTCCTCTGGCCCTGCTTCTGGAAAGCAGCCAGTTAACAGCCTTACTCCAAGTGTCTAAAAGTGAGCAACTCAGTAACAGCCCCAAGCTTCTGAAAGCCGTTCAGTGATACGCACCCCCACCCCATCCTGAAAGTCAGCACTCTGTGACAGCCCATGCTTCTCCACAAGAGCCATTCAGAAAGGACCTCACTCCAGGAGCCGTGCTCCTAATGGTCATGGTTCGCTGGTCAGCAACAGCCTTCCTCCAGTGACCACACTAACACAGCTGAAAATCCTCCGTCTCTACACATTCCCGCTTCTCAAAGCCCCCCAATCCCTGAATGCCAAGCTTCTCAAAACCTTATGTAGGATCAACTCTGGCTTTTTCAAGGAAACAGTGTCTTTACAAGCACAGCTGACATCTGAACAATCTAGGGGTTAGGGGCGCTGACCCTGCAGTTAAAAATCTGTATATAACTTTTGACTCCCTAAAAACTAACGGCTAATAGCCTACTGTTGACCAGAAGCTTTACTGTTAACATAAACAGAGGGGGTGGGGGGATGGGGTAACTGGGTAATGGGCAGTAAGGAGGGCACGTGATGGAATGAGCACTGGGTGTTATATGAGGCGGATGAATCACTCACCTCTACCTCTGAAACCAACAATACGTTATATGTTAATTGACTGAATTTAAATTAAAAAACATTAACAGTTGCTTAGCACATATTTTTATGTTATGTATACTATATGCTGTAATCTTACAAAAAGTAAGTTAGAGAAAAAATATTAGGAAAACTATAAAGGGGGCATGTGGCTGGCTCAGTCGGAAGAGTGTGGGACTCTTGATCTCGCGGTTATAAGTTCAAGCCCCATGTTGGGTATAGAGACTACTTAAAAATAAAATCTTTAAAAAAAGAAAGAAAACCACAAGGAAGAGAAAATACGTTTACAGTACTGTACCATATTTATCTTTAAAAATTTGCGTGTAAATGGACACATGTAGTTCCAACCCATGTCATTCAAAGGTCAACTGTATAGATCTCCCTTGTAGGCAAACACAAAGTTTACCTTTTCTGCATCAGAGGTCAGTAAGTTCAATTTATTGTTAGTTGGCAAGCTTGCAACCCTTCAGCTCTGTTTACAGGTTGTTATGAGTTCAGATTTGTGAGTGACCGATGGCACTGATATGGCCATAAGATCACCAAATCTAGTCTTCAAATTTTGCAGTGATTATTAATAGTAAATTGGTGATGTCTCATTTGCATATATTTGAAACTCCAAATGCCAAAACACAAACGTTTTATGATGAGTTTCTGAACCGTGGACACTATTTTTTTAAAGATTTTATTTATTTATTTGAGGGAATGAGAGAGAGACAGAGAGAACGAGCAGGGGGGAAGGGCAGAAGGAGAGGAAGAAACAGGCTCCCCGCTGAGTAGCGAGCCTGATGTGGGACTTGATCATGACCTGAGCTGAAGGCAGACACTTAACCGACTGAGCCACCCAGGCGCCCCAGTGGACACTTACTAAATGAGAAAGTAAAAGTCCTTTGAAGCTTTTTATATAATATTCCATTGTTCATTCAATATAAAAACTGTTAGATATAAAGCAGCGTATACTAGCAGCTGAGCATAAGACATGGATGATTTCCTCAATTAGTACCAAAGAAAATGATAAAATAACCTTTTTTTTTTTATTTAGTGGAATTCAGGTGAGGATAAAATAATCATAGCAGGGGTTGTAATGGCCTTCCACTGTCAGCTTGAATGAGTCTTTAAATGTACTGCTATCAGAAGTATTGTCTGATTTCAAAACTGCGAGCAAATATTCAAGCGCCAGGACAAACATAACAGGACTAACATAACATAATAAAATAAAATAAAATTTTTTAAAAATCTACAGCAATAATAAAAAGTGTAATAACCACGTTCATTACTACAGGTTATCAAAGATCTAAATGCCTCATCTTTTTGCAGCACAGCCACGGATGCAAATAACCACAATCAGAAAACATTTTTCTTTTGCTTGCGCAATATTTTTCTTGTGCAAGAGGCTTGCCTAAAGGGCTTTGTGAACAAAACCCCTTCTAGAGGAGACTTCAGAAACATCAGCAAATTTTAACCTGGACTCTTATAAGCCAGGAGTTAATGAGATACATTGTATTGCTTTTGATGTAGACCATGCAGTTGTTTGGGCAAAGGTGCAGAAAAAGTTTATTCACAGTTGAAGAAAAGCATAGATATACTCCATAGAAAGCATTGGCTGTCTTGCTCATATTCTGCATAAGGCCGCTGGAATAGCACGTGATGTTCTTTCTAACGACACTATCATGGCACTGTTATGAAACTGTTCTCTTACCTCAGCATTTATACTAATGCTGTGAGCAGCATTATACTCTGTACTGAGCAATTAAAGATATTATGACTTTGTTGGCATTCTTTAAATCTCTCAAAACAGCTACTGGCTCTCTAACAAACACATGTGAAGGAATTCTCAGTTTATCACTTGAATGATAACATCATACTTTAATTATGAAGAAAAGGAATCCTACTTTCTGGTGGAGTTTTAATACAGTAGTCCCCTCCCCCCCCCCTTATCACAGGGGATACATGGCAAGAACTCCAGTCTGAAACCCCAAATAGTACCGGATCCAATGTTTTTCCTCTACCTACACACGCACGATAAAGTTTAATTTATAAGTCAGGCACAGTAAGAGGTTAACAGCAATAACTACTAATAAAATAGAATAATGATAGCAATATACTATAATAAAAGTTACGGGAATGTGGTCTCTGTCTCTCAAAACATCTTATTGTACTCTACTCACCCTTCTTGTGATCGTGTGAGAGGGTAAGATGCCCGCCTGGTAAGATGACGTCAGGGAATGACGCAGGCGCTGTGACGTCACTGACGCAGCGTTAGGCTCCCGTTGACCTTCTGACTCACGTTGGGCGGGTCGTCTGCCTCGGGCGGGGTTGACTACCTGGAACTAAAACTCTGGAAAGCCAAATTCCGAATAAGTGGGGCGGGGGGGGGACTGGCAGTCATTTATCCAGTAGAAGCTACCGATTTCTTGTCAGTACCCTTTAATCACTTTAATTAGAGGGTGATGCCAAGTGAAAGAAGAGCTACAGTGTTGTCGGTGTATTCCATTGTTGAAAGGAACTTGCTGAGTGTCTTAAGGAGAATCGAGGGCAGATTTATCCCTTTCATTACCAAGGCTGTTCCTGGAAAGGGCAACAGAACTTTTGAACAGGAAGAGGAATTCCAACTTGAAGTAGATTATGGCACTTGTTATAACTTGGTTTTTTTGTTTTTTTTTAAAGATTTTATTTATTTATTTTGACAGACACAGCGAGAGAGGGAACACAAGCAGGGGGAGTGCCAGAGGGAGAATCAGGCTTCCCACGGAGCAGGGAGCCCGATGCGGGGCTCCATCCCAGGACCCTGGGACCATGACCTAAGCCGAAGGCAGACGCTTAACGACTGAGCCACCCAGGCGCCCATAACTTGGTTTTGAAGTCAGTATTATCCTTTGAAGAATTTGATTCTTTTACTGGATGTTACAAAATGTTCTTCCAGCATGGGACTTCGAGGAATCACGTGTATTGCCAAAGAAGAAGAAAATAAAAATGGACAACAAGCCTCTTTTATATCAATGGACAGTGTTTTAAAAAAGTTATTGATCAAGGGGCGCCTGGGTGGCTCAGTCGTTAAGCATCTGCCTTCGGCTCAGGTCATGATCCCAGGGTCCGGGGATCGAGCCCCGCATCTCCCAGCCTGCTTCTCCTCCCTCTGCCTGCTTGGGAGCTGCCTACATTATGCGTTCTCTCTCTCCCTCTGTCAAAGAAAGAAAGAAAGAAAATATTTTTTTTAAAAAGTTACCGATCAAGAGATGCAGCATAATCTTAAAGAATATAAGAACAAGTTATTGGGATACCTGGCTGGCTCAGTCAGTAGAGCATGTGACTCTTGATCTCAGGGTCATGAGTTCAAGCCCCACATTGGGTAAGGAGCCTATTTTTTAAAAAAATAAGTAAATATAAATATAAGTAAAAGCAAATTTTGCCATGAAAGATGGTATGTGCTTCAACAAATGAAATTTGAAGGACAATTATCAGAATTTTAGCTCTATGCTGGTATATATTTAGCATACTGGCTTATAATGCTAATATTGAGCATGACTAAAGAATAAAATAAGTGAATGTGACCACCACTGTACATGATATGTTACAGTGTAAACGGAATATAGACAGTAACCACAGGAATTTTATTTTGTTTTTTTCTTAAAGATATTATTTATTTATTAGAGAGAGAAAAAGAGAGCACAAATGGGGGGAGGGCCAGACAGAGGGAGAAGCAGACTCCCTGCAGAGCAGGGAGCCCAGATGCAGGGCTCAATCCCAGGACCCTGGGATCATGACCTGAGCTGAAGGCAGACACTCAGCCAACTGAGCCACCCAGGCGCCCCTAACCACAGGAATTTTATAAGCAAATTCGGCAAAACAAGCAACTATTAAGAGCCAAGTCATCAGGGAAATAAAATTAAAGAAAGTGGTATGTAATTTTGATGGTTGCAATTTATTTCAGATAAATAACAAATACTTTCATAGTAAAGTGTGTCCCGTGCAATGTTTTTCATTTATCTAAATGTGTATATACATTTAAACAATTAGACACAAGTCAGATTTAAATGGGCATCCTGAGTTTTTATTTGCTAAATTTGAAACCCTATATTTAGATCAAATTTAAATTTTCAGTTTTATTTTTATGTATAATATTTATATAGTTTATAATAAATTGTAGCACTTTGTATACCAATGTGTACATTGTACTTTTGCCCATTTTCTAAGTCTTGAGAACTTTTTTTTTAATCGAGTTTTTTTTTTTTAAGATTTTATTTATTTGACAGAAAGAGACACAGTGAGAGAGGGAACACAAGTAGGGGGAGTGGGAGAGGGAGAAGCAGGCTTCCCGCTGAGCGGGGAGCCCGATGTGGGGCTTGATCCCAGGACCCTGGGATCATGACCTGAGCCAAAGGCAGACGCTTAACGACTGAGCCACCCAGGTGCCCCAAGAACATTTTTTTTATTGATTACACTGTCTTGTTGTTATTTTAATCTTTGTTCTTATGCAATATCATTAGCCATATTATTATTTTTTTCATAATAGGATATTTTTTAAAAGAGCTTTATTGAGAGATAGTTAACATTCTATATATTCTACCCGTTTGGTGTACAATTCCATGCATTTTAGATATATTGTCACAGATATACAACCACAACCACAGTCAATTTTAGAACATTTTCAGCACTTCAAAAGAAACATTTACCCTTTAGCTATTGCTTTTGACCCCTACCTTCCCCCTCTACCGCCCTCAACCCCCAACTACAACCAGCCCTGGGCACCACTAATCTATTTCCTGTCTCTATAGCTTTGCCGATTCTGGACATTTCATATAAGTGGAATCATATAATATGCAATCTTTTGTAACTGGATTCTTTTACTTAGCATGATATTTTTAAGGTCATCCATGCTGTAGCAAGTATTAGTACCTCATTCCTTTATTCCAAGTCATATTCCATTGTATAGATAGATCACATTTTGTTTATCCATTCATCAGTTGATGGATACTTGGGTTGTTTCCATTTAGGTTGTGACTCAGGACTGGAATTGCTGGGTCAAATGGAAACTCTTTAAGTTTAATCATTTGAGGAAATGCCAGTGGCTACATTATTTCACATTCCCACCAGTACTGTAGGACAGTTCTGATTTTGCCACATCCTTACTGGACTTTGTCATTAGCTGACTTTTTGATTCTAGCCATTCTAGTGAGTGTGGAATGGTATTTCGTTGTGGTCTTGATCCGTATGTCTCTGATGATTAATGATGCCCAGCATCTTTTCATGTTTATTGGTTATTGTATATCTTCTTTGGAGAAATGTCTATTCAGATAATTTACTCATTTAAAAAATGGTGTTGTTTATTATTGAGTTGTAAGAGCTCTTCACGTAGTCCAGCTATAAGTCTCTCATCAGATATATTATTTCCAAATATTTTCCTCCATTCTGTG
Organism: Halichoerus grypus; assembly: GCF_964656455.1. Classification (NCBI taxonomy): domain Eukaryota; kingdom Metazoa; phylum Chordata; class Mammalia; order Carnivora; family Phocidae; genus Halichoerus; species Halichoerus grypus. The sequence continues at coordinate 140,629,917 of NC_135713.1, read as the reverse complement.
TGTGATAGTGTCTCTACAAGCGTAGAAGTCTTTAATTCTGATTAAATCCAATGTTTGCTTTTTTTTCCCCATTTATTGCTTGTGCTTTGGCGTTGTAGCTCAGAATGCACTGCCAAATCCAAGGTACTGCAGATTTACCCTTCAGTGTTCTAAGAATTCTATAGTTTCAGCTCTTGCCTTTAGGTCTTTGATCCATTTTGAGTTAATTTTTATATATTGTGTGAGGTAAGCATAGTATTTCATTCCTTTTGCTCATGGCTATCCAGTTGTCCAGCACTTTTTATTGAAAAGATAATTATTTCTCATTGAATAGTCTTGGAGCCCTTGTTAAAAACCAGACCAGCGGGCGCCTGGGTGGCTCAGTCAATTAAGCATCTGCCTTTGGCTCAGGTCCCAGGGTCCTGGAATCAAGTCCCATAGCAGGCTCCCTGCTCAGCGGGGAGTCTGCTTCTCTGCCCCTCCCCCGGCTCATGTGCATTCTCTCTCTTGCTCATTCTCTTTCTCTCTCAAATAAATAAAGAAAAAAAAACAGAACAGCTTCTGAGAAGTATGGGGGAAAAATTGTAGGATGAGAATTGGATCTTAGGGAGAGATTGCCTTGAAAAGATCTGTAGATCTCCACTCAAGAAGACAAGACTGGCCAATCTGCCTCCAAGTGGGCCAAGAAGTTCTGCTGGACACCCTGGGGCAGCTGAACAGGGCACGTCCTTCTCTCTTTCCCTAAAAAACACCAGACTTTACTGGTGAAAGGAGAGGAAGCAGGAAGCTCCTCTCTGGTGCTTGACCAAGGAAAGAGTCAGGGTGATGAAGGATAGTTGAAAGGCAGGCAGGCAGGGACAAGGGGCACCCCCCCCCCACCCTAAGAGGAAACCACCCTTTAAAGGATTTTACACCACCCTGGAAGGAGCCCTCCAGCCTTTCCCATGTGATACATAGGTGACAAAAACCTGATTGGATGACAGGCGCAGGGAGGGTTAATCAGATTAAAACAGCCCACCAACAAGCCCATAAAAACCCCTAGACTTAGAAATTCCATTGGCAACCCTCTTGGGTCCCCTCCCTCCTCGGGAGCTTTGTACTATCATTTTGCTATTGCTCAATAAACCTTGCTTTGCTACCCACCACTCTGTCTGGTCCACCTCTTCATTCTTGGAAGCAGCGTGACCAAGAACTGTGAGCCCTGATGGAGAAAAAAATCCTGTAACAACAGTTTGTCTGCTTGTTCATCACAGGTCTAGCCCTGCATCCGCAGTATCACAAACAGCTTTCCCTCTGCTTAACGCACCTCCAGAGCATGACGTACCCTCAGGGGCAGATAGACCCAAGAGTAAACAAAGAAATGGTCTTAGAATCTGGATGAGCACTGAGAAATGTACATAATTGTTGAATCACTATATTATACACTGTCTATACTAATATAACACTGTATGTCCATTATACTTGAATCTAACAAAGAAAGAAATGGTCCTAGGCAACCCAGAAGCCAAAAACAACAACAACAACAACAAAAAACCCAATAGCCCACAGAAACACCCAGAATTGGGTTAGCTTCTGCTGCACTAATTTATTAGAGGAGACAGAAGATACCTTTAATAGTAATAAAAAAATAATAATAATAAATAAGCCCTCACTCAAGCCTCTCTGGGCTGAACAAGCGTTATTTTGAAGCTAAGTTATTCAGTGAAAACATAAAAAGGGAGGAAAGATGAAATTGAGAATCTGATTAATGGTGTGGTGGTCAAGCAGAAGAAATCTCTTTTTTTTTAAAGATTTTATTTATTTATTTGTCAGAGAGAGAGAGGGAAAGAGCACACAAGCAGGGGGAGCGGCAGACAGAGGGAATAGCAAGCTCCCTGATGAGCGGGGAGCCAGATGCAGGGCTCGATCCCGGGACCCCAGGATCATGACCTGAGCCGAAGGCAGACGCTTAACCGATTGAGCCACCCAGGCGTCTCAAGCACAAGAAACATCTCGAAACAAAGAACAAAAATTCTGGTTTAAGTAAACTGAAGTCATCAACTTGAAAAGGTTTAGTAAGTTTCAGGCAGGATTAGAAAAATAATATGTCTATTCCTAGATATCTGTGGGTTAGTTTTCTGAGTTGCAAGGATAAAGAGAAATTTTACATACTTCCAGACAAAAGACAAAGTATCTGTTTGGCCCTAGACTAGGACTCCACAGCAACAAGGGAAGGCAGGAGACCATGGAGTAATATCATTGTGCACTGAAAGAAAGGAATGGGGGGCAACTGGGTGGCTCAGTCAGGGAGCCTGCTTCTCCCTCTCCCTCTGCCTCTCCCCCAGGCTTGTGCTCTCTCTCTCTCTCTCTTTCTCTCTCTGAAATAAATAAATAAAATCTTCAAAAATAAATAAATAAAAAGCCTGCTCTCAGCAAAGAGGCCCTTTGCCTCCCAGAGTAAAAAGAAACCTATTGATGAATATGTGATGATTTAGATGATATATCCCACACGTGTCCTAGCTGAGGAGAAGACAAAGAGCATTTCAAGCTAAGGGTAGCTCAAGGGAAGATGCAAGAGTGATAAACGATGCACTCTGAAGCACACATTGTTAAATTTTGTTTTTAAAGATTTTATTTATTTATTTATTTGAGAGAGAGCATGAGCGGGAGAAGGGGCAGAGGGAGGAGAAGGAGACCCCACCACCACCACACACTGAGCAAGGAACCCCACCTGGGGCTTGATCCCAGGACCTTGGAATCATGACCTGAGCCGAAAGCAGAGGCTTAAACAACTGAGCCACCCAGATGCCCCTAAATCTTTTTTTTTTAATTAAGATTTTATTTATTTAGGGGCGCCTGGGTGGCTCAGTCGTTAAGCGTCTGCCTTCGGCTCAGGTCATGGTCTCAGGGTCTTGGGATCGAGCCCCGCATAGGGCTCCCTGCTTAGCGGGAAGCCTGCTTCTCCCTCTGCCACTCCCCCTGCTTGTGTTCCCTCTCTTGCTGTGTCTCTCTCTGTCAAATAAATAAATAAAATCTTAAAAAAAAAAAAGATTTTATTTATTTATTTAGGTGGGGAGGGAGAGGGAGAGAGAGAGAATCTGAAGAAGGCTCCATACCCAGCGCAGAGCCCTGATCCCACGACCCTGAGACCAAGAGTCAGAAAACACAATAGTAGTTACCAAAGGAGCTCAACAAGCAGCAATTTGGAGCGAGCGGGAGACAGGGAAGGATTAGCATTTGAAAGCTCGCCGCCAATGGGTAAGGAAGCAAAAACATCAGGAGGATTAGCAGAAGGGCAACAGAATCCTTAGCCTGTTTTCATACAACAGTAGAAAAATAGTTATTCTGCTATGAGCAGGAGAAAGTAGAAAATAACCTTCAGCAAAATGGAAAAGTAAGAACTTCTAAAGCGAAGAACCCTTGGCCAGAAGAATGTGGAATCTCAGTTCTATGCCCAAGAGCTCAGCTTCTGAACAGCTCAGCCCGCAGCCAGGATTCTTAGCGGGCCTCCCGCTCAAGTGTGTGAGAAAAACGGGCTGGAGGGGCAGGCACACAATTTGGAGTCAGACAAATGATCCGGATCGTAAATCTGCCACTTTGCAGCTTGCTCGGAGCCTTTGATGTCCTTATCCGTGAAATGAGATTGAAAAGCACACCCTCACCCTCCCGGGGCTGTTGTGGACAGGGTGAATGCCATTGTGAATACCCGGCGGAAGTAACTGCCCTACAGCAGGGATATTGACTTTTATTATAGGTTTTATTATTTCTTGGGATGCCCCCAGCCTACAGATGCTCTGGAGTCCGGGGGTCCAGGAGGTCCCGCTGGTTAGCCAGGGGCTTTGTTTCCATTTCCTTCTTTCTTTAGTTCATTTCCTTCCTTCCTTCTTTCTTTCTTTCTTTCTTTTTTTTTTTTTTTTAAAGATTTTATTTATTTATCTGACAGAGCGAGCACAAGCAGGGGGACCAGCAGAGGGAAAGGGAGAAGCAGGTTTCCTGCTGAGCAGGGAGTCCCATGCGGGGCTCCATCCCAGGACCCTGGGATCATGACTCGAGCTGAAGGCAGATGCTTAACCAACTGAGCCACCCTGGTGCCCCTAGCTCATTGCTATATGACTTTGCTCAGCAATTCCGAAACCACCCTCTCATGCTGAGACCCAAGGCTTCCGTAGGCTTTCACCTCCTGGCTTGGAGATAGACTGGACTGACTTTCTGGATCTCTGTTGGCTTGAATTTTTGAAATATCTTTAGATGAATTTCTTCATCAGTTTCTTTACATTTTGTGGAGTGAGGGTAAAAGGAGTAAAAAAGAGATTATTTTATGGCTATTCTGGAAAAACTATGTGAAAATTACTTTATAAAAGAGGTCTGTTTCCAGCCATTTTGGATTTCGAAGTTTAAAAAAACGAAGTTAGGTTTGACCTTCCCAGACTAATGGTGAAACCTATAAATTAAAGACAAATTAGGCGCCTGGGTGACTCAGTCGGTTGGGTAGCTGCCTTGGCTCAGGTCCTGATCCCAGTGTCCTGGATCTAGCCCCCCAGTGGGCTCTCTGCTCAGCGGGGAGAAATAAACAAATAAATAAATAAAGGCAAATTATTTTCTCCCAGTTGAAACCACTGCAAATTCCTGCCAGGGTCTGGTATGGGTCAAGAAAGAGCACGCCAGAATCCAAAGTAGTTGAATTGCATTGATCTTAAAATAAATCTGGAAGTTCTTTCAAATAATGGCTGAATAAAATGTGCAGACAAGTTTCTATCTTGGAGGAAGAAAAGGCATAGCAAAATAAGTAGAACTAGATTTTCATGCAGCGTTAAAACCAACTTTAAAATGACTCACATGGAGATTTTTTTTTAAGATTTATTTATTTATTTATTTGAGAGACACAGAGAGAGAGACAGCAGAGGGAGGGACAGAGGAAGAGAGAATCTCAAGCAGACTCCCCAACATGGGGCTTGATCTCATGAACCAGAGATCATGACCTGAGCCGAAATCAAGAATCGGACGCTCAACCAACCGAGCCACCCAGGCGCCCCCATATAGTACACTTTAAATATATTACAATTGTATCCATCAATTATACCTTAGTAAAATTTAAAAAAAAATAAAGTCATTAATAAAATGGAAAAGCTAATTAAGTGAATCTGTACTTTCTTATCTGGGTAAATCACTCAGAGTAGACTGTCCCTGTAAAGCATTTTCCATTCCTTCAGTGGGTGCACAGATGTCCCTCACCTCTACCTCAGTCACATTTCCCTTCAGGCTCTATTCTACTGATAACAGCTGTGCAATTCCGTTTGATAAGAGAGTTAAGAGAAGGCAGGTCAGGGGCCCCTGGGTGGCTCAGTCATTAAGCCTCTGCCTTCGGCTCAGGTCATGATCCCAGGGTCCTGGGATCAAGCCCCGCATCGGGCTCCCTGCTCTGCGGGAAGCCTGCTTCTCCCTCTCCCACTCCCCCTGCTGTGTTCCCTCTCTCGCTGTGTCTCTCTCTGTCAAATAAATAAAATCTTAAAAAAAAAAAAATAGAAGGCAGGTCAGTTCACTCATTCTCTTTCCCTAAGAAACTCCCCCAAATCAAACAAGTTTATCTTCCCAAGATATGTTTCTTCCTGACTTCTCTGTGCTAAATACATCCGCTTCCTTCTCCCCAGAGCCTGGTGAAGAGTTCAGTCACCTCATTACTTGTTTCCGCCAGCCAGTCCACGACTAAGTCTGAGGATTCAGCCTGAGAATTGGCTCCTCTATCCCTTGTCTCTTGTCTGTTTCCACGGCCAACTCCTTATCCAGACGTCCCTGGCAAGACTCCTGCAGGGTCCTCTAAAATGGCCTTACCGAGACCTCCCTGGCAAGACTCCTGCAGGGTCCTCTAAAATGGCCTTACCGCCTTCTTCGCTTCTCTCCTTCCCCCAGCCCACTCACACCAAGAACCAGGTCAAATTTCCTAATTCCCTGATCACATAACTATTCATTTTGGATCACTCTCCATTGCTTTGAGAATTAAGCCCGAAGTCCTCAGCCTTTGTCTTCTGCTCCTTCCCTCAGCCTTCCACTCCCACCCTGCCCTGTAGTCCAATTGGATCCACGATTTTCCTAAATGGTCAAGTAAATGTATGCAACTCGGAATATTGTGAGACTTGTCTTCTCCCTAATATACTATCCTCCATGTCTACCTGTAAAACTCCTACCCATCCTTGGGACAGAAGACCTCCCCATTCTCAATTTCCGTAGTGCTTGGTTTATATCTGTCATGACATCATTCTTATTAGTTCGGTATTTTTCGTGTGTATGTGGTCAGGATGGGAGCTGTATTCTGTCTGGATTTCCTGTAACTTCTCACACAATGTCTGGCACCTAAGAAGGGCCGATAGATGTCTGTTGAATAAGTGAATCAATGAATTCATTTGTTGAACTGGGTTTTGCCAAAGCAGGCTTTCTTTCTGCAATTTATTTAATCACACGTTTAGTTTCTTAATAGAGTTCCCTGAAATTTGGGCAAAGTTTATTGCATCATAAAGTTTTAATTATATATAAGCAGGTTTTTTTTAACATATGGGTGGTAGCTATCTATATTTTTTTCTCTTGGTGGAAATCCAAACAGCCAACGTAGGGGCCACCTATGATGCTAGATGTCCTACTGGCCAGGACATGATCAGAGTGGTGTGGGCACCAGTTAGCCCAGAAGTCAGGTCAGTGCTTATGGCTGTTGGGCTGGGTTCTGCAGAGAAGGTGTTTGATGGGGAGGACAAAGCACTTCCCAGCTCTGGGGCAGGAGCCATTTGTGTCCTTCCAACGTGTCCAGAGATAGCAGATAATTCTTTGCGCCGTACTGTCCTGATTTCTACACATGAATGGGAAGGATACCTACCGATCCTTCAATTCATGGAAGTCATTCACTCCTTCAGTCCTTCATTCCCTCTGGCCAAAGAACTTCGTTGGCTCCTGCCACCTCACAGGTGCCTCAGCCCCTCTGGGTAGCACGTTACTGTGGCTGAATGTGATCCCTGCCGCCTAACCTGGGAGGAGGTCTCCCTTGTTTGCTGCCCTCGTTGCTGGAGTGATGGCGCGGTGGCCTGGGACAGAGAGAAAGAACTCAGAGGGCTTATCTTATCTTGTTTTGAGACGATAGGATGCCTCTCAGAGTGGAACTGTACCTTTTTAAATGCCCTGGCGGTCCACTGCTCACCGGCTGTTGCCTTTGTCCACACCACAACTTGAGGGGGTTCATCAGGGACATCACTGTGATGGGGGTAACATGGAGGGATAGCAGTAACTCTGCTGGAGACTGAGCAGAATCGGATGGACCATTGTCCTCTGATGAGTAGGCTTAAGTGACTCTTGAGTTGACTACCTGGTGATCACTGGTGGTCACAATGCCCATGTCACCCACTCTTGCCTCTGGATCTAAATACAACACGATTCCCAGAAGTGAATCCTTTCTCCTCAGCTTAATAAAAATCGGGTATGGTATGGGACCAAAAGAAAAAAAATCCCACAAAGAAGGATTTGTGCCATAGAATCTATCCAGGGTTTCTGGAATCATAGACACCAGAGATCAAAGGGACTCTTTAAAGACCTTTTTAAGTCCTATGGATTAAAAAAAAAAAAAAAAAAAAAAATCAGCAGTGAGTTCTCTTCCCATACCAAATAAAACCATTCCTAGAATTCCAAGATATAAAGTAAAATTTCAAAGCCAAGCTGGTTTGGTTGCTGGAGGAGTTGGGTGTTGTTTTGTTTTGTTTTTAAAGATTTTATTTATTTATGTGAGAGAGCAGAGTGAGAGAGAGAGAGAGAGAGAGCACACGAGTGGGTAAGAGGGGAGGGGCAGAGGGAGAGGGAGAAGCAGACTGCCCGCTGAGCAGGGAGCCCCATGTGGGGCTAGATCCCAGGACCCCGGGATCATGACCTGAGCAGAAGGCAGACGCTTAACTGACTGAGCCACCCTGGCGCCCCAGAGTTGGGTGTTGTGTGTGTGTGTGTGTGTGTGTGTGTGTGTTACAGGGAGGAGGCTAATCCCAGACTCCCAGCCTATCTTTCACCCCTCATTAAATCTTTAAATCCCTCGTTAAATTAAGTCTGGGGAGGTGCACCTGGGTGGCTTAGTTGGTTGAGCATCCAACTCTTGATTTCAGCTTGGGTCATGATCTTGGGGTCATGAGATCAAGCCCACATTGGGCTCTTTGCTCAGCGCTGAGTCTGCTTGGGGTTCTCTCTCTCCCTCTGCCCCTCCCCCCACTCACACACCCAATAAATAAATAAATACATACATACATAAATACATAAATAAATACATAAATAAAATCTTTAAAAATAAATTAATTAAGTCTGGGGGAAATCCAGGGATCCTACGGTTCTATGGAGCTCAGTATGAAAAAATTCCTTTAATTGAAAGAGGGGGAAACCAAGGCCTGAAGAACTTAGAAGCCAATATCCCAGTACAAGCTGGTAGCAGAGCAAAGTCAGAACCCAGCTCCTGACTAAGTGTTCTTTCCATTCCTCCCAGAACAGATCTGTGTTTGGCATAAGCTGGGAAGGCAAGTCAAAGGAGATACAAGCTTCAGAACAGTGACTAAGAAATCATCAGAAACGACGGCCTCACCTTCAACTGAGTAGGTCCTTCTTGGCAAAAAAAGGTCGTTGGTACAAGAGGGCATTTTCCAGCTCTGGTACCACGGATTTTTACTTCTATGGCCTGGCTGGCTTCCAGAGCTCTCCCTCTTTGTGCAGTGAGTCGGGAAACCAAGTGACAAGGACATTCCAGTGTGGGCTGTCAGGATGAAAGGAGATTATCTTCTCTTTCAAACCGGTATCAATCTCAAATGGAAACAGCCCTAAGAGAACACTATTAGCAGCCAAACTCTCAAATGGAAACAGCCCTAAGAGACCACTATTAGCAGCCAAAAGCAGTCTAACCACCATCCTGCTATGGTTCTGTGACGGCACTCCGGGCTGGCATCCCTCTCTGGCATCTCCCCTCTGGGCTCTGGGAGCGAGACAAAGAAGAAGGGGAGAGGAAAAAAAAATGGGCAGCAGCTGTTGTTACCAAGGGTGAGGTAGAGCAAACTTCTGCCTCAAAGACTCACAAAACAGCAGCTGGCACATAAACACATGAAGGTTCAGAATCCAGAATAATAGTCATTTGAAACATCCCACAACGCTGGCATGACAGGAAGAATTAGGAGACCCCATTTTATTTTATTTTTATTTTTATTATTTTTTTAAATTTTATTTATTTGACAGAGAGTGAGAGCACAAGCAGGGGGAGGGGCAGAAGGAGAGGGAGAAGCAGTCTCCTCACTGAGCAGGGAGCCGGATGCGGGGCTCCATCCCAGGACCCTGGGATCATGACCTGAGCCGAAGGCAGATGCTTACGGGACTGAACCACCCAGGCACCCCCAGGAGACCCCATTTTAATGTCATATGATTTTCAGTTCCTGCTTCATAAATCTTCTGCTACCATCCTCCCTGTGGATTACACTATTGGGAAAAAAAAAATAGTAACATGTAATCCTAATTTTTTTTCATTTAATGTCAATTTTCATGGGTCATGTTTGTCTTTGATCAAACACTTAATTATGTATCTGCCTGAGCTGGAACTTACTCATTCTCATTTTGTGGGGTGATCTGTGTCAGTTTCTTATAGTATCATTTCCCCAAGTGTGATATACAGCCACTGATATATGAGAAATTATTTTAAATGGCACACGGACAATTTTTAATAGTTAAGTGCTTATTTTAATGTATATTGGAATAAATATATAATTAGCCCATAGAATCCCTAATTTCATGGGAGTGTTTGCTTAGAACAAAGCTAAAGTAGAAAAACTTAAGAAATATAACTATTTCATAGTAATCTGACTGAGAGGTATGACAGTCACGCTCCCACGTGGAAGTTGCTCTGGGGAGCTAGCCCTGTTGCTGTTTTTCCCCACCCCTAATTCTGCTAGCAGGAGGAGGGAGTGGTCTGATTGGTGAGCTGGGAAAGGGAACTGGGCATGCTCACTGAGCCCCTTTCTCAGCGTTAGAAAGGCTTCCCTGCCTTGCAACAAGGGGTCTACGTGGCTCGGCTCGGGGTTGGGGGGATGGAGGTGGGGAGGAGGTCTACAATTATTCTGCTGGGCCAGTACCTAGGGGTGAGTGACCTTGTCTAATTGAGGAGCGAGGTATTAGCAAACCCACTTGGCCGTAGTTTTCAAGCCATATTTACCAATCAAAATACCAGTAACAAAATTGGTATTTTCCAACTCTGTATGTCTGACTCCTAAGAATATCTCTGGACTGGTCCAAACTCAGGGCCCCTGAAACTCCCACATTGTGTGCAGCCATGAAAGGAATCTCAGAAATAGGGGAGTGTAAATTCTATGAAGAAAATAAATATGGATTCAGTTATTATCTGTATATCCAATCTACTAGCATGTTCTAGGAATTACGGCTGGGTAACAAGTTACCCCAAAATGTAATGGTGTAAAGCAACTTTTTGTGATGCTCATAATTATGAGGGTCACGAATTCCAACAGGGCACAGAGGGGGTGCTTTTTCTTTGCTCTATGATACCAAGAATCATCTGGAAGCTCAATCACTGACATAGCTCATAGTTTATGCTGGCTATTGGGGGGGGGAGGGACTCAATTCCTGTTCACCTGGGCATCTCCATGTGGTCTCTCTGCATGGGCTGCTTTGAGCTTCCTTGAAGCATGGTGGATGGCTTCCAAGAGTGAGTGTGTTGAGAGAGAGAGCGTGCAAGCAAGCAAGTAGAGAGGGTATTCTAGCTTTGGAAATCATGTGGGGTATCACTTCTACCACATTCTGTTCATTCACAAGCCCTACCTCCGTTTGGGGAGGGGAAATAGGAATACGTTCTGGAAGAGCATGTGGGCCCCCAAATTTTGCTGTAGCCATTTTGGAAAGCACAATCAGCCACACAGAGTGGCAGGGTGTAAGAGAAACTGTCTTCCTCTTACTAAATGTGTCTAACTGGGGCGCCTGGGGGGCTCAGTCGGTTAGGTGTCTGACTCTTGGTTTCGGCTCTGGTTGTGATCTCAGGGTCCTGAGATTGGGCTCTGTGCTCAGCTCCCCATGGGGTCTGTTTGGGATTCTCTCTCCCTCTGCTCCTCCTGGTCATGCGCTCTCTTTCTCGCTCTAAGATAAATTAAAAAATAAATCTTTTTAAAAAAATTTTCTATAACTGTGGTAAGAATATGCTACAACTCTGCCATCGTTTGTGGTATTGTGGATCTGTATAGCCATTCCTCTGTCAGTCTACTCTGAATGGTTGATCAACTCTGAAGAAAGCCTGTCCTTCAGGATGGACATGAGAAAGGGTGGGGAGCCACCAAGGTGGGTGACTGGGATAAAAGAGAGAATAAGGCATTCAAAACACCACTGTAGTATGGTAGAGAATGTGATGGCATTTGGTCCATAGAGACAGGCTGGAGTGTAGACAAAGAATTCAGAGATATGTGTGAAATTGCCCCCAGCACTGGAGTGAAGTTACGGTGGGATCTGGATCTGCATATTGAAAAACTTTGTGTTATTTATAATATCTTTTTTTTATCATGTATTTTGGCCAATATTTTGTTCTGAAAAATTAAAAACAGATAGCCTAAAGCAATTCAGCCTTTTTTAATAATTAGAGTTCGGTATTTGTTTCAAATTTAAAATTTATTTGAGTATGAGTTGACTTCTTTTAGTATTGAGATAATTCCATGCTCAAGAGATCTAAGGAGAGTAGCTTGATCCTTGCTCAGGCCAAAGTGCTGAAGAGGGGGAGAAGCATTCCCTGGGGCCAGGCTGGGAGGTGGCAGCAGGAATTGGGGTGGAAAAGTCTCAGAAGAAGGTGGGACCCGGAGACAGAGGATGAGAGCTGCTTGGCCAGGTGGCCTCCCTCACCAGGAGATGCTGCTCAGGCTGTAAGCCCACAGAAGCTCTCAAAGGCCTGCAACCATAACCTTAGATAATCACATTTCTATTAATATTCTCATGAAGAAGATTCCAGACCCCACCAGCATGATCTCAGACTCTAGTCTTTGCAAAGCAATCCCCAGGCACGTTGAAGAATGTGCAGGATGTGGGGCACCTGGGTGGCACAGTCAGTTAAGTGTCCGAATCTTGGTTTTGGCTCAGGTCATGATCTCGGGGTTCTGGGATCAAGCCCCGCATCCGGCTCTGTGTTTAACATGGAGTCTGCTTGAGACTCTCTCTCTCTCCCTTTCCCTCTGCCCTTCCCAGGTGCTGTCTGTCTGTGTCTGTCTCTCTCACTTTCAAATAAATAAATCTTAAAAAAAAAAAAAAAGGGTTGTGCAGGATGCTGTCTCATGCATGTGCAACAAGCCCTCTTTGTTCTTCTTGCTGTCTTGCCTAATGTTGTTGCCAGTGATTCTTGGGGATGACTGGTCCTTGGACTCATCACTGTGTCCCCAACTCTGGCCTCAGAGAGGAGACATCAAGCCCTTTTGGGAGTCCAACTCGAACCTTCCCTCGATCGCTCACAGCCCCGCAATGACTAAGTTGAAATGAAGACATCTCTGAGGGGTTGGGTACAATGAAATGAACTCTGTATAATACAGAGCCTCATAGTCCTGCTCGATGTGGCTTCTCTGAGAGCTCAGATCTGCTCTGGGATCCCCCAAAGGGCTGCCTCCTGCTTCCACCTGGAGGGAATTGCCCTGCCCCCACTACAAAAATCCCAGACTGGCATCACATTTTGCAACGTCTGCTGGGGAAAAGGAAGGAGTTTCCACCCCCTTCTCATAGCCCACCTCCTCTTTGCTTCAGCCAGAATCCGCCTCTTCCCAGAATGACTGAGAGGAAAGGCTGCCCCAGCTTGTCCCCCACCCCCTGCCTGCAGATGTGATTGGCCCTCTGGCCGCAGCAGGACACTCACAACGGCAAATGGCCCAACAGCAATACCTTACTCAACAGGTCTTGATCACCACCGACAGAAGGTCACCTGCATGATTGTTCTAAGCCGGGCCAGGTCCTTCCCAAGTCTCTTCTGCAGAGGAAGGGGACCATGAAGCTATCTCGTGTCTCCCACCAATCTCTTCAACTAGTCTTCTGTGGGCCCTAGCTTGACCACACACACCACCCATACAGAGAAAAGATCCACTTATTCCAAAGTAACGACAAAGTCCGTGGAGACATACATCCTATTCATATGATCGCCCAGAGCACTTAGCTTATTTATTTCAACATCTGTATAGAGACAAACAGTGGCATCTCAGGGTTCCCAAAAGAAAGGGGTGGGGTCTCCTTGGTTCCTCGGTTCATATTTATGTTATTCAAAGACTGTCTGAAATATTTTTCCAAGAACAAAGAGTTCGTTTTTCCCAAAAGTCATTCAGAAAGGGCTTACAACTTTATTTTTTTGTTTAAGGGTTTTATTTATTTGAGAGAGAGAGAGAGCACAAGCAGGGAGGAGGGGTAGAGGGGGAAGCAGGCTCCCTGCTAAGCAGGGAGCCCAATGCGTGGCTCAATCCCAGGACCCTGTGATCATGATCTGAGCCAAAGGCAGACGCTTAACCCACTGAGCCACCCAGGCACCCAATGGCTTACAACTTTAAATCATACTTTTTCCCAATTTTTTTGTCATCAAAGTTCTAAAAAATCCCAGGGCACCCATAACATTTATTTATCTCCTACCTGAGAAAAATTGGAAGGCTTCCATGTGTCACACGTTTATAGGAAGTATTTAACCATTGTGGTTATTTGTGGATGATGATGATGTGCATTTGGAACCTCTGGCAAGTGCCTGCTGCCTGCCAAGGACCAAGAATGACTATTTTATGAGCTGCCATAATGCAAAATGCACACTTGCAGAAGGAAGCCAAAGTGCATCTCTCAGCTCCACAGCTTGCAGGGGCTTACCTGATCCCTGAATGACACCATCCTCTATTCTTTTTTTTTTTTATGCTATGTTAATCACCATACAGTATATCATTAGTTTTTGATGTAGTGTTCCATGATTCATTATTTGCGTATAACACCCAGTGCTCCATGAAGAACTTGCCTTCTTTAATACCCATCACCAGACTAACCCATCCTCCCACCCCCCTCCCCTCTAGAACCCTCAGTTTGTTTTTCAGAGTCCATCGTCTCTCATGGCTCATCTCCCCCTCTGATTTCCCCCCTTCATTCTTCCCCTCCTGCTATCTTTTACTTCTTCTTCTTTTTTTTTTTAACATATAATGTATTATTTGTTTCAGAGGTACAGGTCTGTGATTCAACAGTCTTACACAATTCACAGCGCTCACCATAGCACATACCCTCCCCAATGTCTATTACCCAGCCACCCCATCCCTCCCACCCCCCAACACTCCAGCAACCCTCAGTTTGTTTCCTGAGATTAAGAATTCCTCATATCAGTGAGGTCATATGATACATGTCTTTCTCTGATTGACTTACTTCGCTCAGCATAATACCCTCCAGTTCCATCCACGTCGTTGCAAATGGCAAGATTTCATTCCTTTTGATGGCTGCATAATATTCCATTGTGTATATATACCACATCTTCTTTATCCATTCATCTGTCGATGGACATCTTGGCTCTTTCCACAGTTTGGCTATTGTGGACATTGCTGCTATAAACATCGGGGTGCACGTACCCCTTCAGATCATCCTCTATTCTTATACTATCTGTCTGCACTCTTTTGCTCATGACTTGAACTTTTTCTGGATTAGAAACTGAGGTGTTCTTAGCAGATTCTTACCCTGGGGTCCAGTGCAGTGCAAGTCGATGAATCTGATCCCAGTTTAGAGAAAATTCCTTTTGATTCAGCATTCGGTTCAATAGCCAAGATCTTAGCTAACATTGAAAGCTGTATTATTTTATTTTTCTATAGATCAAATGAATTCCAACTCTTGGCCAATATCCTACCAGGCTTTTAATTTTTATTGGAGGGAGCTCTCTTCCCTCTCAGGATGACAGAAGAATTCAAGAATGTGAATGCTGATGGACTAAGTATCTCTAGGCTTCAGTTCATCTTGGTTGTCACTGATAGGCTTATTGCTTAAATCTGTATAGTCCCAGGAATGATCCTGCTTTGTGCCATGGCTGGAGACACTAGTTCCTAGAGAATGGCCTTTTTAGGTGCACCATAGACCTACTCTTTTTTGAAATACTTCTAGGGAATGAAGCACAGGTCCTACCCCTGTAAAGAAACCACATCTTTTTTTTTTTTTTAATGGGAAGATATTTGCAAATCACATATCTTTTTTTAAATTTTCTTATTATTAACATATAATGTATTATTTGTTTCAGGGGTACAGGTCTGTGATTCATTAGTTTTATGCCATACACAGTGCTCACCATAGCACATACCCTCCCCAATGTCCATCACCCAGCTACCCCATCCCTCCCCTCCAGCAACCCTCAGCTCGTTTCCTGAGATTAAGAATCTCTTATGGTCTGTCTCCCTCTCTGGTTTCATCTTGTTTCATTTTTCCCTCCCGTCCCCTATGATCCTCTGCCTTGTTTCTCAAATTCCTCATATCAGTGAGATCATATAACTGTCTTTCTCTGATTGACTTATTTCACTTAGCATAATACCCTCTAGGTCTATCCACACCATTGCAAATGGAAAGATTTCATTTTTTTGATGGCTGCATAATATTCCATTGTATATATGAACCACATCTTCTTTATCCATTCATCTGTCAATGGATTTCTGGGCTCTTTCCATAGTTTGGCTATTGTGGACATTGGTGCTATAAACATTGGGGTGCAGGTGCCCCTTCGGATCACTACATTTGTATCTTTGGGGTAAATACCCAGTAGTGCAATTCCTGGGTCATAGGGTAGCTCTATTTTCAACTTTTTGAGGAACCTCCAAACTGTTTTCCAGAGAACCACATCCTTTCCATTCAGCTACCAGCCACAAAGCACTTCTAAAGAGCCTGCCTCCCCAACCTACCCTACCCCTGAACACACACCATCATCTCTTCAATCGGTTTAGGCTTTAGGGGGAGAAAAAGGCCAAGAGGAGAGGTTGTTCAGAAGCTACTTCTTTAGCCCCTGAGGCAAGAGTTTTCAAAGGCAACTGCTTTCTTGGAATGAGGGAGGGAAAATACAATCAGAAAACAAAACAAAACAAAACAGTGCCTGGTATTCTTTCTGATTTCTCTAAAGTAGCATAAGTAAGACACAAATTAATATTCTAAAAAAAAATTGTCTTGCTACAACTCAATACAAGAAGAACAAGCTGGGGTCCACTGAATAAGGCTCTGCCTTAGGGGCTGTCCAGCCCTCAGGAGCCTTTTATCTGGTAGTAGATCAAACACAAATTCCTGTAGCAGAGCTGAACGTTCAACAGCTACCAGAAAGTGAAAGTGAAATTCTATGGAATCCCAGAGATGGAGAGATTCCCTCCCATGGGGGGACCTTCTGGAAGACATGATCCTTGAACAGGGGAGTATCAACTTGGAGAGGAGTTGCTATTTCTCCCAGAAGGCAGGGTACTGGGGTAAGGTGCATTTCAGGCAAGGGACAGGAGAACAAAGCCAGTGAGGTAGGAAAGTGTGATCTGGCCAAAGCTCAGGGATGCCTGAGATCTGAATGGAAGGCTCGGTTCTATTGTGGGTGGGTGAGGGGCAAGTGTGGTCACAACAGGAGCTGGGATGTGTTTCTTCTCTTTCTTCTTCTTTCTTTTTCTTTCTTTCTTTCTTCCTTTCTTTTTAAAAGATTTTATTTATTTAACAGAGAGAGTGAGCACAAGCAGGGGAGCAGCAGAGGGAGAGGGAGAAGCAGACTCCCCACTGAGCAAGGAGCCGACGTCGGGCTTGATCCTAGGACCCTGAGATCATGGCCTGAGCTGAAGGCAGACATGTTTCTAACAGCCTTATTGCAGTCCTAGTTTGGGAATGAATATTCCCAAAGAACATTGAACATTCCAATGAACATTCCCAAGAGTGCTTTGACCAATTCACAATGGCAGTATAAAGACTCCCAGCTCCTCCGCCTTACATAAAATAATGTAGACTGGGGAGTAGATGGGATAGGGTTGTGCTAGGACAGCAGGATCTGCCAACCCAGACAAGCTTTGAACAGAAATGCCTGACCCCAACCTCTTAGTGACTTGTGTCTGTCCTCTTTAGAATATGAGGGTACTTGATACCTTTCGTTTTCAGCCTTAAGACTTAGCCGGATTCTGGGACAATGGAAAAAAGCCCACTTACCTCCTATTACACAAGACTGTAATTCTGGTGGAATAATTTTGCTATGGGCTTGATGGAAGATATTTAGATATTGCAGCTTTCTTTGGAAAACACCCATGAGTCTATTTGCAAAGTCCTCTGTTTTGGAGCGATGGAGTGTTTTCTAAGTTTCACCAGGAAAAGAAGAGAAAGAAAAACGACTAGTCTTGCATTGTTTAAAATGGTATTATCGGGGGTAAAAAGGTGATGATGATTTAGTAGCTGTGATCTTTCATTCATTCTTACATTCATAAATTCAACACATATTTATCGAGCTCCTATGTGGTGGAAATCTGTTGATTTTCTGCCTACCATGTAGTCTCCTCTTCCTTCTTTCTTCTCATAACAGAATTCTAATTTTCTTTGGTGACCTCAACCCCCACACCAATGCATTTGATTTTGTGACTCCAGCCTTGACTCCAGAGGCAAACACATGACTCAAGCCAGGGCAGAGATCATACCCTAGCAAATGGGTCAGGGATGGGCATATGATGCAATCAGAGCCCATGTAGCTGGATCCCTTAACTACTACAGAGAGACTATGAAGAAATAACCCTTTATCCTACCGAAATTGAAATTGAAGTTGTAAGCCTGGAGATATTAATGCCACAAGGGTAGACTTAAGAGTTAAAAAATAGAGAGTGCAAAATAGAGAGTGCAAAACAGAGTCCTAAAAATCAGTTTGGATCCCTTGATCCACCCTTGCCTGAATACCCCCTGGACTTCACAGTTACATGACCTTGTTTTATTCAAGTCTGTGTGGGTTACATTTAGGAATTGCATTTGAACGAGTCTTATTTATTTATATATTTAGTCATTTATTATTATTTTTTTACTTTTTGTGTTTGAACGAGTCTTAATGGAAACAACCTGGAATCCTGATCTGGTGCCATAGGGTCTCATTATGAACATAGCCCTAAAAATTCTAACCCTAAATAAGAATAAAGCACAGCCCAGTCCCAACCTTTGCTATGACATAATAACTCATTGGATCCACTTGGGACAGAGAAGACCCTTCACTGGCCCATCCAGACTAAGCACCTCAACAGCATTTTTTTTTTTTTTAAACTACGACATCACAACCAGTTAACAGATTTCAGACAGGAAAGTCATAGGGTCACCATTGCGTGGGGCACCTTGTTGATTTTCTGTCCTTGCTCAATAGTTTTTCTCTTTTGCCAGAGGTCCAACGTGTCCTGAGCAGAACCGTCTGTTTTAGTTTTTCCATTACCTAGCTGTGCGTCCTTGGGCAAAATATTTCATCTCCGTTGTGCCTAAACGTCCTCATCTCTGAAATGGGGTGGGGAGAAACAATATTCCTGCCTTACCTTAAAGGATTTCTCTGAAGTGAAAATAATGTTTGATTTAAACATTTAAACGCAATTTAAAAATTTAAAAACGCAATAAAAACAAAAAGGTGAAAATGTATACTTACATAGTCCAGGCAAAACTCGTCTTTATTTTGAATTGGCCGAACGACCTTAGATACAGTGGTATGTCAGCAAATGTTGAACAGGGTCTCTGGGGGAAGAGAACTACCCTGATTTATGGCACTGACAGATTCCCACAGTGTAAACACTCCCGTTTTGATCGGTTTTCATCTACCAATCAGCTTACAGAATTCCTGAGTCTCAGCTCCCATGTGTGGACCTGCACAAGCACGACATTGCTCGGGCATACTGGTCAACCTCAACCTCACCTGCTTGGTTTCATTTATAATAAGACTTGTTTGGACAAATGCTCACTGCAGTACATTTTATCTTCGTGATGGCATGATCTCATTATTTTATATTTATCAGTTAGATGAATCCTGCATAAACTTACAAGCATACAAGAGCCGTCTTTTTGAAAGGTGCATTGCGGTGATCTATAGCTGTAATGACACTTTTTGTCTTAGGTATGGCATGGCTGGGAGGGCTCTTGGCATTGAAGGCTGACCAGTCCTCAACTGCATTAATTTCTAGTTCTATAATATTTCGACCACTCCCATGCAAGGAATTTTTCTGATCGCACTTTTGGGTAAACATCATACATATCACTATAGTGTATGGATACATAAATATAAATATTTTAAACAATCACTTCCTGAGCTTGTTTAAGGATGTCCCTCAGACCACTGATTTAGGCTTAAATCAGTGTTTGGAACCACATTCAGTAGATCTGAGTCTCTCACAGTTCCTTTATGTCTTTTTGTGAATTACTTGAAAAACAAAATGCCCCCCATTAAGCATCTGTGAGGCATGTTTCGAAGCTACCACATCTTCTCCCATCTTCACTACCCAAAAAGCTCAGTGACAACAAGGACAACATCAGGAAAGCATCAGCTCTCCTGTGGAGCAGGAGCAGAATTCTAAATTGACCATGACTAGATCATTCATTTTTCTCAGGAACACGTGGGTTTTCCCTGGGCTTTCTTGCATGTGATAAGTAATCTCTGTGAGCATCAAGCTTCTGGAAGCACTAGAGGCTTCCCATGAATGCATCTGACCAATGAACAGGGCGGAAACACTAAAATGAAAAGCGGTGACATCAGGTGACAGGTCCTGCACGGGAGGGTTACTCTTCAGCCAGCGCAGTTGACCCTGACCTTGTGCTGTTCTGTCATTTCCGGGGGGCTGAGTTATCTTGTTGGTTTTGTAAAAACAAAATGTGTCAACTGATACTTGTGAAATGACATTCTGCACATGGTTATTCATTGGAATTGTTGGTAACTGTAGAAGTCTGGAAATCATATCAAAATCCACCAACGATGAGCTAAACTATGGTACATTCATACAATAGAAAACCATGACCCCATCAGTAGGAAAGAAAGAAGGAAGTGTTGGCATTCTTATATGGAAAGCTCTCCTTGTAAGTGCACAGCCTGGACTTCAGACTGTTACCCTACTTATAAATGATAAAAATAAATAAATAAGCAAACACAGAGAGTGGTAACATAGGTTACTTTTAGAAAGGGAAAGAGAGAGCCTGGGGGCAGGAATGGGAAGAATGGTCTTTACCATATGCTTTTTATGTTGTTTGTGTTTTCTATGACAGTATGTTTCATCTCTTCACACACACACACACACACACACACGTACACATCCCCCCCCCACTTTGGTTTATTTTTTAAGATATTGGAGCTTTCAGAGAAAGACAAATACCCTATGATTTCACTCATATGTGGAATTTAAGAAACAAAACAGATGAACATAGGGAAGGGAAGGAAAAATAAAATAAGACAAAGCAGAGAGGGAGGCAAAGTATAAGAAACTCTTGATTACAGGAAACAAACTGAGGATTGCTGGAGGGGAGGGGGGTGTAGGGATGAGGTAACTGGGGGATGGGCACTAAGGAGGGCACGTGATGTAATGAGCACTGATGCAACTGATGAATTGCTCTACTCCTGAAACTAATACTCCACTGTATGTGAACTAACTTGAATTTAAATAAAATCTTGAATGAAAAAAAAATACTGCAGCTTTCCTTGGGAAACACCCATGAGTCTATCTGTAAAGTTTTCTATCTTTGAAGTGATGGGTTTTTTAAAATTCAAGAAGAGGGGCACCTGGCTGGCTTAGTCAGTAGAGCATGCGACTCGACTTTGGGGTTGTGAGTTTGAGCCCCAAGTTGGGTCTAGAGATTATTTAAAAATAAAATCTAAAAAAATTCAAAAAAAATTCAAGTATAAAAAATAATAAAAATAATTTAAAAATTAAAAAATCAGTATAATTAACATATAGTTCAGTATAGTCAAATATAACTAACATAGTTTCTGGTGTACAATACAATGATTGACAATTCTATACATTACTCAGTGCTCATCATGATAAGTGTAACTTTTTTTTTAAAACCCACTCCTTCATTGTCTTCTCCCCAGCAACAACCTCTCCACTGTCTGCCATGATAAGTATACTCTTTTTTGTTTGTTTCAAGTTTTTACTTAAATTCTAGTTAGTTGACATACAGTGTAGTACAGGTTTCAGGAGACTTTAGTGATTCATCACTTACATACAACACCCAGTGCTCATTGTAACAAGTGTCCTCCTTAATGCCCATCCCCCATCTAGCCCATCCCCCTACCCTCCTCCCTCCATCAACCCTCAGTTTGTTCTCTACAGTCAACACTCTCTTTTGGTTTGCCTTCCTCTCTTTTTCTGTTTTTCCCCCTTCCACTATGTTCATCTGTTCTGTTTCATGATAAGTATACTCTTACTCCCCTTCCCCTATTTCATGATGGGGCATTTTATAAGTTTTGCCAGGAAAAATATTCGGAATTATGGAAAAATATATATATTTATCATTTTAACCATTCACAAATGTGCAATTTAGTGACACCAGATACAACATTCACAATGTTGTATACCCATCACCACTATCTACACTCAAATCATTTTCATGACCTCCAACTCTACACCCACGGAACACTAACTCTCCCTCTCCCCTCCTCCCTTCCCCTGGGATCTCCAGTCTACTTTCTGTCTCTATGAATTGGCCTAGTCTAGGTACCTTACATAACAGTGGAATCATACAATATTTGTTGTGTGTCTGTCTTCTTTCACTATCCCGTATCCCTTTTTAATTTTTAAAAAATTTTTATTTATGTATTATTTTCCCATACACACTTTCTAAAGGACACACCTACCAACTGGATCCGTAAAGTTGTGAAAGTCTGAAGTGTCCTTTGTGTTGTTAGAAACACAGAGAACAGACCTTGTGAAATAGGTGGACGTGCCTGGGACAAGGTAGCACCAGTTTCTGATGTTTCCTGGAAACCCCTTTGTAACTTTTAAAAGGTTAACTAATAGCCTAGCTTGCTAATGCCCTTCCCGCTCCAAAAATGACCTGAAATGGCCACCACTGTCCATGTGCTTTGGCTCACATAAGACAGGGTTCTTTAACCGGGGCTCCCAGGGACCTTGGGAGGGTCCAGAAGTCTTTTCTGAAATTGTATGCCAATTTGTGGTGTGCTGGCCTTGAACTTGAGCATTCCGATTTTCAAAGTGCTCTTTGAGCCAGTAAAAAAAAAAAAAAAAAAGTCTTAAGCACCATTGCTAAATGGAATCATTAATGCTGCCCCCTCCCACAAAACACATATAAAAGCTCTTCCTTCATCAACTGGTCTGTCTACATACGTGATGAATGAACCCACACCAAAAGACAAGCCACTGACATGGGCCCAATGAAAGAAGTCTCTGGCTTAAAAACATGATCCTCAGAATTTCCATACTTAATATAAAATAATATGACACATGTGATTTGGTGACAAGGGAAAAGGACCACAGCACAAAGGTACATGAATGTAGAATTGTCACATGAGGAGATTGAGAGCTTTTCTCATTCACTTCATAAATCGGTACCGAGGACCTGCTCTGTTCAGGTCTAAGTGCTCAGGATAAGGCTGTGAATGAAACAATGTCTCCACCCTATGGGGCTCCCATCCTATTGGTAAGATTTAGACAACTAAGGAGTGAAAAGAGGTAGGACCCTTTTCAGATACTCCTAAATGCTTCAGTGAAATCGGATGGAGAGTGGCCGGATGTTTGCTTTTCTATAAGGTGGTTGGGGAATTCCTTTCTGGGGATAACACTTGAGCTGACTCCTGAAGGCCAAGAAGAGGCAGCCATGGAAAGAGTGGGGACAAGGGCACACTGGGCAGAGGGGACAGGCTGTGCAGCACCTCAAGCTGCCAAGGAGATGGAAGGTCCTGAACGCTGAGGGTGTCCACGGGCCCAACAGCCAGCCCTGCCTTTCATGGACTCCTCACACAGGGCTCCTTCCTCTTCCTCTTCAACACTAAAGTCCTTACCGTCTTCATATCCCATTCATCTTTCAGCAACCAGCACGATTCCAGCCGTCAGTGTTCCTTCTCTTCCTACAAAGTCCTTTTGGGCCCTTGATGGCCTCACTGCCTCACCATCTGGGTCAACATGTCATCGAGCCAAGAGAACTTGGAGCTCCCGGAGGAGAAGCATGTCTGCTCCTTCTTAATGGTTGTGGATGACAGACAACTAGGCAAACCTCAGCGATCAGGGTGGGCAGGATGCCCACGACGGCCACAGACGCCAGAGTGGCCTTTTTGACTGAGCCTCAGATGCATAACGATCCTCAAATTTAGATGTGGCCATTATTTGCCACACACTGTGTGTTAAAACTACTATCTATTAAACACTTATATCATATATATAAAATATTTACCACCTTTTTTCTTTTAATACAGTAGGAAACACAAAAATTGGATGTGGCCCAGATTGCTCTTACCTGAAAGACCTAAGTATAAAGAGAACGAGTTCTAAAGGAAGTTGCTTGGGGTCAAATCCTAGGTTCATTTATTCTTGGCCAGATAAATTTGGTAAGTGCTTAACAGTTCTAAATATGGGGAACAACGGTGTCCCAGATGGATTATAATAGAGCCTTACCCATACCTAACTTAAATGAGGAGACTTGAGACTTCTTGAGTTGAGATTTGGGCAAAATTTTGGACTTTCAGTTGACACTGTGGTGGAAACTTTGGGGACCTTGGGGTGGGGTCAATCTACTTTGCATATGGGATGGACCTGGCTCTCTGGGAGCAAGAGGGTAGACGGTGGTAGAATGACCCCCACAGACATCCTCATCCTGACCCCCAGAACCTACGGATATATTAGCTCACACGCCACGAGACTTTACAGATCGAAGCGTAGAGTGTAGAGACACAGATGGTTTCTAGTTGCTTGAGTCCTTCCAAGGAGCAAAGAGAAGCAAAGACCAGCTCCGAGTGCAGACATACAGGACTCAGCCTGCCATTGCTGGCTTGAAGATGGACAAGGGGATCCCGAGCCAGGAATGTGGGCAGTCTCTAGAAGCTAGGGAAAGCGCCTGGGTGGCTCAGTTGTTAAGCGTCTGCCTTTGGGTCGGGTCATGATCCCAAGGTCCTGGGATTGAGCCCCGCATCGGGCTCCCTGCTCGGTGGGAAGCCTGCTTCTCCGTCTCCCACTCCCCACCTGCTTGTGTTCCCTCTCTCACTGTCAAATAAATAAATAAAATCTTAAAAAAAAAGAAAACACCCAAAAAACCAGATTCGACACAGAACTCACAGAAAGGAAATGCAGGCCTGCCGACATCTTGATTTTAATGCTGTGAAACGGACTTCTGACCCATGGAGCTCCAGGAAAATCAATCTGTGTTGCTTTAAGCCACTAAGTCTGTGGTAAAAGGTGTTAAAGCAGCAGTATGTAAAGGAGCACCAACACATGACCTAATGCATGAAGAAATTTCCCAGAAGTTAGTACCTCTAAACAACTTGTAACAATGCCTACCATGTAGTAAGCACTCAGTAAGTGGTTAACATCCTTCTCAAAGATGAGAGGGAAACAAAGATGTCATAAAGATATAAATAATTCTACAAGATGGTGTCAACAACCAAGCAACGATCTACATAGAACCATCTTCAAAGGACTTTACTTTCTGAGTAAGTTTCTGGAAATAATCAATTCCAAGATTATGACAGGTATTCCTAAAATGACTGCCGGAAGTCGGAGCAGCAAACTCAAAATACATATGTGGTCTTTGTAGGTAACATCAACAGGACAAACCAGCAAGCTGGACGGTGGGCCAGACCGGAGCAGTAGCCCCATTGGAAGGGGCAGATCTGAGCCCAGCTGACATCAATGAAAATGCAATGCAGGGACGTCAAATTTTCAAGAAGCTAGAAATCTACACGTTGTTCTATGAAATCTCTTATTTTTAAATGCTGGGAACCAATTCCCATTGAAACACAGACAGACCCACACATTATTTTCAGGCAAAACTGCTCATATTGGCCAACCACACGGGGGCCAGAGGCCCTGGACTTGGTATCTCTGGCCATTTAGTGAATGTATGTGAAGCACAAAAAGGTAAGCTGCTTTGAATGCTTTTTTTTTTTTTGGCCCTCTCAACACCTTATCTCATAAAAGCATCTTTTGCAGTGCTTTTGGTACCCCACTGAAATCTAAGAAAGTATGAATTAAATGGAATTCCAATCAAGTTAAACAGAAAGACAACTTTGAATTGTATTCAAATCCAGTTTTATTAAAATTATTTGGCAATTTTAGTGGTTATACAAAGTCTTTGACTAGGACCACTGCACACATTAGACATGAGTTTGTGTTTTTGGTTTGGCCTGGGTTTAGGGGTGCAGGTACTTTCCTAAAATCTTCTGCCCTCCCTTTCATTACCAAATGGCAAAGTGCCTTGAGTTTCTCTGTCTACAATATCCTGCTACTTATCGGACGGGAATTTGTCAAGTAAGACTGAAAAAATAAAATCCATAGATTCAAAAAATTCTCTGCAAATATTAAGAACATACAAAGGATACGAAAGACACCTACATTTAGTCCTCCAAGTAACAAGGCAAGCATCTGATGTCTGTGGTTTCTTGTTTTTATTTATTGCTAATTACAATTCAGAGACCAAAGGGTTTCCAGAAGCTCTAAAAATCTTCATTGAATTGTTGACATTCATTGACATTCCCCCCATACAGTTCCACTGAATTCAGAGGATAAAACCAGGAGAGCACTTGAATTGGCCTTTAAAATTACGAGCCCGTTTTTCCTTTAGTGTGTGATTTTTCTTCTGCAGTAGCTTGGAGTACTATCTGCTTGCTCAGTGCTTGACAATTAGCATCTGCCTTGCGGGAGATCTAAGTATTGGCTTCGTAAAGTGTATTATGGACAGCAGCTGCTGGAGGCATCCCTGTCCAGGGCAAAACTTTTAGCAGACCTTAAGCTAAAACCTTAGAGGATTTGGTGCTCCTTAGTTGTTCTCCAGGGATCCTGAAGCTGTCTATAAGAGACAAAGAAAGTTGTGTAAGAATCTTTACACAAGAACTTTCAGCTGGTTCCTAAGGAGTCCTTGCTTTTCTAGCCATGTATGAAAACTTGGCTTTGGCCGGGAAGCCCTGTTGTTTTGTTCCTGTGATAAGACTATCTCTTGGGGATTGGAATGCAGACAACGAGGCTGGGCAATCACCTGAGAAAATTCTGCCCTCGCTTCCCTCCGAGGTGGTACTTTCTTAAGATTTGTGAGGATAGTTTCCAGTACTGGTTTTCAGGCATTGTCTATTTCTGGACATTCTCGTTATGAATTCCAGACCGTTCCCCTGAATGGCCAATGTATTTCACCAGCGGGAGAAGACTGGCCATACCCAATCACTGTTGGCTGCCTAATTATTTTCAGGAGGAAACACTTATTCCTCCAGGAGAACACATTACCAGAGTCTACTCTCACTGATTTGTGGCCTAAACAATAGCACTGCTCCAAGAAAAAGCAGCCTGGCACTCAAAACAGGTGAATGTATTTATATCATCAGAATAGGGCCTTGACTTTGGGAAGGTTAACTATGCGAGTGATTTGTGTTGTCCTAGTTCATAGGCCTGTGAACATTAAGTCACAGCAGAAGCAGTGAACATCAAATAATAGTTTTTATTCTTATTTCTCTAAGAAATGAAGGAACATTTTCTTTAGGAAAGAGCATACACTTTTAAGTTTCGCCACACATAATTCTTTGCATCTAATTTATGTTTTTAAAAAAATATAAGTGGAAAATAACCTCTCCCAAATTAAAGAAAAGACTTAGGATATAAGGGTCCCCTCCCCCACATTAAAGTTCATCTCATTCTTCACTTCAAGAATACTTACCGCGAGACATTCGAATAGTATCTGGGACAAAAAAAAAAATCAATGCGTACAGGGTCACATTGCCGACCCACAAAGCACTTAATTCCAGGAGAGAGAACTTCTACTTACAAATGGAGTCCTGATTCCAAATTTGCTATGGAATGTCATGGTGACTTTGTTTTTATGTCCTGTTCTTTGATCAAAGGCATGGCACGTATCAAACGGTGGGCTGTACAAGTGAAGGCTCACGGCGGGTTCCGTATGGCTAATGTTCTCTACTCGATGTAAGCCAATGGAATCTACATGATACCCAAGAAGGAGAAGTGGATAAAGGAGCTGAGATGACTGACAGGTGCCGGTTAAAGTTTTGCCAACCACGTGAGATCATAAATCAATCTGATACAGACAAGCAGTCACTTTGAAGGGACTTTCCAGTTAAAGATCGTAAGCAATGTGTCCTTTACTCTTTCCCGAAACCCCCCTACAATTGTATTAGAACAATTTTAAAAAGGCATCAACCCACAAAGACCAAAAAAAAAAAAAAAAAAAACCCAACACCAATGGGAAAATAGAAAACATCAATGAAAGCATAAAAGTTTGAGAGCTTGAAAGTAGATGAATGGCTTTGCCAAGGACAGAAAGCTCAATCCTTAGCTCCCCGTGAGGAGAGCCCAAAATTAACCTGACTTCCATCTTGATATCATATCTGTATCTACATATCAACAGCTCTGGGATGGCAGCTTCTGGAAATGAGGATGAAGATGGGGCGAAAAATCCAAGAACTGGTTGCAAGCCTATTAAGTAGAGGCTCAGATCCCTTTTACCACTTCTCTCCCTCATTCCCCTGAGTACAAGTCTGAGATCTATACTCTAGAAAGAGTCTAACACATGAACTCAGGACCGGTGGATACCAGGTGAAAAACAAGTGATGTTACCAGGTGACGTAAGTGATCATTTACCTACTGAATGGTACAATCCCTGCTTTCTTCCCCACCTAGCTGCCAGAATGCTGCCAGACAGGATTCCCCCCAACCCCACCACCCCTCCACCCTCCTCCCCAGCCTGACAGGAGATGGGAAGCACCTTCTCAGGGGATCTGATCGGCTCTAGAACAAAGCTCTTCAAGATATCGCTACTGGTTGTTCCTCAAGGAGAAATGTCTGCCAGATTATCCTGGAGGGAAGTCTAGTTGACACACAACATCCATGTGTTCAGAGCTACCAGTTAACTTTTTTTTTGTCCCCAGTTTCAAATATTAGCATACAGCCAGGGCCACGAGACAACTGAGCAAGGCCTCTAGTAGTAAAGACAGGGTGCAGAGCACCCCCCGCCCCCACCAAAATGCAGACCCTTGAAATAGACACTGCTCAGGAGACTTAAAAAAATTTTTATGATTAATATCCTCAGAGAGAGAAGCTCAATACCACAAAAAGGACCAGAGAACAAAAGGAGCTTTCAGAAACAAAAAGAAATAGCTGAAACAAAAACCTGAATAGAAAGGTTGGAAGAAAAACTGAGGAAGCTAGAAAAGACTCAAAGAACAGAGGAATAAAAAGAGAAAATAGGAAAGAAAAAAAAATCAGACGGCTAGTTCAGGAGGTTTCATAACTGAGCAATAAGAGGTTCAGAAACAGAACCAAAACACCAAAACCAAACAAAACCCCAAAGAAATAACTTGAGAATATTTTCTTGACTAGAAGGACACAGATTTCCAGAATGAAAGAACCCACAGACTACCCAACACAATGAATGAGCGTCATGAATCAAGGTACAGGACTGTAATACTGGGGATAGGAAAAGATACCAAAAGAGAACATTCCGAAGTTTCTAGAAAGAAAAAATAATTACACAGAAAGATTCAAGAATCAGAATGGCACCAGGCTTTCAAAAAGAAGACAGACTGGAAACGAAAAGTCAAGGGATTACCTTCATAGTTCTGAGAGAAGATCCTAGGCCCTAATTCCATATCAGGCTAACTTATCAATCAAGTTGCGAGGGTGGAATAGAGATTTTTAGATATATGAGGTCTCAAAAACTTACTTTCCATGAACCCTTTCTTTCTCATAGAGCCAATGAAGATATCTTCCACCAAAATAAGAGCACAAACCAAGAAGGAAGCAGACAAGCGATCAGGAAAAAAGGGGATCAGTAATGGGAAGGAGCACAGGGAAAGCCTGCACGATGTGAGGGGACCCCAGGATGGCAGGTGAGCCCTGGCTGAGAGACTGATCAATTCACATTGAAGTAAGTCTAAGGGCCCTGGGGGAAAGGAAGGAAGGAAGGAAGGAAGGAGGGGAGGGAGGGAAGAGAGGAAAGAGAAAATACTCAAAAATATGTTGAGAAAAAATTTCTCGTTAGGAGAGAGTTTGAGGTGTAATCAAGGAAGGAATTCAGTGTTAATTAGTGTAGTTAAGGTAGGCACCAAATTATGATTTATACTTTATGATCTGGCTCCATGAGCTTGTATAAGACAAAAGCAAAGCCTAGAAGGTGAAGACTGAGGTTCTATCCCAGCTATAGTTAGACCACCTTCCAACAACTCACAACTTCTGGGATCTTTAGCCGTTTTCCTCATTTCCCAAAATGGGACGTAATTCTCGGATAAGCAGACTTTTTGGTTCTATAGCTTACTGCTCATAATAGACCGGCTTAAGCACAATTTTGAACCTAAGTTCTACATTCTTAAGAGATGGCCACCCTTACACAAATTATTGGTTTCTCCAGTTGCAAGCGCATACACTGCCCAATGCCTGCCGCACAATCCTGCAGGCACAGACCCCACAAAACCTAGTCATCGTCCTTCAGAGAAGCCCCTGAAACTCTTGTCTGGTATCTACTGTTAATAATCCCAGCATCCATCCATCCATCCACCCACCCGTCCATCCATCCATTCATCCGTCCATCCATCCGTCTTTGCCTCCTTTCCTTATGCCCGTGGTGTACCATCTCTCACGATAACCTTGGACCTTTCTTGGTGATACTTACAGATGCCAGTTTGTTTTAGGCATGTCTACCATTTGCCTTTATGTAATTTGGTCTCCTTGTCTCAACTTTCTTTTTTCTCCACCCCGTGTTGCACACTGCTACGGAATCCATCAAGATACTCCCAATAAAACTCTACTGACCAGAGCAAGCTCTTACTTTCAGCTGGTTTTGGAGGCCCCAGGCCCTCATCTCACTCTACTCTCTTCCTACTCCTGCCCAAGCCCATTCTCCCTTGTCTCTAGCAAGACCATTCCGGAACTTTTCATTCTTTGTAATGATTGTGACTTCCCTTCCCTCACATTCTTCCCTGTACTCGAAACACCCTTCCCACCAGCAGTACCCATCTGCACCCCTCCCGCATCGGTAAAAATCAAGAGTTGAACTCTCGAGGCTTTTCATCTTATGGGCAATTCGTCTACAGAAATTTAGCTTTTCCCACCCAATATTTTACTGACTGGCAAAATTTCCCAGAAAAATCAGAATTTCCCACTTCGGTGGAAAAGGAATTTGAACCATGTGGCTGGAACTGAGTGGCCATCACTGTCCCCCTTAGACAGCGTGGCCTGCCCACACCAAGACCCACAGCCTTATTCTTGGCCTGTATGACTCACTTACCTTACCTGCTTGGCTCCTATAGGTTTTGCACTGAAGACCCTTGAAAAAAAGCTTACCTCCTCTTTAAGACCTAATCTAGTTTCACAAAGACTCTGGGACTCTAGCTGAAAGCAATTATTCTGAAAGGCTTTTTGGCTTCACTGGGAGGAATACAGGCAACAAAATTGTTCCAGGAGATTTGGTATGTCTTATATATACCAACCCTCAGATAAAAGCTTCCCGCCACATAAGAAATGGACCCCTTTGTGTTTTGTGAATGGGGGAGAAAATTTCCCATACTAACTGACCTTTGCAAGTGGCTTACATTCTTAAACTAATGAACAAATTCAGGCCAAGTGTCAAAACTAATATGGGACTTTAAGATACAAGAAAAAAGTTGCATGGCCAGAAAAAAATCTCTGTAATATTTTATTTTACATCAATGGGATGGCATCCCAATTAAGAGTATGGGCTTTGGAATCAAATGGCTTGAGTTCAAATCCTGACGGGCACTTAAAAGCTGAGTGACCTCAGACGAGTTATTTATTGTTCCTGTATGTTGGCAATCTCATCTATAAATGGGAATCAAAAATGATCTCCCACCACCTTTAACAGGCTTTTTGGAAAGTTACTATCTCCTTTAGAAATACAGATGTTAATCACAGCCTCTTCTGAAAAGCATCTGGCTCTCCCAGATCACATTTAGGAGAAAGAATGAATTCTTGGTAGAGATCTATAAATCATTGGTAAATAATGTGCTCTACAAAGATTCCCTTGAGAACATGCTTTTAAGTATGCTGTATGTATTTTATAAAAACAGGGACTAGCCAGCATTCTTAATCATTTCCAGAACATTTCCTTACATTTTCTAACACAAAGACTAATATTTCCAACCTGGCCTCACTCCCTTATTAAGAGAATCTACTTTTGGGGTGCCTGGCTGGCTCAGGCCACAGAGCGTGCAACTCTTGACCTCAGGGTTGTGGGTTTGAGCCCCATGTTGGGTGTAGAGATCACTCAAAAATAAAATCTTTAACGAAAATAAAAATAAAAGAATCTACTTTTGTAAATTCATATTCGATGCTAACTGTCCTCAGACTTGGCAGGAAATGACTTTTCAGTGCATCTACTGCACGTATTTTGAATAAAGTGATTCTAACTCAGATGCAAAGCTTAAAAAAACCAAAACCTACTGCTTTTAGATCATTTTCCAAGTATCTGAAACCATGACTCCATGAACCAAAGTCTGCTGGACGTGGGCAAGTAAGCAGTATTTCAGAAGGGAGTTCAAGGCTTTTCCCACTTGCCCTTAGAAAAAGGTATTCGATGTTAGTTACCGTTGATGTAGGCACACTGGTTTTCTCTCAAGATTCTTTCAGACTTCTTGATCATCTCGTTGGATTTTTTGTCAGGCCAGGCAAATAAGGTCTCCTTTAGATTTCCCTGCAGCATCTTCAGAAAGCAGTGGGAGTCGGTGTGGTCATGGATACTGCTACACATAGACACAAAAAGACAACGGACTCAGTGGATGGCCCAGCAGCACCCAGAGCCGCATAACACTCTGCCCAGAGCTGATTCCTGCTGCATACTGTCGAGAGGACGGGTCACAAACCATTTCAGCTGGCTTTGTAAATGTCATCGATTTGTAATTAACAGCGTTCAGGGCAACACGTAACATACTATGTCTTCCGTATCAGTGCATATACGGGGTGCAATGCTGATGCACGACCGAAGTATAGAACAGTGCGTTTTTAAAAACCGGGTTGTACGACTACTTTGATAACAGAAATACAAAACCAGCAACCTTTTATCTTCTGCAAGACACAGCTTTCAAGAACTCAATTAAGCTGGGCTACAACTCGATTATAAAACCTCAGAGAAATTTGAGAAAGGATAAAGATAATCATCTCTCATAACTGCATCACACTTGTAAGATCACTTTATAGTGGGTTTTTTTGCCCCCCAGGCCTTTTCTCTTTTCTCCTGCCTTTGGGGGACAAAAGGTATGTGTATGTGTGTTAACACCCAGACGTTTTACTGCCATCATGTTAATATTTTGTAGATTTAGAGTACCCCACCTGTGATTAACTCCCAACAATGGAGGGAGAATGGAAGTATATTGGATTTGCAGAAAATATTTATTCATGTAACCTTAGGCTAATAAAAGGTATGAACCTGTATGTTATTAGCATTTATCTTCTATGTTGAATGCATAAAACCGTAAGAACTCATTTCCTAAACCCACAGAGCCTAGTCCTACTCTTGACATAATCTGCTTTCAAAAAATATTGAGAGAATGAATGAAAACAATGCCATTCTGTATGAGTAAAATCCTCTATAGACCTAACTCCCCCCAAATCTCATAAATTCAGGTCTCCTCTCTCCCATCAAAAACGGGTCTGCCAGTATTGTTTTTACCATTCTCAAAAGCCCGAGAAGGATCTGTTTACAGAGATAACAATACTCACAAGTGTATGAACTAGGGACAAATTAAGGAACCAAGTTTCAAAGAAATGGTATTAGTTTAAGCTGCCTTGCCCTCTACATAAAAAAACTAAAAAGAAAGTAAAAAAAGGCAAAGACAGTAAACAACTTGAAGTAGCAAGAAATTTTCTGAATTTGTGAATTGCTCTTCTGGGTCTAAATGTGGACCCTTTGGTCTTTGGTCCCATAACTGTTTACAGACTTCAAAGCACCACAAAGGTCAAGTTTTAGCAAAATTCCATATACATTTAACTCTACAGAAGACACAGAGAGAGAGAGAGATTAAGTTAAACTGGTTACTACCTCCTTCGATTTACTACTCATTTGGGGGGCTGGTTTTGATATACATGGTGTATGCCTAAACCCCTGATGTTAATTCCCATGAGAATTTCTGTTGGGACATTTTGAACAAATAAGTGTAACATGAAATTTGTTAATGCTCCCAAGACCTGTAGCCATTCTGGTACTGGCCTTTTCTTAGGCTGGACTAGATCATCGACTAAGCATCTGCAAATGAATTAACTGTATTACCTGCCATGTCCTTCACCCCAACACAGAATCATTAGGTTGAATTTTCCATTTCCTTCATCCACAAGATTTCGAGTATACCTGAAAGGAAGGTATTCAGAAGTTTGAATCTGGTTGATGAAATATGCATTGGGAAAAAGAAGTGTGTCACAAAGTATGGCTCACTTACAAAAGTGAACATTTCTACCTCTAAACAACTTTAAATGTGGTTTTCTAATTAGAAAAATCCAGCACAAATGAAAACAAGTCATTTTTTCAGGTCATTTTGGACATTTTTGTATTTTGTATCACCACGTTTGTAACTGCTCTGTTTTAATTAATGGCACAAAAAAGGTAACGGGGGAAAAAAAGCAAATTCCTTGATTCTCCTCGTGACAGCCTCAAACTGATAAAAAGAATAAGTTTCTTACAGAGGTATTTACAAAGTACATTACCGTTCTAGGCAAGAATGTTGCTATTGTTTTTTTTTTTTTTTTCTTCCTCCCTGTAGCTAAACCAGAACGTAAGAAACAAGGTTTCATTAAATAGCTGTTTCTAGAATTCTCCTTAGTATTTGCTATAACCCAGACACAAACCACATTCAAAAGCACTCATAATGGAAAATTCCTCCACAAATAGGGTGGGGATTGACTTAAGTATACAACAAAGGACACTCCATAGGGAAGTAAATAACACTCTAAACCTTTTCCAGGAGAAACCAGTAACTGGCCACAAAAAATCCCAAATCGAAAGGACCACAAGCACACCATCAGTAAAACAAAAACCAAAACCCACTTTTAAAGTTTCTCTTGGTCGAAAAGGTACCATCCACACCATCTAATTAGCAAAGTTTGATATAAATCATGACATTCACTTAGATTTTTTAAGACAAGGAATCTTTCTCCCATATTTGGGGGAGTGTTTGATCACACAGTCATCTGTTCATTTATGTCCTGAATGCCCCTTCCTCCCTTTTCCTCCCCAGGCAAGAGGCCAGGTGCTGGCAGAGCGGGAGCACGGAGAGAAAGGTGATTAGTAAGTGCTTTTTAGATGTCAGTCATCCTTACTTGGTAGCCCTTGATGACCTCGCAAGGGGCTGTGCACACAGCCTTTAATTCCCAATAAACTCCACTTTTGGTGTCAGGATACTCTTTTTCTCCCTCTACCAGTCTTGCGGTCACCCCCCTTGCCTCTCTGGAGCTATTTCCAGAGACGTTACCATCTGGCTCACACTAGAACATTCTGTCTTGGTTTGTCTGCACTGGCTTTCCCAAGGTCAGAGATCAGAGTCCTTTGCAGTGCTGGACACCTATGCCATGCAAAAAAAAATACTATCAAAATGATTTGCACTGTCCTACATCTCTCCCTCCACACTGCCCCAGCTGCCCACCCAGGACTGCATCATTATTTTAGTTGCACTTCCGGATGCCTGTGCATAGATCAACACAAATGCTTGCATTTCAAGTGACTCAGAGCTTATCAATCAAGAGGAACTGAAAGCCCCTGGAAATGCCATTGTTCTAAAGATTCAGAGCCCTTCCAGCCTACCGTGGTTGGTGAATTTCACTTGGTCAATGATCTATCTAGGCTGAGGGCAAACTCATGGTGCCACGCATCAGCTGGAAGGTTAGTGGTTGTTTGGAGTGAGGACTCGGAATAATGATGCTAATTTGACTCTCGGGGCTGCTACCTGATAGAAGTCTGACCCAGTGCAGGTAATCCAACCTTTTTATTGCCTACCATTCCTCATCTGTAAAACAGCTGGATAAGAATTGTACCTATCTCACAGAGGTGTCATGAGATAAATGAGTTAATATGGTGTATTAAACTGCCTGGAAGAGTACCTGGCCCAGAATAAGCCCTCACTTGGAGCTAGCCGCAAAATTAAAAAGTGAACTCTGCTAGCTTTACTGGTAGCCACAGAAGGATAGGAACCAAAGGAATTTCCTGGAGCCACGTACAAGTGGAAAATGGGATCTTAAGCAGGCTTCGCTGTTGTATTTCAAATCCTAAAATACAGAGGAAACAGCCCTTGCCGACAAACACACTTACCTATATTTAGGTAGGGTGACTAAAAGGAACTGCTCCCAAGGAAAACAATCTCTGCTTATTCTTATCTTTCAAGTGTTTTCCTCTGCCTACCCTCAGCCCAACCAGCCATAAAGACTGAATCGCTAGCTGCCCTTCAGAACAGAAAACCCTCACCCTTCAGGGGAGATCAGGTTTTACTTCCGGTGCTAGAGGACTGGTAGAGAGATTCATTGAAGCCAGAGCTGCAAAGGACCATCTCACTCCAGCACATCTGGGAAGCAGCGGTCTCCCATTTACATTCCAGAGCCTCAGAACTAAGGATTTGAGAAAGCATATTGCCTGGGGGCTGAAAGGGAAGCACTCCTTGAATTCACAACCCTGAGAGTGGGTGGAAATAACCCCACAGCCCGGCAAGTTAAATGGGTCTGGGAGGGTCAGCATGAGCTGAAAGCAGCTATTTTATCGTGGCAAAAATGCCTGTTGGCAGGTGCCCGGCCGCGGGCGACCGACTGATGGAGAACTGGCTCGGGGGACTGTGTCCTCCACCGCCACCCCTTTCTCGGGATGGCTGATGGAGTTCTCTCCAGGGAGCACGCTCCGTCCCCCAGGGGCGGCGGGCCGGGGAAAGCCCAAGCGCGTGGGGCCACCGCGGGGGGCGGGGGGGTCTCCCCGCACCGCCGCGCCCGAGGCGAGCGAGCAAGCCGGAGGGAAGAGCACAGCTCCCGAGGCCGAGAGAAGGAGCGGAGGTTTGGAAGCGTCCGGGTGGACCGGCGAGAAGAGGACAAAACACTTTGCAGCGGTGCAGTGGCCTCCGCGCCCGGAGCCTTCCGCAGTCTCCGGCCAGGCCGGGATGCTCCGCCTTTGGGCCAAAGCGCCGAGCGCCAGCCCTGCGGCTCGAGGGCGAGAAGGCGCAGCGCGGGGGTGCGGGAAAAAGGCTGGCGAGCGGCCGGAGGGTGGGCGCCGCGGGGCGTCGGAGACCTGCGCCCGAGCTCTCGGGGCCGGGGCTAGGGCGCGCTCACCGGTACTGGTCGAACTTGGCGTACGCCGCCCACTCGGCGGGGTCGCTCTCGTAGGCTTCCAGGACGGCCTGCACCTCCTCCACGTTGACCTCCTCGCCGGCGAAGAGCTGGTGCAGGATGCGGATCAGATCCTCCAGGGTCCGCGGCTTGAGCACCTCGGTCTGCTCCATCCCTCGCGGGGCTGGCGGCGCGCGCGGCTCTCTGCTGGGCTGAGCGCGGGGGAGCTGGGGGCGAGGGACCTCAGCTGCTGGCTGCACAGCTGCGCGCGCGGGCGCACACACACACACACACACACACACAC
Organism: Halichoerus grypus; assembly: GCF_964656455.1. NCBI lineage: Eukaryota > Metazoa > Chordata > Mammalia > Carnivora > Phocidae > Halichoerus > Halichoerus grypus. The sequence goes on along the minus strand of NC_135713.1, from coordinate 140,593,236 downwards.
AACCCCCAGACTCTCGAGCGCCACAGCTAAAGAGCCCCCCACCAAGATATCAAGAGGCACCCCCAGGTCCCCCAGCAGCGTGGCGGATCCGGGCTCGCGGTAGAAGTCGCCGCGCGCACAAATCAGGACCGAGTCGGCTGGGTCCGGCGGCCCGGCCCTTTTTAAGCTCTCGGAGTCGGCGGGACTGTACCAACAGCCCTCGGGGGGTGGGGAGAGGCGGGGAGCAACCTGGGGACCGTGGCGGAGGCGGCGGGAGCGTGCGGACAAGGTCCACGCACGCCGCCCCGGGTCCCCTCCTCCCTCCCCACCCCCCGGCACGGCGGCGCTCCCGGGGACCCCGGCTCCGCGTCCCCGCCTCCTCGGTGGGCTTCTTGCGGTCCCCCGCCCACCTCGGCGCGGCGCATTGTGTCCGCCCATCCTGGCCGCTCGGCTCCGCGCCCCCCTCCACTCCCCCGTCGCCGCCGCCCTGGGAGGCTCCCCGCAGCGCGGGTCGGCGATGCGGGGAGGTAGACCGCAGGGGGTCAGGAGAAGGCTGGGGCGGGGGGGCGCTGAGGAGAGGGGAGGGAGGGGCCCTCCCTTCCGAATAGAAGTGGGAACTGAGAATTGCTTGCGAAGGTTGACGAGGGCGTCCACTCCCTAGCTGGAAAGCTTCTGTGTCGTCGACTGAAAGTATCCAGAACATGTTCCAGGCTAGGTGGAGAAAAAAAAGTGGAAGTCTTTCTTGGAAAAAACATCTAAATGTACTGTACCGAAAATACAATTTTCACAAAGGACACTCGGGTCTCGAGCAAGACGAGGGAGACGTTGGGAGGCCAGGGACCCCCTCTTCAGTTTTAAAATCAAACATTGCCTTTAAAATAATGTATTCGGTGCAGAGACCGGATGTATCATTAATGGCTTCTAAAGCAGTAATTTAAAGGGTTCTAAGGAGGCTATTAAAATCAAATCGAGGAGTGCACTTGAAAGAGCCTACTGGTTAGGGAAACGTGTTTCTATGCTGTGCAGGGCACTCAGCACGGTTTGTGAAGGACACGAAGTATGAATGAAAATAAGTATGAGGGACAGAAGAATTGCAAGTATAGATTCATTCTGTCTCATTATAAACGGACCCAGGGAATAATTCGGATTCAAGGTTATTGAAAGCCTAAATTTCTCAAAGACCAGTCTTTCCCCACTCCCCCACCCCCATTTTGCTTCAATGTATGTGTGTCTACATATCTACATTTACTTGTGCCACCCAAAGTCTTATTTTAAACATCTCTGTTTTAAACTGATTACACTGTAAGTATTCTAATAATGTTGTTAGGGAGTAAAAATGACAGTGCAATCACCATTGTTCAAAAAGAGGTATAGAGCGCCTCAGAAGCCAACCTTTTGTGATATAGGTTGCTGAGAGGTGGTTAACTGAAGTATTCTGGGACAGAGTACTTCGTACACTTTTTATTGTTTACTCGAAAAAATTTATTCTTATGTTTTCTATTGAGTCTCCGAATTACTTCATTTTAGCTATCCTAATCTACTTTCACTGGCTCTTCTTGACCTTCAAAGACTTCAAGAATCCTAATATAGCTGCATTCACACATTCATATTCATTGCCTCTCTTCTCTACATCTTCCCACAAACACAGTTTCATTGGTCATTTCTATGTGGATGCCTCCCACTTCTCCTTAATTTTATATACTGAGAGCAAGTTCTATTTAACATGGTTTGGCACCTAAAATGCAACATATTTGAAACTCCTTTCAAGTGTGCTTTTCAACTCCAGGAGTTTCTATTTCTGCAGAGAGGCTACCTAGGCTCAAAAACCACATCCACCATGGTCTACCCCTTTCCTTGCTTCATTCTCAAACCCTTCTACCAAATGCCAATTTTTGTACCTCTGTATCCTTTATGATTTCCTGCTTTTCTATTCCTATTGCTACTACACATGCTCAAGCGTCTATTTTGGATAGATTATTGTAGACCTCCTAAACTGGACTCCTGGTTCCAGCAACCCCCCACCCCCCACCGACCTTGGGGTGAATCCTTTATTCACAGCCACTAGATTCATTATCCTAAGGCAACAACTAATGATGTCATTTCATAGGTATTTTCAGTAACTCTTATTTCTAATACACAATGTCAGTCTGGCATTGGAAGTTTTCCACCTTTTGCCATTTTTTTTTTTAAACAAATATTATCTTCCAGTGAATTAGTGACTATCTCTTGTGTTTACCCAATCCATTCTTTTGCTTAAGCTTTTCCTTGTGACTAGACTCTAGAAGGCCATTTCCATATATCCAAATCTTACCTTAAGTCTTAGCTCAAATGCTTTTCTCTCAAGTGAGCTAGCTGTATCTCACCCTGAAAAGGGGCGATAATCAGTATCCTTCTTAGGGCACGTACTACGTCAGAGCATGCAATGCTGTTGCTTACGTGAATCGTAACATGACACGCACAACATTTAGGACAGGCTCTGCTTACATTTTATTTTTATATCCCCGTCAGTGCCCGGCACACTGTGCCTTGTGTATGCATGAATGACAAAGTTAGGAAAAACAGAGGTAATTGGCTAATTTGACTGCTAGCTAGGTTTTCTTTAGGGATCCTGGGGTAGTGAGTTCAAATCCAGCAGACTTCTCTCAATTGCTTTTGGTTTCTGTGCAAAGGACACCTGAATTCTTCCCAGAACAGTTACACTGCTGAAAAGGAGGAGGAGGAGGAAGAGGAAGAAGTTAGAAGAGGAAAATAATTGACATTGCAGGCTCTATTAACGTAAATAGAACACCTGGATCAGGGAAGTAGTATTTCCACAGTACTTGGCATTGCCCAGGGCAATGATTAGCACATTTTCAGACACTGACATAGGGTAGACATCCACAGCAGGGAACAAGAGTTACTAAAGGTCTGGAAGTAATGGTCTATCCATCCATTCAACACGTTTTTAAAAAAAGCATGTGCTATATGCCAAGAATTCTTCACAAAATGAAGTCTCTGCCCTTACAGGGCTTATGCTCTTAGGAGGTGTGGGGGTGGGGGTGAGGAAGGTAGACACCCAACAAATATTATAGTATGCAGGGAGAAATGGGCACGTAATGTACACAAATATATAATGGAGACAAATACAGCAGGAGAAGCTGGATGGAGAGGGTGGTGAGGAATTGTCATTTTAGGGGAGTTCAGGGGAACACTTTTCTGATGAAATATTTCAGCAGGGACTGAAGGAAGTTAGTGAGACTTGTAGCTGGGGGGGGGGGGGGGGAGTTTACAAGTAAACAGTTAAATGCAAAAGCCCTGGGAGGAAATACTAAGTGCTTGATGAACGTGGATGTGGGCAGCGGGGCGTGGAAGTAGGGACTACAAATCAAATACGCCCTCACAGAACAATGGAAGCCACTGAGGGATTTTGGCCAGAGAGCAAGCAGATCAAGGGAAGCCAATTAGTTGGCTATTAAACAACAATCTGAGTGAGGTAACAGTGGCTTTGGCCAGAGTAGGGGCAGAAGAGAGGAGAAATGGTTGCTTTTCTAACAGGTTTTGAAGGTAAAGGTGTCAGAATTTGCAGAGATTTGGAAGTGCGCTGTTAGAGAGGGATCCAGAATGAGTCACGATGGGGCGCCTGAGGGGTGGGTGGGGGGACTCAGGTCGTGATCCTGGAGTCCCAGGATAGAGCCTCCAGCCCTGCTTCCTGCTCATCGGGGAGTCTGCTTCTCCCTCTCCCTTTGCCCCCCCAACCCCTCGTGTTCTCTCTCTTGCTCGCTCACTGTCTCAAATAAAGTCTTAAAAAAAAAAGGAGTCCCAACGACTGGAAGGAACAGATTTGCCATTGACTGAGAGAAGATTTAGCATGACTGGGGGTGGGGATGAGGCAAAAGATAAGCTTTAAAGATCTAGGTAGTAGAACAAACAGTAAATAGTTGGCAGAGGCGGGAGGAAGACAGGAAGACAGTTGTGTAAGGAATAGAGCCATCTCAGAACGATGGGGCCTTCTTTATGTCGATGGCCACACGCTTCGTGTGTATCCGCTGTGAGGACAGAGAAGGAACTGCGGATCTATAAGGACTCTCCTAACTTGCTCGAACATACATGTTTTGTTTTTCATTAACTTTAGGTAAGAAAACAGAGGTACATTTAGTATCTGGTACCAAATCTTTTTACTTTCCATTATTTCTAAAAACTCAAGTTAAAAACATTCAAGTTCAGTTTAAATCTAAAAACCTGCCTAATTAGAGCAAAAGTGCCGAGAATAGGGATCTTGTCTTATACCAAAGCTGAGGGCAAAAAAGGCACTTAGTATGTGAGTCAACAAATGGAAGGTACAAGTAAGAGTTGTTTCAAAGCTTTCAATAGGTTTGGCCTAACTGCCCCTTGAAGATGTAGTGTCCATTCATATTTCATGCACCAAGAATATGACAGTACTTATTTCCCCACAAATTTGCCAATATTGACAGTCACCGTGCTTTCCACTACTGCTACTGTGGTAGGTGACAAATAGCATCTCATATTTATTTGGGTAAGTAATGGGGTTCTGCACTTTTTGTGCTTTATTAGGCATGTTATTATAAATTTTTTTAAAATTTGAATTCCAGTATAGTTAACAGTGGTATGTTAGTTTCAGGTGTACAAAACAGTGATTCAACAATTCCATACATCCCCTGGTGCTCATCACAAGTGCTTTCCTTAAATCACCATCACTACTTCACCCATCCCCCCACCCACCTTTTTTCTTTTATGAATTGCATTTTAATATTTTTGCTCAGTTTTCAGGTTTTTTTTTTCTTTCTCCAACTGAAATGAGTTCTTCATACACACTGGGTATTAAAACCATACATACGTTGTAAATATTTTCCTTTATCTTCCACCATATAAAAATTTAAGATTTATTTCCTTTAATGTTGCTTTGCCACATTATCTTGCAAGTCACATTTAAAAAGTTCATTCAATATATAATGAATTACTGATTATATATAAGAAAATGTACTAAATATTATGTGTGGGTACCAAATAAAAAACCAAAAAGCATCCTATTTTCAGGCACATTACAATCACGAAAGGTTGTTATATGCACATTTATAATACAGTATGCAGTAGGGCTGTAATAGTGGAAGTTTGCTGTGAGTGCTCTTATGAGGGAGAGAGTATCCTGAATGATTTAGACAGGCTTTAAGGAAAAGTTAAAATCAGAATTAGGCAGAGAGGTAAGATTTGAAGCGGGGGAAGTCTACGCAAGTGAATGCATGAGCAGATGTAAGACGCAAAGCACGAGGCGCATTCAGGGAGCAGTGGATAGTCCAGCGTGGGTTGGCTAATGTTGTAGAGAAAGAGAATGACTACACCTGCTGGACTGTTTTGAATACTTTCCCATCCGTTATGTGGTCTGTAGCTGACTCCCCCAGTGCCAGAAGTGGTAATTACCCAGAATAGTAGAATGCTTGGGAAATGAAACAGAAGCTGTAGGAAGGGCGATTTTCATTTTCATACCCCTTGCACACCAAAGACCAGCCCACTTTGGGTTCCGCACAGATGAATCAGGTTGCCTAAGGCCCTATAATCTAAGGCATAGTCTGCACTTTCAGTTCTCTAAACTAAGTAGGTATTTAAGGTCCCCTGAGGGTTAAAACATCTAGGAAATCATAGATGCCACGAAGTATCAAAACTTATTTGGATCACTGATAAACATTCTCAGCTTACCTTACACCCTAAATATGGGTAACTCTTGATGAAATCCTTGGCACGGATACCGTCAAAAGCGGAAGCACAGTTCTCATTATAGATGTTCCGTGGGCTCTGGGTCACCACCATTGCACAGTAGGACAAAGCATGACATTGCAGACATCGATTTTCTCATAAACACTGGAAACTTAGGGCGCCTGGGTGGCTCAGTTGGTTAAGCGATTGCCTTCAGCTCAGGTCATGATCCTGGAGTCCCAGGATCGAGTCCGGCATCGGGCTTCCTGCTCAGCAGGGAGTCTGCTTCTCCCTCTGGCCCTCCCCCCCCATGCTCTCTCTCTCAAATAAATAAATAAAATCTTTAAAAAAACAAAAAACACAGGAAACTTAAAATATAACTGGAAGGGTTCAGTGCCCCCCAACGCCCGGGTTCAATTGCAATTAAGACAGTTTAAACCAGGTAACTGCAAAAATATCTGTGAACTGTATTTTAGTTTCTAGTCACTCAATAACTTGTGAGATCCAGGCTTAAAAGTAAATGTTGCAAAGTCAGCATGGAATGATTAAATCCTTTGGGTAAGGATTTAAGAGATAATAGTGTAAATAAGATTTGAAAAAAATGTAGCGAAGTCCTATATATTCTTCAAGGTTATTAGAGATGCAAACAGGTAAGGTGTGGGGGCACCTGGCTCAGTCAGTTAGTCTCCCTTCGGCTCAGGTCATGATCCCAGGGTCCTGGGATCGAGCCCAGCATCAGGCTCCTTGATCAGTGGGGAGTCTGCTTCTCCCTCTGCCTCTGCTCATGCTCTTTTGCTCTAATAAATAAATTCAAACTCAAGCAGTTCTGATTGCTGAGGTAGTATCCTATCCCCTGAAACCTTAGTGGCAAATTTAATATAATTTAAACACATTTTTGCTACATGTTAAATATATATATGCATATAAATAAATAAATATATTCACACCCTTCAATAAACTGTAAGTGGACAAAGCTGGAGAACAGATCTTTTCTATATCCAACTTATTTGACTCAAAATATACTTCACAGCTCTCAACCTATATACAAATTTCTTACCTAGTTTTACAAGATTAATTTGCAGAATTCGACCTGCATTATTCCAGTGCTAACTACTAGCTATACTGATTTATTACACAGGGTCATCGGCATAAGGGAACTTAAGAATTCATTCTGGATACACTGTATGTTAACTAATTGAATTTAAATTAAAAAATAAAAAATTCATAAAAAAATTCATTCTTGGGCAGAAAAATGAGAACTGAACAGTGATTTCATCACTGTAAACTGAATTGTTCCTTAGCATACACTAAGGCTAATATAGGGCAGATCATTAACCATAAAGTACATTGTGGGATTAAAGGGACAAGAGTGTAGTTCAAAGTCTTGACAAAATCATACATTCCTATTACCTTTGAAAATAAACACTAAGAATTCTTGTATACATTTTAGTTCCTGTTTGGACATTCCATTCAATTTATTGGAATGCTTTTTGAAATGCTACATTACCATTATAATAGAGAATGATACAATACAGAATCTCACTTCAAACAATTACCAGCCGAATAGTATCAGGGAAAATGGGACTTTCAGTCACAGCATGAAATACATGTAGACTCTAAGGCTATCCTATTATTCGAGTGTTTTCAAGTTAGAAAACAGATTATAAAAAACTCAAAAGAGGTCGCCAGGTTTACTGAGTGCTTCTGACACTGTAAAAGTAAGACACAAAATAACACCACAGTTACAACCATTAGGGCTCACAATCATTTAAATGATGGGACTGAAAAGAGTTTATGACTCAATTGTCCAGAAGTTGTAAAATTCCTTCTGTTTCTCAATAAAATAATTCTAAACGACACACATTCTCTAAAGCAGCTTTCCAGTGTGTCAACATGCGTGCTCTCTTGGCTAGATGTTTGCCAGAAATGAGCAGGAATCTCTATTTTCCTCCATTATCATCTGGCAAAGTTGTAAAACCAAACTGCTTAACTCCTTCTGCCAGCTAGGCTGCCCCCTACTGGACTGTGTAGGACATAAAGCCAGCAGATCAACGGGACTAAGTTCCCTAACACTGTAGATCTAACTGTACACCCCATACCTCAGACAGACTGAACTTCCCTGAATACGCACAAAAAGAATCCTTTAGAAAACTGACTTTCACAGTGGGGAAAAAAAGCAGCAGAGTGTTCTGTCTACAAGTAAACAGTTTCAGTCACTGAGAACTGGTAACAAAGAAGTTTTCTACAGTCTTAGGCTCCTTTTTCAACTCCTTGGTGGCTGATCTGGAACAATAGTTCTAGTAATGGGTATACTGTAAAGCCAATCTTTTATGATGATTTGTGTATTAATACAAATCACATTTTTGTAAGTCCATCTGCTCTATGGATTTCTTTATGCATAAACATGATTCATAGTAGATACATGCTGTGTAGACCACATACACAAGTCTCTTGTCACAAGTATCAACTTTTTCCAGAGCTGTTTGCTTTGTGAAGATTCATCTGGTTAGCAAGAGCTTTCTCTGTACTTCATCCCCATGCCTGAGATTTGCAGTAATGTAGGACCAGTTTACCATCACTGCCAAAGCACTACAAAAAGGAAAAAAAAAATGCAATAAATTAAACTCCATATAATTTCTATTATTCCTAGATGAAACTAAAGGAAAAAAATGTTACATATATCATAAATATCCTCATCCATGTAAGTTATCTACAAGACTCTTTCAACAGATCCAGGTTACTCTTGGACACATCAGTAACCATAAATGTTTAGTAAAATCTAGCATTTTGGGGCACCTGGGTGGCTCAGTCATTAAGCGTGTGCCTTGGGCTCAGGTCATGATCCCAGGGTCCTGGGATCGAGCCCCGCGTTGGGCTCCCTGCTCCGCGGGAAGCCTGCTTCTCCCTCTCCCACTCCCCCTGCTTGTGTTCCGTCTCTCGCTGTGTCTCTGTCAAATAAATAAAATCTTTAAAACAACAACAAAAAACTAGCATTTTAGGAATGGGTGGGCTTGTCCCCTTCCTACATCTCTGATGACAAGGTATGTACTGTTTTCTAGCAGCGGTGCTAGTGTGTACACTCAAATGATTATGGCCACTAAACTGTAAGAATGTTGAATAAAGTCATTCTTATTATGTAGCCCTTCCTTTTCAACATCTTGGGAGGCAGATCTGGATTACTGTACTTCAAAGTCATCTTCTGTTGGTATTATTCATTTGTTAATTCTTCCATCACTGTAATTTGAGATCCAACTATGTTCTAAGTGTTAGATATAACAAAGTAATCTCTTCTTTCATGACAGCTAAGAATGGCATATCATCTCTTAAAATGTTGAGTTTATGATGACATAACACAGATGTGCATACTCCATTAGAAAACAAAGTACTGATGTATTACCTCATAGAGGGTTCCAACTTCCTGGTCTGGGGAGGGGGCAAAGGACTGATTCACATAAATAAACTGCAAGAAAGAAAAAAAGATGATTGATTTTTAATGGTATCCTGATTAATCTGCACTCTTCTGGGTTGTCAGCTATTTCAATTTGTCTTCAGAACTGAAAAAAAGCTTCCCCAGACTCCTTCTAATTCTAATAACTTACTCAACTAATGAGATTTCTCAAAGCTCAATCATATCTTTCCTATGGAGGACTGAAAGTAACAGAATTTCTGGTCCTAGAACAGTGGTTCCTAACTTTTTATAACTAAGAAACTTTTAAATATTGTCTTTACAAATAGCATTTGGAGGTTTATTCAAGAAAGTAATTATTGGAAATATTAATTTTTCCACTTACTCATAATAACGACAGAATTTCTCCTAATGAAATTCTACACATAGTCCAAAATCAAGAAATTTAATATTTGAGCTACCTGTGCATTTTTTTGGAGGGGGGGTGAATGACACAAATGGCTGGAGATATATATATATATATATATATATATATATATATATATATATATATTTTAATCTTTATCACCTTTGGGTTTTTTGAGAGACTTTTATTTATTTATTTGACAGAGAGACACAGCGAGAGAGGGAACACAACCAGGGGGAGTGGGAGAGGGAGAAGCAGGCTTCCAGTGGAGCAGGGAGCCCGATGCGGGGCTCGATCCCAGGACCCTGGGACCATGACCTGAGCCGAAGGCAGACGCTTAACTACTGAGCCACCTGGGCGCCCCTACCTTTATCACCTTTGAAAACTCTCAAAGGGACTGAACTTCAGGCAGAGTACCACTACTAAGTCACTTTCAGCCATGTGAGGTTAAAAAAAAACAAAGTAACATAAATGAAGTAAAAAAGTAACAAAGCCTTATTCTTCAAAGGATTCACTGTTCAATGTTTTAGTTTAGTCTATTTTTACTAAAACATTTCTAGTACTTAAAACATTTCTGGGGACACCTGGGTGGCTCAGTCGTTAAGCGTCTGCCTTCTGCTCAGGTCATGATACCAGAGTCCTGGGACTGAGCCCCGCAATTGGGCTCCCTGCTCAGTGGGAAGCCTGCTTCTCCCTCTCCCACTCCCCCTGCTTGTGTTCCCTCTCTCGCTGTGTCTGTCAAATGAATCTTAAAAAAAAAAAAAAAAAAAAAAACCATATTTCTGGGGGTGCCTGGGTGGCTCAGTTGGTTAAGCATCTGCCTTTGTTTAGCTCAGGTCATGATCTTAGGGTCCTAGGATCAAGTCCCACATGGGGCTCCCTGCTCAGCGGGGAGTTAGCTTCTCCCTTTCCCTCTGCCCCTCCAACTGCTTGTGCACTCTCTCTCTCAAATAAATAAAATCTTTAAAAAACCCAAAAATCATTTCTGAAGATCCTGAAACAAAAGGCCACAGTGTCAAAGTGGCTTTTGATAATTTTCTTTTTAGAAAACAAAAAAACATTATTTGCAGGTAACATTCAATTTTCCTTTGTAATCAATTTCTAAGACTAAAATTTCCTGGGCTTAACATAGTCTTAAAAGAAAAAAAAACTGTATTCCAATAGTTAGTTGAGAGATACTACGCGGGTCACCAGCTATTACAAGAATAAATATTGCTTCCATTTCTCCCCGAGGCAATACAGTGTGGTAATTAAGAATAGAAGCTCTACTGAGATAGATCTAGGTTTGAATCTTGGCTCCAAATACAAATAACCTTTCTCACTCTGTTTCCTTATTTATAAGTGTACAAAATAACAGTACCTGTGCTTCATGGGGCTGCTGGGAAAGATAAAATGAGATTACGACACGTCATGTATCAGTGCCTGGTATATGTACTCAATAGACACTAGTTATTACTTTATTTCAAAATAGTCCATGCTTAATTATCAATTCATTGTTAAGACTGAGTCATGTTCTAACACAAAAACTCAGAACAGAAATCAGTGTGCATTTTAATGTGAATTTCCTATAATACATAATAATTTGTGTTTAGTTCCTGGCACTTTGAGTGGACAGAGATTTTACTCCTGGTACATTTTAAATTAGGATGAAGACTCTCAATGACAGTTTACTTCAGCAAATAGTCAACGAGTGTCTCCTATGTGCTAGGAACTGCACAAAGTGTGGAACTATGAAAATTATTATGATCTCTTCCCTCAATGAGCTGTTGATCTAACGGAGAGGCAGACACACCAACAGAGAAGAATACAGATGGGACAAGTGCACATAACAAGGTGTACAGTACACAGAGATGTGGCATTCGTTCAGCCTAGCATAAGGGTCAGAGAAGTTTCCTGGAGGAGATACCTGAGAAATAAACAGGATTTAACTAGGTGAAGAGAGTAATAAGGGCTCTGGAGGCAACTGGGGCAAAAGTAAGGAGTGTGAGTGTAGAGTAGATGTAGAGAACTACAGGAACTCAACGTGGTTCGTGTAACAGGAGTTAGCAATTGAAAGCAACTAATAAAAAAAGCAATACACCTAATTTAAAATTCCATGAAAGTAAAATGTTCACAATGCAATCTTTTGCTGAACGCTACAACTCGGGAAGATAAAATTATTTTAAAAAATGATTTTGTTTTTAAACCGCTGGTCTTTACTTTCATCGTTATGAAGCTCTTTCTGTAGTAGCTTCCTCAGGGAAGGTTCATGGGAACAATTCCAAGTTCTTGCACATTGCTAATAGTTTATGTCTATTAAAATCAGTTTTTGGGGTGCCTGTGTGGCTCTGTCAGTTAAGCATCCAACTCTTGGTTTTGGCTCAGGTCATGATCTCAGGATCTTGCTATCAGCTCTGAGTTGGGCTCTGTGCTCCAGTGTGGAATCTGCTTGAGATCTCTCCTTCTCCCTCCCCCTGTGCATTTCCCGGGCTCGCATGCACACGCCCTCTCTCTCTCAAATAAACTTTAAAAGTCAGCTTTGTTGAATATAAAATTCTTATCTCACAATTTCTTTCCTTATAACTTTGCTATCAACATTTGATGATAATCTAATTTTCTTTCAAAGTCATGTCCTCTTTTTTTCCCCTATATGTCCAAAGAAGTTTTTTCTTTTTATTTCAAGCCTAGTTAATCTTACCAGAGTATTTCTTGGTGCTTGTTATTCTTTGTTGATATTCTCAAGTAACTTTTCATTATGTAGTTTCAAATTTTATTAAGAAATTTCCCTTGATTTATACTTTTGTCTTGTTCCTTTGCTTTTTCAGGAACTCCTGTTATCCGTATGTTCACTTTCCTTTGTTCATACTCAGTTATTTGCCTCCGTTTCTGAAATCTTTTTTTACCTTTCTTTTTGATTAAAAAAAATTGGCCTTTACTGGGCTCCTGTGTGGCTCAGTCAATTAAGTGTCTGACTCTTGATTTCATCTCAGTGTTGTGGTATCGATCCCTGTGTGGGGCTCCGCACTGGGCGTGGAGACTGCTTAAAATTCTCTCTCCCCCTCCCTCTGCCTCTCTCCTAAAAAAAAAAAAAATTAGGTTTTTTGCCTTCTATTTTTCCTAAGGCATTCTCGGTTATTTGCTCTTATGCTTCTCCTACTTGAATCTCTTTTTTTTTTTTTTTAAAGATTTTATTTATTTATTTGACAGATAGCACAAGTAGGCAGAGGGAGAGTGAGAAGCAGGCTCCCCACTGAGCAGGGAGCCTGACGTGGGGCTCGATCCCAGGACCCCGGGATCATGACCTGAGCCGAAGGCAGCCACCTAACCGACTGAGCCACCCAGGTGCCCCTCGAATCTCCATTTCTGAAATAACTTTTATTTATAATTCCTTCCCTGAGCTCTGTCACTTCAATTGAGTTTTTCTAATGCTGATTTCTGTTGTTCTTTTACATCTTGTATCATTTTCTTACTGTCTTTTAGCTCGTTTTGAAATATTAAGTTACAGTTACTGACCTGTACCACAGGCACATCTTTCTGGCATGCCTTCATTGTCTTTAGAAATGTTATTTTTCTTTCTTGTAACATTGTATGGGATTTAACACTCTACTTCTCCATTTTTTTTTTTTTTTAAAAGATTTACTTATTTATTTGAGAGACTGAGAGCACGAGTGGGAGGGTCTGAGGAAGAGAGAGGAAGAATCTCAAGCAGACTCTGTGCCAAGGGCAGAGCCTGACATGGGGCTCGATCTCACGACCCTGAGATCGGGACCCAAGCAGAAACCAAGAGTCAGACGCTTAACCAGCTGTGCTACCCTGGAGGCCCTCTGTTGCTTATTTTTATATGTAATTAGTTTTCTTCAACTTTAGCTTTCCACCCTGTTCCCCTCCACTTTATCTGGTCTTTCTCTTTCCTTCTCTCATGTTCCTAACCCTGTTCAATTTTGTTTCACTTCCAGAAGTTCCTCCTCAGTGTGGGGTCTTGTCCTGCAAGGAGCCCTACTGAGTCTGTTTGGAGAACCCTCTGGGGCTAGACTGCTCCAGCCCCTTCAGTCCTCCTTGCGGCAGATGCATTGTAAACACCTGCTACCAGAGAGCAGCAAACCCTCTCATTTTCAGCTACCATACTTAAATTGGCCTGCTCTACTTCCCAGTGAATACCGGCTGGCTATATTCGGTTCTCCTTCTCTCAGTGCTGCCGGGTGCCAATCCTGTTGCTTTTTTCAGTACATTTGGTGATACCATGCATTTTAGGGTTCATGAGGATACTCCCTTATCTAGGTTTGTTATAAATACTGATCAACTGTTTTTTGGTTTTGCTGTCTAGTCAAAAACATTTTTGTGGGAATCTGAAGATCCAATCATGTCTCTGACACCACTGCTATCTTCACAGAATCCCTAGCATTATATTTTCCTTAACATCCATTTTGCTTAAAATACTGTGGGGTACAGCTAGATGAAAGTCAGATGTGAGTTCTAGTTCAGTCTAGGAAAGTGACAAAATGATTCTACTTTTGTTTGTTTCTTATTGCTTAAACGGAAAGAACTAATCAGATTCACTACAAAGGTTTAAAGTTGAACCACATGAGTGACTCCTCATGTCGGTTAAGCATCTGCCTTCAGCTCAGGTCATGGTCCCAGAGTCCTGGAATCGAGCCCCGCATCGGGCTCCCTGCTCAGTGGGGAGCCTGCTTCTCCCTCTCCCTCTGCTGCTCGTGCTCTCTCACTCTCTATCTCAAATAAATAAATAAAATCTTAAAAAAAAAAAAATCCCATTAAAAAAATAAAGTTGAACCACATGAAATTGCTATTTTGCTACGTTATAATGGTTGACTGATGGCAATTTTACATGGTTCAACCTAATACAAATTGCTATCCATCAAGTCCTTTCAGACTACGGAATATAGGCAACACAAAGAGTCAAGGCTCTTAACATTAACAGAGGACAGACCATCGTTTCATCTTCTTTTCATAAATTTCTTACAGTACCGCCTTAATTCTGTGGTACTCTTCTGGTTTTCTGTTTCACCAACTCTTCAGGCTGCACCCTTAGTACAGATGGCCTCCACTCATTCCTCTCAAGTCTATGTCTTCAGTCCCCTAACTCTTCCATCTAGACTTGGATGCTAGTCAAGTCCTCTGCTCCTGAGCTTTTAGCTACCATATGCATCCATCTCTGGCATTTCTTTAATTAAATTCTATATGGCACACTTATAAAACATGATTTTCTCACTCTGGTTGATCACAAAGGCAACTTCCTCTGGAGCAATCTTTGGCTCTATGCGACTCCCGCCTCAAATACCTTCTAGTGATTGACCTACCAGGCACTTACTTTTGTACCTATAATCCTTTCAGGAGAGCTACTTATAGCCAAACTCTTAGGTCAGTTTCTTCCTCCTCAATGACAGAAAGAAACAAATTCCAACACATACCACTTTAATAAATTAATTCACTCATTTTATGCATTCTTACTTCTAAGTTCATAAGCAACTATATCCCTCCCCAACACTAATACATACAAATCTTAATTTGTATTTTAAAAATACTTAATGATTCTTCATTACCTAACTACTCATATACTACCCGTGTTAGTACTGACCAAGATTGTGATCTGCAGATAAAGGTGTCTGATATATTACTTATAACACGTGACAAAAAAAATACTAAATACATGTAGCCATTTAAAATTCTGTAGTAAAATACCAAGATAAAAACCAGTGGCATTTAAAACATTAATCCTTACAAACACCACCACAAAGTGCTTACCATGTACTGTACTATGAAATAGGCATCTCTCTTAGTTCTTCCATGACGTTGCAAAAGATATATTGCTTACCTCAAGAATACTGGAAAGGAACACTGATAGCAAAACAAATTTTAAAAATCCCAGAACTTCTCGGGCACCTGGGTGGCTCAGATGGTTAAGCGTCTGCTTTCGGCTCAGGTCATGATCCCGGAGTCCTGGGATCGAGTCCCGCATCCGGCTCCCTGCTGAGCTCCCTGCTTCTCCCTCTGCCTCTGCCTGTCTCTCTCTCTCTCTCTCCCTGTCTTTCATGAATAAATAAATAAAATCTTTAAAAAAAAAAAAAAATCCCAGAACTTCTCTGTACCAATGTTTTATGAGAGATCTTTCTGCATGGTCAGTCAATGAGGAAAAAACAAACAAACCAATACAGTAGGTAAAAAAGTGGTTTGCACCATAAAAGTGCATCTAAAAATCATTTCATTTCAGAGTTCCACAGAGAATTCAATAAAGTACAGAAATCCCATCAACAAAAGAAATACAGACATTACTAAAGGAACATATGTGGCCCCATACTCATTTCTGTGTACAACAATTATTCATAGTTGCCTAGGAACCACTGTGAATTTATGCAGGGAAATGATCACTGCTGCTTTCATACCAACTGTTCAGAGGCCACAAGCTTAAGGAATTTTTTGATGAAGTCAATGAGTCCTTGAATGGTTCGGGTTCGCTCTACAGCCCACTTCTTTGTTTTCATTATAGGGGTGTCTCCCACAGCCTTCAACAGGACATCAACTGTCAAAGAAAAAAACACTGGCAATTACAATGAACCATCCAAAGAAAATGTGATATAAAAGACTTCAGAAAACTTAAACCTTTAATCGATATACAGTTTATGTATTTATGATACTGGAAGCATGTCCAAGATGTAGACATGTTAGGTAATATGCTTTCTCATGCTTTTGTGGATTTTTTCCCTTGATTCTACAGTCCCACAAAGGTCTCCCCATGAAACTGACCTTTAAAATGCATTTGGACATAACAGGCAATTCCAAAGAAATAAAGATAGAAGAAGAAAAGATAGTAAAAAGAAAATAAGAAAGAAAAATACATAAGATAATGTTATGTTCTTTTTCAATGGCCAAACTAGTAAAATTACAAGGGTATAGACAATATTACTGTTGGGAGGGGCGCCTGGGTGGCTCAGTCAGTTAAGCATCTGCCTTCAGCTCAGGTCATGATCCCAGGGTCCTGGGATCGAGCCCCATGTCAGGCTCCCTGCTCAATCGGGACCCTTCTTCTCCCTGTCCCCTCCCCCACTGCTTGTGCTCTCTCTTGTTATCCCTCTCTCTCTCAAATAAATAAAATCTTAAAAAAAAATATTACTGTTGGGAAAGCACAACTGTATGTATACCCTTTCTGGAGAACATTATGGTAATAGATATCCAAATACTTCAAGATATACTTTGGCTCAATAACACTTCTAGGAATCTAGTCTAAGAAAATATGAGATGTGAAGAGAAGGATTTTCACCTTTGTTGAAGATTTTATTTTTACAGGAAAAAAAACAAAGAACAAAAAAACAAAACCTTGGTAAACCTAAATACCCAGCAAGGATATTCAGAAGATTGGTTAAATAAAGGATATTACACTCTATGACAGAATTTATGTAATATAGTAAAGCACAAAATTCTAAATTCCCTGGGTTCAAAATCCTGCTTCTATCACTTGCTAGGGATATATATAGGGACAAGCTTTTAATCACCCTGTGCCAGTTTCTCCATTTGTAAAATGAGGATATCACCTACCTCACAAGGCTGTTGTGAGGATTAAATTAGTTAATACATGTAAAGTACTTAGAATAGTATCAGCTAATAACTCATACTTACTGAACCCTAAGATTATTAAGCTGCCACTAGAGAAACATACTATAAAAGCATACTTAACAGTATGACTAAGTTATCAACATGTACTAAATACAAAACATCAATGTACAATAGGATATCAATTTCATTAAAACCACCACAAACACATGTTCACAGAAATGTGGAATATGAACCAAAATGCTACTTCTCAGTAGTGACATTATAGACGATCACTTGATTTTATTTGTGCTTTTTGTAACCACCAAGTTTTCTACAATAAACTTAATATTACGTAATAAAAAGTATTAAAAAGAAAATACAACTAGGAGCCAAAAGATATCAGACAGAGAAATCAAGTTTCAATAATCCAGACAGGGATGCCTAGGTGGCTCAGGTGGTTAAGCGTCTGCCTTTGGCTCAGGTCATGATTCCAGGGTCCTGGGATCAAGTCCCACATCCGGCTCCCTGCTCAGCGGGGAGCCTGCTTCTCCCTCTGCCTGCCGCTCCCTCTGCTTGTGCTCTCTCTCTCTGACAAATAAATAAAATCTTAAAAAAAAAAAAATCAGACATCTACAATCAAAAGTAACACTGAAAGCAAAATAGTGTACTGCTGCCCCCTAAAGTTAGCTCCATGCTACTACATCTTCCTTGTTTCGTTCGTTGGTATTAAAAATTGAGATTCCCACCAGGTCAGTGCAATCAATTTATTTAAGTTTGCCCCTGGAATGAAGGTACCTAGGACACAGGACACATGCAATTTATCTTCCTGAAAGTTTATCTTCCTTTCTCCATTTAATAATTATAGCTTCAGTTATTTAAATATGAATGAACTGGGAGACAAGAGATGATTTTGGTTGACTCAGCTTCCGTACCTCCCTTAATCCCTTGGGACCTGGGTATTTCAGCAAGTGAGGCAGAAAATATTGTGAGTTATATATACACTGAGGGAGAAGAGCGGGAAGGCAAGAAGCTAGAGAAGGAAAGTTACTTACTGTAGTTATAGATGTAACTTTTTTTTTAATTCTAAAGGTGATTTGCTTAGAGTTCTCAACTACAGCTATACATCAGAATTAACATTTACAAGAATACAGGTATCCACATCAATTACATTAGAATCTTCTGGAAGTAGTGCATCAGTAAGGTCGAAAGTTCTCCCAAGGAATCCTAATTAGTTCCTAAGGACCAACAACCTGGTCAGCTTCAGGAATCTTTGTTCTTCTGTAGCTTAAACTAAAGGTGGAGCATATGAAATATTGAAGCTTCTTCCATCAGAAGAGGTCCTCAAAAAAGGACAGTAACTTCAGGGAAGAAATTCAATGGCTAGAAACTAAGTTTTTCATCACAGAGGCAAACTCAAATGCCCAAGGGCCAAAAAAGGAAAATACTATTTTTCAATGGTGGTTTAAGGAAAAAGAAAACTACGCAGACCAAAGAAAACACGCCACATAACCTGAGGCCGTATCTGGGTTATGGGCCATTACTTTTTTGCCTGTTTTACTCAGCTATCTTCAGGGTCAAGTAGTAAGCTTTTGACTAAGGCTGTCAAAGCCAACCCCTCCCCCCCCCGCCAAAAAACGAACAAACAAAAAAACCCTCAACAACAAAAAACCCTGGAAAAGTCTGTTTCTGCTTATAGTAAAATGAGGGAAAAAAGAGAGCAAGAATCTGTAAAAATCATGGAATTCTTCAGAAAGACTCTAGTGCTTCTTTACAGAAATAATCACAAGTTTCTGTTACTCTTCTAGGGCATCATGTGGAAATGGCAGAATAAGTTTCCCCCAAAGGTAGAGAGTGCCATACCCGTACTTTAAAACTCTGTACTGAGGAAAACCGAGGCCTGGGGTCAACCAATCCGAATCGTAATCGCTGATGTGAGGATCACAGAATGCCCAAGGACAAGTGACCTCCTTAGGATTCTCCATATTTTACGATGGCGAACCAATTCTCAAGCAATGAGGGATTGAGGACTAACTCCAGCAATGAAATGGCTCGCTTATAAAGGTTCCAAGTGGTTTGGGGTAGGGCGGAGAAGGCGATACCTATGCCTTTGGTTTTCTCTTACCACTCTTCATACTTGGTCAAATTTCAGGGGTTTTTTTTGGTACAAGGAGTGAATTCACACGCAGTTCATGTCAGAAACAGCGAACTTGCCGGAAGGCGTGGATTCTAACCCAGTCTCGCTACCGACCACCCCTAACACCTTAAGTCATTAATCACATAATTACGTCCCATATTAAGTCCCTGGAGCCCCCCGAGATCCCACTCAGCTCCCACCTTCAAAGCGCCCGCAGTCGTGGAATGCAGTCTAACAAGTACTGCGGCGGCCAAGCACCCGCGCCACACCGCGAAGGTGCGTCCAGAGACGGCTCCCCTGCGAGGCTCTCAACTCAAAGGTCCCGAAAGCCGAAAACTACACTTCCTCTCTCCTCACTGGTCGAAAGCCACGACTGGGACCAGCCCTCCTCTAAATTTTGCTCCTTTATTGGCCGCCAGGGGCCTAGTCGGACGCAATCTAAACCTCCCGCCTCTGCCTAGAAAGAAACTGCTCTCAAAATTACTTTTTTTCTTGGTGTCACCGGCAGGTTCCTCTGTCCCCGGGGAGACCGCGGCGGAAGAAGGGGGCTCCGGAGTGGCTGTTTCTGGGGAGACCTCTGTAGGTCCTTCGCCATCAGCAGCAGTTGAGGGAGGTAGCTGCAACGCGGACTCCGGCTCCTCAGCCATCTTGCTCAGTGGAAGGCGAGGGCGGAAGTGGTGGCTCGGCGAGTTCAACAGTGGGCGGGCTTTACGCCGGCGGCGTCGCTAAGGAGGTGCCGGAGTGGTGGTGGGGGGGAAGCCAACCCAACGGTGAAAGCTGGGAGTTGTCGGTTGGTCCTCTACGTGGAACCTGTCGCAGAGCCCTGACTGCTAATACCGCAACTACGCTTTTGCACAGCAACAATCCTCCGGAAGAAGTCTGCGAACCACGTACCCGCGCGCCGCCAAGTGCGCATGCGCCTCTCTGACTAGCGGGCTCGGGGCTGGAGATGTTTCCGCTTCCCTTCGCGCCGGCCCGGGCCCGGCCCCGCCCCGGCCCCGCCCCGCGGCTCGGGAGCGCGCGCGCGCGCGTGCGGGAGGGGGCGGGTGGGGAAGGATCGCCGGCGAGATCCCGAGGCGAGGCTCGCGCGCCCGCCCCCGCCCTGGCCCCCAGCGCCCACCCGGTCGGCCCGGCTCAGCCATGATCAAGGCGATCCTCATCTTCAACAACCACGGGAAGCCGAGGCTCTCCAAGTTCTACCAGCCCTACGTGAGTATCCCGGCGCTGCCGATCCGCGCGAGGGGGAGTCGGTGGCGGCTGGCAGCGCCCTCAGGGCGACCCCCTCAGGCGCGCCGCGGCCCTCCGCGCGCCCCCGGCCGCCTCGCGCTCCCGCGCTGTCAGCCTCCCGCCGGGGGCAAGCGGGATGCCCACCTCCCGCCGCGCTTCTGTCCTCCGACGTGGCTCTGCCCCGGCGGCTCCTGCGCCCGTCTGTGGGCTGGGCGGCTTCCCCGCGGAGCGGGCGAGGCCCTGGGGACTTCCCGGGGCCGGGGGCCCTCGGCGGTCGGGCGGCCGCAGCCCACCTGCGCCCGCGAGCCCACCGGGCGCTCCGGCCTGCCCGCCGCCCGCGGCTCGGTGCGCGCCGAGCGGCCGGGGCTCGCCGCCCCACCTCCCCGACTCGCAGCCTCTCCCGGCCGACTTCTTTCTCTCCTGCTGTGGACAGATGGGCTGCTGTTTTTCCCGGTAGTCCTCTCGTCGCGCAGGAACTTGGGCTTCCTGCTTTCGCCTGAGCGCTCGCTCTGCACGGTCTCTCCTGGGTGCTGCCGTCACAGCCGTCGGCCGCCCAGTGTGACTTTCAGGTGTCTCCTTATTAGAGAAAAAGATCAGGGAGGACCGAACATTGTTTTATGGGGCTTTTCCCCTAGTGGCCGTGAAGGAGGTCCTGCAGTAATAACTGGCGACGTTTGACCCGTGACAGCTGCGACTGTCCCTACCTGAAAGTTAGGATGGCAGCCGCTGGTTTGGCATTTCTCTCCCTAAGGGAATGGGGTCTCGTTTGTAGCTGTTCTTCTACTTACGAAGAATGGTCATATTCGTAAAACTCTCTGTGGAGTGTAAATGGTGTTGCAAAAAAAAAAAAAAAAAATGCAGGAGGTTTTAAGAGGGGGGTAAAGATAAGTCATTTCTCAACGACTGAGGGAGGGTTACAGACACAGGTGTCTGTCTGAAGGCAAAATTCACCACTAGGTAAGACGTAAAATTGAGCTGTCGGTGTTAAGGATTCATGTAGAGGTATTAACTATTGGGTCGTATCGGGGCATTTTGCTTATAGTCAGAAATGAACTTTCAGTTAAATATTGAAATTGTGCCAAGGCTAGCACTTCTGTGCGGATGAACCCCACGTGGAAACGATGCCTGCCGTTACAAATTAAATGTGAAAATGTCACTTCGCTTAAAATGATAATGCAGTCTGTGGAGGTGTTAGCTGAAGTGAGAAATCTTGAGCTTATTCCTCATTTCCTTAATAGTTTTGCTTCTGCTGGTGATAAAGAATATTTTCTTCTGTTCCTGTTTGGTTTTAGTATAGTATAATTCAAACACTAATGCTCTTGTTTACGAACTCGATATCATTTTTTCACCCAGAATAAAATCATA
Organism: Halichoerus grypus; assembly: GCF_964656455.1. Lineage (NCBI taxonomy): Eukaryota > Metazoa > Chordata > Mammalia > Carnivora > Phocidae > Halichoerus > Halichoerus grypus. Next base: position 140,571,504 of record NC_135713.1, on the reverse strand, counting down.
GTTGATCCTTCTGAGTGGGAAAAAAAAAATGCCCTTCGCTGTACATCGTTACCCATTTGCCTAAAATACAGTATTGGTCTTTATTGGAGGAATCTTTTTCTTAAAACCGTATTCCCTAGGTCATCTGTTGGCAGTATAGAAAAGGTATTTTGCAATACTGAAACAGAAATCAAAGATGTGTTTTTTCATAGCTACACTTAATAACAGTATTCAAAATAGTAAGTTTCCTGGCTAATTCATGATATCAATGTAACCATTCAAGTAGTGTAGAATTTAAGCATCTACAGAAAGATGTATTTAATTTGGAAATCCAGGAATACATCTTTCTCTTGTCCAGAAATGGGAGTAGAAGTACCTTTTACCTTTGCTTAGAGGTAGCAGTGAAGGTTGTTGTGGGAAGGCACTGACTGGTGCCTGGCATCACTGGCAATTCTCGTGTCATTTTTGGCCATTGCGTTAGTGACAGTGTTACTGGGGACAGGGAGCTAAGAGGTGTAAAAAGAAGAATCTAGTGCTCACTGGACATGTAGAAGTGGGAATGCCAGGAACTGTATCTGTGCATTAGTCTTTCCTAAATTGGGTTTTGCCAACTATATATTTGTTTTTGTTGGTCAAGAGTACTGTAACATAACTTATTTCAGGGCAGAAATCTTTTCCATTCCTTTATGCCATCAGCCAGTTTGTCAGCATATATTCATTTCATGCTTACCATGTCCAGGCAGTGTTTTAAAAATCTAGAAATGAAAAACATAACTTCTGCTCTTTCAGCAGGGGGATGGACAAAGCTAATAAGTAAAAAATATATATACCATGTCAGATAGTAAGTAGTAAGTGCTGTGGAAAAAATAAAGTGGGGTAGGGTGACAAGGGAATGTGAGGATGACAATTTAAAATAGGATAGTCAAGTAAGTCCTCACTGAAAAGGTGACATATGAGCAAAGACTTGAAGTAGGTTAAGAAAGCTAGCCTTGCAGGGATCTGAGGGTAGATCATTCCAGGCAGAGGGAGCAGCAGATGCAAAGGCCCTGAGGATGGAATGGCTATTTGCAGATCCTGTCCTGTTTGAAGAACACCAAGAAACAGCATGGCCAAAGCAGACTATGTAAGGAAAGAGTATTTGGAAATGAGGTCTGTTTGTATAGGGCTTCAGAGTTATTCTATTCTCACTGCCTGGAATGTCCTTCCCTTGCATTGCCAAATGTCCAGATTTGACCTCTTCCACATTTAACTCAAAGATCACTTAAGCATTTCCTGAAGCTTTTTATCTTGCTGGATGACTCCTCTTGGTTCTTAGGATTTTATTTTTATCTTTATTATGGTACAGTATTCGGTTTCGTATCCTGTAATTCCTTGGGGCATCCTATAGATTCCTTGAGAGGAGGTATCAGGTTTTAGATATACTTGTGTCACCCCTCACAATCAGCATTTGAATTTTGAAGATAGAAAGCTCTCAAAAGTCTTTGCTTAATGTATTCATTAGATTCTCCTAGCCTAATATGGAGTTTGGGTTAAAAGTGACTTCCTAAGGCTCCTTCCACCTTTTAAAATTTTGTCCTTCATTAACTGGAGGTTTTAAGAATTCATGCCTTCAGGATAAAAGCAATGGTGGAATAGCTGTTACTTCAGCTGTTTCTGTTTTAAGTTGAAGAAGTTTCTAAGAAGTATGTATTCAACAAGACTGACAGTTTTGAATGTAATTTATTAAGCAGCCCCTAAGGGTGTGGTCCTGATAAGATGCTGAGATTTGATTCCAACAATAATGGTTTAGCACTAAGCAATTTGAAAACTGTTGAACCATTTGCCAACCAGTTGCCCTTATTGCATTGGATTTCCATTCCTCATTTATCCTTCTTTTTAAAAAAGAGTTTATTTATTATTTATTTTTTAGTAATCTCTACACCCAACATGGGGCTACAACTCACAACCCGAGATCAAGAATCATGTGGTCTTCCAACTGAGCCAGCCAGGCGCCCCGTCCTTCCTCTTAATACAACAATTTATATGTTCACCTTTACCCTTTAATAAGTGCAGATTTCTGTTTCCTGCTGTAATAGATTATTAGATTTTTTAGATTTGATTGTGCCTTCCAGCTGCTGTGAGGTGTGATATATATGAAGTCACACATCTGTTTTGCTAAACTGAAGTGTTTGGTTCATTCTGCTAGAGTCAGATATTAAGAATTCAAGGGTGGACTCAGAATGTTGTCACCTCTTGTTTTTGCCCTCTATTTCCTTGAGCTATGACTGCAGAAGTTCAGGTGTTTTTTCTTGGTTTAATTGTTTCTTTAATTGTTGGTTAGCCCCAGCAACTTGGCAACAATAAACTTTAGTCTTTTAATATTTGCTTGGCAATATTTGTGTATTACAATAAAGAACTAATGAGATGTATAGTTAATAAGCCAGATTTATTTTTACATAGCCATCAAACAAAACCCTTGGGTTTTGATTCCTTTGTTATTAATAAACCATGACATGTCACTATAAATAAAGTGAACATGTTTTTCTTTTATATGAATTATAGTAGTTGTTTCCACAGATACGAAAGATTGTGCGTGTATAAAATGCACTCTTCATACATGAGTTACAAACTGTTATATATATGAATTGCCTCAATTTTCTTATAAACTAAATCTGATTATTATTGTCAATTAAATGCAAGCCCTAGAAGGGACCGAAGATTTTCTTTCCTTTTTTGAATTTGTTGACATAAAAAGCAAAATTTATAAATATATGTAAGTTTTTTTTCCTTTTTAAATTTTTAAGAAAGATGCATCCATGTATACTGATATCTTTTCTTAGTGACTCTTGAGACTGTGGCAGATGGGATAGTTAAACTTCTTTTTATGATCAAAATATAATTATAAACAGTTCTAAGCATTAAGGTGTTAACACATGTTAACATATACTATTTGAGCTGTTTTGTTAAGAAGAGAATTCCAAATGATTGATTTCTTTCCATATTAATTAGGATGCTTTTGACTGCATAAATAAGGTTTTACGTAGCCTCACTTAAATTTGCTTGAGGGGCGCCTGGGTGGCTCAGTCGGTTGGGCGACTGCCTTTGGCTCAGGTCATGATCCCAGAGTCCTGGGATCGAGCCCCGCATCAGGCTCCCTGCTCGGCGGGACGCCTCCTTCTCCCTCTCCCACTCCCCCTGCTTGTGTTCCCTCTGTTGCTGTCTCTCTCTGTGTCAAATAAATAAATAAAATCTTTAAAAAAAAAAAAAATTTGCTTGAAAAGAACCATATTAGGATACATAATAGGAAGTCCAGAATAGTAGATTCCAAAATTATTTGAGTCAGCAAATTAATGACTTCATCACAGATCCAGTTTCTTTCTCTGCCTTGCTCTTCCCAAAGTTGTTATTCAGAGGCTGGTTTCCTCCTTGAAATTAGTGGTAACCAATTCAGTCTATAAGCAGGGTGTGATCTGTTCCTGCCATCCTAGAGTATATCTTCCCCTTCAGTCTGGTTAGTTCTACCCAAGATTAAATAACAGCTTACACTAATCAGGACCCACCCTTGGAGCTGAGGGTGGACACGTGAATGAATTTAGTATTCTGTTGGAAAGGTATAAGAGAGGAGTGGATGTTGGGTAGGCAAAGAGGTGTCCCTGTTCCCTCTTGAGTAGTGCACATTATTTCTTTTGAATAGATACTATTATTTCTTCTCCCATAATTTTACATTGCTTCTGAGGTGGTTAATACCAGGAAAGACATATTGATAATATGTGGTTCTGAACATGTACCACAAAAGATCTTAGTTCAAGGTATTCCTTATATCAAAGGGTCATTGAAAAATTCAAATTCTAATATAATCATAATTTTTGTAGGAAGTATCCTTGAAGTCTTGCTTTTAAAAAATTAATATTAAACCTGTTGAAAATTGTAAAGAAGGAAATAAAATGTTTGGGATTATAGTGATTTTCGATTTTCATGGAAAGGTTATAAATAAGACAATATTAGAGGTCATTCCTCTGCCTTTCAAAGAAGCAGAAGGCCTTGTGTAGGGTGGCTGTATTATGTTTCTTTAGTAAAGTTGTCGACTTTAAATTACTTAATTTTTAAATACATTTCCTTTTTTGTGATTATGTGGAAAATATTTAAGTATTAAGATTGCTAAGGTCATCTTAATTTCACCATTCATAGTTAACTATTAACATTTATTGTATTTCCTCCCATAATGCCCCAGTGAAGAATATACACCTTTTAGACATTAATAGCATAAAATTAATGCATTGAAAATGTTGGTGGATTTATAGAACATTTGTGGCTTTAAGATAACCAAATATGGGGGCACCTGGGTGGCTCAGTCGGTTGGGCGTCTGCCTTTGGCTCAGGTTATGGTCCTGGAGTCCTGGGATCGCGCCCCATGTCTGGCTCCTTGCTCAGCGGGAAGCCTGCTTCTCCCTCTCTCTCTGCTCCCCTGCTCCTGCTCTCTCTCTCTGTCAAAAACAAAAACAAAACAAAACAAAACAAAACAAATATGGTAATGTCTGGCTATTCTGTTGTTAAAATGTTTAAAAATACATTAATGTAAATAGCATTTAGTAATTTGCATTCATTGTTTTCTCTGTGTATGTCTTTCTTTTTACAAAATTGAACTTATATATGTGACCTGAGTGTATGAGGGCCCTTCCGTTTTCTCATCCCGAAGGGAAATCTTTGCTAATTTTCTTTGGGAAGTCAAAGAATTCTTTCTTGTCTGGAGCACTTGGAGTTGTCTTTGTCCTTGTGAGTTGTGAATGTCTTCACCATTGCTGCTAAACCAAGGTGATTGTGAGTTGTAGTCCACCTAGACGAGCCAGTCTTCTTCCAGCCTCTTGTCACATAAAACGCTCACATTGGGATAAATTATACTTGTTCTTTCCTTGTCCATTCTGCCTTATCAGCCTTCCCCTTACCAAATCCTTTGAACTGACGTATAGATACACAAATTTATTTTTACAGAAAGATCACACAACCCTCAGAAGGCTATTGCAGGGTAGGAGGAATGAAGGTCAGCATTCTGGCTAATAGATGGGAAGTTCTGAGACTTCAAGCGGAGGCACTTCTAGACAGGGCTTTGAGAGGAGGGGGGGTCTTTTTGGATACTCCCTGACCTGTCCGTTGTACTCTCCTTTCTCTCGTGCCCAGCCCGTATTTTTTCCACAAATATTTGTTGTTTGTGTGGCCCTGTTCTAAAGCACAGGTAATGTTGTGATGACTAAGACAGATAACATCCCTGCACTACAAGTTTTACATTCTAGTGATAGGACATAGACAATAAACAAACTATGTATAAATTGTGACTAGCCTGAAGAAAAATGAAACAGTGATGGGGGAGAGAAACTATTAGATAAGCACATCAAGGAAAGCCTCTTTCAGGACGTGACATTTAAGAAAAGAACTGAATGAGGTAAGGGAGTGTATGAGAACTGCTGAGGAAAGAATATTTCAGGCAGAAAATGGTGCAGGATCCCTCCAATGGGACCAAAGTAGGTGTTGAGGAATAGCAAGAAGACAAGCTGAGTGATCACAGGGCAGAGTGGTAAGAGATGAGGCTGGAGAGAAGGACAGGGCCAGCCCCTTTCTCATCTCTCTCAGTCTGATGACATCATCCCCAACATGCTCTCTGCAGGAAGAGGTATGTCGCCTCAAATCCCATGTGTAGTTTGCACAATTGAACAGTGCTTCTGGCCTCTACAGGGTAGGCACTGGTGCTTTCTTCTGCTCAATCATTTTCTTCTCTACCCCAGTTATCGTTAGGCTCCACAGAGTGGGAGTGCTAGCCCAGCAAATGAAGGTAAAGTGACTACCCCACTTCTGTGCAGCCTCGGTACTAAGGAGACCTGTGATCAAGCTGGTTCCATTTCCTAAGTCACCTGTGAAGTCACGAAGAAAAGCATTTATTTTTCTCAGACATCTCACAACCTTAATTATAGGTGAGCACAGTTTATATGAAGCCCAGTAGACCACCTCTATTATTGTGCTGAGAAGCGTTTACATCTTTCCTGCCTTGTTTGAAGCCTGGTGTAATTCAAGAATCACTGGCTGTCAGTCATTGTTCTCTTTGTTACCCAGGAGGAAAGGGCTCTTTTTCAAGGTGTCAGACCCATTGAATTGTTTTGATTTCTGTGTGCTATCTAATTAAATGGGGAAGAGTACCAGTTCATCCCACCACACATACTTTATTTCCTGTCATTAGTATGTCTTAGTGTGACAGTTCCAGGTTTTTTAAGATGGAAAAATATACATAAAATTTAGCATTTTAAGCATACAGTTCTGTGGCATTATGTACATTCACATGGTTGTACAACTGACACCACTATCCACATCTGGAACATCTTCATCTTTACGAATTGAAACTTGGTACACATTAAACACTGACTCTCATTCTCCCCTTCTCCCAGCCGGTGGTTGGCTGGCAACCACTGTTCTATTTTTTGTCTCAATTTGACGACTCTAGGAATGTCATAAAAGAGGAATCATAAAAGAGGAATTATACGGTATTTGTCCTTTTGTGACTAGCTTATTTCACTTAGTAGAACATCTTCAAGATATACCGATGTTGTAGCATGTGTCAGAATTTCCTTACTTTTTAAGACTGGATGGTCCATTATATGTATGTGTGCACTACATATTGTTTACTTGGATGGCTTTAACTTTTTGGCTGTTATGAATAATCCTGCTACGAACATGGGTCATTAGGTATACATGGGAACATAAACGTACAAGTATCTGTTTAAGTCCCTGCTTTTCCTTCTTTTTCCACCCAGCAGTGGAATTGCTGGATCTTAGGGTACTTCTGTGTTTAATTTTTTTGAGGATGTGCTGTACCATTTTCCATAGTAGCTGCACCATTTTACATTCCCACCAGCAATGCACAAGGGTTCTAATTTTTCCACATCCTTGCTGATACTTGTTATTTTCAATTTTTTTATTACAGCTGTGAAGTAGTATCTCATTGTGATTTTCTTTTACATTTGTGTAATGACAGTGATGTTGAGCATCTTTTCACGTGCTTACTGATTATGTATCTTTGAGGAAATGTATATTAAGTTCTTTGTCCATTTTTTACCTGGTTGTTTTGTTGTTGTTGTTGTTGAGTTGTAGGAGTTCTTCATATATCCTTGATACCAGTCCCTTATCAGATACATGATTTGCAGATATTTTCTCCCAATCCATGGGCTGCCTTTTCACCCAAGCGATGGCATCTTTTTTCAAAGGATAATGTCCTTTGATGCATGAAAGTTTTTAATTTTGGTAAGGTCCAGCTTATCTTTTTTTTTGGTCTCTGGTGCTTTTGGTGTCATATCCAGAAAATAATTTGTAATGATTGCATAATAGTTCATTGTATAATGTATCATAATTTATCTAGCTAGCCTACTACTGTGGACTTTTATTTTGAGTAAGGTGGGTTTTTTTTCGATGACGATTAAATAAGAAAATACTTACTGACAGATAATACAGACTAATAACAAAATTAATAATAACAGTTACCTTTATTATTACTACTACTTTCTACTTCCTGCTGTTGGTTGAAAGATTATGTAGCCAAGGAATTGTAGAATATTCCAGAGATTGTTCTCAGGTATTTTTTGCACTTCTGCAGAATAAATTATCCCTTTGTAGGCTTTGTTTTGGAATGAACTTCTTTCTTATTACAGAATACAAAGTCCTCCAAAATTCTTCTGAGAACAGTTTCATAAGGAGACTTTTTAGGAGAAAGTTAGTTATAAAACTTGCCCTAGCTTTTTTTTTTTGAAGAATGACCTAGTCTTTAAAAGATACAATTCATGGGACACCTGGGTGGCTCAGTTGTTAAGCGTCTGCCTTCGGCTCCAGTCATGATCCCGGGGTCCTGGGATCGAGCCCCGCATCCGGCTCCCCGCTCTGCGGGAAGCCTGCTTCTCCCTCTCCCACTCCCCCTGCTTGTGTTCCCTCTCTCGCTGTGTCTCTCTCTGTCAAATAAATTTTAAAAATCTTTAAAAAAATAAAATAAAAGATAAAATTCACCCATTGAAAGTGTACAGTTCAGTACAGTGTATTGTATTCACAGTTGTGCATATGACCATCACCATAATCTAAATTTAGAACATTTTCATCAAACCAGTTGAAACCTAGTACCCATTAACAGTCACTCCCCAGGTCCCACTACTCCCTATTCCCTGGCAACCAGTAATCTAGTTTTCTGTGTCTAGAGGTTTGTTTATTTTGGATGTCTCATATAAATGAAATCATGAAATGTGTAGTCTTTTTTTTTTTTTTAAGATTTTATTTACTTATTTGACAGAGAGAGACACAGCAAGAGAGGGAACACAAGCAGGGAGAGTGGAGAGGGAGAAGCAGGCTTCCTGCTGAGCAGGGAGCCCTATGCGGGGCTTGATCCTAGGACCCCGGGATCACGACCCGAGCCAAAGGCAGATGCTTAATGACTGAGCCACCTGGGCACCCCTGAAATATGTAGTCTTTTGTGACTTGCTTTTTTCACTTAGAACGATGCTTTTAAGATTCACTGTGTTATACAGCATGTATCAGTACTGCATTCCTTTGAATGGCCAAATAATATTCAGTTGTATAGATAGACCACCTTTTATTTATCTCTTTGTTATGTGATGGATGTTTGGGTTGTTTCCACTTTTGACTACTATGAATAATGCTGTGAACATTACATTCGTATACAAATATTTGTGTGGACATTTGTTTTCATTTCTCTTGGGCATATATCTAGGTGTGGAATTGCTATGATAACTCTATCTTTAGTTGTCTGAAGAGCTGTCAGAGTGTTTTCCAAATTGTCTGTACCATCTCACGTTCTCATCAGAAGCGTATGATGGTTCCAGTTTCCCCATATCCTCATTAACTAACTCTTGTTATTGTTCCTTTTTTGATTCTGACCATCCTGGGGGATGTCAGGTGGCATCTGCTGTGATTTTGATTTGTATTTTCCTAATGATGAATGATGTTGAGCATCTTTTCATGTGATTATTGGCTATTTGCATATCTTCCTTGAAAAAAAGTCTTTTCAAATCCTTTGCCCATTTATAAGTTGGGTTGTGTTTTTATTACTGAGTTGTAAGAGTCCTTTATGTATTCTGGATGCAAGTGCCTTATCAGGTATATGATTTGCTTATATTTCTTTCTATTCTGGTTGTTGCCATTTTCCTGCTGATATCATTTGTAGCACAAAGATTCTTAATTTTGGTGTCCAGTTTATTTTCTTTACTCGTGCTTTTGGTGCTATATCTAAGAAAGGTTTGTGTAATCCAAGGTCATGAAGATTAATACCTGTGTTTCCTTCCAAGAGTTTTGTAGTTTTAGTTCTTACATTTAGGTCTATGATCCATTTTGAGTTAGTTTTATATATGACCTGAGGTAGGGGTCTAACTTCATCCTTTTGCCTGTGGCTAATTTTCCCAGCACCATTTGTTGAAAAGATGACTGTTCTTTACTCATTGAGTTGTCTTGGTCTCTTACTCTAGCTACCTGCCCCCCCCTCCAATTTTTCCTTGTTCTTGAGTTCTCAGAGCTTTCAGCTGCCACCATGGTTCAGACTCTCTCTTTAAATATTTTAAACTCTGTCACCTTCTCAGCTATGTGTTCTTTAAATTAAAAAAAAAAATAGGGTCTTTGCCACTTAAACTGGGAGATAGTATAGTGGGTGGTAGTTTTAGAGTGTTAATAATAGCTACCATTTATTGAGCACTTTATTGTGCTAAGCGGCTTTAATACATTTTTATACATTGTGAGGGAAGATACCAGAGGGTTTTTCTCTAAAGAAATTTAATGAAGGATCTGGGCCAAGTACTAATACTCTTTCCGCCGCGTTTGGGATTTAAGGTAGCCCCATTCTCATTGCTTGTTCTTTATGCACTCCGGCTAACGTGAGGCCTACTCACAGAGCACGAAGTCTCTGTGCAGACTTCCTGCTTGGGAATCTGGCAGAAAACCCACACTTGCTGAATTTTCTTTGCTGGGACCTTTTCTTTTTCATGATTTCTAAATGTTGGGGTGTTCTGAGGCTTAGCCTTCATACCTCTCTTACTTTTAATGAAAAGTTAACTAATTGTTTCTCATATATGCACCTTGCTGTCCTGATCCCATGCTTTTGCCTAGTTTTTTTTTTCCAGCTTTGAATGCCATCCAACTTCATATTCTCTATTCTTTGAATTTGTAAATTCTACTTATTCTGTAAGTCTCTTTCTAGACAATCTGTCTCTTCTTTGAAGATGATGATCTTGCTATTGAAAATCATTGTTCCCCTTTACTTCTTGTAGTATGTTATTTGTATAATTCTTACGTCAGGAATTAATTGCTCTCTAACTTTTATTACAATGCATCTATTTCTCTTTGGGAATATTAAAAAAGGCAAGATACAGAACACTAAATAAAAGTTTTAAATGGTTATATTCATTTTATTTCTTGTTTTAAGCTCTCAGAGAAAAGGATCTGTTTCTCTTTCATCTTGGAAATCCTTGATATTCTAGCATCTAGCAGAGACAGTGAGTGCATTTTTAGAAAAAATTCTCCGAGTGTGTGTGGGAAGGAGGGAGGAGGATTATGACATATTTACTATTTGACTAGAGGGACGTTTTGGTTTTAAAGTTGCCTTTATGACATATGTATAAGAACAGGGAAGGAGGGGCACCTGGGTGGCTTCTGCCTTCGGCTCCGGTCATGATCTCAGGGTCCTGGGATTGAGCCCCACTTCAGGGTCCGTGCTGGGCGGGAGCCTGCTTCTCCCTCTCCCACTCCCCCTGCTTGTGTTCCTACTCTCGCTCTCTCTCTCTGTCAAATAAATAAAATCTTAAAAAAAAAAAAAAACAGGAAAGGAACATAGGAAAAAAAGTTTTGTTAGTGGGTTACTGAGTGTTTAAAATTAATTTTCATTAATACATTAAGAGAAGTATTTATTCATTTATTTTTAAGAGAAGTATTTAAAACAGTAAAAGTTGTTGCCTTTATGTAACTCTAGTTGTCTTTAGACTGATGTAATCTAGGCGTTGTGACCAACTGAAATGTGTCTGTTGACTTCTGTGATGAAGCTATAGTGTTAGGAAATCGGTTCTGCCTGAAGCGAACTCCAGGCTTCTTTATGAGAGCTATTAAATTAAATTGATTAATAAAGAAAGGGAAATTGTCTTATGTCAGCAGAGACTTGATTTGTTTAATCTTAGACTTTGGATGTTTGATTAATATTGTAAGGCATTCTTTCTGATAGTGATTTTCTTAGATGAGTATTGCTGGCATTTTAAGAAAGATGATTATGAGCGGCAGTCTTGAAGTTTATGTGAGAAATTATTTTCACTGATAAAATAATAAAACATAGTTAAGGTTTAGTTTACATAATCTGTAATTTGTTTATAAACAATAACAGTGCAAAAAGGATAACTTTCCTTAAAAAAAAACTCCTTATAAGATCTTTACACCTGTCATTAGAATTCTAGAGCTTATTTTATAGACAATCCCAAAAATAGATGTTTTAAGTAAGTCATTGTTAATCCATGCTTATTATGTGCCAGGTATTGTTTTTAAGAGCTTTATGTATTTGAACTCAGTCCTCCCAACAACTGTTCGAGGTAGATATTATGTTATTCATGCTATAAATGTTATGTTATTCAGGCACAGAGAAGGTAAGTAACTTGTTCAAAGTCACAAATTTAATAAAGAGCATATCCAGGAACAGACCCATATAGTCTGGTTGCAGGTTCCATACTCTCCTCCCTTCCTTCTTTATTTTTACTTTGTTTAACAAAGTTATACAGACACATAGCTTAAAGGATCTAACAGTTTTTCTGTAAGGCTTATTATGAAAAATAACATTCTTTCATTTCCCCCTTCCCACAGGTAAGTACTTTTAGCTGATTACTCAGTATTTACATATCTCTAAATAATGTGCTTATTTTGCTGCCTGATTTATTTCAGTTGCTGGCATAATCTATTGACTTCTGCTATTGAAAATGTTTATTTAGCTCCTCACCCTCTCCCCCCCAACATCTATATCCTTCCCAGTCTTCTCACTGTTATTTCATAATATTGGTTAGAGCAGTATCTGGTGTTTTCATTAATTTCCTGTGTAAATGCTTTTCTCCCCTGAACCATGTTGTAAATTGTGCTTAGTTTTTTCTCTCCTCACGGTTTATTTTCCTTGGAAATAAACAATCGCCTTTTTCTTTGATCTAGTTTTTTATTTACTTATCACTAATTCACATCTTTGTCAGTTGTCTCAATCATCCTTCTTCCATCAGTTTCATGTTCCTGAAGAAATCTCTTCTAGAATCTTTTGACGAGGCCCAATCTAGACCTGTTGGATGGCAGATGTCTCTGTTATCTTTGGAATATCGTTAGCCTGTTTTTATATTGGACCTCTTGTTGCTTGATTGCGTGATTTATTACCTTACCGAGGTGGAACATGTCCTCCAGTAACTTCTTGAGAAAGGCCATAAGGAGGTAGATTATTTGAGACCTTGCTTGTCTGCAGAGTCTTACTGTAACTTCACGCTGTCTGTTCTATAGAATTCTAGGTTGGAAATAACTTTCCCTCAGAATTTTGATGGCATTGCTCCATTACCTTTTAGTTTCCAGTATTGCTATCAAAAAGCTTGAAGCAATTTTGATTACTTTTTCTTTGTGTATGATCTATTTATACTGTCCAGCAAGTATGTAGACTCTTGTTTTTCTGCAATTTCTAAATTGTCACAGACCCTTGTTCTGAGGCTGTTTTTATTAGTTGTGCTGAGTACTTGACGAGCTCTTTTATTCTGGAAATTCTTTTTCTCTCTGCTTGAAAAATTTCTCTATTTTCTCTCTTCTCATTTTGAATCTCTTTTTATTCAGCATTCCTCTTGACTTCTATTTTTCTTATTCCTTCTCTTCTGTTTTCTGTCATTTTGCCCTTTGGCTCTATTTTGTGGTTGACTTGTTTACCAACTTTATTTTCCAGTGTTTCCCCTGAGTTAAACAATTTCTCCTTAAATTTTTAATCTCCATGAGCTCCCTTTAAAATTTCTGAATGTTGTTATTTTATAGTATGCTGTTCTTGTTTTATAGTTGCAATTTCTTTATTACTTCTCTGATACTAATGATAAATATTTTAAAATTTTCTCTGCCCTACTTGGTTTGTTTTCTCTGAGTTACTTTCACTCTGTATTTTGTCTTAATGTCAGAGCTGTCTTCAGGTGTCCAGTAATTCATGATTGCTCCTGTCTAAGGGTAGGATTCTAAAAGCTAGTTAGAAACTCTGAATCCATGATCAGGAGTTGCCTGCATGAGCTGTACTTGAGAGTAGCAGGCTAGGCAGCTTAGCTGGTGTAAAAATGGCAATTGCTGGGGTGGGAGGATGGGTTAGCCTGGTGATGGGTATTGAGGAGGGCATGTTCTGCATGGAGCACTGGGTGTTATGCACAAACAATGAATCATGGAACACTATATCTAAAACTAATGATGTAATGTATGGGGATTAACATAACAATAAAAAAATTAAAAAAAAATGGCAATTGCTATTAACAATCCCCCAAATCTTAGTGGCTTAACACAATAAAAGTTTATTTTTCACATCAAGTCCAATATTGGTGATCCTGATGAGCTAGAACCATCTTCGTGGGCATTTGGTTGTTCTTGAGGAAGGGATCAAAGGAACTTCTACATCTAGTTAACATGGGAGATCGTGCAGGAGTTTTTATATTTTTAACAACCGGTTCACCGGGGAGGAAAGAGCTGTAATTTGTAGCATTTGCTACATGGTGTCGGTACCGCCATCCTGGCCGGTTTTCACGCTGTCAGCATGGTGTCACAGAGTGCAGAACTGGGAAGAGAGAACACAGGTGTCTTTCAGTTGTGGCAGCTCAGTTCCATTGCAACTACCAACCACATTCCACTGGCCAGAAGCTGTTTAGGTGGGTCTACGTTAATCAAGGAAAAATGAAAAATGTTGTTGAATTGTGTGTCTGGGGAGTAAAGGAACTACATTCTGGTGAACAAATAACAGATTCTGCCTTTGTTGGAACTCCCAGTGTCATTATCTGGGAGTTGATAATGACAACTAGAGCTAAAGTAATGACAGAGAAGTTTGTGCCAGGTTCCTGCCTAGAGGGTGAAGCAGGCCTGGCTTAGGTATTCTGGGAACTGACTGAAAAAAGGGCTAGCATCAGGTATGTGTACATTTTCCTAAATTCCCTGTTTTCAGTACAGTGTCTGTATTTGCTTTTTAAAGATTTTATTTATTTGACAGAGGCAGAGCACAAGCAAGGGGAGGGGCAGAGACGGAGAGGGAGAAGCAGACTTCCCACTGAGCAGGGAGCCTGATGCGGGGCTCGATCCCAGGACCCCAGGATCATGAGCTGAGCCTGAGGCAGACACTTAACCGACTGAGCCACCCACGCGCCCCTGTATTTTCTTTTTATTGCCTAGTGGCTTAAAACAGTACAAACTTGTTATCATACAGCTCTATGAGTTAAAGTCTAATATGGGATTTACTGGTCTAAAATCAAGATATCATCAACACTGCATCCCTTTCTGAAGGCTCTAGGAGAGAATCCATTTCCTTGCCTTTTCCAGCTCCCAGAGGTTGCCTGCATTCTTGAATGGCAACTCTTAGATTGAACTGCCAACTGAATGGCATCTCTTAGATTATTCTCTGGTCACGTCTTCCTCTGACCACAGCCCAGGAAAGGCTCTCTGATTTTAAGGAGCCATATGATTACCTTAGGTCCAATGAGATAATCTGGGATAATCTTCCCAACTCCATGTCATTACTTTAGTCACCCCTGTTAAAGGCCTCTTTGTCATGTAAGGGGATATATTCATAGGTTCCAGGGATTAGGATGTTGTCATCTTTGGTGAGCCATTATTCTGCCTACCATAGTACCCCTTGCTCTCCAAAGACCCTCTGTTTTATCTACTCCTTGAAATATGTTTACAGACTTTTCTTGGGGATGGCAGAGGGAATTTAGTGGTCCTTCTACTTCTGAAGCAGTCCTCCTTATTTTACACTCCCTTTTCATCTTCTCTTCCAGAAGTACCTAACAGCGCCAATTCTTGAGCCTTTGGCTATTTTGGGATACAGATTGGGTTAGTTCTTGGGCTTCCCTGTCACCAATTTGGGGTTAAGTTTTCTGAGATTTTCTTAATACTTGACCCCTCATTCAGCCACTTACTAAATTCTGTTGCCCTGTGTTCTTTCTCATTTTCCTCATCCTCATGGTTTATGCCCTTAAAAAAAAAAGGAAAAAGGAAAAAATTTTGATACTGTTTTAGCTGGGGTTTGAGAAGGCCACAAAAATAGATGTTTTTGTGCATTTAATCTACTGTCTTAATTAGAGTAGAGCTCATACCTTTAACTACTACACCATACTGCCTTTCCTTTATTGCCCCCCCCTTTCAGAGTGTGTCATGTAACCCTGATGTTTGAAAATATAAATGAATGTGGATCCCATCTTCTACATCTGATATTCATTTATTCAGTGTACTTATATTGGCAACTCTATGCCAGCCGCTCTGTTCAGCATTTCAGATTTAAAGATTTGGAAGGGGTCGGAGTCTGATAGAATTCAGTTATCTACAAAGGAAATTTGAGCACACTGTTAGAAGTATATGTTAGGAATAGAAACAGTACCATGGAAGACCTGAGGAAAAAGGAACTAATTTTTCCTGGGAAAGTAAGAAGAGACTTGACAAACCATCATGTTTGATCTGAGTCTTTTTTTTTTTTTTTTAAGATTTTATTTATTTATTTGACACAGAGGGAGACAGCAAGAGAGGGAACACAAGCAGGGGGAGTGGGAGAGGGAGAAGCAGGCTTCCCGCGGAGCAGGGAGCCCGATGCGGGGCTCGATCCCAGGACTCTGGATCATGACCTGAGCCGAAGGCAGATGCTTAAGGACTGAGCCACCCAGGCGCCCCATGTTTGATCTGAGTCTTAAAAGGCTGTTGCTACGACATGGATGGAACTGGAGGGTGTTACGCTGAGTGAAATAAGTCAATCAGAGAAAGACATGTATCATATGACCTCACTGATATGAGGAATTCTTAATCTCAGGAAACAAACTGAGGGTTGCTGGAGTGGTGGGGAGGGGGAGGGATGGGGTGACTGGGTGACAGACATTGGGGAGGGTATGTGCTATGGTGAGCGCTGTGAATTGTGCAAGACTGTTGAATCACAGATCTGTACCTCTGAAACAAATAATACATGTTAAAAAAAAAAAAAGAAGATAGATGAAGGGGGGGGAATTGGAGGGGGAGACGAACCATGAGAGAGGATGGACCCTGAAAAACAAACTGAGGGTTCTAGAGGTGAGGGCGGTGGGAGGATGGGTTAGCCTGGTGATGGGTATTAAAGAGGGCACGCTCTGCATGGAGCACTGGGTGTTATACACAAACAATGAATCATGGAACACTACATCAAAAACTAATGATGTAATGTATGTGATTGACATAACAATAAAAAATTTTTTTAAAAAAGGCGGTTGCTAGATAATGGGGTGAGAGTAGGAAAATAGGAAGGGAGTG
Organism: Halichoerus grypus; assembly: GCF_964656455.1. Classification (NCBI taxonomy): domain Eukaryota; kingdom Metazoa; phylum Chordata; class Mammalia; order Carnivora; family Phocidae; genus Halichoerus; species Halichoerus grypus. The sequence goes on along the minus strand of NC_135713.1, from coordinate 140,555,019 downwards.
CATAGTGAGAGGTTCAGTGCGGTTGAAGTGGATTGTGTGGGAGAGAAGAAATAGATGATGAAAGCTCAGAGGTAGGTCAGGATTCGATTTTGGAAGGTTTTGTTTATGGCCTGGTAGGGAGTTTGGATGTTACGTCAGATGGAAACCAGAGGACTTTAAGAAAGGAAGTAACAAATACTGTTATTTAGGAAGTAATTCTGGTGACATAGGTGAGATGGTTTGGAGTGGAGAGACAGGTGTCAGAGTTAATATTTAGGTGGCTCTTACAGTATTCTGGGTAAGAATAAGAATCTGAGTTGAGATAGTATCTTTGAATCCAGGTTTACTGTTGTTTCTGCAGTTGAATTAACAGGGCTTGGTGACCCAATAGACATGGGAAGTCAAAGGAAAGAAATCATCAAGATTTCTGGCTTAAGAGACAGGATGAATGGTAATGCCATTAAATGAGGTTAGAAATATAGTAATAAAAATGGGTTTTGTTAAGAGGTACAAACTTCTGGTTAGAGTAAATATGTCACAGAGATGAAAAGTATAGCCTATGGAATGTAGTCAGTAACATTGTAATGATGTTGCATTATGACGGTGACTACACTTACTGTGCTGAGTGTTGAACAATATATGGAATTGTCATCACTTTGTACACCTGAAACTAACATAACATTGTATGTCAATTATACTTGAATTTAAAAAAGAAAGAAAAACAGATTTTAGAAGAAATGGTATGTTTTGGTCTTTCACATGTAAGTTTTAATATCACTTTATGGATTATAACTGGAAATGTCTGTAAGCTGGAAATACCTATTACCAACTCAGAAAAGAAGATAGGCTTCTCTTAAGCACTAGGGATATAGGAGAATGAAAGATTAGGGAGATAGCAAGGTCAAAGCCACAAGAGGAAGTAAGGTCATCCAAGGGACATTGTTTAGCTCTAGATGAAGACTAGAAGGAGGTGGTGGAGATAGATCATCAAGCAAACCTAAGAAAGGAAGAGGGTAGCTGTCTGATACAGTGCCTTTTCTTCCTTCCTCCCTCGTTCTTTTGAATATTTTTATGAAATATTGAATAGATACAAAATAAATGTATATATTGAATATCTGTAAGATATAGGAACTAATACTTTAATTGCTGTGTGTTCACTATCCCCTTTCAAAAAAAAATTACCAGTACCCTTGAAGTCTTTCTGCACCTCTCATATTCTATCCTGTCCTCTCTGTATTTAAGAGAGACACCACCACCTTGAATTTTTAAAAATCATTCTCATTTTTGTTTTATCACATTTTTGTTCTCAAACAGTTCACTGTTTAGTTTTACATGTTTTTGAACTTTTAAAAAGTAGAATCATAGTATTTATATTCTTCTATGACTTGATTTAAGAAAAAATTCAACAATTCTAAGATCATTACTGGTGTTTTATATAGTTTTAGTCATTCATTTTCATTGCTCTGTGATATTCCATGCAGGAATGAAACACAGTTTATTTATACATTTTTGTATTGATGGGACATTTTACATTGTAAGTTTTTTGCTGTTACAAACAGTGCTGCTATAAGCATTCTTGTAAACATCTTTTTGAATTTCTTTAGGGTATAACTAGGAGTTGAATGGATACCTTTGTCCTTGGGTATGTTCATGTTTGGCTTTACTAGGTAGGTAATGCTTGTGTGTTTCCAGAAGTGGTTGTACCAATTTACAGTTCTAATAGTATGGGTGCTTTGTTGCTCCATATTCTTGCCAATACTTGATATTGTTAGACGTATTTATATATCTTCACTGATAGTTAAGTATATTTAATGTTGCCATCATAGTTTTTAACTAGTAGGGTTTTTTTCTTTTTTCTTTTTCTTTTTCTCCTGTATGAAGTTGAACATCTTTCATAGTTTACCATTCTAATTTTCTTTTCTTGATGACTTCCTAAGTTCTGTTTTGCCAAGTCATTTTTATTTTGAGGTGTTTATCTTTTTCTTACTGACGTCTGTTTTTTATATATACTGGATGTTATTCCTTTGCCAGTTTTTATGTACTGCAGCTATATTCTTTATGTTTGTAGCTCTCATTTCTTTTTCTGGTGTCTTTTGAGCATTAGGAATGCTTACTTTGGTGTGATCAAATTTGCCAGTCTTTTTCTTTATGGTTAGCCTTACTTTGTGTCTTATTTAAAAGTCTAGCACTATTACAAGGTCATAAAGATATTTTCCTATTATATTTTTAAAGCTTTATAGTTTGAGCATTGACTTCATTTTAAACCAGCCTGGGAGTGATTTTTTAGTATAATGTCAGAGGCCTAAGTTTATTGTAATAAAACAGAACAAAAACAACAATTTTTATTCTGGTACTATTCACGGAAATGTCCTTCCTTTCCCTACTGTTCTATAATGCCTAGTCTGTGTTTTAAATTTAATTACCTTGTATTTGTGTGGGTGTGTTTATGGTTCAATTCCATCAGTCAGTTTCCCTATTTCTGCCTCAGTATCATGTTATCTTAATTTACTGTGGCTTTATAATAATTCTTACCTGCTCAGCAGGCCCTCTTACATTCTACTGGAGAGTGTCTTGTCATTCTTGTCTTCTGATTTAATATATATGTTTTGGAATCAGATTCAGGTTTTTAAGTTTCTCTTTCTATCTCTTGGGATTTTGAGTAGAATTACCTTGATCCTTTGGAGCATTTTAGAGAAATTGAGTCATTCAATCTATAATCCCTGCATTTTTCCATTTACTGAACTCTTCTTTAATTTTTTTCAGTAAAGTTTTGGATTTTCTCCATAGAAGTCTTGCATTTTTTGTTTCAGTTATTCCTAGGCACTGCGTGTTTTTTGATGGTATTGTATGTGGTATCTTTTAAAAATTTTATCTTCCATCTGACTGTTGGAAAAGTTTAGAATTGCAACAGTTTTGCGTGCTGGCTCTGTCTTGTTATATCCGTTAATTTTAACACATTTGTGTAAATTGTATTAGATTTTCCACATGGAAAATCTTGAGGTCTGTGAATGACAGTTTTATTTCTTTCAAATTCTTTTATCTCTTATTTATTTTTCTTGTTTTTCTTGTACTGATGACAGCTGATATGGCACTGAATAGGAAAAGCATTATCAGTTAACCTATCTTGTTTCTGATCTTAAAAGGAAGAAATTGTTTAAACATTTTGTGAATATGTTTGCAAAAGGTGTTTTTTGGATAGTCTTGATTAGAGAAAGTTCTCTCTTTTTTTTTTAATTTGCCAAGAGTTTTTTTTCTTTTTATTCAAGAATTGATGTTCAGTTTTATCAGATGCTTTTTCTGCATCTGTTGAAGTGACCTATGTTTTCTCCCTCAATCTGTTAACGTAGAGAATTACGTCAGTCTGTTTTCTAATAATAAATCAACCTGACATTACTAGAATAAACCCATTTAGGTCATGATGTATTAATTTTTTAAAATATTTTTGTATCTATGCTTTTTGGTGAGATTGGCCTGCAGTGTTCATTTCTCATACAGTCCTTGTCTGATTTTGTGTCAATGTTATTAGCCTCAGAAAATGAATTGAGGATGTTAATTCTTTATCTGTGCTTTGGAAGAGTTGTGTAAGATTGGAATGATCTGTTTCTTGAATCACTGGACACGCTTGGTGTTAAAGCCATCAGGGCTTGATTTATTTTTGGTGGAGAGATTTAAAATTATTCTTTATCCTCTTTGTGATAACAGGATTATTAAAGTTTTTCTCTTTCTCCTTGGGACCGTTTTATTATTATTATTATTATTATTATTTTATTTATTTATTTATTTATTTTTTAGGAATTTTGCCACTTCATCTTAGATTTTTAAACTTACTGGCTTATTATGTTCATCATATTAACTTTTTATCTGTTAGATTTCTGCAGCATCTGTGACTAGGTCTCCCTTTGGATTATTCATTGGTAGTGTATAGAAATACAGCAGATTTTTGAGTGTTAATTTTGTATCTTGAACTTTGGTAGACTTGTTTATTAGCTTTAACAGTTTTTTTATGGATTCTTTAGACTTTTTTGGATATATGATCAATCTGTCACAGATGTCATCTGTGAATACAAATAGTTTTACTTCTTTCCAATTTGAATGCCTGTTTGGGATTTTTAAAAAATCCTTTTAATTATTGATTCTTTTGCCTAATTGCTGTGTGCTTAGAGAATATAGTCTTTATGAAACCAGTACTTTGAAATTTGCTAATCATTCTCTTGATTTTCTTTATAATTTTATTTTCATTACATATATGTGTATCATTAAATAATATTTACTTTTGCATGTTTTTGAAATTTATATTAGTTGAATGATTACATGTCATTTTGATACTTGATTTTCTCCCCCTGCTATAGACTGAGTTGTGTCTCCCTGTCACCCCCAAATTCATATGTTGAAGCCCTAACTCCCAGTTTGACGGTATTTGGTGCTGGGGCTTTGGAAGATACTTAGGTGTAGGTGAAGTCCTGAGGGTGGGGCCCTCATGGTACTAGCGCCCTTGTAAGAAGAGACAGCAGACAACTTGTTCTGTTCTCTCTCCCCACCATGTGAGGACACTATGAGAAGAAACTGTCTTCAAGCCAGGAACAGAGCACTTGCCGGAAACCAACTATGCTGGCACTTTGTTTTTTATTTAAAAAAATTTTTTTTAATGCTGGCACTTTGATCTTGAATCTCTAGCTTCCAGAATCTTGAAAACAAATTTCTGTTAGTTAAGCCACCTAGTCTGTGGTATTTTGTTATGGTAGCCCGAGCTAAGATACCTTCTTTTTTTCATATTAAGTTTTTGAGACTCCTAAAAAAAAAAGTTTTTGTGACTCCTTCATATTTATGGATGTAATTTACTTTAATTTTTATTTGTTATAGGATTCCATTATGTGAATATACCATAATTTATCAATTCTGTGATTGGTGGACCTTTGGGCAAGTTTAGCTTTTTTTGTTGTTACAATGCCTTGATGTACATTCTTCTACACATCTCTTGGTACACAGTTTATTAGGTATATGTAATTGCCAATATTCTGTTGTTTTTAATCTTCAAAAACAGTGGTTTTATATGGCTTAGTATAGTATCTAGGAATGGAGATGCTGGATTATAAAACTGTTTTCTCAAGTGATGATACCATTTACCCTCCCACTTGGTGGGATGAGTTTCTTTGGCTCCACATCTTTGTCTACATGTGATATTGTCAGACTTTTACGCTTTGCTAATGTGATGCATGTGGAGTTATTTCACTGTTACTGTTACTTGAATTGGTAGTTCACCAGCAGGTTTAACATTTTTTCATTTTTTTAGGAGGGGAGGGACAGCTGGAGAGGGAGAGAGAGAATCTGAAGCAGGCTCCATGCTCAGCGCGGAGCCTGAGATGGGGCTCGATCTCATGACCCTGAGATCATGACCTGAGCTGAAACCAAGAGTCAGACACTTAACTGACTGAGCCACCCAGGCCCCCCATGTGTTTCATTTGTTTATGGACCATCATATTTCTTTTCCTGTGAAATTCCTATTTGTGATTGTGCCCAGTTTTCTATTGCAGTGTTTGAGAAGCTGACTCTTTTTTACTGGGATGTGAACTGCTTGGTGAATTTGATACTTATTGAGCAAACTTTTGGTTTTAGGCTATGCTTGTATGACTAATACGGATGGACTCATCTCAGTTTGTATTTAAACTTAACTGGAAGCTCTAAACTTCGGTATTTTCCTTCCAATAAAATATGGATTAGCTACATGAATCATTTATAACTTTACCTCTCTGTTTCAGTTTACTCATGTGTAAAACAATGGCCTTTGACTAGGTAATATCTAGTGTCCCTTTTACTAGTGTCTTTAATTCATCTGTCTAATATTTTTCTTCTTGGTTTTTGAAATTTAGAAATGTTAGTTTTATTGTAGTAGCAAACTATAAAGTGTTGGTCTTTTGTTTTTGTTTTTTGTTTTTACATCAAAAAATGTTGGGTTTGTTTCTGTGAGATGTGATATGTTAGCTCTCCAAGGACCTCTCTCATTGATGAATTTCCCTGACAGATATTACTGCCTTTTACTTTTAAAATTCTTAAAATGCTGTTAAACCTAGAAATTTAATCCTAACATATATAAATTATTCTTTCTCAGAGTGAAGATACACAACAGCAAATCATCAGGGAGACATTCCATTTGGTATCTAAGAGAGATGAAAATGTTTGTAATTTCCTAGAAGGAGGATTGTAAGTAAAGCATTTCATGGACATTCTAATCTTTGACTATGTGATTAAAATATATACTGTTTAATTGGTTATGGTAAAAATTTCCTAATTTTGATGAATTAGATTAGGAGATTAATTATCACATATGTTAGCTATAAATCTAAACTTAAAGAATTTTTTTTAAGATATGCAGTCTTTTTTTTTTTTCTTAAAAAATGTTACAGAAGCATTTTATGTAAAGGTTGTATATTCATATGGCAAAAATTCAAACATTTCAGAGATGTGTAAAATTAATTATAAACTAAGTGTCCCTCTCCTGACTTTAGTCTTTCTCACTTTCTTGTGTAGCCTTCTAGAAAATTAATTTTTCATTGACTAACATATAAAAATATAACCTTAAAAATTTTTACTTATGGGATCACACTAGGTATGCTGGTCTGCATGTTGCTTATTTTCACTTAATATTTTTAAAAGTTTTGCATATAAACACATTTAGAGCTACCTCATTCTTTTTAATGACTAGAGAGTATTCCTTGGGCTAAATGGACCTGTTCATAAAAATTTATATTACATTCTTTATTTTATTATTTTAAATGAGACTGAAATCTGCTTTTCAAATAAATATCTGTGTGCATGTATATATATTTATATATAGGAATATCTGTATATAGGTAGAATTCAGCTAATAGAGTTTCTATTTTTAAAATGAATAAATATAAATTAGTTATAATTAGCTTGCCAACTATTTTAAATAAATACTTTTAAATTAGTGGGTTCCATGAAAACATTTTGCTCTCAAATAGTTTTATTAATGATTTTGCTTGTGTTTATGTAATCAATTTCTTAATAAGATATTTCTTCATTGACAAGTCAAAAACTAAACTTTGGCTGAGCCCCATTATAAAAAATTACATATGAAGCAGAGAGACCTATACTTTTCTGTATTTTAATGTGTATGATGTATATTATGAAAAATAGTTTGGATAAGAGAAAATTCATTCTTACTTGACCATAAATTACTGTTTATCATGTAGAAAGTTTACATGCATTTCTTAAAGGGTGGTATCATGCTGCAGTTCAATTTGCAAATACACACTTAAAATTTATAAATTTTGCTATTAACTCCAGAACTCCCAATTTAAGAGTTGAGACAGATGTACCTGCTTTGTGTTTTGTATTTTAATTGTACTTTATTTCTGTCACACTTCTGCAGGAGTTGAGTTGTTTTGCCATTACCACTTTTCTTCATCTTAGCATTTTAACCTCTCGTAGGGAACTTGTCACCTAGCACAATGCATCATATGTGGTGGTCATGCAAGAACCTGGCTCTTCTAAGCAGGGCATTGTGTGAACTAGAAATTAGGGCTTAAATTTGTGATCATTCTTTTCCAGGCTTACAAAAAGTAGAAGGCAAACATTGCATCAGAGATGAGGCTACACATCTGATTCAGTCCTAGTTTTGTGACTAACAAGCTGGTTTTTTTGGTCAGGTCACTTCTTGTACCTAAGTTTTCCCCCCTGTAATATGAAATATTTAAAGTAAGAGGAGTTCTAAAATTCTGTGGTTTTATATGGTATATTGCGTTCCATACAAGAGTTTGAATCAGTATTTATCAGTATTGCACTATAGTTTGAAGATAAAATTACATTTTAAAAGGCAAAGTATGTACTTGTCATGTTATGTATTAAATCTGCTTTCTTTTAATGGCATTGATAGTCATTTTGAAACTTACAGTTTTCAATAGTTCGGTCTTCTTTTATTTTTTTTTTTATTTTTATTTTTTAAAGATTTATTTATTTATTTGAGAGAGAGAGAATGAGAGAGCAAGCACATGAGAGGGGGGAGGGTCAGAGGGAGAAGCAGACTCCCTGCCAAGCAGGGAGCCTGATGCGGGACTCGATCCAGGGACTCCAGGATCATGACCTGAGCCGAAGGCAGTCGCTTAACCAACTGAGCCACCCAGGCGCCCTGGTCTTCTTTTACATTAGAGCCGAACGAAAGTTTAAGATAATCACTAAATTGCTGATTCAGGATGAACTGAATCCTGCTGTTAGTGCTCTTTTTTGTGGCTTTCCAGGAACAATTGGAATCATAGTCTATAAAAATCATCTCAAAGATTCTTTAAATTACACATACATATTTTTAATTGAATATCTTTTCTAGAAATATGTCTAACATAGTAGTAATTTTTAATTCTTGTCAAAAATCATTTCCACTTTTGCTATAAGAAGACATGAAAGAAGTGGGTACTTACAGAAGTTGTTTCTCTGAACCTGTAAATTCAGTGTTAGTTTTACAGAGTTAAGAAATAGGTGCTATTTTCCTGTCTTGTTTGAGTCTTCACTTAACTTTGATGATATTTGGCCTTGATTCTTATTTTATATTAGTGTTAAAAGTCTTTTGAGAAGGTAAACTAATTATTGTAAATGTAACCGTGAAATAGCTAAACTAAAAAATATAAGATGTTTGGAATGAGTACTAAATTATTTTTAAAATGCTGGCATTCCAGTCAGTGTAAATAAAAATATTTGATGAAAGAATTGAGTATTTCTTATCTCAGTTTTTCGCATTTATATTTCAAAATAAAATGTATTTTTGGAGATTTTGATGGTAAATTTCTCTAAAACTTAAGAAATGTCATTCTTTTTTTTTTTCCCTCCCTAGTTGGTCGTCAGTCTTAAGCTGTATAACTTACTGTGACTTACGGAGTTAAATCTAATAAGCACTTGAAAATGCCCTGTGACCTGGTTCCTGCCTACTTCTGTTTGTTTACTGATCTTTTCTTGTCCACGCACCCTCTTTCTCTTCCTTGGACATACATATTTTGTTCCTGATGACCTGGCCTTTTTATTAGCTGGCACCTTTGCCTGAAATGCTCTTCTCTAAATTTTTTCTTAGGCTAACTCCTTATCATTAACTCTCAGCCTAAATGTCACTCTTAAGAACCCATCTTAGGTAGCAAATCCATCAGTACAGCAGCATCCTTTTTTCAGCCTCTATGTAGTGCCTTCTACCCTGATCATTCTTATTTATTTGTTTACTGTTCCTTACCCACTATCAGTACCTGGCAAATGGTAGGTACTCAGTAGATAGTTTAATGAATTAATGAACTAAAATTAAGCACCAGCTTCTTTTATTTGTTATCTCTGAAGAAAACAGCCCTGTTAATTCACTAAGTCTCTAACTTCACTTGAATGCTATACCTTTATTTATTTATTTTTTTAAAAAAAGATTTATTTATTTGAGAGAGAGTGAGAGAGAGAGAGAAAGCACGAGAGGGGGAAGGGTCAGAGGGAGAAGCAGACTCCCCGCTGATCAGGGAGCCCAATGGAGGGCTCAATCCCAGGACCCCGGGATCATGACCTGAGCTGAAGGCAGACGCTTAACTGACTGAGCCACCCAGGCGCCTGAATGCTACACCTTTAAATGCTATGCCCAAACATCTTAGGAAAGGTTTTAAACAAATTGTCAGTTTGCTTGAGGTAATGAAAATGTGTTTCATTTTATTGCTATAACGTTCCAATTTTTGTTCTGTCATTTAGGTTAATTGGAGGATCTGACAACAAACTGATTTATAGACATTATGCAACATTATATTTTGTCTTCTGTGTGGATTCTTCAGAAAGTGAACTTGGCATTTTAGATCTAATTCAAGTAAGTTAACACTGTCTTAATAACAGTTGTGGCTTTATATATTTTAAAACTTGTATGTTCTAAATTTTCTAAAATGATGTTCTGTTTGGTAAGAAATAAATTGTTCCATAGTAGATATTGGATGAGTCGAACAGGGTCAAGGGAGACACTAAACACATTGGCAAATTTAATCTGATTAAAATTAATCACAGCTAATTTCATCATGCCTTTTTTCCTGTTCATGTAAGTCATGCAAAAAGTCCAGGATTCATGGATCTCTTACCATGTGCATCCACATCTGATCCCCAAACCCACCCCTCCCTGCCTCCCAAAAATCTTTCATAATGTCCCTGGAACTCAAGGTCAATCATGAGCAAATTCCTCTTTATCTTCATCCCCTTTGTTAATATTGCCTTTACTTTTTTGCTTTAAATTGAGTCGGGCTTCCCTACTGACACTACCTATAACCATCTCAAGTAGTAGCAGTTTTCCTGCTTTCTTCATAATTGCTGAGCCTTGAGGTGTTCGCTTCTCATTGCTTTTTCCAGACCATTCTCTCTTTTAAAGTGCCTCCAAACTTTATTTCTTATTTTTAAACTGTACCACCTTCTACCCACTCTGTTTGAGTCATCTCTCATCCCCACCTCCTATTCATTGGGGATTTTATCAAAAACTTTCAAAGTTCTGAGATTTACCCTCCTTGCAGGCTACTTGCACATTAACTACCACAGTGTCATGGATGCTGGCAGAAGACAGGAGACTTCTGGGTTGGAATCAAAGGACTTATCCCGAATAGCACAAGCAGTAGACACAGTAACAGCATTTGCTTACTGCACTGGTTCCCCAAGTCCCAATTTCCACAGTCACCCAAGGGTGACTTGAAGAGGGCCAGGTGATACCTGTACGCACAGTGGATTGAGTTGTAGGAGAGGAACTGGAATCGTTTATATTGGACACAGATCATGTCTGCCCATGTCCTGGAGGAAGAGCATAGCTTCCATGGGTGTAGATAAACCTGCCGTTTGCTTTGCAGAGAGATGCTCTATTTTTCAGGGCTGTTTGCTTATACAAGCTTGCTTGCAAAGACAGTCTGCAGTGATGACAGCCTGCACCTCTGCTCACGTGATGTGCAGAACTGGCAGACTCATGGGGAACTGGCTCCTAACAGATTATAGTCTTAGTTCACTGGCACTCACTCCATACTACTCGTGTTCTAATTCATGGTGATTTCAACATTCAGTATTCATGGGGATAATTCTTCCAGTACCCTGGTGTCTTCAGACCTGGAATTCCTCTTCATTGTATTTTTGCCCTCTGTCCCACCTCGCTGCTCATTTCTAGACCTTGTTTTTATCCAAACTGCCATCCCTCCGTAGTCTCAATTACACAGTTTCCCCTCTGTCTACCACCTCTTATCTTTTCATATCACAATTTCTGTTACTCCACTAATTCCTTGAGCCTGTTGGGACCTTCAGTCTTTCGAATCTAGCATTTTTTCACTGTCCCTCATCCTCCTGCTGTCTTACTTTCCTTTCCCAGCCTAAATTCCACTGGCAGTCATGGTAATCATAGTCTTGTATACACTCAGCTCCTTCCTTGTACCCATACTTCTTTTTTTTTTTTTTTAAGATTTTATTTATTTATTTGACAGAGAGAGAGACAGTGAGAGAGGGAACACAAGCAGGGGGAGTGGGAGAGGGAGAAGCAGACTTCCCGCAGAGCAGGGAGCCCGATGCGGGGCTCGATCCCAGGACCCTGAACCGAAGGCAGACGCTTAACGACTGAGCCACCCAGGCGCCCCATCGTACCCATACTTCTAAACGTACTTAGAGGAAAAAAAACAACCTGACTACAGGTCTCCCCTTATATTTATGATCTCTAACCTCAGTGAGTCCTTAGTGCTCCCCAGTAATCCTATTTCCCTGGTCCATCCCCCTCCCAGACTCCTAGACAGCTGCTTTCTCCTTCCTCAAAGCTCTGATGCTTCTAGCATCTTGCTTCCTCCTTCGATGAGAGAACTGAAGCTGTCAGAAGAGAACTTCACCCACTTACGTACTAGTCTCTTCCTCGTGGCTCTGGCAGTTCTCCCTCTTTCTTCTGTATCCTTTTTCCTCTCGCTTCCTGGTCATTCCTCTAGCTGCTGTATGGTCTCCCATCTTAAAAGAAGTCCTGTCCTTCCCTCTCCAGCCGCTGCCTCGTTTCTTTCCCTCCCTTTATGTCAAAATGCCTTTAAAAAAAAAAAAAAAGTCTGTACACACTGTCTCAAATATTTCTTCTCCCATTTGCTCTTAAACACACTCCTTTCAGGTTTTCCACTCTGTTGTTGCTGAATCCAAAGGTTCTCATCAGTCCTTCTTTATTTGATTAAGATTCTTTATTCATCTCTTCACGAAATACTTTCTTCCCCTGGCTTCTAGGACGCTGTACGTGCCTCGTTTTCTTGGACCTCTTCAGTTGCTTCGTTCCAGTTTTGTGGTCTCTCCTACCTCTTCTTCAGCAGCCTAGCGGGGGTGCAGGATCTGACCGCATGCTGCGGTCTGCACTGCCGTGACCACGTTGGTCCAAGCCACCACCAGCTCTTGCCTGGACTCTTACAGCAGTTTCCCGACTGTTCTCCCTGCATCCACTGTCTCTTCCTTTCATCTTTTCTGAGTAAAACAGCCAGTGATACTGTTGAAATAGGTCATATCTCACATTCTGAATTCTTCAGTGGCTTCCCTTCTCACTCAAAGTAAAAGCCAACTTCCTTACACAAGACCCATGAGGCCCCACAAGCTGTGAGTCCCCTCCCTACTACCCTCTGCTTATCTCACTTCATCTTCTACTCCTTGCCCTTTTGCTCCAGCCCCAGTGGCCTGCTTGCTGTTTTTCAGATACATCAGGCATGCTTCTCCCTCAGAGCCTTTGTATTTGCTGGTCTTTGTACCTAAATTGTTCTTCTGTTTGGTGTTCCCATTGTTCCTTAGCTCCATCATTCTTTCAGGTCTTGACCCGGATGTCACCTTTCAATATGGTTTTCTTTGGTCTTTTCTAAAAATGTTCCCTCTCTGACATAGTCTAACTCCTTTCTTGCTTTTAAAGTTTCTTTTCCTTAGTACCTATCACCATCTAACATACTATATACTTGACTTAGTTTATCTTGTTTATGGTCATTTACCCTTACAAGAATATAAGCTCATTGAGGGCCAGGTTTTTTTATTTTGTTCACTAGTTTATCCCCAGGGCATAGAAAGGCACCTGGCATGTAGTAGGCCTTCAACATACAATTGTTGAATGAATGTATTTAGTGCCTAATATTTAGCATTCTATGTAAAATAACTGACAACAAAACCTAAAGGCTGAGTAGAAGCAGGAGAGTTAGTTAGAAAAATAAAATATAGTTGCCACATGCTAGTAATACTTTGTTTTGTGTTTTTATCTGAGCACTGGTTACATTGGTGAAAATCATGAAGCTCTGTATACACTTGAGATTTTTGTGCTTTCTGTTTGTGATATTTCCATAAAAAGTTAACAAATTAATTCTGACACAATAAACAAATGTAACTGCTACAAATAGTTGTATTGGGTTAAGATTATCATGAGGGAATGCTCTGCACTTGTTTTCTTTCTCTTTCTTGACCCCAGACAGGGCAAAAACAGGCACATGGTGTAGGCACATTGTAGCAGACTGGAGAAAGCTGCACATAAAAAGGAAGTTTTTTGTCCCAAACAAGTTTCATGGTTCTGAAATCAGCAAGAAGGGGGCATGCTTTGAGATCTAGTTAGTATGATGGAGTAAATAAGGAATTAAAGCAGAAAACTTTGGTAGTAATTCTGAGTACCAAAGCATAGAAATAGTAAAAGTGGCTAGATTAAGGCTTTTGGCATCCAGTGTTGTTAATAATGAAAAGAAAAAGACAAGTGATAAATGGAGTTATCAATATGCCAGATTGCTCTCAATCTATAATTCTTAAACTAGGTTTTGAGGAGGAGGTAGGTATCTGAACTACATGAAACCACAAAGTACGAATAGATAAAGAAGATGTGCTATATATACACAATGGAATATTACTCAGCCATCAAAAAATTGAAATCTTGCCATTTGCAGCGAGGTGGATGGAACTAGAGGGTATTATGCTAAGCGAAATAAGTCAGAGAAGGACAATTGTCATATGATCTCACTGATATGTGGAATTCAGGAAACAAAATAGAGGATCATAGGGGAAGAGAAGAAAAAATAAAACAAGACAAAACCAGGGAGGGAGACAAACCATAAGAGACTTAATCATAGGAGACAAACTGAGGGTTGCTGGAGGGGAGGAAGATGGGGGAATGGGGTAACTGGGTGATACCCATTAAGGAGGGCACGTGATGTAATGAACACTGGCCGTTATATAAGACTGATGAATCACTAACCTCTACCTCTGAAACCAATAGTACATTATATGTTAATTAATTGAATTTAAATTAAAAAAATAAATAAATGAAAAAAAATTAAAAGGGAGAAACTCTTTACAAAAAGCTGGATCTTTATTCAGGTACTCCTGAGTTCTTAATTATTAAAACTTCCCTAAAACTGAGTCATATGGGGCACCTGTGTGGCTCAGTCGTTGGGCATCTGCCTTCGGCTCAGGTCATGACCCCAGGGTCCTGGGATCGAGCCCCACATTGGGCTCCCTGCTCAGCGGGGAGCCTGCTTCTCCCTCGCCCACTTCCCCTGTTGTGTTCTCTCTCTTGCTGTCTGTCTCTCTCAAATAAATAAATAAAATCTTAAAAAAAAAAAAATGAGTCACATGACTGGAAATCCACATGCATGAACCCCGTGAATAAATTAAAAAAAAAAAAAAGAAACCACAAAGTAATCATGGCAGACATTCTTGCTATGTTTTTCATTGTTTAATTGGTGGTGAGAAAATAATACCTTTAAGATAAACATATATATATACTAAGATAAATATGTATTTATTATGAAGTAGAAGAGAAATTTTTATAATATTTACACCTGTAAGAGGAGCCATCAAAGAAATTTTGAGTTTGAAATGAATATGCCTCACGATCCCATGGATAGATACTCTCTTCCTGAGGCCTCCTTGAGAAACACTGCTAAGCTGTGTTTTGTTTTCCCAAAGGCTTTTCTAGTAAAAAAGAGAAGCAAACTTTTACTTAAGTATGGATTAGTAACAGTTAAGGGTTGATCAGAACCCTATATTGCATCCTTTTATCTTTGTTCATTAACACATTTCTTGGTTTATCCCATGTAAGTAGTAGTTAATTCATTGCACCGTTATTTCATAGAAGCTTTGTATTCTTTAGAAAATGGTTTTTTAATATGAAACTGCTTTCTGTTTCTCTCTCAGTTATCAACTACTGAGGAGAGTGGTGGGCATATACTTTATTTTCTGAGCTAGCTACTAATGTTACAGGAGGAAAAAAGAAAAGTAATCTGTTCAAAATGCACTCTGCATTGAAGAGAAAGATTTCATTTAAGAAAGACTAAAACAAATGTGAATTTTCCTCAAGACAAATTGGCAGTATTTTATGCTTGTATCCTGGGATTTAAGCCATCGTTGATTATTTTTTGATGCTGTGGGTGATCTTAATGGTTATGATAGCAGATAGTGTAGTTGTTACATCTCGGAAGAGAATTACATGGGGAGTTGTCAAAGAACAAATATCCTACATTGTATCTGAAGTAGATTTCATCAGGTGTTTGTGGAAAGTGGAAACTAGGTCTTGTGTTTTGTAAAACGTGTTCGCCGTTGCTGTTCAAGTGTTGATAACTGGTCTTGATGTTAGGTAAGACACAGAAAAGAGGCTTTCAGGAGAATTGTGTCATCTTCCATTACTAATGTAGGCTAGAAGTATTTTTATGAGAAGATGAAATAGAGTTATCACATGTTGATATATCATGTCATAAAGAAAGTTCTGTAATTGACCTTGCACGGACTAATTCTACCACTCTCACAAACATGTTGGAAGTTCTGTAGTTGCTGTCTCCCGTGCGACCACCGTAGATCATTCAGTACTTACAAGGGAGTGCTGAGCATGCCTGAGTCAGTCACTCTAAAAATACTGGTCGAATGAACAAAGATGGAAGGGACTAGCTCATTATTTCTGCTTTGGTTTCATGAAACAGCTAATCAGAGCTTATTTAGAACTGATTTTCTTGCTTTGTCCATCTTCTAGCTTTGAGGAAGGCAAGTATAATGTAAGAAGTAGAAATGGAAAATTATAAAGCAAGAGAGTTTAGATCAAAACCTCTTGGCCTTGCATTTCTTTAAAGAATGGATCAAGAAAACTTAAACATCAGTATATAATTAATAAACATATGTTAAGTTTGCTTTTTTTGAATATTGAAATACCATTTAGATGATCATTGAAAGCATGTATTTTTATGCAAAGGTTTTATGTTTCTAAGGTATGCATATGTTGTCCCAGATTTGACTTTATATCTTGTGTGAAATCTGAGAGAAGGCATCATTAGTAAATTCCATGTGGAATTTGTACCACTCTGTCACCAAAGTGAGTAATCAGCTTGTTTTCTTTTGTTTCTTTTTTTAATTCTTTGTAAGTTGGAAAAAAAAGTGATCCTTTTTTGTTTCTGATATGTACTATTTTAATGTGATATCAACTGCCATGTAAGTGTATTTCAGAGCTGGTGGCTGGCTTTTTTTAGTCTTTCTGCTGTAGCATGTCTTTGTTGGAAGTGTTAAAATATTTACAGAGTGAGAACGAAAAGTTCATTGAATATTAACGTTGGTTGTTTGAGTTATTTATAAGCAGTCATATTGTCCTCCATTAATTTATTATGCCAAGCTAATAATAAAGGGAGGCATAGAAGTTCACTAGATAATTCCAAATTCTGTTACAGTTTTCTGTACCACATGTAGCAGTTACATCAGCATGTTTTGTTCAGTTGCAGTCAGGAAAAAATGGAGAGCCAACAGCTGAACTTTTCGTTAGGTTTAAAAAGATGTTTGACCATGGTGTTCCCATATGTATGTAAACTAGAGCTCCACGCATGGCATCTGTTGTTCCTACGGTCCTGAACATTAGACTGGCTTTTATGAAACTTTTACTTAATGGCTGCGAATGCTAATTTAGTATGATATTGAGCATGTCATTTAATCTTTATAGACCTTGAATTTTTTCACCTGTGTAAAGTATGCCTATTTTTTAAATTTTTTAAAAAGATTTTATTTATTTATTTGACAGAGAGAGAGAAAGCACTAGCAGGTAGTGTAGCAGGCAGAGGGAGAGGGAGAAGCAGGCTCCCTGCTGAGCAAGGAGCCCTATGTGGGGCTTGATCCCAGGACTCTGGGATCATGACCCGAGTCGAAGGCAGTCGCTTAACCAACTGAGCCAACCAGGCGCTCCAAGTTATGCCTGTTTTAATATGCTGCCTATAAACCTCATGGGGTTGTTAGAAAGATCAGTGAATCAAAGCAAGCTAGTCATGGTTAAAACCATTCAGCCTCTGCTTTGTACTTTTGGGCAAGTTATTTTACATCTTTGTCTCTCATTTTCCTCACCTGCAAAATGGGAGTGACAGTAATAAAACCCGCTCATAGAGTAGGTGCAAGCATTAAAAAAGTTACTGTACATGAAGCTCATGGCTAAATGACTGACATGTAGTTGTCAGTGGTTTTTAGCTAACATTATCATTAAAGCATGTTATAAGGAAGGCACATAAAAGTATTATTTCATTAGTATGCAAATTTAATTGGATAAAGAAGTCCTTTTATCTTTCTTTTTCATTTTTATGAGAATTTGTTAATCTTTTTATCCTCTATGTTGTGTAATGGCTTAAGATGAATTTTGTATGATGATAGAGATATCTGCTAAGAGAGTGACCTAATTGGAGGAACTTGTAAGCCAAGAATTCGTAAGTGAAGAAAGATCCGGTGATCTTCCCTTTATTGCAGAGGAAGTTATGCTAGGTGGGTGCTGCGGGATGTGGACTGGTGCCTCACTGCCTTCCACTCTGTGTCATTGTTCTCTTTTGTTAGAAGGGTAGGCTTGAAAGTGCCTTGTTAAGTAGGGCACTGCTTAAAATTTGGGCTATATAGGTTATTTTTAAGAATTATCTCGCTGAGGACCAGCTGACTGGCACTGGGGGACCATGGGGAATAACCCCCGGTCCCATGGGAGGGTGAGTTCTGGTGCAGTTCCTCTTGCTGGAGAAAGAGGGAGCCCTGGCCCAGTTGGCTCATTTTCCAGGCAGTCCAGGGTGAATGCTCAGGGTCATTTCAGGAAACTTCTACCTGCTACACCATACTGTTACCAGAGTATTACAACTTTCTGTTTTCAGTAAGATTCACTTCTTATATATATATGTGGGAAACCAAAAATTATTTCTACAATTTGAGTCAGACACTGTTAAGAGTGATTCAGCATTCCTAAAATTCTTTTCCTGTCTTATTTTCGTTGAGAAGTCTGTTTTCCAATAACTGCAAATTTAATATTCACTTTTCACTTATTTACATTGCTACTTCTTGATAAATCCTGGTATTGAATTTGATGATACTGTTCTAATTTACATGTTTGTTCACATCTCAGCTGCCCTCTTGGGAGGCGGCATAGAGCCCAGTTGGTGTTTGGAGTCAGATGGGGTGGGTTTGAATGCTGGCTCCGTCGCCTGATAGTTACTTTGAGAAAACTACTTACCCACGTCCATTCCCAATATCTGGTCTGTAGGTGCTGATACGCATAGCTACCTTATCAACACTGTCGTAAGAATTAGCGCTAATGTATATAGTTAGCATAGGGCCTAGAATACAGGAGACATGGTATTATTTAATTGGTAGTGGTGAAATGAAGTATTTTGGAACTCAGGTACTTAAAGTCAGAATTTTGGAGTTGGAAGTAACTTAAAATTTATTTTTTCTCCCTTTTTAAAAAAAGATTTTATTTATTTATTTTTAGAGAGAGAGCGTGCAGTGCACGTGCTTGTGGGAGTAGGGGGGAGATGGGCAGAGGGAGAGAGAGAATCTTTTTTTTCTTTTTTAAAGATTTTATTCATTTATTTGACAGAGAGAAACACAGCGAGAGAGGGAACACAAGCAGGGGGAGTGGGAGAGGGAGAAAAGCAGGCTCTCCGCTGAGCGGGGAGCCCGATGCGGGGCTCGATCCCAGGACCCTGGGATCATGACTTGAGCCGAAGGCAGGCGCTTAAGGACTGAGCCACCCAGGCGCCCCAAGGGAGAGGGAGAATCTCAAGCAGACTCCACACTGAGTGTGGAGCCCAACATGGGTCCTCATCCCACAACCCTGAGATCATGACCTGAGCTGAAAACAAGAGTCAGATGCTTAACCACCTGAGCCACCCAGGTGCCCCTATTGTTCCTCCTTTAAAGCAGGTTTGAGAGAAAAACTCAACTTATGTTGGTATTTTTCTTTGATTTAAGACGAATTCCTTATTTCCCAGTATAGAATGATAAGTTTTTAGGGAGGAATTGGGCATAGAGGAGACGAGGACCCTTTGAGCTTGGTTTTTCAGATTTTCTTTTTCTTTAAAATTTTTTAAGACTTATGTTGAAATTATTTCAGACTTACAAAAGAGCAGCAATACAATACAAAGAATTCTTGCATTTCATACCTTCACCCATATTCCCTAAATTTAACTTATGTAACCACAGTACAATGATTAAAATTAGGAAATCAGCATTGATATAATACTATAATCTGCAGACCTTATTCAAAATTTGCCAGTTGTGGGGCGCCTGGGTGGCTCAGTTGGTTAAGCGACTGCCTTTGGCTCAGGACATGATCCTGGAGTCCCGGGATCAAGTCCCGCGTCGGGCTCCCTGCTCAGCGGGGAGTCTGCTTCTCCCTCTGACCCTCCTCCCTCTCATGCTGTCTGTCTCTCATTGTCTCTCTCGCAAATAAATAAAATCTTAAAAAAAAAAAAAAAAATTCAAAATTTGCCAGTTGTCCCATTGATGTCGTTTTTCTTGTTGAGGGTTTAATCCAGGTCACATTTGCATTCAGTTTTCATGTCTCCTGAGTCTCCTTTACTCTGTAATAGTTCATCTTTGTCTTTCATGCATTCTATGTCCTTCAAACCATGATCCTTGAAGAGTACTAGCCAGTTATTTTGTAGAATATTCCTCTGTTTGAGTGTACCACAGGAGTGCTTTTATGTCCTTCGCAGTGCAACATATCAGGAGGGACGTGATCTCATTTTGTCTTGTTACTAGTAATATTTATTCTGATCCCTTGGTTAAGACGGTGCCTGTCAGGTCTGCATACTCTGAACTTACGTTATCTCTTTTTACTTAAAAGTATCTCATGGGGAATAATTTTTGAGGCCATGTACATATCCTTTTTCTAGTCATATTTTGGTCATTAATTTTAGCATCTCTCGATGATTCTTACCTGAAGGAATTACCATTGTGGTATTTGCCAAATGGTGATTTTCCATTATGCCCTCTGTATTGATTGGTTATAATTATGTAAGGAAAATCTTTCTGGGTTTTGCATTTATTTTCTTTTGTTTTAAGTCAGTGCTCAAAATATTAATTGTACCATATACATAGAAGAATATTTTTCAGTTACACATAGAAGAATATTTTTCAAGACCAAATGTGATTTTTAAAATTAGCTTTTGCTTGGAAGTTGAAATATAATTTTTAGCAATTTGTGTCAATACAAGTTTTTAAAAATCTCACAAGTGGCTTTTGTGCACAGAAATAATTTGGAGGCTACTTTCATTTTCAAAATTAATGTTTGTTTTAGTAGCCTTGTACATTAAAAATCCTGATTCCTCCTTAGACTTCTAAATCCAACGTACAAATCATACTAAGTCCGTTTGATGGAGGGGCTCCAACGTAATTAAATTTCTTACAGTACAAGTAGTCTGCTTTGCACAATTACTGTCTTCATGTGGGTGGTGGAAGTATGGAAAGTTAAAATTTTTGCTTTATATCCTGTATTTTCCAAATTTCTAAATAACCACTTCTTACTACATTAAAAATCAAGTACTATTTTCTTTTGTTGGAGGCAGTGTGCCTAGTGAATAAGAATTTGGGTTCTGCAGTGAGACTTTCTCCTACCTCACTGTGTTAGTAGTTAGTTGACTTTTTGCTTTTGATTACCCTTCTGCAGGTGGTTGATAATAAAAGTACCTGCCTTATGAGATTACCATGAAGGATTAAATAAAATAATATATTTAAAGCACTTGGAACAATAGCAATGCTATAATAATATATACTCAATAGATTCTGGTATTATCATCATTGACCTTTTTTAAAAAATTAGAAATCACATAAAAAGAATCATTGATGTGAACTCTTTCTGAATCATTTTGACATGAGTATAGAAGACAGATTGTTCTCTCATCAACTCTTAGTTTCTTCATGCTGAAGTTGAAAGTTTAATGTGTGTAAAGTACCTGGTACTTGATAAATGCACAATAAATGTCTCTGTTTTTCCTAAGACTGTTATCATTGACTTGTTAGTTTCCATGTCAGGTTTTGTGGAAATTTGGTCTGGAATCCAAATTTGGTCTGGAACAATCTACATTGTTCTTCAAAGGTAGCTGATCTGATGTTAAGTTTAGTTTACCTTCCCTAGTTCTTCTGGTACATTTTTAGTGGTATTTTTTGAGTCTTGGCTTGAGCTAAACCAGTATCTCTCTAGAACATCTTGCTGCTGACTAAAAACAATTTTTTTTTAGATCTCTTGGTGTATTATTAGTGTTTTTAAATTTATGCCTTCTATTTTGGGGCTTATAATTTTTTCTATCCTAAAACATGTCAGTTTAAGGGATGCCTGGGTGGCTCAGTCAGTTAAGCATCTGCCTTCAGCTCAAGTCATGATCCCAGGGTCCTGGGATCGAGTCCCGCATCGGGCTCCCTGCTCCGCGGGAACTCTGCTTCTCCCTCTGCCTGCCACTCCCCCTGCTTGTGCTCTCTCTCTCTCTGACAAATAAATAAATAAAATCTTAAAAAAAAAAACCATGTCAATTTAGCATGTATGTATTTCATTTAATGTTATAGATTTCCTCCTAAAATTTAATAGGAATCCCCAAACCCAGAAAAAAATTATATTTTTACATAGAAACTCTAAAGGGGGGGTGGGTCTGCCATATAGATGATACTGCTTAAGGATATTTTGTGGCATCTGTTTTACCTAGTGCATATTTTTATTTCTCCTTATAATACTAGCCAACATATATATTATATATATATGTGGGAAACCAAAAATTATTTCTACTTATAATACTAGCTAACATATATATTTTGGGGGGGGGAGACATTGTTTTAAGCCCTTTATATTTATTCATTTAATCAGTAAAACAACTCTATGGTAAAGGTACCATTATTATTATGCCCAAATGAAGAAACTAAGGCTTAGAGTGGAAGAACTTGCCCTAGATTTCATAGAGGCTAAGCTGGAATTTTATAGAGATATGCTTACTAAAGCCTGTGCTCTTAAGTATTAAGCACTGTTAAATACTGAGCTGCCTCATGACACATTCCTGTTACCTTTCTGGCCCAGATGCACAGATCTGTAATTAATGATAAAGGAAACACAAAGTTTTGTTGTTAGAAGGGCACTGGGAAGGGAGACTGTTTATATGTGGATGTGGCTTCCCCCCCCCCCCCCGGAATATTGCTCTTTTTTATTTCTTTTTGGAAAACTAGATAATTATTGAAATAAAAGAAAACTTGGGGCACCTGGGTGGCTCAGTCGGTTAGGCGGCCACCTTCGGCTCAGGTCATGATCCCGGGGTCCTGGGATCAAGTCCCCACATCGGGCTCACTGCTCAGAGGAGAGCCTGCTTCTCTCTCTCTCTCTGCTGTTTCCCCTGCTTGTGTGCTTGCGCTCTCTCTCTCTCTGTCAAATAAAAAAATTTAATTAATTTTTTAAGAAAGATTTTATTTATTTGACACAGAGAGAGAGACAGCTAGAGAGGGAACACAAGCAGGGGGAGTGGGAGAGAGAGAAGCAGGCTTCCTGCTGAGCAGGGAGCCTGATACGGGGCTCGATCCCAGGACCTGGGATCATGACCTGAGCCGAAGGCAGACGCTTAACGACTGAGCCTAGGCTCCCCAATAAATTAATTAATTTAAAAAAAAAAAAGGAAAACTTAAAATACGATTTTCTTAGGAAATTAATTTTTTCCCATTAACTTTTGAATTTCTGGAGGCCAGAGGTTAATGAGTTGCTCCTTAGTAGATAACTGTTACATTGAAATTGACTTTAAACTTTATATCTTTCTTCTTTTAAAGATTTATTTATTTTAGAGAGACAGAGAGAGTGTGTGTGTGTGCTCATGAGTAGGGAGGAAGGGCAGAGGGAGTACAAGAGGGAGAGAATCTCAACCAGACTCCCTGCTGAGCTCGGAGCCCAATGTGGGGTTGGATCTCAGGACTCTGAGATCATGCCCTGAGTGAAATCAAGAGTCAGACACCTAATTGATTGAGCCACCCAGGTGCCCCTGAAATTTATATCATTTTTAAAGTGAAACGTAAGAGAGTGCTATTTACCATGTCACTTTTAGTATTTTGCTCTTTTTATCTTTCTTTTTGTGAAATATAACAGCAACTTTATTATTATTATTTTTTGTTCTGGCTAGAACCCCAAAGGCCCATTAATTTGGTTTTCTTAATTTCCTTATTTCAGTTTGTAGATTATTAGTCTTGGCCTTGTCCATATGCACATCAGTGTGTGTATCTACCTACAAAGCTCTGGATTTTTAATTATATTAAGAATTTTTGCTAAATCAAAAGAAAACTAATGAAAACTTGTTTTTAAAGATTTATTTTCTATTTTTTAAGGAGTCTCTACACCAAACATGGGGCTTGAACTCATAACCCTGAGATCAAGAGTTGCATGCTCTATGACTGAGCCAGCCAGGCACCCAATGAAAACGTTTTTTGAAGAGGGTTTTTGGTTTTTTTAGGCCAAACTTAGCATTTGAATGTCTTAAATCTTAAGAATTCTTTTCCTAAATTAAGAACATGTAGTTATGACATTTTGCTGCAGGACCCCCCCCCTTTTTTTTTAGTATTTACGTTTTCCAAAGATATTATTGTGGTTTAAATATAGGCAACATTTTAATTTATATATGTGTGTGTATGTGTGTGTGTGTGTGTAGGTAAAGATATATATATAGATTTAGATTGATATATTTATTTTAGAGTTTAATTTCTATATATATATTTTTAAAGATTTATTTATTTGAGAGAGTGTGCACATGTGCGTTAGTGGGGTGGGGGGCAGAGGGAGAGAATCTGTCAGGCAGACTCCCTGCTGAGCATGAAGCCCTACACAGCTTGCTCCCAAGACCCATGAGATCATGACCTGAGCTGAAACCAAGAGTCAGACGTTTAACCAACTGAGCCACCCAGGCACCCCCCTTTCTATATTAATGAGGACATCATGAAGGCCTGGCAGCCTCAGTAGGTAGTTACCTTGCTTTTCTATCAGTGTTTATCAGCAGAATTAGAATTTTCTATTTCTATTTTAATTTTGTAAACCTTGCATGTTTTGAACAGCCGGACAAACAATACTGGTTCCCTTTTATTAGATGTGTTTTGGGCACTTTATCTAATTTTTTTTTTTTTTGAGAGAGCGAGAGAGGCACGCGGATGCACGTGCGAACGAGCAGAGGGAGGGGGACTGGCAGAGAGACAAGCAGACTCCCCACTGAGCAGGGAGCCCGACTCAACTTGGGGCTCCATCCCAGGACCCTGAGATCATGACCTGAGCTGAAGGCAGACGCTTAACTTACTAAGCCACCGAGGTGCCCCTAAATTATTTAACTAAATCTGTAAGATAATCCAGAAAGGTAGGTAGTTTTATCACTGTGTTATAGTTCTAAGATTTGGAGGAGTAGATGCTCAAGTTCACATAGCTAGGTAGCAGCTGAGTAGGAATTTGAAGCTAGGTCTTTCTGGTTTCCTCACCACTAGACCATACTTTCTTTTTGGCAACCCATATTTTTTTGCCACTCCATGGTTCACCAGTGGTACACTTAAAGCTATCAAGAAAATTCTTTTTTGCTTTGCCCAGCATCATCTGCACATTGATTCAGTGGGTTCTCCTGATCTTTTATAAGTATTCATAAGTGGCAGGAAACTATTTAGACAGCATTTTCACCAAGATAGTTATCTTCTGATGGTTAAAAAAGAATGTATAGCTATCATATATGGATAATCAAACTAGTGGATTTGGAAAAAGTAAGCTTGGAAAAGTAAAGGCATACTAGAAACTTTATTCTGATGAGTAAGTATAGTAATGACTTTATTTTTTTATTTTAAGTAGGCTCCATGCCCACGTGGTGCTTGAACTCATGACCCCGAGAGTAAGAGTCGCGTGCCCTACCAACTGAGCCAGCCGAGCACCCCTAATAATGATTTTAAATTAAAGAAGACCAACTCACACCATACACAAAAATCCGTTCCACTAGATTCAGTCCAAACATGAGAAATAAGACGACAAAGCTTTTGTTTTCTTCTGGGAGAATATCTTCCTAGCATTGCTGTAGGCAAAGATTTCTTAAATTGGACATTAAAAAAAGATTAACCTTAAAGAAAAACGGTGTTAATTGGAAAATACTGAAAATGAAAACTTCGAAGAACATTGCTAGGAGAATAAAAAGACAAGCCACAGAGCAGGAGAAGATATCTGTAATATGTATAAATGGCAGGATTGTGTCTAGAATATGTGAAGAAGTTCTAGACACTAGAAGGAAAAGACAGACTGGTACATAAATGAGCAGAAGTTTTGAACAGACACCCCGAAGAAAGCTGTCTAAATGGCTGATAAATTTGAAACAGTGCTCAGTTTTATTAGCCATCAGGGAAAATCAAATTGATATTATAATGATATACCACCACACACAAATAAGAATGGTTAAAATGAAAAGATTGACAACATTAAGTGCTAACAAGGATGTGTAATTGTGGGAATTCTCATATACTGCTGTTTGGAGTATAAAGTTTTATAATTGCTTTGAAAATCTGTTGGTAGGGGCGCCTGGGTGGCTCGGTTGGTTGGGTGTCTGACTCTTGGTTTCGGCTCAGGTCATGATCTGAGGGTCATAGGATCGTGGGATTGAGCCCTGTGTCCCCCAGCTCCCTGCTCAGCAGGGAGTCTGCTTGAGGATTCTCTCCCTCTGCCCCTCCCCCAACTCACTTGCTCTCTCTAAGGTAAATAAATAAATCTTTAAAAAAGAGAGAGAGAGAAAATCTGTTTGGTGCTTTCTACTCAGGCTGAGTATGTGCGACTCTGTGACTCCACAGTTCTCTGCATACACTCAGTAGGTATATGTGCGTACAGTCAATAGTAGGTATGGATACGAGTGTTCTTAGCAGTGCTGATTGTAATGGCCCTGTGCTGGAAGCAACCCAAACTCCTTTCAGCAGCACGTGGGTAAATACATTGTGGCATATTCATACAATAGCATACTGTAAAAGAGAATGAATCAGTTTTTGTATTATGTAATAAATGAATCTCACAAAAATAATGATGAATAAAAGATGCAACTCACAAAAGGTTATACACTGTATGATCTCATCTAATGTAGTTCAGAAATAGGTAGAACATACCTGTAGTGTTAGAAAGCAGGGTAGTGGTTACCTGTGACGGTGGTGGTGGCTCATGGAGTCTGAGGGGCTTCTTGTGTGCTGGTGACATTCCGACACTTGATTTGGGTGTTGGTTACACAGATGTGTTTACTTTGTGAAATTCATCAGATTATACATTGTTGTGATTTGTGTACTTCTTTGTATGTAGGTTATACTTCAGTAAAAATTTTCTGAAGGGGAGGCAGAACTTAAATGGCATTATTTCCTGTAACTTATTTAACTATGATGTTATAAATTGGAAATCAGACCATGTCCAACTTAAACACCCTGTTTCAAAAGTATTTTCTTTGTTTTCAATGGGAAAGGTTTTTTCTTCTTCTCACATTCTTACTTTCCCTAAGAAGTTATTATTTGTTAAGCTTGTTCAACTCTGTGTTCAAACAGCATTATCCCATTCAGTGCTTACAACAAGAATCTTAAAACAAGAAGGAAAATGATCTGATTTAGTTTCAAGTAGACTGAATGGAGTCATTCCAGGGTCCATGTCACCAAGACCTTCAGGAGAAATAGATAAAGTTGGGAGTTTGAGTGGATATTATTTACTTTCTACCTACCTCAAAGTTGAAAAACTAGAAACTCACTTGAGGCTGACCTGTGTATGCTCCACAGTTGGTCATCTGAAGAACTTGCCTTCTCATGAATGAAATTCTGGAGTAAAACTGTATATTCTTGGTTACTTACAGAGCTCTTATTTCTCCTAGTGATTTTGGTCTAAGCCAGGGAGCAACAGACTACAACAGCTCAAATCCAGCCTGCTACACCTTTTTGTTAAGTTTTATTGGAACAGAGCTATGCTCCTTGTTTATTATCTGTAGCTGCTTTTTGTTGCACTGTATGGCCCACAAAGCTAAAATATTTACTCTCTGGCCCTTTGCAGAGAAAGTTTGCCAACCCCTGGTCTAAGACAATATTGATTATGGCCATATAGTTCTGTGTTTACGTTGTTTCACCTTCACCTCTTCCCCAACTGCACTGGTGGAAGGAACCTTGGATTGGGGATCTGTGTAAATTGGCCTGAGGTAGGACCAGTTTAGCAAGAAGCTTGTTGTTTCCATTTTACTCTTGGTCCTGTAGGATCACCTAGAATAGAGTAAACGTATTTTCATTTTGCTAGGAACAGTCCTGCTTTGCATCTTTTGTTCCAGGCTGTTATGAAATTCTGATACCATTGCATACTATTACAATAATCACACAATTTTAGCTGCTCCCTTTTACTCTTCATGCCCCCAGTTTGTAGGATAAATTGTGGGGTCATTCTGTCTGTGACAGTTAACTTTGAGAAGGGTGGTGGGAATAGAAGAGACAGTGACAGCCTATGCAAGGTGGAATGTAAGAGATGAAGTTTTGAAAGCTTGTGTCAGGGGTCTTCAAGACGGTCTCACTGATTCACTAGGATTCAAGGGCTCAGAAGTTGCTGTGCTCATGGTTTTGGTTTATTACAGTGATAAGAAACAGTAAGAGAAGCAAAAGCACATGAGGGGATGTCTGGAGAAAACCAGGTGCAGGCTTCAAAGCGTTCCTGCCCAGTGTAGTCACACAGGAGGTATTTAATTCCCCCAGAAATGACTTGTGGAGAGATGTGCAGTGTGTTCACAATCAGGGACACTCACCCTAGCCTGCATGCCCAGGACTTTTGTTGTGGTCAGTCATATAGGCACGTAGCACCATTGTGACTGACCTTGCTTATGTACATAATCTCTAGAACCTCAGAGAAAAGGAGATGTTCATCATAAATTACATTGTTAGCATAAACTGTTTGCTCAGACTGGTATTTGGTGCCACCCAAGGACAGAACTTTGCAAGGGCTCGGAGCTAGTTCCCAGGAGCTCAGTTCTCAGGAGCTAGCCAAGGGCTAGTCTGTAAACAGGCAGTTTTGGGGGAATGTGTAGGTTTTGAGCATCCCAGGCCTGCTGAGTTAACCCTTTCCCACACAAGGCCCTACAAGGTATTGAAGCCAAAGTTTGAACCCAGGTAGGTCTGATTCCAGAGTCTTTGCTCTTTCCATAATTAATTTTGAGTGATCTTTTATACTGAATTGCTAATTAAAAATTCTGGCTGCATTAGATGTGGTACATACTTGGACTATGCCCATCTATCCTGGTAAATATTTCCAATAAGCTTTCTTTTTCCTCACGTGAAGATAAGGAGCCTGATTTGAGTATTTTTCAGTGTTTTTTAAAGTAGTGGTGCTAAGAATTTCTAGTTCTTAGTTATTTTCAGCAAAGTTTATTTTGTTTTGTATGTTAATGTATTGAAATGTAGTTATCATGAAGAATAGTCTGTAATTACTCCTGTTACACTTAATACAATATTTAATTTAAAACAGAGAAATGTGATAATAAGAGTTTAGAAAAGTGTTAGTTCACAATTAAGAATTGTCTCCTTTGTAGATGATAGGTTTGAATGAATTTATACAGTTCTCAAGAGCATTTAACCTTTTTTTCTTTTCTTTTTCTTCAGGTATTTGTGGAAACATTAGACAAGTGTTTTGAAAATGTCTGTGAACTGGATTTAATTTTCCATGTAGACAAGGTACTTTCTATATTGTCAAATCTTCTAAACTTTTTATCTGAGGAAAAATGGTAATTTGTATTTCTATTTCTCAAAGTAAAAATGGATTTAGTGAGTAAAACTATTTTTATTCCTTTATTTATTTAGTATAACTCATAGCTTATTTCCATATGAGCC
This sequence comes from Halichoerus grypus, assembly GCF_964656455.1. NCBI lineage: Eukaryota > Metazoa > Chordata > Mammalia > Carnivora > Phocidae > Halichoerus > Halichoerus grypus. The sequence continues at coordinate 140,525,964 of NC_135713.1, read as the reverse complement.
AGGCACTGCCCTTGGTGAAGTTCAGACCCTGCCCAGACGACCCGCATCTAGAGGAGGAAACCATGGCATTAACACGTAGCCGTGTGTTCAGTGTTAATGGGGACACAGCTGCTCTGTCTGCCTTTGTCTAGGAGGCTGTGAGTGGAGGAATTACATTGAACTTGGATTTTTTAGGGATTATAGGTATCTCACTGACAGAAATGGAGAGGGATGGCTGTAGAGGCAGTGAAATAGGGTACAGACTTTGGAGGGGGGTTGGTATAGATCCGGGCGGCCTAGGTTTAAAGTGCCTTTAGTGGCACGGATTAGTTTTAAGATTTTATTTATTTATTTATTTATTATGGTTTTTATTTCTTTGACAGAAAGATAGAGAACACAAATAGGCAGGGTGGCAGGCAGAGGGAGAGGGAGAAGCAGGCTCCAAGGAGCCCAACGTGGGACTCCATCCCAGGACCCGGAGATCAGCCTGAGCCGAAGGCAGATGCTTAACCCACTGAGCCGCCCAGGCGCCCCTTATTTATTTATTTTAGAGGGGGAGAGTGAGAGAGCACATGTGAGAGCGAGCGAGCGAGTGAGCGTGCGCACACAAGTAGGGGGAGGGAGAGGGACAAGCAGACTCCACACTGGGCATGGAGCCCGATGTGGGGCTCGATCTCAGGACCCTGAGATCACGACCTGAGCTGAAATCAAGAGTCAGACACTCAACCGACTGAGTCACCCAGGCGCCCAGTGCCTTGGATTTTAGACTTCGTTCTGAAGCACTTTAATATTTTTAATCAAGTGTTTATTGGCATTTATTGTTGCTTTGTTGAACACTGGTGGGTTGTTTTGGTTTTTGTTTTTTGCCAGATCATTTTTTTCTACACTACAAAGATTGTGGATTGGTAAGTAGGAGATTAAAGACAGGGATATCAATTAGGGGTCTGTTGCAGGAGTCTGGAAAGAAGTGAACTAAGGCAATACAGTAGAGATGAAAAAAAGTGAATTGGCAGGACGTGATGGTCTGCTGAAAGCTGGAGTTGAGAGGAGGGAAGGATGACTGAACTTTCCAGCCACTATTACTGGGTGCTGGTGATAAGGAATTTTGGAAGAGAGTCCACTTTTACCATATACAGATTGTTTTCTGTATTAAGTTTATATAACATAACGGATTGTTTTGGAATGATTAAGCCATTGAATAAAATAGTCTGAAATAATATGCTGAAAATTTTAGCTGAAAATGTGATTTTTAAAAATCAGCTTTATTGAGGTGTAATTTACACACATTAAAATTCAGCAGTTTTGAGCATACAGTTAACTAAGTCTTGCAGATGTATAGAGTTATGTAACTGCTACCACAATCAAGGTGCAGCACAAGGAAGGAATGCATTTTATTGTTTGTGAACCATCAAAAGAATACTTTTGTTATTAGCCAATCCTCTAGATTATATTTCTCATTTACTAAATGATTTGATTTTATGTATTAACTCATTTTAGACAGAGAACTTAAACTTGATATTTTTAAGAGTCTATTTTTAGTTTTCTACTGCTTTTCTCTAATCACTGTATCTTATGCTTTTTCATACTTAGAAAAACTTCTGTTATTTTTAGGCATTAGGGTTTGCAGTATTCAAAATTATGTTTTGGTACAGGATTAAAATACTTAAAAAAGGTCTTTTTAAAATGACTGTTCAAGGCACCTGGGTGGCTCAGTCGGTTAAGTGTCTGCCTTCGGCTCAGGTCATGATCCCAGGGTCCTGGGATCGAGCCCCTCCCAGGGAACCCGCTTCTCCCTCTGCTCCTCCCCCCACTTGCGTGCTCTCTCTCTCTCTCCCAAGTAAATAAATGAAATCTTTAAAAAAAAAATAAAATGACTGTTCAGAGATCATTAGCTTATGTAATCATGCAATTTCTTAAGAAAATTGAGGAATCTCTTGTAAATGTTGTAGTAAGAGTAAAGTTCTCACATTTTTCCTAGAGAATAAAAGATTTCCTTAATAGAGAAATTAAGCTCCACTCATGTACAGCTTCTGTACATGACACACAGTTATTTTAAGACTTCTATTTTACATTGATATGCATTCATTTTAGAAAAATCAGAAAATGCACATAAGTGGAAAATAAATGGAAGTCATCTCAATTGTAGAGATTGCCTAATGTTAGTGGAAAAACTGAGGTATATTAAAAATTTCTACGTTTATTTGAACAGAAATTGATTCAAATCGGGCCACGCCAAACCAGAAGCAGTTAGGAGTACTTCACCAACAGGAGCTAGGGGAGAGGCTTTTATAAAAAAGATGCAGAAGCAAAGCAAGGGGATTTTCTGATTGATTACAATTTAAGCAGTTGTATTATTTGGGAAAGCTGAGTTGGCTCTGATGGGTTGTCTTTAGGTTTTGATTTCTTATAGGCATGTTCTGGTTTGCTTACTTAAGCTGCTAAGGTATTAGAACCACCTCAGTCTAACTGTTTAATTAACACTAGTGTTAACATTTTAGAGTATGTGTATTTCTAGATTTTTTTGTACAAGTAAGTGCAGAAACAAGTAAGTCTTTAAGAGAAACAGAAATGGGATCATACAGTATGAGTATGTATAGCCTGTTCCTTTTACACAATAGTGCATCATTGTTTTAAAACCTGCCAAAATTAGGGCGCCTGGTAGCTCAGTCGTTAAGCGTCTGCCTTCAGCTCAGATCATGATCCCAGGGTCCTGGGATCGAGCCCTACCTCGGGCTCCCTGCTCCGCTTCTCCCTCTCCCACTCCCCCTGCTTGTGTTCCTGCTCTCGCTGTGTCTTTCTCTGTCAAATAAATAAATAAAATCTTTAAAAAAAAATAAAAAAAAATAAAACCTGCGAAAATTAACTATATCTCTTCTTTCTGGGCTAAGTACTTGTTTTAATTTTTTCCAATGCAATGAGGCAAAAAGCTTTAGGATAGCAGGAGTCAGAGACCAGTCAAATAGACCTTCCTATGCCTACATTCTCTGTCCAGGACAATACTAGTCTTACTTTAAGCCCTTCTAGGAAAGTAGGATTATTTTCAACCCTTAAGCCGCCCTGGACCTTCCAGCAGTCAGGAATCTCTTAACTGGCTCAGCTCACTTTTCCTTAGGGTCTGGTATAGAATTTTGCCCACAACCCTCAGCCTGCTCATGGACTAGATTAGTCCCAAAGTCACCCTGAAGTAGTGGGACAGCCTACCTATGCAAAATTGGTTTGGATGTGGAGACTGAAGATGGCGCACATACACCAAGAAAATATGATCTGAAAGGTTTCTCACTCACATAAAAAGGTTTCATAAGTAATAGTAAAGTCATATTTATTTGATTAAGAGAGCAAGGAAAGAGGGGCGCCTGGGTGGCTCAGTTGTTAAGCATCTGCCTTTGGCTCAGGTCATGATCCCAGGGTCCTGGGATCGAGCCCCGCATCGGGCTCTCTGCTCCGCGGGAAGCCTGCTTCTCCCTCTCCCACTTCCCCTGCTTGTGTTCCCTCTCTCGCTGTGTCTCTCTCTGTCAAATAAATAAATAAAATCTTTAAAAAAAAAAAAAAGAGCAAGGAAAGAGATCATAATCACTAATGAAATTATAAACAGTAGAATCTCTAATTTAAAAGATGGTGGATATAATATCAATAAAATTTGATCAACCAACTTCATGATGAAAAGTGAAAGTACCAGTTTAAAGTAGATCTGTTATTATTCAGGACACTAAGTGTGAATTGAATGAAACAATCTATTAAAAGACAGAGATGATGGGTTTAAAAGTACAGTTTATATAGGAAAGGCAGGATAAATTCTAGATTATTTCCTATATTGTCAGTTTTCCTAACAGTTCAGTTCCCTAATACTCACCAAAAATGATTATTGTTGTTTTTTGGTTTGGTTTTGTTTTAGTTCCCTGTGACATAGGAATTTTAACATACTTTGATTTGTTTTGGATGCTCACATTGCCCTGTGTTTGCCAGGGGGGAGCCCCTTCAGGTTGTCTTCTGAGTCCTTTTGCCATTCCCTCCCCTCCGTGGGCTATTACAGCCGTTTTGTGTTCTGGTACAACTAGATGTTGCAGACCCATTGTCTTCATTTCCTACTCTAGGCATGTTATCAGCCACTTTTTCTAAGAGCCCTGATTCCTTTTAGTGGGAAATGGTATATGGAAACCACAGTCTGGAGGTGCTTATAATTATGAGGCTGGTCATTGTTTCTAGGCCTTTTCTATGGACAGAGCATCTTACATGTTTTCTGTCCAGCCCTGAGTCAGCTATTTCTTCAAGGAACCCTGGTTCTTTTTCTCGGACAATGATGTTTAGAAATGACAATCTCAGTACCATTTTTGCTCATTGCTACCAGGGTTATATTTTTCCTGGTTCTCTGAACTAAACTGGGAAATAGATGTAGGTATGTGTGTATGTGTGTGCACACACACACCCTCTAACCTATTTCTATATCTGTATATATTTCAAAAATCATTGAGTTCTTCATAATACCTCAGAGTGTAGTGTAACACTACAGAATTTATTCTAGCCTTCTCCTTTTCCGTATTTGCAACTTGCTACTCTGACAGTGAAAGATTATTCTGATTATTCTCACTCTTACTGTTCTCATTATTCCTGATGCATTTATTTTTTTGCTCAGTTCTTCCTTTCTTTAACCAAACTCCTAGCTGGGCCATTGGAAAGCTAAACCCCAGACATGCCAGTCTCTACTTTGCCTGTCAGCACCAGTCAAAATCTTGGCCCCAGACATACCAGCCCCTGTCCCCATCAACTGAGCAAGTTGTTAGAAAGTCAATTCTGATAAAAATTTGCAATGAATAAAGTATTACAAAAAACATTCCAGATGATCTGAAAAACAACTCAGTAGGATTTCTAGAAGAGGCAAAAAAATGTCAAAATGGAAAATTCCAGTGGATGAATATGTATATAAACGTAGATTACAAATATCTGAGTAAAAGGAAAGGTAGAACATGTTGTCCATAATGGAGCATAGAAAGACAAGAAAGAGTGAAAATATGGAAGATGGTTTACAGGTCACTCGGGAGGATAGAGCAAGAAAGGTCTAATGAACATTTATTCTTAGTTTCAGAAGAAGAGGAGAGAAAGAACAAGGCATATTCATAATATCTGGGTATCTAATGTCTGGGAATTTGCCAGAATTAAAGAAAGATACCAATCAGATTAAAGAATCACAAGCGAAATAAATAAAAATAAATCTACATTTAGACTAATGATAGTACAATTGAAGAGCAGAGAAAGAGCTCTTAAAATCATCCAGAAATAAAGGAAACATTACCTTCACAAGAGCAGTGATTAAATTGGGAAATGATTTCTCAACAGCAATCACAGAAATTAGAAAACCTAGTGTTGGAAGAAAATAACTGTCCAACTGTAAATCTCAAGTCAAAAAAATATCTTACAAGAATTGTCAGAGAAAAATAATGTGAGAATTTGCTACCAGCAAGCCTTTACTAAAGGAAATTCTAAAGGAAGGTACATTACACAGAAGGAAATATGAGATATAAGAAGGAATGAGTTAAAGAAGGAAGAAGAACAAATAAAGATGTAAATTTGTGGATAAGGATAAAAGAAAGTTGGAGTATTCTCGGATCTTCTAATGAGCAGCTCTGACTTTTATAATAAGCAGCTTTTAAAAGGGATTTCTTGACACTCAGCCTGGAATATAGAATAGAAAGTAGAACAGCTTTGTAATTTTTTAATCAGACTTGAATATTTTGAATTTTCAGATTTTGAGACATTCGTATTCAATGTTCGTATAAAATGCATTGTGTACCAAAAGCCAATGATTTACTCTTACTTATTACTTTGAATTACTATATCCCTGTTGCTTTTCATTGATCAGCAATTAACAAATGACTTCATTATTATTAATATGTTATATACTTCCCCTTTCTATTTTTGTCTTGAAAATTGTATCAAAATTTTGATAGGGTAACAAAATATACTACTAATTCCTTTCAGAATTATTTTCAAAATTGTCATTCTTTAGGATTTTCTTTCATGATATATATATTATATTGATATATTGGTACATTATAATTATATGTCATTTTGACAACATACTAGGAAAGAAATCAGTAGTTTGGGGGGAATAGTACTTAAGCAGCAGAACCTGCTCAACTGACTCAGTCTCAAGATAATATTAACCAGATGACTCTAAAACTGATTATTTTCTTAGCAAACACTTTCTTAAGGTTAATAACATTAGCAACTCAAAGTTTTGATTTGTATAACACTTTGATATGTCAGATATCCTATTTGGAGAATAATTACAGCAAAATTTAAAAACATTTTTTGATTTAATGAAATTGTGATAAGTATCTTTTGAGAGGATATATTTCTGAAGCTAAGCTTTTTTTTTTTTACTGTTGGCAGTGACACCAGTAAACCCCCCAAACATTCATTTTTTTACTAAAGTTTTTTCATTATAGCTTTTATTTTATTTAGCAACCTGTGTGGGGCTAAAAATGATGAGAAAATACCATATTTCACTGACTCTAAAATTACAGCTTTCTCTCACATTGTAACACTTTTGAGATTGGGATTCAAGTTACATTCTATAGCTTGTCATAATTTAATTGGCAGTGTTTTTCCTTTTCAGTAGTATGTAAAATAATAGTTTTTTAAATAATCAGTTTTAGTTTAGATTTGAAGAAATACCAAAATGTGAAGAGAGATCTATTTACAACAATTAGAATTATAAATACAGGTATTAATAGATTACTTTAGGTACATTGTTTAAAATTTTTATTAGCAAATATATGTATTAAAATTTTATTATCAAATTAGTAACAACAACATGACCAACAGAAGTATATAAATTGAAATTTTCTAACATAATTTAAAATAGTTGATCATTGGGGGAACTGGATGGCTCAGTCAGTTAAGTGTCCAACTCTTGATTTCGGCTCAGGTCGTGATCTCAGGGTCGTGAGATGGAGCTCCACAGCCATGCTCAGCAGAGAGTCTGCTTGAGATTCTCTCCCATCTCCCTCTCTCTCTCCCTTCACTCTGGCTCACTCACTTTCTCTCTCAAATAAATCTAAAAACACACACACACACACACAAAACAGCCAGCAAGAACCTGTGTTCAAGAAAAGAAAATAGTTGATCATTTCATCGTAAGTGGCTATCCTTAATAATTAAAAAATGTTGTCTTAGGGGCGCCTGGGTGGCTCATTCGGTTAAGTGTCTGCCTTCGGCTAGGGTCATGGTCCCGGGGTCCTGGGATCAAGCCCCGCGTCAGGCTCCCTGCTCAGCAGGAAGCCTGCTTCTCCCTCTCCCACTCCCCCTGCTTGCGTTCCTGCTCTCGCTATCTCTCTCTCTCTTTGTCAAATAAATAAATAAAATATTTTTTTTTTAAATGGTGTCTTGGGCACCTGGATGGTGCTGTTGATTGAGCATCTCACTGTTGGTTTCGGCTGGGGTAGGATCTCAGGGTTGTGGGATCCAGCCCGGTGTGGGGCTCTGCACTCAGTGCAGAGTCTGCTTGGGATTTCTCTTCCTCTCCCTGTCCTGCTTGTGCGTGCGCTCACACACACACACACACACACACACACACACACACACACTCTCTCTCTCTCTCTCTCTCTCTCTCTCTCTATATATATATATATATATATCCCTAAGATAAATAAATAAATCTTTTTAAAAAATCATGTCTTATGGTATCTTTTTCTGCAAGCAGAGGGGAAGGAGGTGTTCCTTGCAAAACACATTTTACAAAATATTTATTGAGTGCTTAACACTCTGCAGGGTTATATGAAGAATAGGCCCTTATCCCATTCCTCCAGAAGTTTATAGTTATTTTAGGAGGATATGTGATATCTGTGTCTCCGTCTGACAGACGTACAACCATTAAAGGACATTACACTGTTATCCATAGTAAAATATTTTATTATTTTAAAATTACAATAATAATACTTATCTTTCTTTAGAAACAGAGAAGTCAAACAATACTAAAGACTGTATGATTAAACATTAAAGTTCTTCTTACCTTGTCCCCCTCCTTATACCCACTCAGCCCCATCCTACACTGTTTCCCTAAAGTAATTTCTTTTAATAATTTCACTAGGTAGGCTTCTAGACTTTTTTCCTATATATTTTCAGAGATATGCATAGTTCTCTTGGTTTAGTGAGTGATCGAGTTTGTTTGTTTGTTTTAAAATATTTTATTTATTTTTTAGACAGCGAGAGAGGGAACACAAGCAGGGGGGAGCTGGAGAGGGAGAAGCAGGCTCCCCGCTGAGCAGGGAGCCTGACTCGGGGCTCCGTCCCAGGACCCTGGGATCATGACCAGATGCTTAACGACTCAGCCACGCAGGCGAGTTTGTTTTTATTTCGTACAGTGTGCTATGCCTGGCTTTATTAACTTCATCGGTCTTTAGATGAACCATATCAATACATACATGCTAGCTTTATTCTTAGGTGAAGAATTAAACAGAATGCTATGCCATATTTTACTTGACCACCCCTATAGTCAGATATTAATATAGTCAAAGTAAAAAATACTTGGTGCAGAGAACTTCATTTCTAACATAAGTTACAGCAAAGTAACTTTTATTTTTTGCAAACAAGTGACTGTAGAAAGGAATCTGTATAATTTGACCTTTCCTTCCTTTATCCTTTTTTATATTTGCTTCAGTCTCATAGAGGGCTTGTTATTGTTAAAAGGTGAAATGTGTTTGATTTAGTCTTCCTTTTCCTCTTCAATGATTATGTTTGCTTCACTCACACCAGGATGCGGCTCTCTGTAAGCACGTTACATAAGTATTTAATAGACGCGTGCTAAGCCCCGGGTAATGTCTGAAAGTGCTGAATCACTATATTGCACCCCTGAAGCTAATATTACACTGCATGTTAACTAGTTGGAATTTAAATAAAAACTTAAAAAAATATTTAATAAATATGGTTTACTAATGGGGTAGTGAAAATTGCTAAAAAAAACACGTGGTTTGTTCTTTAACTTTTGAACTTTGAGATTATTGAGATAAATAATTTTGAAGAAAAAATTGCATATAATATTTATTAGATACCCACAGTGTGCAATATATTTTATAAATAATAATAAAATAATACAGAGACCATTTAATCTTAAATAAGTTAGAGTAGTACTAAGCAAAAGTCTCCAAGTTCTGCACTGACACGTATATGAGATAGAATTTTTACTATTTAAATGCATCAAAGTGCAGCACTCTGGAAAACAGTATGGAGGTTCCCCAAAAAGTTAAAAAAGAACTACCCTATGACCCAACAATTGCACTACTAGGTATTTACCCAAAGGATACAAGAATACTGATTCCAAGGGCCACATGTACCCCGGTGTTTATAGCAGCATTATCAACAATAGCCGAACTATGGAAAGAGCCCGTGTCCATGTGGGTAAAGAAGATGTGGTATATATATACAGTGGAATATTACTCAGCCATCAAAGAGAATGAAATCTTGCCATTTACAACGATGTGGATGCAGCTAGAGAGTATTATGCTAAGGGAAATAAGTCATTCAGAGAAAGAAAAATACCATAGGATTTCACCCATGTGTGAAATTTAAGAAACAAAACAGATGGACATAGGGGAAAGAGAAAGAGGGAGGCAAACCGTAAGAGACTCTGAACTATAGAGAACAAACAGGGTTGCTGGAGGAGAGGTGGCTGGGGGATGGGCTGAGTGGAGGATGGGCATTAAGGAGGGCACTTGTGATGAGCACTGGGTGTTACATGTAAGTGATGAACCACTAAATTCTACTCTCGAAACCAGTATTACACTGTATGTTAACCAACTAGAACTTAAATAAAAACTTGAAACGTTAAAAAAAATAAAACGCCTGGGTGGCTCAGTCAGTTAAGTATCTGCCTTCGTCTCAGGTCATGATCTCAGGGTCCTGGGATCGAGCCCTGCCTCGTGCTCCATGCTCAGCCGGGAGTCTGTTTCTCCCTCTCCCTCTGCCCCTCCCACTTGTGTGCTCTCTCTCTCTCAAATAAATAAAATCTTTAAGAAAAAAAAAGCATGAAAAAAGTGGCATGCTTGTCTTATCACTAACAAATATTCACCTTTGTGCTACCTCTTAAATAACTTCAGTATACGCATAACTATAGCCTTTAATACTATTCCTCTGAATTACTGCATGGTCACTCTTTTATTTTTACCAAGCTTTTTTTTTTTTTTTTTTAATATATACTCATGCTAAAAGTTTTCAAAACCTAGACAAACAAAAACTATAAAGTGAAAGACACATCTCTATTCTTCCTCAGTCCTCCAGTTCCATTCTTTAGGTAACTACTATACTTTAAAAATATTTGCAGAAAATTAAAACAACGGTGAAATACCACTCTACACCTATTAGAATGGCGAAGATCCTGAACACTGACAACATCTAGTGCTGGCAAGGAACTCTGATTCATTGCTGGTGGGAATGCAGAACGGTACAGCCACTTTGGAAGACAGTATTGTAGTTTCTGACAAAACTAAACATGTTCTTACTATACAAGCCAGCAGTCATGCTCCTTGGTGTTTACCCAAAGGAGTTGAAAACAAGTCTACAAAAAAACCTGCACACAGATGTTTATAGCAGCTTTTTTCATAATTGCACATACTTGGAGACAACCAAGATGTTCTTCAGTAGGTAAATGGCTGAAAAGTATTTGCATTTCTTTCCAGGAACTTTCTAGGTATATCTAAGTGTGTATGTGTATGTAATTCTTTTTTTTTTTGTAAATCTCAGTGGGACCATATTATAGATATTATTCTGTCCCATTCATTTTTCATCTAATAATCTATGTGACTGAGGAAACTGTAGATGTCTCATTTTTAAGTGTGTGGTAATTAATAGTGTACATTCTAAGAAACACACTTTTTTCTTTTTTTTTTAAAAGATTTATTTATTTGGGGTGGGGGCAGAGGGAGAGAGAGAGGGAGAGAAGCAGACTCCCTGCTGAATGCTGAGCGAGGTGCCCCAAACAGACTCTTACCTATAAAGAACAAGCCAATGGTCACCAAAGGGGAAGTGAATGGGGGGATGGGGGAAACAGGTGATGGGGATTGGAGTACACTTGTGATGAGCACCGGCTGTTTTAAGTAAGTGTTGAATCACTATACTGTATACCTGAAACTAATATACTGTATGCTAACTGGAATTTGAATAAAAACGTAAAACAAGTAGTGTAGATTCACCATTTTACAGTTTTGTGTTTTTGTTTCTTTACTCTTACCAACAAAGTTTTGTTGATCATTCTTGTACATAGACCTGGCACCAGTATCTTTTATTATTTTCTTAACTCACACCCTTATTTTCTGCAGCCTCTTTCAGTCCATAAGTCTCTTGCAGAACTGTGACTTTATGTGTTTGTTACATGATCTCATTTGTGTAAATTAGACATACATTTACGCACACATAACAAGTATATGCGTAAGAAGTTTTCATGAAGGCTATGCAGGTTTCCCTTGCTGTCCAAAAGCAGAGTGTTCCTTTGAAACATTTTGTAAGCCAAAATGGCTTAAAGCAAAGAAGCAATTACCCTTTCATAGATGTGAAAATTCTTTTTGGATTTCTTTCAGTTGGCAAAAAGCAGGTATGAACATAGGTCTTTTTTAAAAGTGAAGGGTGTAAGGGGAACTTTTGGATAGTGGGGGAAACCTGTTTAAGATCTAATTGTGATTATCTTTGAATAGAGGGACATAGAAGAAGCTATGTGGTTGGGTAGATAGGGCATATATAGTTAAAAACAAACAAGCAAAAATACATTAATAATGTGGTATTTGCTATTTTTTTAAAAAAACACTTAAATACCTATAAAAATTCAAGAAAAGGGGATTAAAAACTCATTGAACCTTTATGTTAGGTGGACATCAAAGCAGTTTAGTAGATGAGTTATATTTCAAACATAATGTCACCCTTTTATTTCCATTAAAATCTGTTTTAGGTAAGGGGTGCCTGGGTGGCTCAGTTGGTTAAGCGTCCGACTCCTGATTTCAGCTCAGGTCATGATCAGGGTTGTGAGATCCAGCCCCATGTTGGGCTCTGTGCTGCGTGTGGAGCCTGCTTGAGATTCTCTCTCTCCCTCTCCCTCTGCCTACCCCCCTCCTGCGTACTCTCTCTCTTAAAAAAAAAAAAAAAAAGTTGTTTTAGGTAAAATTTGTAAAACAAAATACTAGAACATGTCAGCCATATGTGTTAAGGCTAAGCTAAAAACAAAGCTTTTATCATCTCTCTCTTACTAAGTCTGCCGAAAATTCCTCCCAGTTCTTGGAACATGAAATTTTCTGTCACTAGACAGCTTCTAAATGATCCCTCCATACCTTATTTGAACACTATGACCTTGATAATGTTGGACTCCTCTCCCAGCTAGTAATTCTCATTCCCATACTGTTTACCTCCTGGAATTTCTACATAATGTATAGTACCTCCTCACCTAGAATATATTCTTCAGGCATTTATTATATTTCTAATGAGGTTATGCTTAAGGATTTAGCTCACAGGCTCTCATTTGTATTTTTATCTTCTCAAGATTTCTGAATTTGCTTTCATAGGAGTTATTTTTACTTTGAAGACAAATTTACATCCAGGTCCTTATTAAGTTGACATATGTCCTTAGAATTTCTTGCATATCTGCAGACTACTCATATTTTAATACCTCTAACCTTGGTAGACATTTCTATAATACTGAAATCTATGTCTTCCACTAATCTGCATGTGTTTCTGAGATATTTCTGGAAAGGCAGTAGTAAATGAATAAGCCTGAGCAAAGTGGGGCTGGTGGAGTTGCTGAATTTTTATCAGCATTACAAATTGTGCTTTCTCATGAGAATTTGTTTTAAAAAGAAGAGGGGAGGTTCCATTGCTAAAACAAGTCTTAACGAATCCGTCCACTGGCCATGGCCTTTCTTTCTGAACACTTTTCCTCCATATGATACCTGTTAGCTGTTGTAGGGTAATTATATTTTATCATCCAATCACCTTCTTGACCTTTAATTGAACCTTCATAGATTATGACTAAAAATTAATTTGCTGTATCAATTTCATGTGTTGGTTTTTTTTTTTTAAAGATTTTATTTATTTGAGAGAGTGAGAGAGAGCACGAGAGGAGAGAGGGTCAGAGAGAGAAGCAGACTCCCCGCTGAGCAGGGAGCCCAATGTGGGACTCGATCCAGGGACTCCGGGATCATGACCTGAGCCGAAGGCAGTCGCTTAACCAACTGAGCCACCCAGGCGCCCAATTTCATGTGTTGTTAACAGAAGAAAGCAAGGAATAGGACTTGGGTCACTCAGACTTAGGTTTTAATTTAATCGTTTGCTACATATTCATTTATGTGGTCTTGAGCAAGCTGGTTTATTTTCTCAACTGTAACAAAGGTTAATGTGAGAATTAAATACATACCATAAGTGCAGCACCAAAACATCATTTCAATAAGTGGTGTTTAGTCACAAAAGGGATAGCAGTTAGGAGTGATGATATTTAGCACTAGTTTTTATTTTTTTAGCACTAGTTTTTAAAACAGTTGTGGCTTCTGATTTTGTTTTGTTTTCTAGGAAAAGTAATTTCTATTAATCCTTTTTCTTCAAGAGTTGTAACATGAGATGTCCATCTTTCCAAAATGAAAAATTAGTAAATGATAGGATTTAAAAATCATGAATACATTTGTGTGCAGTCTTATAAAGGAATGAAAATTGAATCATATAATTACATATTTAACCAAGACCAGTTTTTGTTTAAAATAAAATTACTTGGGGTGCCTGGGTGTCTCAGTTGGTTAAGCAGCCAACTCTTGATTTTGGCTCGGGTCATGATCTCAGGGTCATGGGATGGAGCCCATGTCTGGCTCTACGCTCAGCAGGGAGTCTGCTTGGAATTCTCTCTCTCCCTCTGCTCCTACCCCCATGTTCACACACTCTTTCTCTAAAATAAATAAATCTTAAAATTACTTTATAGTATCTTTTAGGTACTATGCTACATACTTGGCATGAAATATTTAATTCTTCTGATGACCGTATGAGGTGTCTATACTGTTTTTATCTCTATTTTACAGATAAGGTAACAGGTGCGTGTGTGCTAAAGGACATACAATACGTGCTAGAGTCAGTATTCATACCTAATTTCAGAGTCTCCATTCTTTATACCACCACATTGTTTTTTTAAAAATTATAGCAAAGTATGCTATTCTGTGATACCCTAATTCAGCTTTGAGTTGGTGATTTTTGATTCAGTAACTACCTATGAAAAAAACACCTGGATTATATTTTTTCTCCCCAGTGGAAGATGCTACTTTAGTGATTGTAAGATGTATATTTGATAATTAAAAAAATCTAAGTATTACATATATGGATGTGTTTGGGACAAAAACATTATTAAAGTACCTACAATAAAAAGAAATTTTACTCTATTTCAATCAGGAGCTTGTTACAGTGCCACATAGCTTCATTAAATGCCTTGAGCATAAAACAACTTAATAATTATTGGCTAAGAATCTGTCATAAAAGGCCATTGTAGATAATTTTTTTTTAGCATTAAACTGGTTACAGTAAGAGGTAGTGTTTATTGATCATTTACTTTGTTCTGAGCACTTCCATGGATGACCTCATTTAATCTTTTCAACAGTCTAGGAAGGAGACACTATTAATACCTGTTTTACAGCCCATTAAACTAAGATTTGAAGAGGCTCTCTGTCTCAGGCTGCATTGTAATAGCAAACGTGGATTAGGGGCCCTCCAGATTATTTTTATTTTAAACTTCATACTTACGAAATAGTCACAGCAGTGTTTGAAACGAAAGCTACTGGAATGATGAAACATTTTTGTAGTGAATTTTCTTTATGGACGTGTATTATTTTTCCCTTTAGGTTCACAATATTCTTGCAGAAATGGTGATGGGGGGAATGGTATTGGAGACCAACATGAATGAGATTGTTACTCAAATTGATGCACAAAATAAACTGGAGAAATCTGAGGTAAGAATGGAAAGCGCTCTGGTTAATGGAGGTAGTAAGCATGATCATAAATTTGCATGATGTGTAGCTTTCACTGTTTGTCCTTCAGTATCACCCTTTAAGTACAGCTGATAGCTTATTCAGTTTTTTAAAAATGGAATATACATATCTTAGTATGTTCAATGTTTTGTGACTGCTATCTATCTGATAGTTTCATGTTCTCTTTTTTTAGCCATGGTTGTTAACTGCCTTGGGTAATAAAGACAATTTCAGATTCTTAACAGCTTAAAAAAGAAATTATATGTTTGAATAATGAAATCAGTATTTGCTTTACAAAACCTTAGTAATCATCAAGGAAATCTTAGACCTGATATTTTAAAGATATATAAATTTAGTGTCACAGAACTATTTCTGAAAAAGGAGAGGAGAGGAAATGGAATTCTCATGAGGAAGTAATGTTGTAAGTTATAATTGGTGCTTTGCAAGCCTGAGTGAACACTGAAAAAAGAAATTCGTTGCCTTAATCTTTTAATTCTGGATCCTTCCCAGAGGTCACTGACAAGTTGGCTAAGTCACATATTTTATACAATGATACATGAATTCATGGCTTTTTCTGCATTCTATAGGAGAAAGATTTGGTTAGTTACACATGCTTAGCTTTGTGCTGTTAGATTAGGTGCATGAGGATCAACCAGCACTTTAGCATTGTATAAAATCCTACTTTAGAATTTTCATGACTCTTTCCTCAAGTATTAGGCTGAATATCAATAACAAGCACTGTAGCTGAGCCACTGAAGTTCACATTGTTTTGGTGGTTTCTTATTACTCTGGCAGAAGTTTAGAAAGATGAATAGTTTTGACATGTCATTCAACACTATACTTGTTACCTTTGGTATTTATAGTCATAACTAAGATTAGAAAAATAAATTTTATTTATAATTATTAATACAAGCTCAGGTGTTTGGTTGATTTAAAGTAATCATTACTATAAAAGCAGCAAAGTATTAAAAATATGCTGGCATTAATTTACAACAGGTGAGTTCTAAAGAATTTTTATCTTGTTGGCACTTTAAAGGATCGGTTTAATGGAATGCTATGCTCACTGGAATTGAATGAAACACAGGATGATGGATAAATCCAAAATCTGAGGGTTAGAAACAGTTAAAGCTTTATATAAAAGCATTTTCCAGTGTTCTATTTTAAAGTAAAATAGCCCTGCATTTCTCTATATCTCAATTTACCATCCCTATGAGTTGCCCAAAGGAGAGGCTTGTAATGGTGAAGAGCTTATAGTTATGACTCTTTTAAATAACTACTTATATTTTATGTGTTCTACAGCCAATTTTTAAAATACTGGTTTTTGAAAAGGAAAAACAAACGATTAATACAGAAGGTTTTGTTTTAGGACAAGGAAAAGAACTCAGAATATTATTTAGTATAGTTGGTTTGCCTTATATTATTTAGTATGGTAAAAGATTTACTATAACCTCTGAGCTATACAGTCTTAAGTGATAACTCAAATTTTATGTAATCTGTTAAAACTTGCTTTACAAAACTCTATGGATATAGATTCTAAATGCCAAGAGACATGACATAATCCATTAATAATATGTCAAAAATGAATGGATATGTGGTAATATATGACTTCTGTGTAATCATGTGTAAAAAATATATTGACCTTTTGTCTGGAATGTTCATATTCCAGGTTCTTTAACTTCATTGATGGTGTCCTCTTTTTAATTTTTTTTCTTTTTGTCCTTGGTTTGCTATTTATAATACTGATAAAAGTCATGAAGGACCTATAATAATTGCATAATGGATATTTGCTTTCTGATTGTCCAGTATAACTTTGTTAATGAGGCAATTTTTCCTTATCTGTAAAGAAAGAGCAGTAAAATACAAAATTTACATTTTCAATGGAAATAGAATACTGTAACTTAAAATCTCTTCACAGAAACATTTCTATTTAAAATGGTTTTAAATACTGGTGAAAGAGGTACTGCTATTTTTCATCTGCTGATCATCTCTTAACTTGTACAGTCAGCAGTTATCTGCTACAAATTAGTTTTTCTCCTTTACTAGAAAATAGGTTTTAAATCTGGGAGTAGACCACAACATTATGTTTTTCATCAAGTGTTTCTCCATATGTGATGTCTGCTAATATTTTAGTTATAAAGTAGGATTTTGAGTCAAAATGAAGCCATTTAGTCCTGATCATATTTTAAGAAATTATGCCAAAAATGTTGACTTTGTGTAATTCTTCAGTAATTTTCATAATCTGGAAGACTACCACCTTTATTCCAGACACATTGAAATGTCAGTTTTCATATGGATTCCGTTTCCATGTTACTTAAACTGGATATATGTATCAAATATATGACTGCAGAATAATCCAAAATTATTTGAGAACACACTATAAGCTTTAATTAATCTGACTCTTCCTTAAATTTTAGTTAAAATTTATTATGCAAGCAAAAACTTGTCAAGAAATAATTAAAATCCAGAATATCATGATTGATGAAAAGACCTGGTTATCATACTTTTAAGATTAAGTGGTATTTAGAATAGCATTTATCTTTTAAAAATCAGTCTGGGTATAATGAAGATACCACTTTTAAGATATAGCATGGATATATCTAGTTGCCTTTACTTTGTCAGAAATCAAAGACTTTATTATTTTGGTTTAAAGATAGTATATTTCCAGTGACAATGGAAAGTGAACCAGTTTAATTCCCAATAACCTAGACAGGTAGAAGCAAAGATCTCCCAGATCTTTAAAGAGAGGACAAACAAAGATATGCTCTGAATGTATGTCCCATCTATCCTGATTTGACAGAAAACTGGTTTGCTGTGACATGGGGGTCTGGGCAAAGGAGGGTTTAAGCTGGGTGGGAGGATGGTGGGATTTGGGGGAAGTGTAAGAGGCACTCAGGAATCTTCCAAGGAATAAAAGGACTCCCTGGGGGTGGAGGTAGAGGGGTGGGGTTGGGGAGACTTGTTAGCTTTTGTGTATGTCATGTTATTTTTAAGATGCATAAATGGGTCTGAATATAGTCACTACTTTTTTAAAAGTCAGTCTTCTTTTTTTCCGAACATCCTGATCTTTCTAGCTCTTTCCATTCTTCTCTCTTACAGACCTTTATCTTTCAATCTCCCAGACAGGACAGGTAGACAAGGTATTGCTGACTTTGAGAAAACTGTACTTTAACAAAGGGAAAGCAAAATGATGTCAAAGGCAATTAATTATTTAGGCCAGACTCAAAAATTCTTTGTGTTAATGAACCCATGTAGTCCCTGTAGCCTATTTTTCATTCTAGTTTCTCCTTGTAGTTTCTTCATCTTTTATTGGACTTAGTGTATTTTACTAGTGTTTCATTGATGTCATGTTTGTTCTGTTTTGTCTGCCTGCATTGTAAAAGGAAAGTTTAAATTTTTTGTTCTTTTTTTAAACATTGTCATTTAACTGACAAATTACATTTGTAAAAATGCAGGTTTACTTTGTATATAAAAATGTAGAGTTTATTTCAAAAATCATATGTTAGAATTAATCTTAATTTAACTCTCACAGTTCTTTTTCTGTCTTTCTAAATTAGGATTCTAACATAAAATCCCTGGTGGGTTTTGGAAGCTGTGCATTTGAAAACCAAAAGCTGAACCTTTAGAGTTTTGCATACAAAGTGAGAAACAATGAAGGCTTAGAATAGTGACTTTTAAATAGTGCTTTTTTCCCCACATAATGGTTTTCAGGTCCAAAGTCTTAACAGAATTGCTTTTATGGTTTTGACTAACAAGGGCATATTAAAAGTGGCCAACAAAAAGTGTAAGATAACAAATCTTCTAAAATTGAATTAAAAGTTCTAAAAATTGGAATTAAATATTTTGACCAAAATAAAACGGATTTCCAGGGTAGCAACCTTCTGACATCCAAACACCATAATAAGTGAGACTCAGTAAAATATTGTTAACCTTGGACATTTTTACAAAGCATACTGCCTCTTACTGAAAATGTTTTTAATAGACTCCTAGCTTTATAAAACTAAATTTTCTCTGGCATTTCCTATGTGTTTTTTACACCCTAAGTTAATTGTGTAAATTTTTATTTAAAAATTTCAATCTAAATGGTGATGAACAGCTTTTTTTTGTACAATATTGTACCAAAATGAAAAATGAAAATGCTTATAGGCCTCCATTTAAAAATTTCAAAGTGACGCAAACAATGAGTCGTGGAACGTTACATCAAAAACTAATGATGTACTACTGTATGGTGACTAACATAACATAACAAATAAATAAATAAATAAATAAATAAAATCAATAAAACAAACAAAAAATTTCAAAGTGAAAATACTTTATTGAGTCCCAAAGCGGAAAAAAAATTCTGTAAATTCAACAAGTTGGATTACCCACTTCACTAATTAGAAAAATGCCACTGAGAATTTGGCATTGCTTTTTAGCCACTAAAAGTATCTTTCTGGATGTGTTTGAGAAGTGGCAACATACAGGTGGCTTTTTAATTTCTTATCCCAAGATGGTAGGCTCTCTCATGAAGCTGGGAGTACCACTTGTGGTCCTTAGGTCTGTGTTACTTTATCCCTGGAATAGAAAATACATAATTGTTTCCTTTATTCCACTGATCCAAATCACTGCCAATTTCTGTGGTCTAGTCTTTAATTTATGTTAAATTGTCATTTTCTAGCAAAGAACCACTTGGGTCTTTAACTTCCATCACTAGAACTAGTAGTTAGCTTTCTTCTTCTTTCTTTAAATCAAATATCTATTTTCAAAGAGCAGAGAATAAGAAAAGTGGCCCTAATACAATGATACTGGAAAGTCAGCTTGTGAATTGGTTCTGCTTCTTACCTTGACATGCTGTTTAGTCTGTTCTTCTACAAAATTATGGTGAGGACCCCTGAGTTCCACTTGTAATGGTTGGAATTAGTTACATTAAATCCATGAATTGGGCATTAGTCTGCTGTATTTATTTCACACAGGCAAATGCTGTGCTAGAAATTAAAACTATAACTGAAGATTATATTAAATGGATTATATAATTTGGAAGGCTTTTAAATTTTTAAATATTCTAATTTTGATATAATTTTTTATAAAATGTTATAGTTCTTACTTACTAGAGGGTTGTCATTAGCATTTCTAACCTTGGAATTGAAATATTAAAGCACTGCCTTTAAAGCAAAGAGCAAGCCTATTACAAATTCCCAGATTAAAAGCTATTCTACCTTACATTCATAAATTAAAATAGTGAATTTTCTATTTTGCTCAAAACATGAATTCAAAAGCTGCCATTATTTTGTTAATGATTTTGAGTCTGAAACCATTTAATACTGTGTTTATTAATGTTGATGTTCTTTCACTTTGCTGTTAGGTCAAAATTATGAATGTGCATATAGCACCTTCCAGCAGGAAGGGTGGGTAAAGTTTTAGTATGTACAAATTATTCCCACTACCATCTTACTCTGCATTTCAAGCTTGAAAAAATATTTTAAGATGGTAGGATACTAATTTATGTCTTAGATTAAATAAATATTTAGATTCTTTCCTTTTCCCCTCGAGAAAGTTAATTGCTTATTGCATGATAAGGAAAAGGGAGCCTTCCGATTCTTTGAAATATATTTTAGTAATGCTGCTTTTTCACTTTTGCTTGCACATATTTTGTTTATTTTTGGGTCTGGCAATTTAAAAACAAAATCAAAAACAAATCATATCCATCCATTATTATCTTTGTGATTCAAGTGCTTGAAATTTCTGAGAGTATGTCTGTATAAGTCTTCTATCTGTTTGGCCTCATTTTGGTATACTTGCAGACTTCATTTTGTTTTCTTTCTCTTAATTCTGTTAATTTATTTAATCTCATGGGAGAGAAAACATGACCATTCTTTTATATACTGTACTTCATTCTTTCATCCAGTTCATACTCTTAACTGCTTTGGATTCATATATTTATTTTTGTTAGTGGAGTTGCTGCAGTTTACCTGCCATGGTGGTGCTCGAATATAACAACATAGATGGAAGCAAGTTATTTCTCCAGTAGGGTTTCATTCTTTTTATTTCTGCTTTGTGTCAGCTGTGTAATCTTAAATCTTTAAGAGCTATGTTGTACTGTCAGAAATATCTTAATTTTACATTTTAAATTGTACATAATACTAACAAGTCAGGCAAGCTTAATTTCTGTAAATTTTAGTGTTCAAAAAAATTAGTAAAAGTTATCTTGTTGCTTTGAATATATCTTACTGAAAAAAAAATCTTAACTAAGATGAAAATTATTTTATACCTTTCTGTTGGCAAACTGATCTCCTAATGGCAAATTACCTCTTTTACATTTTATTCTTTCATAAAAATGTTTCAGACTTAACTTTCATGGAAGTCTGAAAATGAAATTTGTTTTATAGCAGTTCTGGTGTTGACTACCTGAGAAGTCTTTTATTTTTAAGCCCTACGTTTTTATATAAAACTCATTTTAGCACCTAGTTACTGATCAACAGTTCTTTTTATATTTTTTTATGTTTTATATTCTGCAAAATCTGATTTCTTAAAATGTTAGTTTAGTTAAAAATTGAAGTACGCATTACAATTTTTTTATTTCCTACCATTTTAATTCATGACATACTACACAGAAGTATTGAACATGCTTGAGAAATAATTTGATTCTCTTAATTCATTTGCGTGTTCTGAATAGTGGCCATCCTTTGCATGTCTATGGCTTGCTGCTTATGTTTAGAGGAATTGTAGTTTGTTGTACTTAGAAACTTCTTTTGGTTTTACGTAATAAGAACTTGGCACATAAATGCTATTTAAATCAATTGCTATATTGACTTTATGTATTCTCATTAGCAGCCAACAGTCGACACCATCTTTGGTCACAAAGAAACGAATTAATCTAAAGAAATTTAACAGGATGCACTTTTATTCTCATTTTCTTTACTCAAGTTCAGTTTAGCTGTTCATGGTACAGGGTATTATGGAAAAGAAGGCTTCTTGACAATGACATTTAATTTAATACTAAAAAAATTATTTTTACTATTTATAAAAGTAAAATCATAGCATCCAGTAAAACATACACACATATCTACCTTCTCTCTCTCTCTCTCTATCTCAATAATAAAAATCCTCTAATAGTTCATGCCTTTTAAAATATTTATATTCAAATATCTTATAAATACTTTTTTTATAGTCTACTCATCATTTGTACCCTGTAGAGACACATCCAAGTAAAAATCGTGGCAAATTGGTTTTTTAATTAGAAAAATTACAAAATCCTTCTATCTGGAAAACTGATACTAGCTCCAGGATGTCTATAATTTTGTAAAATAATTTTTGTTCCTTGGCCGACAACATACTTTTGGGTAAAAGGAAGAGAGCCTTGACAAGATGGTAAACCTCTTTAAACTGGATCTTTCTTTGATCCTAAACCATTCTAAATTTCGGTAGCTAGATGTTGAACTTGAAATAATCAGGTTAAAGACCCTTTTGAATATGATTCATGCTACCCTAAACAATACTTATTCGTATCTCCAACATCTTTGGGGGGTATAAAAATAACTGCATTGCTTCAGGTAGGTATAAATGTAGGGGTCAATCAAAAACAACTTACTTCCATTAAATTATAAAAATTGAATACTCCAGCCCTATTCATTCTTTAATTGGATATGGAGTGTTTCATTTATGTCATTGCCTGTGTGGACCATATCTATTATTAATAATATTTTACTGATTTTTCTATTATTTCCAATTCTGAGTTGATAATCCGTGGCTTTTATTTCATTGCTTAACAATGTTTGTATCCTTTATTCAGCAAATAGTTTACACTGGCCTATTTTGTATCAGTCAAGATTTTTCTCAGGTAACAGCTTTATTATTATTATTATTTTAATTAACAAAAGAGGTAGGATTACATAAGAGAAAAAAACCTAAAATTTCAAAAAGGGACATTAAAACTAGTAATTCTAATTACACAGACATTGTCTCATATATGTGATTTAAGCAAAGTGGAAGATTTGTTTTTGTTACCTAATTGTCTGCTTTTGTCAAGATGATGTATGCCACTGAATTCAGATGTGTTTGTTGACTTTATTATATCACCTGAATAAAAATTGATGAAATCTAAATCTAACTTAAACCGTAAAAGTATGAAGACTCTTGTAGCTATTTGAGAAAGATGATATATATCCCTTTTTCTTTTATTTTTAATCATATTTTCTTTCAAAATTGTTTCACAAAATATAAATATCCCTACTAAGATGAAAGTGAAATATTGTACACTAATGCTACTAGAAGTTTTAAAATTCATTTATTTATATAAATACTATCTTTTGCATTTATGCTGTTCTTTCTCCAAATTTGCATATTGTAAACTGAACCAATGTTGTTGGATCTACTTTATGTGACAGTATTTTTAATCATTCATTGTATTTTTTCTAACACATCGAAGGTTGGAAAGATCCTTTTGTTGCAGTTTAATTTTTAGGCAGAACTTTTCTCTTTGGACTGAGGCTTTACTTTAAAAGCCTGATTCCCGCCCCCCTCCCCGCCCACCGGTGTTTTAGAACTTCCCTAGAAAAGTTTAGAAGAGCCTCCACAATTTAAAATAATATTAAAAATTTGTTGTTTTGAAATGTTTTAAGGGTTTGGCCCTACGTAAAGAAACTAAACAAGTATGATCTATTACTTTCAGTTTTTATTTCACAGCACATTTTGATAATCAATGCTGTTTTAAAAGCAAAAAAAACCCCCAAATCTATCATGATTGTTGCAAGAGATGTTTAAAAGGAAACTAATGTAAACTATGCTTCGTGCTTATATCATAAGTCAGTAAGTGAAGATATAGGTGAAGATCTAGTTTTTGTCATTTGAATATTGGATGTGACATCTAAGTAGTGCAGGCTAATTTGTGTCTAATTTTTACATTCTTATCATTGCATGTATTCACTGTATTTTTTAATGTGCCAACTGTTTTCTCTTTATAGATTAGAATTTCAAAGTACCCATCCCATACCAATTCAAACTACCATCTGGTCTCTAAGCTTGTTATATGAAAATCTTTTATCATTGTCCTCCATTTTTAGTGTTTTTTGATGAGCTACACCTGAGTTGTACATTTTCTTTTCTTTTATTTGCTTCTGTATACAGGCTGGCTTAGCGGGAGCTCCAGCCCGTGCTGTATCAGCTGTAAAGAATATGAATCTTCCTGAGATCCCAAGAAATATTAACATTGGTGACATCAGTATAAAAGTGCCAAACCTGCCCTCTTTTAAATAAAAAATTAAAAAGGCCACTCCCAGGTAAAATCCAGGGGGAAAAGTCATCTAAGTTTACCATGCAGTTGTTTACCAAAAATAGAGGAGGAGAGTCTTAACTTTTGCTCTTGGATTTAAGTCAAGGTACTGTATAAAAGTTGTGTAAAATCGGTATGGAAGTTCAATGTTGCTTTTCTTGCTCAGTGATTTTGAAGAAATTGGGTAGTTCCAGTGTGATATTTCTTTTTCTTTTCTAAACTGCATTTCTATGCCCACCTAAGGCATGCCTCTATGTATTGGCTGCTACAGTATTTCAAAAAGTGTTTGAGACATTTCTTTAAATTATGTACAATCCAAAATGTTGGTGTTTTGTATGGATCTCAAGTGCAGCATTCCATAATTCTTTGTTATTTGTCACAATTGTTATTTAAAGAACCAAGTATGTATTGCATGAAAACATTATGACCTTTTCCTCTTAGTTTAAATAAACTCCAAGGTAACTGGACTTCTAAAGCACCTTTCTGTTTGCCTGATATCTACTTTAGCAATAATTTTTTTACGACCTTCTGACTCAACAAAGTAAATAAAAGTATATTTTATCACTGTTAAACAGCTGTTGATGTTGATTTATTTAATTCGTACTTATGTTTTTAATATTCAAAAACTTACTAAATTATTCTAAAACTCAGTTATTTCACAAGTCAAGAGGAGTGTATCGGGTAGTGTTGTGTACAGATGTGAGGTGGGAGATGACAGATCTTTTTCTAAAATCCATATTGAGAAATTACAACGCCTACTTTACACACAGATAGGTGTAAGTTTTTCATCTGGTCCCTTCTTGCTCAGTTGATGAAAAATAATTTTGGCAAATACCTAGTTGCTTTTGAACACAAAACCCTGTGGGGCTCCACCTGACTGTTCCATCCCAAAGTCAAAACTAAAGTGTTTGCTTAAGTTTTAACAATCTCCTATTCTGATTTCCCATTATTGGCCCACATTTTCTTATTTGGTCTTACCTTCTGAACCATGAACGAGGTTCCTCTTCCAGTTAGACCAAGGTGGGTATTTCTGTTGTTGTTGTTGTTGTTTTACGGTTCTAGTCCTCCCCAAATGTTCTCTTTGACACATTTCCTTAGATTTGTGGCATTTATGAATTTTACTCCATGGGCTCTGGGAGGTAAGAAAAGTCACTTTATTTTTTCTAAATAATATTTATCTAACTCTGAGCTTCCTTCTGTTGAGGCCACAGAAATCCAGTCTGTGATTATTAGGATTTCCATCAGTTCAGAGATGTGTAAAAGTTCTGCAAAGCGGAGCATTCAGGGGGGTCCCTGGTCTTCGGTCATTTGACAAATGTGTTTTGAGTGCCTACTGTGGCAGCTCCTGTGGAGCTGTAAACAGTACCACACAGAGTGCCTGGCAGTATTTCTACTTTTTTTCTCTTCCCTTTGTTTTACGGGGGACAATTGTGAGAAGATTAAGTTTGGGTTTGACTAAGATGTGCCAAAATTAGGAAAACTTCTGGGCCAGTTATTGGTTTTACCTCAAGAAATAATTAAAAGGTTTTTTGTCTCTCAATATATTCTAGTAAGAAAAAGAAAACATTGTACAAATTACAAAAATAGGCAAGTCATGGAAAACTATATCTCCGTAGCCAAGGAATAGGTAGAGATGCTTAATTTCACGAGTAGTCAGAGAATGCAAGTTAAAAGGACAATTAGATTTTATTTTCACTCATATCATATGAGCAAAAATTAAAACAGGTGACAATATCCAATGCTGAAGAGGATGTGAGGAATGAGAATGGTCATATGTTGCTGGTGGGAATGTAACGTATCATTAACTTTTTTTTAAAAAAAGCATATGCCAAGCTGGGGTGCCTGGGTGGCTCAGTCGTTAAGCGTCTGCCTTCGGCTCAGGTCATGATCCCACGGTCCTGGGATCGAGCCCTGCATCGGGCTCCCTGCTCAGCGGGAAGCCTGCTTCTCCTTCTCCCCCTCCCCCTGCTTGTGTTCCCTCTCTAGCTGTCTCTCTCTCTGTCAAATAAATAAATAAAATCTTTAAAAAAATACATAAAAATAAAAAGCATATGCCAAGCTTTGTGAAAAAAAATTTTTTTTAAGTTTATTTTTGAGGGAGAGAGAGCACACGAGCACAGGGAGGGGTAAAGGGGGAGGGAGAGGAAGAGGGAAAGAATCCCAAGCAGATTCCTCGCTGAGCACGGACCCCAGTGTGGGGCTCAGTCTCATGACCCATGAGATCCTGACCTGAGCCGAAAGCAAGAGTTGGACGCTCAATCAACTGAGCCACCCAGGCACCCCAACTTTGTGAAAATTTTTAAAAATTAAAAATATACATTTCTCACATACCCATGACCCACTCTCAGGACTCTACTTATACAGCATCCTTGGTATCTTTACATACAAAGTATTTATTGCATCAGTTTTTATAAAGCAAAAAGTAAACTGGAGATACCTTAAATACCTACCAGTAAGGAATTGGTAAAATTGTAGTAACTACCACACTAGTTGTAATAGCAGAAGACTGGAATGGCCCAGATATCCTTTGGAAGGAGATTGGTTGGAAAGCTAGGTTACATCCACACTGCAGAATCTTATGGAACAATCCAAATGAGAAATAGCTGTGTACATTGCCACAAATTGACCCCTAGAATAGACTGTTAAGTGAAAAAAGCAAGATGGAAAAACTTACGTATGGTATTATTTTAGTAGTCGAGGTTTTCCAGAGAAATCGAGTCAATAGGATGACTGTGTATTTGTAGATCTTCCTCAATAAACCAGTCATAAATTGAGGATATCCTAAGTCAAAAATGCATTTTATAAACCTAACCTACTGAGCATCAAAGCTTAGCTCACCCTACCTTAAATGTGCTCAGCGTGTTTACATTAGCTTACTGTTGGGCAAAATCAGCTCACACGAAGGTGATTTTATAATAAACTGTTGAATGTCTCATGTAGTTTATTGAATACTGTACTGAGTGTGAAAGACAGAATGGTTATATGGGTAGAATGGTCCTAAGTGTATTGGTTGTTTTACTTTCGTGATTGCGTGGCTGACTGGGAGCTGGGGCTCGCTGCTGCTGCCCAGCATCACAAGAGAGTATTGTACTGCCTATCACTAGCCAGGGGAAAGATAAACATTCAAAATTTGAAGTATAGTTTCTACTGAATGTATATTGCTTTTGCACCATCATAAAGTCGAAAATTTGTAAGTTGTGCCATTATAATTTGGCGACTTTCTGTATAATAAGATTAACATCCTTTAAATCAATAGGCTGAGTAAAGCAGATTGTTCTTCCTAATGTGGGTGGGCCTCGTCCAATCAGTTGAAGGCCTGAATAGAATAAAAGGGCTGATTCACATCCAAATAAGAGAGATTTCCTTCTACCTAACTGTCTTCAAATTGGAGTATCAGCTTTTTCCTGCCTTCAGAAAAACTGACATCAGCTTATCCTGGGTCTCAAGCCTGCCAGCCTTTAGACTGGAATTACACCATTTGGCTCTCCTGGTTCTCAGGCCCTCAAACTTGGACTGGAACTTCATCTTCAGCTCTCTTAAATCTCAGATTGCTGACTCACTCGGAGGATCTTGGGGCTTTTGTCAGCCCTTGTAATCATATAGGCCAATTGCTTTTAATAAATCTCTTTAAATAAAATCATGGTGTTGGTGATATTTTTTAAATAACATAAGAAATGTATTATAAAAGTTTGATTCTGAAGGCAGAAAAAGCCAATGTCCCAGTTTGAAGACAGGCAGGAGGAACTCTCTCTTACTTGGATGAGGGTCAGCCTTTTTATTTGATTCATGTCTTTAGGTAAGGCCCACCCACATTGGGGAGAGCTTTCTGTTTCACTCAGTATACTGACTTAAATGTTAATTTCAACCAAAATCCCTCACAGAAGCACCCACAATGTTTAAGCAAATGTCTGGGCACCCCTGTGGCCCAGTCAAGTGGACACATAAAATTAACCATCACAATAGGCTACCAGTTACCTAAGAAAAAGAATGAGTGTGTGTGTGTATGTGGTGTGTGCATGTATTGTTTATATTTTTAAGTGGAAGGATACACTATATATTTTTAAAAATATTATCTATGGTGAGAGGGAGGAAACAGGGCAGCCATTTGGGGATGGAAACTGGACTTCTCAGAAGGTTCTCGGGTGCATCCTTTAGGGCCGAAGCACTCATTCCCTCCACGCCTGGTGGAGTGCGTGGCTGAGCACATTCAGCAGAGTTGCCATTAGAATATCCACCAACTGAAGAGAGCTCACTCACCTAAGTCCTGACTCTTCTCCGAAGACATCCCACATCCAAGTTATAAAAGCCCAGACCCCTTGCCTAAGGCGGGACAACTCTGAAAGGCCATCCCAGCTTCAGTGCTACCCATGCAATCAGCTGAGGCCTTTGTTGTGACTGCATTGCTACTTAACTCTTTTTGTCTGCCTCATCGTACTTCCTGCAGACACTCACAGGTTTTGATCCCGGTGGCATACCGCAGTGGATGTCCTGCATGCAAATCTCCATCTCAGTCTGTTTTTTCAGGGAAGCCCATCTAAGGCAGCAATAGCCAAGAATGGTCTCAGGAAGCAGATTCTAAAATTTTGGAGCTGGATCACCCACTGGCAGGCTGGCAGTGGAGGTTCCCGTTACCGGTGGCACATGGAGCATGGATCACCATCAGCATGCCATAGCAATGTAATTGTTGAAACTTTCACTGGTGCTTAACTGGCATGGGATACTGGGAATGCTCTGGTAGGGACAATGTCTCAGGCCTCGGAGAAGTTCAAGAGAAGTAGTAATTACAAAGAGTGTGGATTTGGATGTTGGTTGTTGGGGGCAGTCAGTGCATTCGAGAAATGCTGAGGGTGATTAATCACCAATTAAAGGCTGTGTATGAAAGCCAGAGGGTCTCCTTGACAGCATACAAAGACTCTCATCTCCTGCAGCTGGAGGATGGAAAATGCTGAGGATCAGGGCCAGGACTTGAAGACTGGCAGTCTTCAAGAGAAGACTGGATTCCAGCACCATCATATCTGCTAAGCCAAGGTCAGGGACATGGTTGGAAAGAAGTAGGACCTGAAACTTGGGATGAGGACATCTGGGTTAATGCACCTGAAAATCTTGGATATGGACCTGCAGAAAGTAGCCCCCTTCTTCCTGTTAAGCTTCTACGCACTGCCTTCCTCTTCTTTGCTTGAAGAGGATGCATTAACTTCTACCTCGCAGGATAACATGTACCCTCCTCAGGATTGCCTCACCTGCTCTGACACTAAGCCAATAACTAGGGTGCAGAAGACCCAACACAAGGCTCAGTCCGGTGCTGGGCCTGCCAAAGTTGCTGTAAAACTTTGCCCAAATAAACTCAGAGGAGCCAAGAGAGAGTACATATGAGCCTGGATCCTGAGCATTCTGGGTCAAGGGGGGGAAGGAACATAAAGTTGGATGAGAGAGAGTTTATTTATATGTAAGCACTTTCCAATTATAAAAGATTTAGCTCTGGCAGAG